>NC_049189.1:2518582-3148227 GCF_009769625.2 Cygnus olor
CAAAGGAAACGGGATTACAAATATTTGCATTATTATTTCCTTCAAACTTGAAGCCTACCTCCTGCCCACTGAAAGCAGGCACTTTCTGCTCCGGGATCATGCAATCCCTTTGCATACCAAGCACTCTTCCAAAAAGATCACTGAGGCCAAATGGAAGAACCCCACGTACAGATTTCAGAAGGCTTAGGGCTGACCCTTCAGATGACTCCCATCTCCTGGGTTGGGAACCAATTGCTTTCAGCAGCACTCAGTTTACTTAAAAAATTCACAGCAAGACAAAGACGTGCACGTGGTAGGAACTGATCCAAGAAGCGACCTTCCCAGGGAAGACTGGAGAACACCTGCCCTACCAACACCTTCTGATCCCTGGGAAGAGACATGACAAACAAAGCAGATTTCCGTGCTCTACTGGAAACAATGCAGATCCTTCAAGGAGCGCTTACAGCTATTTGTAAAAGAGCTGTTAGCTAAGAGAGAACCAAACCCAAAGGCAATTGTGACAGTTTCATCATAAAGAGTTTCTACTCTGTTGTTTTCCTCTGGAGGAAGCCAGGATTCAGAGGTTTCTGTCTATGGGTGTGTGTGCAAAGTGTGCTGCTTGAATTCATGAGGTCACGGCTCGTCAAAGAGGAGGCTGGAGAACACCCGAGGTGGCTGCTCAACGCCCAGATGTAAAGCTTAGCAGACACGTGAGATCTAAGCATTCCCTGAGCCCACTTTATTCCCTTTACTCTTCCAATCCCAGGTATCTCTGTAAGTAACCCTTTCAGCAGACACAGAAAAGTTTGCTGCTTTCTGGGTCACACCAAGTGACACGACATGTCTGCTCCTGGCACAACTGTGATAAAATACCCTCTCAGAGCTCTCTCTATACATAACAATTCATGAGAAAAACCTAGGCAAAGCTTTTTGGTGGCCTAGATAAGCAGAAGAGTTCTCATTTCTGGAGTAGCAGCGACCACCTGTGACCTGAGCTGTACTGCAAGGAATTTCCTTACCTAGGCAGCCCCGAGAACCCAGTCTTCCAAGCCCTGGTGCAGTATACCTCAGGCACTGCTGCAGATATTAATGATGTTTCCAGAAAAGGAATCTTTTGACTACGCTGTGAGTTTTCCGTTCTATAAAGCTCCCTGGGAGGGGCTTGGAATTTCTTACCCTGGCTTTAACAAGGCAGCACTCAGCGCAGGGCACCTCCATGGCGTTTCACTGCCCTTCCCAGCTGGAGGAAGAAGCCAACCACCTCTTCTGAGGGATACGAGCGTGCTTTTTTCTGCAGTGACTGCAAAACTCATTGTTCTGATTGAGAGGGTAACACAAGAAAAGTCATTTTAATCCAAGGATGAGAAAGCACGTATTGGGATGGGAAGGGTACATCTACCTTTCTTCAGCTGCAGAAAGGGTGATTTAAAATTACTTCAAAATCTGGGAAGAGCCACCTAGCACTGGCTGCACTAAGAGTTTGCTCCAGCTTCAGCCAAGTCACCCAGCTGTGCTGAATTAATCCCGTCTGTTCAGATGGAAGCGATCCCCGATAGCCGTCTGCAAGGACTCAGAATACACCGAACCCATGCAAAAGAAAACACTGCAAATCCAGCTTTACTTGGCGGTGTCATGGCAGTGGTAATAAAACGGGGTAGAATCCCCAGATTTTACAAAGCGCAAGACTGGGTAGACAGTTTGTTCTCCCTGCAAGCTTGTGTCCTTACTTTGCCCAGAATAATGGCAGGTTTACAAAATCAATTTTCCATGAAAATCCAATTGCGTGAAAAGCCTGCTCATGAGACCAGCTGCCAAGTCAAATACCAGTCTCCCAGCTGGATTAGCACACTATCTGCCAGGAAAAAATTAAGTGACAGCATGCATAAGAAAGTAAGAAAGTAAAAAGGGGTCACACTTGTTATGAAGTATTTCCTGAGGCTGAACTAAAAGGCAAGAAATAGAATAGCACACAGACTCCTTTGTATTCTAAAGGAAGCACAGAAATTCTCCAATAATAGGAGACTGACTGAGAAGGACCATGTTCATTTAAAGACTAACTAGAAATAAGTATCCACAGCAAAAAAAGTAAAACTGTGTTCACTCCAAAATGATGGCCAAGACTGCATAAGCGACTAGACATTTTCTGGAGGATCCACGCTGAGATATCCCAAGAGTCCATTTCAAAGCAAGAGGATGCTCTGCACAGCCCGGAATGGCAGGTGCTGATGGAAAACCTTGAGAAACTGAGAACTGCTGCTTTGCATCTTGGCCCGAAACAGCCAAAGCTGTCAGATTCCAGCGTACAGGTCTCTTGGGTTGGGCAGTGGGGGAAAACTTTTAAAAGTTTGGTAATTTTCACACCCAGAGCTCTCGCAACCAGACAACTTGCACCTATCTAACCACCTCTTGTAAGGTTAAAAAAAATAAACAAAATCCAACCGTGAAGACTCAATAAAGGTCACACGAGTACCCAGGTTAGTAAAGTACGTGCTATGCTCCATGCACGTGAGTAAAATAAAGTCCCGCTTTATTGTCTGCAGGACAATATCTTTTTCTTTTTTTCCCCTGGGACATTTTAACACCCTTCTTACAGAAGGCTCATTCCTGGGAATAATGATATCGATTTCAATTTCATGAGAAGCCTGTGTTCAAACCACCCATAAATATTGTGGAAAAATTGCAACCAGAAGAGGCTGGTTAATGGAAGAAAAACCACCCCCCTTCTTGTAGGCCAGTTGGGAAATGTGAGCTGACATTTCAGCTAGGAGGATTACACAGAGCCCATTAGTTATAGCATTAACCTGTCTCAGCTGCTGCCTCATATTTAAAGATTTATACTAGACTCAGCAAGATCTTTCCTTTTCAAAACCAACACTGATGCAAGCTACAGAGCTGCAATTCAGAAGACCCAGGGAAAACACGGAGCTCCCCAGTTCATTTCCCCAAAATAGAAGAGGAGAAAACAGACTCCCGTGGAGCTGAACCTGCCACGAGGACAAAGCTTGTCAAAAACCATACCTGGACATAGGCATCTGCTTCCTGCTGATCCCCTCCTGTCCGGCAGCTCCGCCGACCAGCTTGGTTCTTCTCCATTGGTGCAGCAATTCCCTTCTTCTCACTAGGAAATGAAAGGGTCAAAACGGTGCTTAACGGCTCGACTCTCGCTCCTCGGGCATCAAAAGCAATGACAGCAGAACCAGGGAAATGAAAGAATATAGCCCCAACCCCAAAGCTGCGCTTACAAACGGTTCCCGTGCTACGTAAGCAGGTACACTGTGCTGTGCAAAACCCTATCTCTCATTTAGCAACACAAGGAACTGCAGACAGAAAAAAAATCAGGAGCTCTTGAAAGGGAATTTGTTAAAAATAAAAAAATAAAACGTACAATTGGTGGAAGCTCTTCTTTCTCTACAAGATCTCTATTAGCAGGAAAACAGAAAATCTCTGCTGCAACAGCTGTGCAACCTGGAAGTCGAAATCTGCAGTCTTCCTTCAGTGCTGTGACACGGGAGGTTCAGGCTGGATATTAGGAAAGAAATCGTTACCGTGAGAGTGGTCAAACACTGAAATAGGCTTCCTAGTGAGGTAGTTGATGCCCCATGCCTGTCGGTGTTCAAGACACAGTTGGATAATGCCCTTAGTAACGTGCTTTAACTTTTATATGCTTAGCCCTGAAGTGGTCAGGCAGCTGGACTAGATGATCTTTGCGGGCCCCTTCCAACTGAGCTTTCTATTCTAATTTTTTTTTTTCCTTTAGGGGGAACAATCACTTGGAAGCCTCTCTTCGTTTAGTATCCAAAGAAATTATATTAACAAAAAAAAAAGCAGATGTGCCCTGCTGTTTTTTCCTGAATAAACTGACACACCCTAAGTGTAAGATGTGAATAACAACATTGAGCAGTGTGCCCTGCTGCCCAGGTGCCAGCACATGTATACATTTAACGTACACGATAAAGCATCAACTGGGTTCACCTCTTGTAAACTGCAGGTGGAGTTGATGCAGAGGCTTGTGAAGAAAACATATTTCAGGAAACGCTCAGCGTCCAGGTGGGGTAATGGATATTCTGGAAAATGATTCACTTGAAGCAAAGGGCAGCTCTTACACCATAACGGTGGTTCGGTCTTGTCGTTCCAGAAAGCAGCCTTCGCACCGTCCTCCTCACCTGATGCCTTGTCACAATACAGCAACCACTTGGGTAAATACCTGCTTATTCCAAAGGCACATACCCTAACATGAACTTCTAGGAAATAAATAAATACATCCACACTTCTGATTTTACCAAAGCTGATTCTGAAATTCAGCTTCAGCTTCTTAAATGTGTTAAATGTGAGTTAAATGTGAGCCCATGTGGGGTTAAATCTGTTCTTAGTTTGTAGCTCTGTATCAAAGCCCCACTGAATTTGTAACAGCTTCAAGTGAATATTTGGAGAAAGATCATCTGTAAGAATCAGGCACTGTGACAGCACTTTTTCACACCGCCAGAGGACTAAGATGAAGTAAGTTACGTCCATAGCTACCAGATATTACACAAAATCAAAGATTTCTTTAAAATATTTGCCATCTCTTTGCCAATGAACAAAGATAGTAGAGGACCACAGTATTTTTGTTGTTTTTTTTTTTTAAATATTGCTTGCAAGATGTAACAAACAGTATCACTTGTGTATAATTGTGTCATTAAAGATAGATACCACACGCAAACACGTAAGGATACATACACACACGCATGGCACGCTAGCCCTACAGGTTGGCACTTCCACCAACGGTTACTTTACAGGACAGGTTCACTGGATAATATTTCTTCAGTCAGACAGTTGGGAAACACAATACAGCCAGATCCATAGTTCAGCTACTGTTTGTACATTCATTTTAATGCTCAGGAAAAATATAGATTTTATTTTATTAAGTTTTGCTGCAAAACAAAAAACCAAAATGAAATCCCTCTTTCTCATCTCTTAATTATTACTATTTATTTTCTTTACACTTTGATTGGAGTATTTAACACCTGCCTTTGGCATTATGGATAGAAAGCTCAGGAGTCTCTGAACACACCATTGTGCAGAAAAAAATACGGAAGAAGAGTGTCACATAGAAGTTTCTGTGGTAACAACATGTTTTCCCCAATCAGTGTTCACTACTTTATCTCTAAGGCACACGCTCTGTCCCTAGGATCTCACCACATCCAGATTTGCCTCTGTCAGTCCGAATTCTTGTTGAACCCCCAAGTTCCAGCTCGGAGAACACGCTGTCTGAGGACATCACCTCCCTACCAGCGACAGGCAACGAGGAGGACTGATGGCCAGGACTGATCTCCTCTGATATCTCCTCCTGTGAGGTGCAAGCGTGTGCTTTGCCACTGCCTGCCGAGGGATAAGGCTGATCCTTCTACAGCGTCTCCTTCAGAGCACTGCCGAGTGCCAAGGCTCCAGCTCTGACCCTGCAGGGCGCTGGACGTGCTGCAGTCACTGGAGCTGGATGCCCTTGAAAACACCTGCGTATGGAAGTCTGTCACCTCTGGTCCGCACGTCTCTTCTGACTTCAGTCGACAGTTCAGTGTTCTTTACTTCACGTCTTTCTGACCGATCAGCAGCACCAGGCGAGGTGGCCGCCTGCCCTCGAGCACCACTCCTTGCCCGTATGACACTGGAAGCAGAGGGGACTCCCTCCCTCCACCTCCACCCCAATCACATTATTTGTCTCCCCCCTCTCTCACGCTGGCTTTGCAGGTAGCCAAACCCAGACTGAGCAGCGCTTCTCATCTAAAATGCAAACAAAAAGGAAGTAAACGAGGGAGGTGGGAATGGGAAGGGAAGCAAGCATATCCTTAGACAAAGATCTGAATCCTCTCCCGGATAGCCTGCCGGCAGATGGGGCAGACAGTAAGGGCTGTGCTGCAGTCTGGGCAAGAGCCATGTCCACACTGGAAGACCAGTTTGATTTGGTCGTCGATGCAAATGGGGCAGGTGATGCGCTCTTCCATCTGCCGGTAGCGGTTCTGCAGCTCCTCCATGAGCTTCCTCTGATCTGTGGATTCAGAGCTCGGGCTGCACTCCACCTCGGTGCTGTCTGCAGGGTGGGAGAGCAGGGAGACAGTTAGTTGCCACTGTGCTCTGCCTCGTGCAGCGTCTTTTATCAGACTGTCCCTCAATGAGCAGCAATTAGCTCAGACTAAACTCTCTTCACGGAGCCTTATCCAGGGATTTCACAAACAAAAAGCCCAAGATGATGCTTTTTTACACACTGGCCAGTGCTGCTTTCCTGTTTTCTTGCTCAGCTGTATTTTTTTTTGTTTGCTTTTGTCTGCCTGTTTCTTTTTTAAAAAAGATAAAAGAAACAAAACAAAGAAAAGGAAAATGCAAATATCTGATACGTCCTGCCTTAGCGTTCTGGAATACGCTGGTGCTACCTTTAAGTAAAAGCTTTCGGTGCTGGTTGTGATGGTCTGCCACATTAGCCCAGGAATCCTCACAGTGCTAGCGGTACCATGCTCTCTCAACCTCCTGATTACACTTGGGATTCAAATTTCTGCTGGTATTTTTCAGGACACACATGGTAAAACAAGACGACACCACTTGACATCACTTACAGGGACTTTTGCACACATGAAGCTACACAAGTAGAGACCTTTAGTCGACTATATGCAAAATTCAGTGGACCTTATAGAGATACTTGTTCTACACAGATGAAATGTGAAAGAACCCCAAATACTTGAAAAACTGCCAGCTTTGGGAAATATACTCTTTCCAGTTTCAGCTTAATAAGGCCTCTGCTCATCTTCTGCTCCTTAATCTTTGATTAGGTAGCTTTACACTTCAATATAGGCGTCCCTTTCCCCAAGATCCTGGAACAAGTTGCAGTTCAGCAGTGTAAGAAGTGACTTCAAATCCATAAAAGTGAAGCAAATTTGGGAACAGAGCGCTTGCTAAGACACACTGAAGACATCACTCATAGTTAAGTCCTGCTGATACACTCAGAGACTTGGATGTTCCTTTCTGTAACTGCAATCTGCATGCAAATGTCTCCTCTGGAATTCTTGTTGCCATTTTGATGCCGTTTAGCAGCCTGGAGCAAAGACAAATGCTCCTGTCTACCGTCAGGCAAACTTTTTTTTTTCCTCTCTACACTCTGGAGTTCCAAAGAGGATTTCTGTCTTTGCCAGCTGCATTTGTCTGATGCCACGTGACAGAATTGCTCCCCTGTGCATTTGTCCAGGCATCAAGACGGAAAACCACTACCTGACTCCAACAAAGTCACACAATGCTAAGACATGAGCAGCAGGACACGCAATTCTTTCATGTTCGCTGCTACAGAGTTTCTTTAAGAGTGATCTTGGCTCTAAAGACATCATAACCGCTGTCATAACCTCTATGGAAAAAGCTTCAGTGGGCAACCTGGATTAATTCCAAGACAAGTGCAAAGCTGCCACCATCTTGATGACACACATTACCCATTCTGGATGGAGTAACACAGACACAAGACAATCTGTTTTAAACAGGGCTGAAGATCTTTATCAAAACAACCCAGCTCAACAATTCTTGGAGAGCTGGCCAATGCCAGCCCTGCACAGGCACAGGAGTTTCAGCCAGGTGAGAAGCAAGGCTTCCACAAGATGCCATTTTTCCTTTCTCACAAATTTTCATTGTTAAATCACTGCCTGTGTAAATAGGTAGACCGGAGGAGACTGCAGTTCTAACTGCAGAGAACCCGACGAAGAGAATAAGCCAGGCACAGATCTAGCTTCCTCAAATGTCCTGTCTATGCAGCTTGATTTTGGCCCATGCCAGCTCAATGCACTTTTTCTTCTCTGAAGGTGATCAGCGCAACAGGTATTCCCCTCTTTTCTCCCCCCAAAACACATCTTTCTTCCTTATGCATATTTCTCTTGAGAATCGTTGATGTTGCTCAAACAAATGCCGTGAAGCACCCTTCCCAATACATAGCACTGAACAGTAGGAACAGCACACATACCTTGCTTGATTTTTTTGGTTATTGTCACTTGACATTTGATGCACTTCTTCATTCTCCTGGAGCATTCTATCAAAATGATACAAGGAGTGATTACAATCAAGCCCACTGGTGCCAGCAGCGAGAGGAAGAGAACAGGCTGAAGAACATCAGCTTTTAAATGACCTGAGAACTCCCTGGATGATTATGAGACTGTTTCTGCATGGAAATGAGGACATGGCCTTCTTTTTGAACTACCTCCTAGGCTTTTGGTTTAGTCCTTCCTATGTCAGTAGCAATTAAAACACTTTACCTCCTCACATCTCTGTCCTGCCAGAACTGCTGCACTGTGGATGCAAAACAGTTTTTTATTCTGTGTGAAAAGGATGCAGCCCTCGCACACAGTCCTTACCAAATTCCCTGGGGTCAGACTGAGGGAGCCTTGATGAGGTTTACAAGCTCGCAGACATGTTTGAGCAAGCTGCCATTAAAACAACCGAGATACAAATGCATAACAAAAGCCAGAGAAGGGGGAAATCCTTCTCAGGAGGTTTTGATGGATAAAACACTGCCAGCCAGAACTGAAACATCTGGCCTTCCTTCTGAATTATCCAGGGCATCCATAAGCACTGCCTGGGGGGCCTATCAGCAGGTGCTCAGAACAACGTGTGCCTGTCATAGATAGCTTTGGCCATCCTATCTAGAGACAGTGTTGTTGAAGTCATGCTGGGGTTGTTTCAGGTCACACACAGCTCGATAGACCTTGATTTATGAGAGTCTAGACAGGGAGGCTGCATGGCAGAACAGGAGATACAGAAAAAGCAGAAGGACTTACCTTCACAGACAATACTGTGCTGGCAGGGGAAGAAATGGATGAGCAAGGCCAGCTCTGAGCAGACCAGGCACTCTGTGGGGACTGCCACGCTTGAGACACTCAGGTTGGTCATCGTGTTGGGGGTGGTGTGCACGCGGCGAAGGCTGCAGGTGACAGCTGAGCAGTCTGAAGAAACCTGCTGTTCCCTGCAGCAGAGAACACGTAGTGAAATTTGAGCCACATACTCCAGGTCGTTCTTCAGCAACCGGATAAAATTGCATTAATCCCTGGGAAACATTCCACATGGAGACTGCTGTCTGATCAACTGCGGCTCTAACTTGTGAGCCTTCAGTGCCTTTGTGGGACCAACTCAGCCTCTAGCTTGGGTTCTGACTGAATCTATGTAAAAAAAAGGGGAAGAGCAGGGACATCTAACGTTTACACAAGCTGGAACTGTCCTTTTGGAGGACAACATTCAGGTATTGACAGTAGTCACCTACCAAGAGGGGCCAGCTTTTAGGAGCTATTTAAAAAGTGCAGCCCTAAGGATGCTGTCTGTTCACATATTCCTGAAATGTGCCCGGGGTGACTGTCTGTGAATTTGGCTCTTACATAACCCAGGCTCTTGCATAACCCATCCAGACCTCTGTCCTGACACTACGAGCCCCAACCCATCCATTACTTTTCCTGCCAGCCAGTCGTCTGCTAGCTAGACCTACTACCTAAACTCTTTAATTGTATGAATGAGCAATGATTGAACAGAAGGGACAAGGATGGTGGTTGCACTAGCAAATGTCTTCATTATTACCAAGAACCCCCGGCCCACCAGGAGTATTACGAGGGGATGCTTTTTGAACTTTTGATAGGAAGTTGGTAAGTTTCTGAAGAACCTGCCAACCAGTTTCCTACCAAAGTGACAACAGCTTCTTTATAAATGCTTTTTCTCTTCTAGACCCCTTCATTTCAACATATACTCCACTAACAAAATCCCCAGATGTTTAAAAACATTTAAAGAGATGTATTTCACCTGTTATTTAAAATGAACCAGGAGCATGGCCAATTACAGAAGCTGCTGCCTGGCTCCCCCTCCAGCAGTAACATACCTGCAGGTCTATGCTCTCAGATCAAACAGAACTCTGCTTTCATGTTTGCAAAGTCAAAATCCAAACAAAAGTTCCTCAGAACCTGAGAAATTTGACTTGCTACTCTCCCCTTGGCACTTTCTAAGCTATTCTCTCATTAGTTGAAAAACGACCATTTATCTAGCTCTGGAATAAATTCTGCAGATTCTGGCACCCACTCTTTCATTGCATTTCCTCTCTGTTCAGACTTTAAATATCTGTAACTGCAGAATCCAGTGAAAGCAAAACAGAATCCAAAATTACCCTGCAAGAGAGGAGCTGCTCTTGCCTTCGGTGGACAGTCTTCTCAGACCGCCTCAGGGCTCTCCAAGTCAGGAGGCTGAATTTACGTGAGCAGCGTTCATTTGCTTTTGCCAACTGTTTCCAATGGCAGTATGCACCCTTAAAGAGGCCCTGACAAACACAGTGCCAGCAACCAGCTCCAGATGAAACAGAAGGTGCTCTAAACTGAAATCTGATGTGTTTCAGGAAAGCTTCATCCTTCCTGGCATGGCAGCTGTGACACCACAGTGCTGGGGGAGCACTTGACATTTTACAAGGAAATTTACTGCAGCTAGTTCCCAGAGGATGTGGGTTTACCTGAATTTCTGTGAAAAGTCTTTGATGATCTGGACAATCCTTCCGTCTGTAACAAGGTCTAAAGGGGACTTTCCCCGATGGTTTGCATAATTAATATCTGCTCCTTCTTGTGCTAAGTAACATGCAATTGCAGTTCCAACATTCAACTCCACATTTCCAAGAAAGCCAGAAGCCTGCAGCTAAAAGATGTTGAGAAACACTCTCTGTTAATAGAAAAGTCTGTTATGTAGCTGTATCAAATTCTAAACAGAATCTTAATCCTTGTACCGACAATTTAAGAGTGTAATTTTGCACTCACAAAATGCAAGAAGATCCTTCGGCATACAAGTAACAGATTCAAACCTTGCATTCCAGGAACAGAAGTACATAAAACTGGTCCTAAGTGGTACCTAATCATTACCAACCATAGCAATACGCATTCACTTCTTCAGCTAGTGAAAGGAAAGTACAAAGCGTACACTGAAGGCAACGCAGTAAATACCAGTTGACGAGCAGCTGGTGTATGGAGCCTTAAGCAGCAGCAGCTATTTAAAAAGCCAAGCTTTTATGTATGCGATCCAAACTCTGAACAATTTTCTACTGGTTTAAAAGATCAGAGTGTTTAGGCAGATTAGGGCATGTAAAATTCGACATGAAGGAGTCTGCAGAATCTAGATACAGCATTACTGTTAATAGTATTGGGAACGACATTCACAGATACATCACGTTGAGATTTCTGCCCCCAGGACTGGCTATCGGCCACCCCTAGTACAAGCTAAAGCCCAGCAGCTAGGAAAGCTGTTGTGCAGACTTTTAACGAAATGGTAAAACCCATTTTTGCTGCTGATCCCTTTGCTTAAATTTATGGGCAGAGACATTCGGAAGTGACTGTTAAGCTGGTGTGAGATGCCACTGTGGATCTCAGGACCTGAGGCTGGAGTATTGCTGGCCACGCACTGGAGCCATCAATTCCTGCTATTAACGCTGGTAGCTTGGTAATGTGCAACACGAAAGAAGGGTGGTGCACTAGACTTTTTCAAGTGCCAATAGGTAGAAAGGAGGAATAGGAGTTTGGCACACAGCATGTGCCCCTTCAGAATGCCAGTTTGGATTATGCTTATCATTTCAAATTACAATAAAAACTCTATGCCAGATTTTTCAATATTATCCCCACAATGGAATAATTCTCAATCCATCCATGATATATAACCAGTGTTTGTAGTCTTGGCTTGCACTGCAAATCTGGTGTGTGCACATGTTGGTATTTATACGGATGACAAAACACTTTGAAAAGCTAATCTAATATCTTGGCTAAAAAGACAGATTAAGCTTCCAATACTTGCATATCATGCACTGACTTCTAGATCTAAGGCCTATCCTGAAATGACCCATGTTCAGACTGAGGAAGAAATTCAGCTCTTCTGCATGTCATCATCCGCGGTATACATACAAAGTCTATCCCTGAGAGCTAACAGAAATGCTGAAAAGCACTTTTTCCACTGCATTTATGCTTTTGCAAATTGACAAATCTTGCAAAAAAAGTCCAGCGTTGCATGATTTGCTTTTGCTCTGCAGTGAAAGATGGAAAAAGAAGTGTATATATATATACTCATACATCCATATATGTGGATATATTCGTATATCCATGAATATGGAGCAACATGGTGAAATCCATTTCAGGCTTTATAGCAACATAGCCTTCATCATATATAATACGTCTCATCTTTCACATTCTGCGGTACATTTGCAGATAACTGGGGTGTTTGTGGTTAGCTAGCCTCATATTTTCTACGCCATCAGATAGAAATGAATTGCTGTGGTTCTGGGGCAGGAATTAAACCCAAAGGCTCTTGGCTCTGTGAGCAGATTTGTAATCTTTCCCATGTCAAGAAAGAAGCACACAATGCTAATAAAAAATGGGAGGATACAGGATGAATTGGTGTCTGACTATGCGAAGTTTCGTGCTATAAAACCAAGCATACTCTCAGCAGATTTATTCACTGCTTTCCCCCAAGCATTAAGGTTTGCTTCATGTTCAGCTGGACAGGCTTTGCACAATTTCACTGCCGTCCTTTGCCCCGTTAGATCCCACTATCTGCAGCCACACCTTCATCATCATGCATTCTCCTGCCCTTGGTGCTGGAATTTCTCCAGTACCCAGCTCACCTTGGAAAGAAGGGATAACCCCATCTCCCCTTCACGCTTCTCCATCATGACTGACATCAGCTGCTGTCGTTCCAAGGCAATGTGCATGGCTGTGTCCCCGTCCTCGTCTTCAGCATTGACATCACTGCCTTCGCTGACCAGCAGTTGCACCATCCCTACGTGTCCCTGGATGACAGCCAGGTGCAGAGGTGTTTGATTTCGG
This sequence comes from Cygnus olor, assembly GCF_009769625.2. Classification (NCBI taxonomy): domain Eukaryota; kingdom Metazoa; phylum Chordata; class Aves; order Anseriformes; family Anatidae; genus Cygnus; species Cygnus olor. The sequence continues at coordinate 2,531,386 of NC_049189.1, forward strand.
TTGTTCTTGAGGTTAACATCACAGCGACCCTTGAAGAGAAGAATTGCATCAAACAAAAAGAGCTATTGCTGCTGAGTTTGGCTGAAGAAGAGCGCTGCAGTTATGGTGCTTGCTTAAAGCCCTGAGTCTCAAGTCCATCTGCAGGACAGAAATAAACATATCTCCAAGAGAGTGCGATATGACCCAGCCCTCTGTATCTGTCCATATGACCCACACACCTCCACATCACACACAGCATTAACTCAACGGAACTTAGGAGGAAACGTGGGATTTGGGGAATGGGAGAGCTAGGAGTTTTGTTGGTGGCTTTGTTTTGTTTCTTACCTCTTTGATGAGAATTTCTGCCACTTCTTTGTGATTATTGAGAGCAGCAAGGTGCAGGGCAGTGAAGCCATCTTCCTTTTTGGAGTCAACTAACTGTCGAGCTCTTGCTAGAATCTTCTTTATGGCTCTAGAACATTGGAGGTAAACCAGACACACAAGAGTTACTTTATCGGGAAGGAAAACAATGCAGAAGAGTCAGGCCTGCCTCTAAGGTTCCTCGATTTTAAACTGGCAGCACTATGAGCTGGCAAATGCGAAGCAGAGTGCTCCCACTATCTTGCAGACAATTACAAGAATAAAACAATTATACATTTACTGATGATTTTGTCAGCATAATCATCACAGAGAACCACGCTCCTTTCTGGTATTGCTACACTTGCACACAATTCAGGGCAAATTCTGCCTTTGTCTCTCAAGTATTGGAGCAATGTTTTCTATCAGACTTTTGCTAGCAGCTTTAATGAGGCAGAGCATTATACCACTCTGCTGCCTTCATATATTGCACACATTGCCAGGAAGCTTGCTGCAGAGAAGTGGCATAGCCCATCTGTACTAGTGCTTTGCACTGAGTACTTGCATTGCTAAAAATATCTCAAATTGGATGTAATGAGTTAGATGATCTCAGCCTTTCCCTTCTTCCTTGCTGAGTAACCATTTCTGCAGAGAATTAACACATTAGCGTAAGAATTAAGAACTAGAGAAGGGAGAAAAAGGAAGAAAAACACTCAGATTCTTGAGATCATTTTTTTTCCCCCCAAAATCAAGCAAAGTACTCAGAAACTGACCCTTACCCCAGGCACCACATACACACTGTTTTTGTCTACATAGGTATTACAACTAAAGTAGTAAGTTCTCTGCTCTAAGTGCCTTATAGGTAAGTCAGTTCCCCCAGCTCAGCTGGGTGCTAACCAGCTAGGGTTCAGAGCTTCTTAACAAGCATTCAAGCAAGATTTTACCACCACCCAACCCCCGACCGCCTAGCCAAGCCGTGCGTTCCCCAGGAACGCACACTGCTGTTCGTTCACTTACAGCTTGTTGCCTTTTAGAGCAGAATAGTGGAGCAGGTTGAAGCCTTGACAGTTCTGGACAGTGAAATCGATGTTGGGTACTTCAGTGAGAATCTCAATGATGACTTTGTAATCTGCAGTGATAGCGTAATGCAAAGGGGTGTCTCCCTGGGAATCCTGTAAGAGGGTACCAAAGCAGAATACAACACCACACGTTAGCAGCAGGTCAGCTCTCACTGGAAGGAGGAGTCCAGCACAACAGTGTGCTACTGGACTGAACCAAGCAGACTCACAATGATGAAAGGGTAGACCCCAAACTGGAATTTCAGAGTACTGAATGTAAGCAAATACTTCCCTGGTGCAACTCACAGCATTTTCAGAGAACTACCTTCAAATTCTGCTAAGCAACAAATGATGCATGATGTTAAGAGAAGCAACCCCCCACCACAAAAGAAAAAAACAACACCAAAACCCAAACCCCTCAAACCCCAAGACTTACTGGGAGGTTGACATCACAGTTGAGCTCGCAGAGGGCCTGCACCACCTCTGCGAATCCTTGACTGACAGCAACATAAAGTGCTGTGCACTTTGCATTGTTTAGCAGGTCTCCGCTGGCTCCTTTACCAATAAGCACACGGGCAACTTCAGCTTGGTTTCTGATTTAAAGGCAAGGAATAAGACAGATCAGATTCAATGCTGTACAGACAGAAAAACGCATGCACTACCAAAACCAAGCCACCAAACTAATCCCAACCACTAAAACTCTAATCACCAAACGCTCTTATCACTTGTTCTGATTCCCCCCAAATTTTATAGCATAGAAACTGACCTAGCTGTGGACATTAAGTCAGCATACTACGAAATTCACCTGTGGTCCTGAAGATCACAGGCCAATTTCTAACATGGAGAAAACCCTCCCTCCTCAGCTTCTCCCACGTGCTCTGCACGCAGACAGTCCATTTACACCTAGAAATGTCCTTCTGCAGCCCTTTAGGTCCTGTCTCAGAGATAGCAAGAAAAGATCTCGTACCCAAAAGCTGCGTAGTGCAGTGCTGTATCCCCCTCTTCATCTCTTAGGTTGACAGTGGCATGTGCCTGCAGCAAAATCTTGACAACATCCAGATGCCCCTGATAGGAGGCGATCTGCAGGGCAGTTCTGCCCTGATTCTTGCTGTCGACCTACAGGAAGGACAAAGACACAGCAAACAGCTTGCTTAGTTAGGGAAAGACCTTGCTTTGAGTTCCGGCCTCGGCAGGACGAAAGCCACCAGCTGCAGAACTGCGGTATGCTCAGAAATGCTACGCAGAATCTGTGCCCTGCCGGCTCTGCTTTACGAACATCAACTACAAGGCTGACCTCGTCCCAAAATATTCCTAACAGGGAAGGGGATAGCACATTTAGTCAAGAAGGGAGAAAAGAGCTGGAAGCCAGGGCTCTGTTTGCAGCTCTGATGCCAAATTCCTCTATGCCTGCAAGCAGAATACTTCTTGACATCTCTGCCAACAATTCCTTTCCTATTAGGAAAATGCACGAGGAGATCAAATTAGCTTTGCATAAGGCTTTGGATGCCAAGCCCCCATTGTTCTGTGTTACTCCAGGTACTTCACCAGGCACACTGGCAGGAGGGTAAATCAGCGCTGAGGTGCTACAATGACATTTTTCGAGAATTAAAGGGACTGAAGAACAAAGAGAAGGCTGTATGAAATGCAAGACAAAAAAGGAAAGGAAGCTACTGAAATCAGCAGGAGGCTAAAGAGAAGAGACGAAGGAGCTGGCAAAACCTCAGCTGACTGGCAAGCAGAACAAAGGTTTTTTTTTTCCCTGCAGCTGGTTCTGTGCAGCAGTCAGGAGAGCAGGGCAGGCAAGACTTCGATTCACTCGATGATGGGTGAGTCATTCAGGCAAGGAGGCATTAGAGGCCATTGCATTATTCTGCCATTTACACAAAACAGACAATGCTGATAAGCTAGAAAGCCCTAGGCAAGCAAGTCTAACTTGCACTACAAAGTATATAACACTCTTGCTGCGTATAATACTCTTACAGAAGTGCTAATTCATTATTAGAAATATTTTAGTAGAATATAAAATAGAAATCTAATAAAACTAACAGCAATGTATTCCTGACTCTTGGCACTCTCTTATCTGATAACAAACACAGATGTTTGGCTGTTCCTCCCACCTCCAGAGCTCCCTTTATCTTTTTACATAAGGCACTACAATAAGTACCAGAAACCAATCCACTACATCAGCTTCAGGGGGCTCAGAATCAGTCCTTTCAGTCCTTTCAGCCATCTGCCTGCAGACACGGCCTCAACAAAACTTGAGTTTTGCTACCACTGGTTTCCAAGGACACTGCTGAAATACTTCATTTCCCAGTTCTCCTTTTTAAACCTGCTTACAAACCTTAGAACCCTCACCGAAAGGGCTGGAATCTTCAGTCAGCTGGTAAGAGCAGCGACTTGAGTTGATGCGATCCTAACAGCGACACTCTGCAAACAAATTTCTCAGCAGCAAGCCCAGTTCCCTGCTCCAGTCAGACAGGAGATAAGACACTGCACAGACTTGCACAGTGCTGGGATCTGGGCAGCTTTTCTTTTTCCTGTTTCCAACAATTTATTTAGCAAGGTTATGTAAGGACAGATGCATTCAGTCAGACATAACCTGTGGCTTTCCTTTCAAAGAGGGGCTAGATTCTTGGACATCCTGGTCCTGTTTTCATATATATATTCATATATATATATATGAATACAGGTCTCCCTAATTCTACAGGTACAGTGTCCATACAGGAAATCTAGGAAAAGACAGCTTTGGAAACACACTGTAGGGACAAAGCTCCAGGTCAGCTTCAATGCCATGCTCTGAAGCCATCCAATATTCACATTTAATTTTCATATTTAATCCTAAATAGCAGCAAAATTAGCTAGTACAAAGTCTGAAAAGTCTACCATTTCTCTCCCACTCTTCTCCCTACTCAACCACACAATTTGATGATAGTATTTTAAAGCACAAGAAAAAGTAACCATTCAGGATGTTTTCAGAACCTGCCTTGTCTGGGTACTTCTGAAGGAGTTCCCGGACTTTAGCTGTGTTCTTGAGCGCTGCCCAAATAACAAGACACCCTGCGTGGTCTGACTCTGTCTTCTGCGACAACAGCTTCTCCAAAACAGTAATCAAAGTGCCTGGAGGGGAATGAAAAACAGCAACAGGTTAACAGCACCGAAGAGCATGTGTACAGTTGGCACAGCACAGCTGTATAACCACCGTACAGGCCTGCAATACCCCTTAGCTCACACAAAGAGCTTTACAGATTTGCAGCTTGCACAAAACTCTGGCTTTACAAGCTTTATGTTTTGAGAACCCAAAAGAGACCATGATTCGGAAGACCAACACAGAAGAATTACCACCAAAAGGCAAATATCTGAAGAGGAATGCCTGGGTTTGGGAAGGATGCTGTAGGCAAGAATACAGCTCCTTGCAGACCTGCTCTCCAGCCACCGGTTTTTGAATGTTTGAATGGACGGAGGTTCTACAGTTATCCAGGCAGGGCAAAATTAAAAAGCTTGGGCCTGTATGCAAGTTCTCCCTGGAGTCTAAACTGAGGAAACAGTTTATGACCTATCTGCGTGGCAAAACAAAGTGATCAAGCCTGTTTTCTCTCCCACATGATCCTAACCTACAAAGGAAACTAGTGAGGCTACAAGCAATTTTAGGAGCAGATGTGCAAAACAGGCAGAATCCCCTCTACGCATCATAAGATGCCAAGTCTAACTTCAGAATGGACTGGGGAAAACACTCATTGGTTTGACAGCACTTCCACAAAAAGACCTGGGAATATTTCAAGCATTCACAAATTATCATCCTCCTACAGGAATTGCAGCACGATAGAACAGGAAATTGAGACAGATCCGGGCAGAAAGAAAGAACTGAACCTAGGGCAGGACTACGGCTAGCGCTCCCCAGTACAGAACTCGGTATTTTCCTGTTAGGACCAGCTGTGCTTCTCCAAAAAGACAAAGCTTGGTTTTGGAGCTCCATCCAGGGAAGAACAGGCAGCTGGAGTTTAGCACTGTCCACAGTGTGCTGCTGTTATTACAAGCAGAGCAAATGTTTCTCAACCCCTGCCAGCCCAGACACCTTCATTCTCACTGTCTCACTTTTAGATTCCTTTGCATTCTCCGTCGTCATGAGATTTGCTTCCTCATCTCTCTGGTAGGCTGTCAGGCAAGCTGGATTAAACGTCCAGGACTGCTCCCCAACCGACACTCGTAAGTCTCCATCCCCGTACACTTTGATCACTTTGCCAATGTGCCCTAGGGTCTGCAATGGAAAGACAAAGGATTTTTAAAAGGTGAGACAGTAGGCTTCTCATCTCAGAACCAACGCAACGCTTCTAAGAGAGGTTTTGCAGGTGGCACTCCTGCTGTGTGAAAAGAAGCACTAAACAGTGACACGCGCACAGACGGCCCCCGCTTTGAGGACACCAGAGGGTTCTCAGCACTTTATTACTGGCTTTACATAAGAAGGGTTTCCCAAATACATTACAAATGTCTACAAAGAAAGCTGGTGAAACAACAAAACTTAGCCTGCAGAACCCTAAGAGTACTGAAAATTGGGATTAGGGAAGGTTTCCCCTACGCATTTAATTACTCCTGGTCCAATCAGACCATTTTCCCACTCAAGCACTTTTCCTGTCTTGTTCCAGACAATTGGGAAGAGCTTAAGAGGACTTTTTTTTTTTTTTTTTTTTAACCTCGGTTAGTGAAATCTCTTATCTGACTTACTGGTAGTCAAATTCTTTGTCAGATTCCCCACCTACCCGCTTTGCTTTGGGTTCTGCAATAGGATTGTATTACCAATAGCACTAGGCAACGTTTCTTTGCAAAGCCTCAGCAGTCCCAGAAGGGTCTGTGTTCTCACTGACCAGCAGGAATGCTGGAGGGCCATGCAAGCCCAGTCACCATTCCTAATTGCTGAGGAAAACTCAGGAAGTTACTGGACTGTCCTGGAACTGACGCGCACTCACAGGTGCCATTTCATCTGTCCACTCCCCATGACCAGGTTGGAATCGCTTCACTGTTTCCATATCATCTATCACCCGGACAACATCACCAACCCAAAAGGTGTTGAGCTACAAGAAAAAAAAAGTCATAAGCTTTTTGGGGGATGAAGCCAAAAAAAATAGCGATCAGTCCCCACCCCCACCCTCAGCAATCCCAACCAAACACGAAGCCCATGCACGCAAAAACCAAGGCATTACAAAACCTAAGTACAGTTCCCAAGAAATCTGTAATCAATGCCCTGCAAAACAAACACAGTCCAAGGGCTCCAGTACTTCTGTTTGAAGCCAAGGACACATTTAAATAGGGTAATAGTTTGGACAGAACAATTTTCTTCTTTTTCTTCAAACCATTTGTAAATAATAATAGCATGAAGTACTTGGAACTTTCCTTGGTCTATCCCCTCACTATACCTGGAGACTTTAATTCACTTTAATAAGGAAGTTAAATCCATTTTATTTAAAACAGGAAAACCTCCAGTTTCTTTCTGATCCTTTGCCAGATGCTCCCTCTGCTCACTGAGCTAAGAAGGGGGCACTGTCAAAACCCGCTTTTTAAGGAGACCAATTCTGCACAGAACAGTCTGACACTGGACCATCCATTGGTGTTGGCTGGAGATTTTTTTGCCCTGTGACCTTGTACAATTCTTTCAGAATTTTGTAGTCTTCCAGCAGCTCCTTCTATACCTATGAGCCCCATTTCTAATAATCCCCATTTCAAGACCACGACCCTCTGGAGAAGGCTACAGCTATCAGCTTTAGAAATGCAGACAAAGTTAGAAGAGATGGATTAAAGGCTCAGGTCATCCAGAGAGAAGCAAGAGAAAAAGATGTAAGTAGAACAAAATGAAGACACGAGGAAGGAAAAAAAAGTGGAAATGATGTGGACGAAGGTTTGTCACAGATGAAAGGCAGCAGAAGGATGAGTTGTTGTAGGTCACTTGTTACCTTTCTTATCAAAGAAACAGAAATTAAGAAAGAATTTACGGTAAGAACTTCCAACATTTAAAATCTAAAGGTTCACGCAACTGGACCTCCTCGTAGCCCAACTCCCCCAGTCTGCAGCTATCTGTTTCGGCTCTGAGTGCTTGCACTACTTTGCCTAGTACCGCTGCTTTTACAACAGCGGTATATTTCTTCAGCACTTGCTTGAGACACCTTGCATCCTACCACAGCAGGCTCAACTGCCAGCTGCTCCCTGCAGCATTTGTAGTTCTGGCCAAGCTCACCGGTCGGTACATACCTTGGTCAGAGCTCCGGGATGGAAAGTCCAGCGGGTTTCACTGTTGAACTGGACCCTCACGTCCCCTCTGTCCGTGATTCTGTGCACAGTCCCTGTCTGGCCAATGAACTTTTGATAGGGGAGGAAAAAAAAGCAGGGGAAAACCCCTAAATGAATCACATTGCTTAATCCCAAATCTGATTTAAATGAGATGCAGTCATTTTTCTGCAAAAGGAGGGAAAGAGGCTTAAGAAGCTCCCTTAAAGGAGCAGCATACTGGGGGCAGGACAGCAATAGGTATACAAAGCGTAAAAATGCTTGAGAATGCAGCACAAATTGTCCTCCTCTTTCCAAATCATAAAGGTGAGCAGAGATTACTACAATCTTTTTTTTTTTTTTTTTTAAGACATTATTTTTTTTGCACTGGCTTCCAAGATGTTGGAGCAACTCTTTTGACCTATCTCAGAGTCTTAGAAATTCTGCAGGGCTCTGCGAGGTATTCTCATTCACCCTAGATTTATCTGAATGTAAAAATCTGACTCCTGTGTCCTATCAATAAAGAATTTGTATTAGTGATTTGCCTAACACAATATAAATACAGAAGGTAACACGCTACACAAAGATATTCAGGTAACTTCTTAGCCAGGGGTTACTCCTGTAGTGCCAAGAGAATGAGAAGGAGCAGCAGCATACCTCAGCCATTTTAGGATTCCAGCCACCATGGCCCTCCTGCATCTCCCGCAAGATGTCGATGTCCAGGAGGCATTTCACCTTGTCCCCGTGCTGGAACGGATGCCTGTCTGTGCTTTCTTTCCTCTGCAGTTCAGCTGGTTTTCCTAAAGAGAAGAATGACACCACCCACACACATGGAGGACGCAATAAGCAGCTTTGTGTTGTGCTTGCCTTTGTAACAAGGGCAGCAAATCAGCATAAGGCTTAATTGATGCAGAACAGCGTAATTCTACTCGTGGAGCATGCCGTACTCACTCTGTGGGGCAGCATACGTAGAGAGATCGAGAGGATTTGACTCTAACTGGATCATGGTATGGATGAAACATGAGGTAGTTCTAACAATACACAACACAGACATTCCTCAGGGAGTTTCACGCACCTGCAGCATCAAGAAGCTGCCTTGGCAGATCTCTCTCTTGGGACACAGCTGTGGGTATCTGATGGTCTTACATGACCTTACCACTACAAGACCAAACTATTTTTTACCAACCATAAAACAGTACATTCACACAGACTTTTTTTTTTTTTTAATGACACAGATCATGCAGAACCTTTATAAAACCACCTGCTCGTTTTCTGTCTTCCAAGCAAAATGGCTTTAGTGTCAGGAAACGGCAGTGAGAGTCACAATTTCTCAATTGAAACATGCTTACGCACCTAACTTGGGGAGATGCTCTTTGTAGTAAAAGCCACCAGATGCCTCCACGGTACATTTCAAGTCCACTTTTCCCTTGTGTCCAACTCGGTAGACATTTGTGGTGCCATCAGCCCACGTAACGCTGGCCACGCTGCGTCCAGTCTCTACATCCCAGCCGCGAATATCGACCACGCGCCCGGTTTTACCTTCACCACCTGATGGAAAGAGAGGGGAAAAAGCATCCAGCTTGTATTTTCAGAGACCAACACACAGGAACTCATCTGAGACAAAAATTAAACAACATTTTTCTTAACTAAGTCAAAAACAAGGAGAAAACATGCCTGTTCTCCAACTATTCATCACAGATGAGCAGACCCAGAGCTGAAAGTCAATAGCTGATAGATGAAATCCTGACGGAGAAGTTGCTGCCAGGAAGGATTTCTGTGGGGCCCTGTCATAGGCCAGCTTTACATGCTGGATGTGTAGAAGGTGCAAACAATCTCACTCACTTTTTAACTAGAGAAATTAAACTACAGGACAATTGAATTTGATCGACTCAGAGACTCTCCACGTGAAGCTCACTGAAAGCCACGCAGCCATTTGCTTTGGAATAAATATGGAAAAGCTGAACTCTGTTACAGTGTAAGTGCCATTTCTCCTGGTCTACAGAAACGCTGCCCAGCTAGGCAGCACGCTGCGTCATGGCACCACACTGTGGCAAAGTAAAAACACAGCAGCACTGGAAAATCTGCCCAACATTACCCCAGCACTGGTGAGGTGGAAGAACATCAGGTACTTCACCTGCACAAAGCAGAGAAGACCACCACTGAAACAGTCCAAAAAGTGGAGATTTTAGATTTATATACAAAATGCACTGAATATAGTGACCGACAGTCTGAATTTGCGGATTCCCTCCCTCTCTCTGCAACATCTGTCTGTCTCACTGCGTTGCCAGTGAGGATCTGATTGCCTGCAAAGCTTTGGAAATTATCAACTTAAAGGAGTTTACTTCCTCATCTAACTGCACAGTATCTAAAAAGGATAATACAAACTAGTGTAATCTTTATTGCTTTACTGTAACTTCCCCTCCCTGTCCAGGTGCATTTTTTCTAAGGAGAGCATTAGCATCCACTTCCACGGGGTTTGTACTCAGGCGGCAGCAAGGAAAAATATGCATATGATGAAAAGATTTAAATGACTGAAGAGTTGTGAGGGTCAGCCCTGAGCACAGCTGAACAAGAAGTCCGGTCACTTGGCACGTTTTGCACTCAATGCTCATTTTTGCAAAGGGCATCAGGAACACTAAAAGCCCCAGGCAAATAAGAGCAAGACCATACGATCAGCTTTCTCAAGTAGATGCCGTTGCCTTTAGCAGGCACACAAGACCACGTAATTAACACCCACGCTCCCCTGGACGCTGTGACAGAGTTTGCAAGGTTATGTATTACCAGTACTTACACGTTGCCTCCTTAAATGGAAACAGAGCTGATGTTAGTGCTACCAGGAAGAGAAGTGCTGAAGAGCAGACAGCAGTGGATGGGGGCAGCTCCACCAAGGAAAGACGAGGCAGTCTGAGCAGAGAGCAGCTGAGCACCTGGCCTTACGCTTCTTCTCACTTGTTTTGCACATACTACTGCTTTCACGTCACTGTCGTAAGCAACACCAGTCTCAGACATGTAAATGTTGATCTGATCTCAGAAGGATGGCTAAGCTGGACTGAGCATAAGCTGCTTTTGCTCTCAAACCTGCAAGTATCCACATCCTCCACTGAACCCAGAGCTGCAATAAATGGTGGGGTCAACACCAAGTGGTGGAACCTTTGGACTTACAACTTCAGTTGTAATTATTAAGGGAAATAAAAGCAGCTATAAGGCTCTGGAATAGAAATGGACCGTGAAGTTTCCTTAGCCCTGCAGCACTACACAAAATTGCTATCAGTGAGTCAGTTGTTATATCAGGTCTAGAAAATGCTTTTTTCTCTGCATTTTCAGCCTGAAGTTACACTTCACACGGAAAGCAGAAGTCATTCTCCAGTAACCACAGCACACAGTTCTTCATCAGTGCTCCACGTCAAACCTAGACTATTCCTCTTCACTGTTCTCAAGTGTCCAAATAAGGGTAACTCCAAAGAACTCCAGAGGAAAAAGGAATACTACACAAAGTCAGACAAACCTTAATTCCCACCGCGAACGGAAGCTTTTTCAGGAGAGGACAGGTCTTTATTTTCTTGTAATGTGCTGTACACTTACAGTTCTATAAAAGATCTGCCAGGACGGTTCCCACGAGTTTTCACATTTATGCAATAAGAGCAGCAAAATTTCCCTCCCACACCCTGAATGAATGCATGGAGTCTATGCCACAGGTATGTCTCTAAACAAATACAAGAAAACAAATATTTAAAAACCAGCAACCTGCATCATCTGAACAGCTTCCCTCGAAGCTACAGCTCAGCACATGCATTTTCAACCAGCAATATGGCAAAAAGAAAGAGAGAAAAAAAATGGAACGGTCTTTTACAGGACATCTGAGAAGCAGCTTACCGTCTTGGTTACCCCATTCCCAGTCTGGGCCACGGACTACTTTAGCCCCCTGGAAAGTCCCTTTTAATGTGATACGAGTCAGATTCTGTCGGGGACTCACGACAACTCTGAAAAACAAAATCAGAAAACAAATTTATTATTACTGTTCACTTTATAAAGCTCTCTTCCAACTGAAGTCCATTGTATCAGGACCAAGTGTGCCATACTTAGAGAAAAGCATGGCTTGAGTTCTGAAAAGCATGTAAAACATGCAAGAAAACAATAAAGTGTCTGAACAGGGACTGTGATCCTAAAAGCTGGTCTCCCAGGAAGGTCAGAATACTTACAGAAAGACAACGAGTGAATAATATACCGGACTAAGAAGGATCCAGGCTTTTCTTCAAACATTATCAAAACTTGTGAGACCCACACTGAGCTTTATAAAGCTCTGGGCTTTCCTCAACCGTGGGATGCAGATAATTGGGGATAGAGGCTGCTGTGCAAGCACGAGGAGAGGCAGATGGCAGTGAAAGTCCATGGAGACATACATATCTGCACACAAGAAGAACTGTGGTGGGGCTTCTCTCTCACGGTGTGGGACACCAGAACGTCACCTCGCTGAAAGCTGAACACAAAAATCCCAAACAACCACACTTGCTCACTTGCACACAGCACGCTCAGCAGTGAATCAAAAAAAGATCATCATTTAAGAACTTCAAGAGCTCTGAGGGGGCTGCGTAAGGCAAAAATACAACCTAGCAGCTCCAAAGAAGAAATATTTCCCCACACATTCTATGGGAAGCACAAACTGCTAATTATATTAGGACAAAGAAGCTCACTGAGGGCCAACTATGACTACTGTGAATGCACGCAAACTAATATTTTTATCCATAAGCATTTACCAGCTTTCTACAGCAGAAGGTGCAACATCTGCAACCCAAAGTTATCCCAATCTGGCTTTAGTAACTTCACCCCATTGCCTACACAGAGCAGGGGAAGCCTTGCCAAAAATACCATCAAGCAATCCTGAACATTGCAGCAGCAGGGCACGATAGTTTCCATTGCCACCTGTGCCCTTTAGGACAATCCACATTTCCCCAAGATGAACACCCAAGTCAGTTAATACAGGTTTCACACAATGAAAACTTACCTCTAAAATAGGTTCTGAGAGAGGGGGAAACAGGGGGACAAGTAAGAACAAAGTCTGCAACTTCTCTAGGAAGCCTGACATCACGTCAGGGGGAGAGGGGCGCCGCCTTTTGGCTGCCCGGTGTCCCTCTAACTCCAAGGCGATGCCCGTGGGCGTTACCTGCGTGCAAAGAATGGCTCAGGCAGCCTCCTAGCCCAAAGCCCTCAGGAGTTCAGCACATTTCGTAACGTAAGCTGCAGGCTGCACTGCCTCATTCACTTTCTGAAAAGCGGAGCAGATTAGACCAACAGCGCTACGGCTAGCCTGTTTCCAGGATAACACAGACCTTTATCTTCCCTGCACTCTGCATCACAGGCATACACACCAATTCATCGTAAGGAGGAAAAAAAAATTACCTACGTGATAGTGAACAGGGGGTCTGACGTCCTGTTAAAGCAGCTTCCAATTCCCATAACGTTACAGTAGCTTCTCTGCTGCTCCTAGTTCCTTAACAGAAAGCTTTTTATAAGACACCAAGCCACCAAAGCCCTCGGAGCTGTTTGCTTTGGTCCCTAGGGGGCAATTCGCTTTGCTAGGTGACTGCAGAGGTGCTGCAATCCATACCCTTAACCGCCCATCTCCTCCCGACAGGCTTAGTGGATCCCAGACGGAGTGAAAAGTTCAGCAGCCCTACTACAGGGAAGGGGCGGGGAGCCTACCGGCAGCAGGGCTGACCTCACACCACCTTATTTATTTCCCGTCTAATGCCTCCAGAGAGAGGTAGAGACTCAGAAGGATAAAAAGCTTATGCCTGAACTCACTGTTTACTGATCCATCAAAAGCCTAAGTCTTCTACCTTTCTTAACTTGTTACCAGATCTCCCACCTGTGTGTTTAAAGAGAGGGAGAGACTATTTACACATACTCATCTCATCATCTCATTTTCATTATCCTGATTGTAGCTCTGTAAGGGAGAAGATGAAGACCACTTTTTGAATGGTTGAGGGGTTTTTGTTTGTTTTGGTGTTGTTTTTTTTACTCTTTAAACACCGTCGGTTGTTATGGAAGAGACAATCACGAAAGAGGGCTAGGAGGCTCAGCTAAAAAGAAATGCTTACCAGTGTTCTTGTTATTGCACCGGTCATGCCTTAAAAAGGGATAAACTGCTATAGACTGGTTTCAAGAACCAGCGGGGATTTGTGTATTCCATCTGAAACAGCGGAGCTACAACATGCTAAGTGCACTGTGTTTTGTCGAATACTTTTCTAACACTTTAGCAAAGATGTCTTAATGAAGCCTGGAGACAAAGCAATAAAAATACACTTCTTTCTCTCCCCCTTTTCCTTTCTTATGCTTGTATAATCCTAAGAGCAGCCCTTCCCCATCTCATCAGCTCTCACGTTAGCTGTCACTTTTGGCAAAATTTGTGGCTAGAGACCACGAAAACAAAGCCGGCCAGTTCAGAAAGCTGGGTTTCCTTAATGTCACTTATAAACACGGACGGGATCAAATTGCCTTTTAACCGCAGCGGTCTGTCCGTAAGCACCCAGCAAGCACAGCCTGAACTCCATCTATGCTCACGTCTGTGCCAATTTACTGACAAGTTGGCCTCCAAAGCATTAGCTGCAAGCGAGCAGAGCCATTCCACCAAACTTTCTGGAAACCCACAAGAAAGTTACCTACAGAACATTAACAACCCAACGTGTTTACCATTCTCTCACGGGTGCTGGCCTTTTCTTTATTGCCCTGCTGCTTTTATATCCTACAATCTAAAGTTCTCTCTCAGCATCCCAAAGTACCACTACAGACCTTTTCTTGATAGACAAGTGTTCTTTAACTGATATTAAAGATAATGAGAGGCAGAAAACATGCAACCACCCAAAATATTAGCTTTTGAGCCAGCTCTCAGGAATAGATAATCCATATCAGGTATGGAATCGCCTTCCTGTGTCTACTCTGTAGGTGAACAAGCAGAAACAGAAACCATCTTTTTCTTAATCCCCGTGCAAGGAACTCCACGTCCCATTCCACTGAAATGCTGGAGACAACCCGCCATGACTGCCTCCTGCCCTTGGCCTCACAGAAATTCTGACCTCGTCTTGAACCACGCTGCTGACCAGCAACACAGAAGGGCGACGCAAGAACGAGCTGTCCCGAGCCAACGCATCTCTAATCTAATTTGACATGTTTTGCTCCAAATACTGCACAACCACCAAAGTTATTGGCGTGTTGCAGAAATACCCTAGGGATAAGTTTAATCACTGCAATATTGCCTTTAATAACAGTTTTAATTATAACAGCCATTCGAGGACTGCAGTCATTCCTGTCCCACAAATTCCAACGATATTAAATTACTGCGGAGTCCAGAAGACACTCGGGAGCATGTTCCGTGCAGAGCGAAGCCACGCATCTCATCTATGTCCTCAGAGAGACACGGCTGTAAGCCAGAACTGCACTTCTGTGGTTACAAACCCACACTGCCTCTAGGATAGAGAAGGATCTACCCAGGCTGCCTCAAGAAAAAAAGAGGCAGCACAAGGACCCTACAGAACCTCCAGGTAAAACTGACCGTGACGCAAGAAATTCTAGATTCTCTAATCCTCCCTCCAAATCTTTTACTGAAGCACTTCCAGCAAAGGATAAAGAAAGGAAATTCTGACAGATGGCGGGCGGATGCTGATTGCTCAAGCATGAACCAGCCTAAGACAAGGACGTTGGTAAGTGAGGGATCAGGATCACATAAACCTATTTCAGGAGCTGCTTTTACCAAGAATTTCCATTGTCAATCCTCTGCTTCCATGCCGAGGCGCAGCCTTCACAAAGCCAGACACATACTAATGCTCCAAACTAAAAGAGAAGCCCTAGTATCAGGATACGCCCTAACATTCAAATAAATTCATGCTAATAAATAAATTCATACCTAATGAACGTTTTTAAGAACATTAGGAAATAAATCATCATACAGGAGTCAGATTTAACTCAATGTTACTCGCTGAAATTTCTTAGTCTAGCATCTTAAACTGACATTGCATAAATAGCATGCGCTGAAGAGGTTACTACAGGGAATAAACCTGCATCCCCTTTATTGCCTAGCAATCAAACGCCCAGCGGCTGCCGCTCAGCTGCTCGATCGGCTCAGGCTTACGCTATAAGCAGTCACAAAGGGAAGGCTGGACTATTAAAGCTGCCTTCAGTGGGCCAGCATTGCACACAGGTATCTGACTGATAGCACGTGCTTGTTCTTTTAATGCATCCGATTTGGAAGTCCAAGTGGTGAACTAGGCAGAGCTGTTAAGAATTATGCTTGAAAATAACTGCAAACTCTGTTTCTGACTACAGTATAAAACGCAACGCAAGAAAATATTTAGATTTTTTTAAGCTTAATTACACAGAACTTTCAAAAATTGTCAAGGATGTGGTTTACTGGTGAGTAAAGCTTAATCCCAGTAACAGTCACTAACGGGAAAAAAATGGAGGTAGGGAAAACAACGATCAAGTGAAAAGTACAAAAGATTGTGCCATCCTGCCAATAGGATGCGCAGCTCTCCTCTCTTTCCCTCTAAGCAGTTCGATTTCTATTCGGAAAGCTCTCAGGAATGACGGAGAAAAAGGCCATCGGACTCACATCCAGACACTAGAAGCTGGCGAAGCTGCTTGCAAAGTCACAGCACCCGAGGCAGAGGCAACTGGCACCTTCTCTACCGGCTGCGACGATGCAGGAGACTGCCAGGACAAAACCCGGTAAGCTTTGCTTTGCTATGCTGCTTACAGACACTGACTTATCTTCCAATTACTGAGCAAATGGATACTAGGTTATGAAAAACACAGGTCTTCAGCGAAACTGAGCTGTCCAGCCTTTTAAACCAAGGATAAAAGCCTCTCTCAAAATTAGCATCCATAAAATTCAAACCACAGAAGACCAATAAACAACGTCAGCAACTGGCAGATGCCAGGAAGAGATGAGTTCACATGGCAAAATATACAAAATCAGTACTTCCTGCCAGCAGCAGGTCAAACTAGGTTATTTAAGACCTGAAATAGCTTTCAGGTAAAGGTGTCTTCAAAGCCTCTTTAGGAAACTGTTTGGGAATGCTCTGCAGCATCTGCCTGGGCTTACGGTCTCTAAAACTCCTAGGATTAGCGAGCTGCTATAAACATTTACTCGCCGGCCTTGCCTAGGTTTAGCTGCACAGGTGTCGTGCGGCGGTTCTGGCAACAACAGTGCAGGTGGCAGCAATTTGCTGCACAAGGACGTTGCACTGCCATCGCAAGCTGTGCTCCCCTCAGCTTCCTACAGCGAAGCATCAGCAGTGGCAGCGGTCACAGTCCTGGAGGCACGGTGATCATCCACCCCGTCACAACGGGCGGAGAGCAGGGGGAAGCTGCCAAGCCCCAGCTCCTGATCTGTGGTTAAAGGAGAGCTGGTGGAAAGCTCTGGAACACAGCTGCATTGCACGGGACTTAATTTGATCGCACTGATGGCCTTGAAAGAAAACAGTGCTGTGCTTGAGGCTGTCCGCTTCCCATTTAAATAACCAAACCCCAGCCATTCCTGCCAGAGAAAGGTGGTGAGAGAAACCTTATCTCCAGAGGAGACTATTTCTCTATTTCATAGGCGCTCAACAGCAGGTAACAGCAAAACCCCAAGAAAACCCAAATCCACACAGCAGTTACCATGTTTTTAAATACACGGCTTTTTTTTTTCCTTTTAGTCTTTGGTGAACTGCCAAAGCTTCTCTCTTCTACTTTATTGAGCAAAAAAATGGAGATGAATGATCTAAGCGGTTGTCTTTTCACAACACCAGGGCTCCAGTGATTCATAAGCAAGCAATTCCTGTTCTTCGAAAAGGACGCTGCATTGCCTAAGGCACTGTTGTCTTTGCAGCTCAGACCTCAGTTATCCCAAAGAAATCCTCTCCATGGTGCTGCTCAAAGGTGATCTTCCCCACCCCCAGCTGCTGCCATAGGTTTCTTTTTTTTTTTTTTTTTTTTTTAATTTTTTTTAAACCAGAACGTTCCATTCTTAATGCAACCCACAGGACAGACCGAGAAATCACAGGATTATATCTGCATTACAGCAAAGGTGTCCTGACTTCTTCCTGCTCCCGCACTCCCACATCTGGCAGGCTCACACAGTGCCCCTCGCCCTTTTTTTCCTTTTTTATTAGCTGCCTAGTATGAGGAAGACCCCTACTCCTGCTAACATACAGTGATGTAACTCAGAACCCTACTGCTCTAACAAAAGACCGGGTATCACAGACTCTGGCCTGTGTCTAGACTTCCTTTTAAGAACTAATAAAAGCCTGTTTATATCACATCTCTAACCGCTGGGTGGTACAAACCTGCAGAAAAAGGAAAGGAATTTCAGGGAAAAAAAAGCAAGCCAAATAAACCAAAAGGGCACGAAGAGGCAACATCATCAGACATCAAGTTCTGCGCTGGCGGAGAGCTGCATCCAGAGACCCCAGCAGAGCTCAGAGGTTTCTCAGGCAACGTTCCAGAGCGGTGCTGCAGTGTACTGGCAAAGTCAGACAAGTCACAGAGGGCAACTCTAGGTCTGGCAAGTTTACCAGCAGCCTTCCGTGCTCTCTTCTCACACTGATGGCAAGCACTCTATTGCCTAATTTAAAAGCAGCCTGGACACAGGTGAGATACAAGCCCTGAAAGGAAAAACTGCTTTATTTACATCTTTTGCCATCTAGGTTCCTCAGAAAAGGAAAAGTTCTGTGAGGGATAAGAGTTCTGAGGAGAAAGCTGCCTGGCAATCTCCCTCCTGATAGAAAAAATAGCATTCTGGGGCGTTCCTGATCAGGGTCCGAAAAGATGACAGAGCAGCCCAAGCACCATTTGGCCCAAAGCAGCAGCGCCCCGTAGAAGCCATACAGAGGCCCACAAACTTGGACAGCTCTGCAACAGCGCAGCCTCGTACGATAACTGTTGTCTAGTTTTTTTAATTCTTCCTTTGAACGTTAGGAAGATTATCTACCTTAACGGCGGACAAGCAGGTGCCCCTGAATAACTGTCTAGAGCTAACTATAATGCTGAGAGTAAAAATATAGGTATATTTATACTTCCACTAAATACACACACCCATATATGCATTCACACACAGTGGAAATCATGACGCTCATTTCACAATAGGATCTGTCTGGATTGTCGTATTAACACAAGCTCAAGAAACATCCTAATCTGGTGGATAAACACGAGCCTTAAAGCTCAGAGACGATCTCTTTGGACAGCAGCAGCTACCCCTTGCTAGCACTCAGAATTCTGCCTCGACGATACTGGCAAGACCACGGTAATAACCCCAGAGAGAGCTTCCCATACGGGAGGAAAACCAGCTGCAGATCAGACAGCACTGTCCATGGAATTACGTTGCTAAAGACAGATGCAACACACAGTGATATTTTCAAGGAAAAAAAAAAAAAGAAAATCAGCGACAGACACAAGAGCTGATTTCCTATAACTCACCCTAGGATTACAAAATTCATCTTCATGCCCACCTTAGGAGGCACAACTGAAAGTAGTGCTGACAATTTTTCGTGCACCCCACTTTGGAGACCACTGCTACAGAAGGGTAGTTTATAAATCTCAACACATTTCACTGGACTCCCCCTGTAGCTCCACTTACGGTTGTGAGTGTGCTGTCTCGTAGCGCTCAAAGGAGTGGGACAGATCGTGCTTGTTGTTCATGTAACACTGCGTGCACAGGTCGTAGTCGAAGCACATTTTGCACTTCCACCGCATTCCCCGGATACCGTGCTTCTTGCAACAGTCACAGATAATGTTAGGGTGACGGACGCCTAGGAGAACAGGAGGAAAAGAATATAATATCCCCACAAAATTCAGAGAAACCAGGTTGACAAGGCTGTTAGAATTATATCAGCATCTTTTAAAGGGAAAAAACGTGCATGTGCTGAAGATGATGACAGAACATCTAAGCTTAATAAGGGAAAGTCTGCACAGCGTTCTAGGACTGAGCAGGGTTGATCTGGCTGCCACCTAAGCAAATCAGAAACCCTATAAATGCCCTGAGGTGGCATCAAGGTTGAGCCAACAAGCCTTTTGTCTCTATGGATTTGTACGTTAGGAGAGGTCCCCACTACTACTACCACGCAGCCCTGAGTTTGGCACTAGTTTACGTCTCCCTGCTCTTTTCCACCAGAGCAGCAAAATAAGGCTGCTCACACTCAAATGGTTGCATGGGAATGAAATGAAAGCAGGGGATACTGGAAGAGGATTAGAGCTCATCCAGTGCAATAAACCAGAGCAGATTTTGTATTTGTTTAGAGATCTCTCCAATACGTTATCTTTCTCCCAACAACAGATAACTCCTGCCCTTACTCAATCAAGTAAGCACAGCTACAACAAATGAGCTCAATCAGGAAAATTCAACTGTAACAATTTTTGGCTGCTCAGCTTTTCTGATGCTTGACTTTCGAGCTGTTTACTATGCAAAACAGGCAATATAAATTCTACTTAGCTCAAATAATACTTGGGAGCTTGTTCTGCACAAACAATTGACAATGCAGCTCAGTACGTTTCAGATACAAAGCCTAAACAAGGGAACCGAAAGAATTAATATTGATCTAAGAAGACATCTCATTTGTTCTGAATTATCTTGCCCAATTTCAATGCCTTTCCGTGGCCCTGCCATAGAAAAGCAGCACAGCTGAACTCAAATATTCATTCCAACGTAGTTGCAAAAGGCTCACGTGCCAGTTAGCAGGTGAGGCAGGTTACACATGCTGAAGATGGCTTTACAGCACATGCTTGTGCTCCTTGTCCATGCCACACTTACCTATTTGTGCGTTATCGTACAGAAGAAGGTCATAAGCTCCTTGAAATCCAGTCCGATAATTGGTTCTGTTGCCCTGATCCCACTGCACGACCACAGTTTTATCCGGAGTGGTTGGGCTGCCTGTGCGACCGATCTCCACCACAGTCCCAACGTTCCCTTCGCCACTGTCCTGGCTGCCCCACTTCCAGTCCACTCCGCGAACGACCCGCATCCCAACCTGCATGCTGGCATAGGGGTCCGAGTCCATCGCTCTGCACAGCGACCCTCAGAAATCCCTCACGCCGCGGGTCTGGGAGATGGGCAGCAGCAACACATCCAGCAGCAGCAGCATGCTCAGCACACCTGGGAAGACAACGCAGCATTAAGTGGTGTCACTCCGTACATCACGGCAACAACCTTCAGAGCAAGGCGAGCGGATGCCATTTCAGCTCGTGCCCCTGGTGCACAAACTCATGCTCAATTAGCAGGCCCAGAAGGTTTTCTAGATTCCGCTTCCCAAACGAAAAGAACTCAAAGCCCACCTTGAAGTATTTACCCGACTCTGCTGTAAACACCACCAAAAGAGATGCTGCGTAAAGGGATGACTGAGATGCATCCTGATTACCTTCTATTCAGCTTCAGTCTTGATTGCAGTCCAGCTGCTGTTTTAAAAAATGACAGCTGCCTTTAGCAAGAAACTGGAAGTCCTGCTTCTTCATAGTACTACAGGTAAACTTAACATCAACTCCACAAAGAGAGTCAAAATAGCAAGAAACACGCTCCCTGCCCCCGAATGACCTGGCTACAGACTAGGCCTGACATGCTGAGTAGATAAATCTGTATTTTATTTAAACAGAGCTCTATTTTTGATGAAGACTTCACATATATCTTCTCAGATAATACTGCAGTGCTGTGTTCATCTTGCCCAGAAAGTCTGTGATTGATTTTGAGACACAGGAAGCCTTAAAGATGCATAGAAAAGCAATATGTAACTGTTTTCCAAAAGCGACAGCAGTTTTAAAACGAGAGCCAACGTTAGAGAAATGTCAACCTTCGTTGCTATTCTAGCTACAGCAGGAACAGGAAAGGGTGGGCAGCTAATCTGCAGTGAGCACTGCAGGAAAAGCTTGGGATAGCCTCTCCAACTGTTGCCATGACAATTGGTAAATGAGGTGAACACCACATGGATGCAGCACGTCCACAGCTCCGAATTCCATCACAGATTGTCAGTCTGCTTTATGGATTTATAGATGTCTTTTTTAGAAGACGACGGAGGAATACAGCTTTCGATATTTAGGGCCAAGCTGCTCTTAGAGCTCAGGAGAAATCTACTGTCGCATCCTTTTACCTTTGGGCATCCCTGGGTCTCCCTCTTCATCTCAAGCTATCTGTAACACCCCAAATTTTGTGAAATAATTATGAAAAAAACCCACATGCATCAAAAATGCAGAGTGCCAAGGGCCAAACTGTGCAGGTTCCAAAAGCACAGCAAATCTTACCGAGTGCCACGACAAGCAGCCGGCTCACCCCAGGCTGACAGACCCGCCACCAAGCTCACAGGATGTGCACCCAGACGTGGCAGCAGGAGCAGCGCTGTGCCGTGCAGCTAACGCTGCCGCCTACCAATAAAGCAACCAAAACCACCCAGGGCTAAAAATAAACTCTTCCCCCAGCCAAACATCCCCTTTTAAATGTATGGAGGAGTAATGTGATGCAGAACGAAGTTTCTAACATACAGAGAGCCGGATTTCTGTTCAGCTTTAGCATCTCCCCAGCTTCAGGCTTTTTCCGCTGCACATCACCGTGACATCCGAACACCAAAAGCTAATGTCCTTGTGAACTCTGTGGCATCTTTACTTCTAATCATCGCTAAGAGATGCCTGGGGCAACACTTTCATTTGGACCTTTGTGGAAGTGGACGCAACATTGCTGAGTTTAAGGTGCACCACTGGTTATTGCTTTTATGAAACTAAGAGAAAGAATATCCTTTTTAAAAAGCATCGCAAGACCTAATGAGATTTGCATGATCTGCTCCTCCTCCAGACGAGAGATTAACGGTAGACTTGGCAGCGCTCGGTTAACGGCTGGACTTGATGATCTTGAAGGGGTTTTCCAACCCATATGACTCTGAATAAAATGGATGCCTTCCTGCTTTAACTAAGTTTTCCACTTTACAGAAAGCACATGGCTGTCTCCTGGCAGTTCTGTAATTACAGGCCTGATGCTTATCGCAGGCCAGGAACGCCATCTCTGTTGATACCCCAAGTAACAAGCTGCAAGGACAAAAATCCATCAGATCAGTAGCCCGGAAGACGCTGGATCCAGACGGAAACAGTTTTACTGCTGCCACATGCATCGAGCTTCCCTGGGTTCTGCAGGTTCCTGTTACTCACGAAGGAGCTGCACATGGACTCATCCCACGGCTCTGAGCTTATGTCCGGGACTCCAACACCCAGGAAAGCTACCGCAGTTTAACTGCACGCTTGTGATGCTGAGCGCTGGTTAATGCTGCTCTGGGCTGCAGTGACCCCCACGTAATCTCCTGCTCGCTGATCTGAAGGCTGACTTCTTAACGCCAATCTTCTCTTTCCACCCAAGAAGGCACCAAAGGCACCACATTCCATCTAATCCGCAGGGTAGTGCAATGTAACAAGAGGAAAAAGCATTCAGAGTCTTTAGGAGATGAATTACAACGCACACGCGGTCTAAATCATGCTAGAGACCAGCGTTATTTACTTCCTAAGTGGAAATGTTTCACTCATTGAAGCAAATGCTCCTGCTCCTCCCTCGAAGCTGTTTGAGTGTAAATGATTCCAGGGAAGGATAGGTGTAGCTGCCAGAAACAGTTTAGAGAAAACAACAGTTTCCCAGAGGAGTTTAAAGAGGGCTCTGAACAAATACTCCATCATAAAACACAAACATGTCTCTGAATCCTGACCTAATGTTCTGACCTCATCTACTGTGACATGGAAAAGCACAGCCCAGGTGTAATCAAACCACTCTTAGGAAATAAAAGTAATATTTAACTGGAACAAAGGGAAAGTGCCTTCAGTCTGCAACGTTTTTCTGCTAACACTCAAACCCCGCTGCAGGTAGAGGTGCTCTAGAGGCAGCCCAACACACGGCTTGTAAGAGGCAAAGGTTGCTGCCCTACTGGATACACGGTAAACAGAGCCGAGCGGTGGTGTAAGCAGCTTGGCAAAACCCGTGCACATAACGTGGTTATCAGGTTATTTCGACAGCATGGTAAACAGAGGAAGAGGCAGGTGTTTCTTTCCCCCCCTCCTCTTTTTTATTTTCCTTCTGAGATGTATTCTGCAGCTAGAATTGTCTTTTGGGAGGAAGTACTTCACCTTAGGGAGCTCTGCCAATCCTAAGGATGCCTCCTTAAGTGCCCTGGGCCATGGCAAATGCCGTTTGTTTTTTCAGAAGGGTAGCACAAGCTCACAAAGCTCAGGTTTTGATGCTCCTCTGGAGTCCCTAGCTCCTTAGCATCCTCTGGGAGCTCACGTGGAGACGGCTGCAGCAGAACTTTTATTACCGGGCCCTTTCCACAGCAGCTCACATGAGCTGTGGAATTATTTTTAATAACTTCACTCGAGCGTGAACTATCCAGCTTTCCCAGCCGTTAATTCACGAGCCCCACAAGAAGTCGTTACTGCACTAAGCGTTTGGAGAAATAAGATCATCTCCCATCTCTTATTACTGCCGGTCTCTGACTTCTCCTCCTGCCCTTGTATCATTGCACGTCCAATTGCTGACGATCTGCAGCACCTGACACCTACCACAGGGGTCAAGCTGCCTGCTCCTCGTCCTCCTCTCGCTCTTCAGCGGCCTCCAAGGAACACCAGACTCGCGTGGGCTGCAGTGTGTGTGTCCGGACCCGCGGTGCTGCAGGCTCGGGCTCCCTGGCTTCACGCAGCACAGAGCTCGACGCAAACACAACCACTGGGCACACAAGCCAGACAGCCGAGGGTGACAGCCTCGTGGTTGGTCCAGGAGTCAAGATTTCTGCCATAAATTCCCACCCAGGGACAGAAAGGACGTAACGCTACTAGGAGGAGAAAACACGCTGTCCTTTGCCTGACAAAACCAGGCAGGACACTCCCTGAAACTACTTGCTTATTTGACACCCGGTGCGTTCACACTGCGCCCACGGCAGCGCTGCGCAGCCATAAACCCATCCTTCCACACGACCTTTTGCACAGGGTGTACCGAGCAGCGAGCACAAGAATTAAGCTCTTGCATCCTCAGCACGACTGGGAGGCGGGTAAAGAAGCTTATTTTAATTAGAAGAGGATCTGGGGAGTTTTACATCCTGTTTTCTAAGACCCACCCTCCTGCCCCGAGTTCCCCTCTCATAGAATAGTGGGTTTGTGCTTTGCTCTTTGATCCTCGGCCCATCTCTCTCAGGGAAGAGAGAAACAGAGCAAGCAGCCAAGGCGTTCTTCACTTGACATCACAAAAATAACCGCGAGCCCATGAGGTCTGGCAAGACCAACGCCACTTGCTTTACCCTTCCTTGGTCCCAGCGCAGACTGGGCAAACACCAGGAGATGTTTACAGACGCCCGGTGCGGGCAGCCTGGAACAGAGCACGCCCCCAGCGCCGCCTGCATCAGCAGAAATCCAGAATAACCTCACTGCAGCACAAGCAAGCAGCGCGGTGGTGCTCACTCTTCAGGAGACAATTCAGCAACAACCCTCCGCAAGGAGCTGGTTGTGACCTTGCTGGCCTCGTCGGTCGTTTCAGCGGGATTCTACCCAAGAACAGAGGTCTGCAGTTCAAGTCGGGGATCAAAAGGATCTGTTCCCTCCTCGGAGAGGCAGCAGAGGCACCTGACGCACTCTGGAGCTGTTTCTTCAACCATTCTTCCTTGTTCAGCCTCCCAAGTGGCTCCTACTCACCAAGGTTCTTACTTTAAGCCCTCACAATACACACGCCACATTTGGGTTTCCAAGGGAGCATCAGGGACACAGTGCCATTTTAAAAGTCATATCAAGACATTAAACATTAGGATTGATCAGCTACCACTAGCGTAAAGGTTCAAGGTTTACTTTTTTATACCCCGACACTGGAAACAAAGGCCTCTAAACAAGTTAGATGTAACGGCTGAATTACGCCAGCTCCTCCTGGCTTACGAGCACTGTGCTTGTGCAGCTGGCTTTTGGTAGGACTCTCTTCCACACTACTCTTATGCCCCATAGAAGTGGCATTTGACTGAATTTTCCCCCTTTCCTGACACAAGCAGTGTGAAACCAGCGCCAGCTCTGTAGCTATCTGCACAAGTATTGTTCCCCACCCCAGTTTCCCTAGCTGCAAACCAGAAATAAACACTGTCCTATTAGAGATTCTTTACTCACAGACAACAACCAGGATCAAATACCTCTGACTAAGGCTCCAAGCTGCTCAGTTAGTCATTACCAAAGCGAGCTCTCACGCCAACAAACCCAAATTCAGACCTAGCCTTCACTTTTCTTCCTCCTCAGCAAGCAGTAAGACCCCAGGACAGCACAACAGCAGGCACACGTGTGCTCTCCCAGCAGGACCCAGTCTAATTTCTCTCAAGGCTACTCGCACAGCTGAATATACTCACTGTTAAGTGAGAGCAGAGCAGAAAACGATCGTTTTTGACTTACCACCATACAAAGATCAAAAATCTTTAACTTCTTAGCAGGCCTCTTTCTAAGCCGCCTGGTAATGGTGCTTTCTGGCCAGCCTGCTGCTTGTTCCAGCGGTGTTCCTTCGCACACAGCACCCAAACATTTCTGGATGACTTTGTTCTGGGCTAGAACTGTAGCACCAACAGGTGTAAAGACACACTGTCAATGTGAAGTGCTGGGCAAACCATGGCAGTATCTCCACACAAGTCTTTCACTAGCATTTTAATGCCTGCTTTAGGGAAAGCCAGACATATAAGCATACATAAGAGCAATACGTCATTTATCTCAAGTAATTAGAGCAGTATTTTTAAGATGCTCTGAAAAAATCCCTTTCCGATTGGCCTTGTGATGGGTGATGCTGCAGGTACTACTTTCTCTTGTAACGCTTGCAGCCCTAACATACACGTGACTGTCCACTTATGCAGGAGTGCAACATGCATCTACCTAACCCATAAACTGGCCTCTGAAGGAGTCATTTATGGGCAAAAGTCGGGTTTACGTTTTGCCTGTATTTGGAATTTATCATATGGCAGCAAGAGCACAAACTTCCTCCCTTAGATGCCCAGGCTGGCTGTAAAAGAAACAAAAGGCTGCAGAGAAAACCTCCATCTTTTTTATGCAGACATTTATCATAAAATCAGTTGTGCTAAATTATTTGCTGAAAAACGTGCATAAAATCCTACCAAGTGAGAAAAGTACCTCTAGTATAAGGGCTAACATTCAACTGCAATGCACGGTAAAGATTCTGTGCTTTTCAATGCATTATTAATGCAC
Source organism: Cygnus olor (assembly GCF_009769625.2). Taxonomy (NCBI): domain Eukaryota; kingdom Metazoa; phylum Chordata; class Aves; order Anseriformes; family Anatidae; genus Cygnus; species Cygnus olor. The sequence continues at coordinate 2,558,229 of NC_049189.1, forward strand.
AAACACTGGGCTCTAGCACTGCCTCCTAACACAGCACTGGTGCCAGCCCTGCTTCTTGCTGTGGCAAGGCATGCAGTCAGACCCATTTTGTTGTGTATTGTTTCCCAGATCTCACTCCACAGCCCATGCTCATACAAAGAGCTGCACTGTCCGATCAGGCCTTGTTTATCCGCTGAGGCTGAAGAACAGGGACTGGGTGGTGGAGTCGAGCGAGCAGGAGCTGCGCTACTCCTGCACATTTCGCAGATCGGACCCAAGGACTGGCAAAGCGAAGCCAATCGCTTCCAAGTCATGAAACAATGGCAGCGATATCAGACCGAGTCCAAAAAAGACAGGGATGGACCCCAACCCTGACAGCACTGCTCCTCTTTAAAACAGCCATCTGGTTCTAACTAAATGCAATTTAAAAAAAAAAAAAGAAACAGTTAAAACCTCACTAGTACGGTCCTACCTTAATTTTGCCACTAAGGCTAATCTTTCAAACAACGCTCTAGCGTAAATTGGTGATAGGTACCTTAGTAAAACACCAACAGAACAAGCTATCTTCCGGCTGAAAGCACGCTCATCTTAGCAGGAACCAACAGCAAGCAGCGAGTGTATTACCCCAGCACTGTTACCTGTTCCGAGGCTCCACCTCCTGTGGCTAACACAAAGAGCACAGAAGATACAGGCTCTTCGCTCCCAGGACGAGCAGATCTTCTAACGCAGAAGAGTGACACCACCTCGGGCATTATGCTACAAACTTAACCACTGAGAATCAGACTAAGCCCTTGGAATTCCTCCGTAGCCCACCAAAAGAATTTGCAAATTGGCGGAAGGGAATCACCTTCTACTCCACTGCTACGCCACGGCGTCTCACTACCACTTTGCTTCGCAGCTCACCGAAGACAGGGATATTTTTTCTCGTGCTCTCAGCATTTCTGCTTAGCCTGAATTTTGCAAAATGGCATCGCTGGCACGGAGTGGAAGAGAAGAGCAGATGATGCTTCCGTGGGTTAAATATCAGTATCAGATAAATGAAGCCATCCCTACTGACAAACTATTCTCAGCACAAAGGAAAATTAGAAGCGGGATAGCTGCCTTTTAAAACCGATCAGCCATGAAAAAGCCTGAATGAGGCCGAACCACTCCCGTACCCCAAACCTCACCTGCTCTCACAGTATATTTAACTGTATTACATAAACAGAATAAAGCAGGTGATTAATATGCCTTCACTCGGGGATTAACATCTTGTCATTTCAGCCTCGCTAACTGTTTTGTATAAGAGCAGGCACACATCCTGGAATACTGGGACACAGAGTGAAGAAATGCTAAAAATAGCTGGCCAGCCGTTAGGCTTAAAGCCTGCTTTTCACCTCTACAATCAACTCTTGTCCTATACAAATGCCAGCCTATTGATCCCTTTGGTCTAAGCTGAATTTTGCATTCAATTTACACTGATTGTATTCTAACACCGAGTCCTCCTGGTGAGAAGGGAAGGCAATGTTCCCTTCGCAAGTTGTAGGAGCAATACTTTTTGTGGTTATCATCCTGCCTTTCTATTCTTTTACCTTGATAAAGGATGCTGGCCTAAAAGAAGCACCAGAGAATTTATTAAGATGCAGTAACAGTAGTTTTGTGCAAATCCTGCTCAGAAGCTTGACGCCAGCATTCTGGTTGGTATTTAAAATTCTGATGGTATTTAAAAAAAAAACAACCTGCAGGGTTATCTTCTATTCTCCTTGTTCCAAAAGTTAAATTTCTTGGGTTTAAGTAATTTTTTTAAAGTAATTTTTTTTTAATGAATCGGCTCAATGCTGACTAATGGACCAGGCTGATGAAATCCATGGAGTTGCGAGTGGGTCAATATTTGCTTTAGCCCATACAGATGAGAACACAACCTTCAGGAAGCACCACAGGCCAATCAAAAATAAACAGCTGTCACAAGCTTCCCACAACAGACGTCGTGGTGCACCACAGAGAGGTGGAATACCTTTTGCCAAGTCAGATACGTTTGAAATTCATGTTTACAAATCACCATCAGCCAAATCCAACAAAAACTTCACAAACTTGAAACCCGTGGGATCGTTGTTCATCTGCTCATTGGAGAATTAGGGGTGATGATAAGGGAAAGTTCACGCTGGGAATCTGGCGTTTCTCTCTTACTATATCCCCTAAGATAATTGCTCATGAGCCTGATGAAATTTCCTTCCGGCTTTTGATGAACTGTGTTCTCTCCAGGAGGGAGAAAAACACACCAGCTCCAGCCATTCGCTTTAATTGGACCTGACAGCTTGCAGATTGCTGCCTAAAGCCTTGAAATCTCAGTAGCTGGGGCTGAGCAGCATCTACTTTTTCCTCAACAGCAGATTTCATAGACCCAAATCCAACTCGTCCGGGGAAGCTGAAAAATCTGTTACAGTACAAGCTCAACATAACTATCAGGAATGGCTTAGGTGGAGCTTATTGCGCCTTTTGGCAAAAGGAGGATGAGGCAGCCTCTTGAAAATCCCTTCCAGCCCTATTTTCAATCAGCTCAGAACGCAGTACCACACAGAAACAGATTCCAACATCCAGAAGTCTCTCCTGCCTTCGGATTTCAACCGCGTTCTTACTTTGACATTGCTCTGAGCCTTGCCTCTGAGAAACACGTAACTGGCCCACAGCTGGTGGTGTTGAGCCCCAGTGCGGATCGAGCAGTGCTCTGGAAAACACACTATTGTGGTTCTGTGACAAGGTTGTTCACAGGTATTTAGACCAAGGGCACCTTGGTGGTGACACAACAGGATTACTGACCCTCTGAGTTACGAACCCAACTTTCTCCAACTTTTCAAAATGAAAAGATGCTGCCTCAGGCTCTGGCATAGAGCAAGCTGCAGCATAAAACCCTCTGAATCTCCGATGAGCCTTGATGGCTCATCCTACCATCTTTCAGATTCCCCTTCAGGCTTTTAGAATGGCCAACACTGCTCTCCTGCTGGTTTCCAGCCTAGAACTTGCCCTTTCTGTGCTCTGAAAGCAAATCAAAAGGTTTAAGTCTAATCTATCCTGACCTGCCTTTGGCTAGAGACATCAGCTGCATAGGAGCAGAATGAATTGAGCAGTAAGCTGTTACCTTCCTTCCTCGGACTTAGAGGTTTGAGGGTCAGCACACGCACCAATTCACTTACGAGTCTACATTTTAGAAGTACGGATGTTATCTTCCAGCTCTGGATAGCTTTAAAGAATGCAAGAACACTTCACAGATGGAAAATGGAGCCATGGTTACATATGGAATTGGTGGCAGAGCCAGCAAGAAACTCACATATCCTTGCTCCAAGTCTCCTTATTCTGGGAAATTCCAAACAAAACTACAGCTCTCATTACAAAGGGAGCAGAAGTAAACAACAGACTCCATTTTTTCAATCTTTGCTTAAAGATGGAAAAATATCCCATGATATCTACTGCACAGAGATATAATTTTAACAGTTTAATTCAATGCAGATTTTTTTTTTTCTCTATTCAGACAACCGAAGTGTTCATTCCGATCTAAGGTCTCTTTGCCTGCTTTTGCACAGATGCACATCTCCCAAGTACCAGCCACAACAGGAGTTGCACTGCAATTCCACAATAAAGGAGATAACTTACAGCGGACTGTAAGAAAGGCAGAGGCTTTTAAGTTCAACCACTTGCAAGCAAAATGAACTGGCTTCAGAGGCTTGTATTCCGACAGCGAAGAAGTCCCAAATGACCTGCCGATATCATCAGCTCGGTACCTCTGGAGAAAACAGCTCAGTGTTTGCATGCATGCAAAGCCCAATCGTTATTGGATTAAGGCCTGCTGCTTCCAAAGAAAACCACACAGAAGCACCAGGAAGGGGACGACGAAGTTTCCCAGCTCGGGTAGGATAGCATTGCCTTAGAAACAATACCTCTGTCAAGGAAAGGGGCATCCCACCAAAAACCTTGATGGGGAAAGAAAAAGAAAAGAAAAACAAAACAAGAGAGGGTATTCTTTCCGCCAACTGCTATTCCAATAATATGACTGCTGGAGGAATACGATAATTAGGTACTTTGGGAATCAGAGAGGAACCAGTAGTGTGGGACAGTAACACGATTTGACCTGATCACACTTGAAACAACAGAAGGAGCAAATAAGGGGAAAGCAACAACAACATATCGGAGGGTTTATGTGGCTCCCCAGTGAGAGTTTCTAGTGAGAACGTGCTGCAAGTTATATCGCAACACTCAGGCCCCTCCGTAAATGCCCTTGATAAGCCATGAATCAGAATCCTCACAAAACACCTAGGATTCAGACAGCCTGCTCACCAAGCCCTGCATTCTATTCCTGGGTCCCTGAAATATAGAAGCTCAGAATAAAAGTGCATGATCGGTACTGCTGCAAGTGGCACGGTCACATTCAGCGTGACCCTGAATCCTGCCGGGGCCCGGGAGCGGTTCTGTATCAGAGACGATGAGCGAAACAAACAGATTTAACAGGAACAGGCGGGCAGGGGCAACATGACCTAGAAGAGACCAGCTATCAGGTTGGAGAAAGTCTTCACCTTCAGCCAAGCCACTGGCAACTTGTCTCCATGAGCAATAAATACCTTAACACCACACGAACGCAAGGCAAGAGATGAGCTTGTTTCAGAGAGAACTACCACAGTTCAGAATAGCCCACGGTGGTCCCAAATAAATGGGAAGGAGACATTTGCAACCACATTTGTGGCACTTCCACAGTTTTTGTAACTTCTGCGACTTCCATAAAAGTTTTAGCAGAAAAACGCTGTGCACGGAATCCCAATTCTTCCAAGCAATCCTAGCAGTGGCTTAGTGGCCACTCAAGAGCAAAGCTGGAAAACTGTAAAATTCTTTATATGCTAACTGGGCACAGGACTTCCACAGTCACACTGTTTCAAACGTGCATTCGAGACAGACACCAAAACATAGGAAGCTACCCAGCAATATCACAATAAGCAGAGAATTAAGCCAACACAAATAACATACACTTATGAAAATTATTCTCACAACAGCGAACCAGAGGTGTGCTGTGGAAAGGGATGGGAAACACATTTACTTTGTTGAAGCTTAACATGAGAAAAATCATTCAAGAAACAGAACCAGTCGTGATGCTTAAATTAAATGCCTAGAGAACTCTGCTCCATGTGTTGCAGACACATTTGCCAGTCCTAAATGAACTCATTACATCTTGTCACCACAGAAATCATAGAATCCTGGAATCATTTAGTTTGGGAAAAACCTCTAAGATGCAAGTCACCTGACGCTCGATCTGCTGCTCTGGTAGTTGTCTGCCTTCAGGAGGAACTTCCTGAAGGGAACCACCATCTGCCCAACGGACGTTACCTGCTCCAGGTACAAAACTGGACACCCGTAACCCAGAGCAGAAAGAAAGCGCAAAATAGGCTTAGCTAGCTCTGCCAAGGCTATGGGGGCTTCTTTCTGATTTCCACTACCAATATGACACACGGCATCACTCCAAACACAAAACTGGGGGTTATTTACAGTAAACACGTTCCTCATTTACTTCTTACTCAAGTAATTAAATTCTGGAGTTGAGCATCTGCAGGGAAATCGACCCAAACACACAGAGCTTCCAATGCAGCTGAACTGCCTTCTCTACATCTAAGTTTTGCCCTTGTTTTTCTTGCTTTCTCAGTTCAAGGAGATAAATCAAATCAAATAAATCAGAGGAAAAAGCAAATAATCAGAGGGAACAAAAAGCCACAGGTGTTTCAGTTCTGAGTAATAATTCAGCATAAGGCCTATGCTCCAGTGATACGACATGCTCAGGAGGAATCAATCCCAATGTTTCTGTCAGCTCCCACCTCAGCGAGGGCTTACCAGCAGTTCCTGCTTCAGAACAGGAACACGCCTTCAGAACAGGAACACACCTGGATTTACGCCCTCTGATGTATTTACGCCCTCTGATGTATTTACGCCCTCTGATGTATTTACACCCTCTGATGTATTTACACCCTCTGATGCAGCTGTCGCTGGCCACCCAGAAGAAAAGAAGCAAAAATAAAGAAGGAGCAAGATGCCACTGCAGGCTCAACCCTTGGCAAATGTGGCAGAAGGAAAAGTGGCTGCTTAGAGTAAATCTATCCCTTGCTTGGTGTAAGAAAATGGAAGAAAAAAAAAAAAAAAACAACAACAAACAACAGGCACATACCTGGCAGAGACGGAGGAGAGCAGAATTCATGCAGCCCTTCGGCAAGCCGCTGTCCTGTAGCCAGAGCCGTGTTTGTCTCCTTCCCTCTTTCATCCTCGGTGCAGGAGCCTGCAAGCTGCCCCGCTCTGCGGCCTGAGGGGAGAGCAGAAGACACGAAGCTGCGGCTCCCTCCGGATCCCTCCTGTGAGGCAGGAGCCGAGCACCGGCCGCGGGCCGGGAGTCGCCCCCCACCAGAAGCCTCCCCCGGCTCCCTCAGGGCTCCCTCCCCGGCTCTCCCACCCCGGCCCCAGCCCCCAAGGGCCGCCAAGCACCGGGGGCTGCCTCGCTGAGGTAACCGAGCCCCCCCGGAGCCCCTCACCCCCGGGGAAGCGGCCGAGGAGCCGGGCCGCGGCCCGCCGGCCCCGCGGGTGCTGCAGCAGCGGCGCCGCCCGTCCCCGCCTCCCCTCCCGCCCAGGCCTCTCGCAGCTCGGCTCATGCTGGGAGGTGTAGTTCCTAGTTCCTCGCCCCGGTGCCGCTCCTTGTTCGGGGGGGCGCTGACTACAAGTCCCGTGAGGCAGCGGCAGCGCGGGGCCCCGGGGGTGGGCGCGATGGGGGCTCCTGTGGTGGCTGGGGCAGGGCCCGCGCTGGGCCCCGCTCCTCAGGGTCCTGTCACCTGACCTCATGGTCTCCTCACCTCATGGTCTCCTCTCCGAGCCCCTGCCCCTGCCGCGTCTGAGTTCTGTGCCTCAGATCCCTTCATAGCGTCGAGAATAAACACTGGGGGTCGTCTCTGCCCAAGCAGAATGGCCATTGAAGTCCGTGGGCTCTTCTGACTGGAAAAAAAATGCAGTTATAAGGTCTCGGGTGCGTTTGTTAAACGTTTGAGTGTTACATTTGAGGGTAAGCTAGTCCGCTGTCAGGGAGATTTGGGGATTCGGCGTCAGACCCAGCAAGGTGCTGTGTCACTTGGCTCTGCGGGTGGTCAGGAGGGCTCGGAGAGGCTCAGCTTCCCACCAGGAATGTCTCCTCTGCAAAGAAAGGCAGCCCAGCTGGGGCCTTGCTGACACTCATATTCAAAATGGGTGAGCCTAAAAGCACGAGGTGTTATTACTGCATTGATAATGATTTCCTCCTCAGAGAGGCATGAATTTGCATTGCTTCTCTCCACTGATGACACCGGTAATACGCTCCTGTGGAGCTGTTGTCCGTGCAGCAGAGCCCACTCCATCTCCTCTTCCACTGCTGAGGCCAGACACCTCCTAATCGGGCTGTCAAACCTTCATGCCATGAGATCCCGCACTCACAACAGGAATATGGCAGCAAGATCATAAACCATCACATCTGCCATTCCCTTCCCTGCTAGCCCATCAGGAGGGCTGTCCAGGGCCCTAAAATCTGTAAGGTGGGAACAAAGACAATGGGCAGCAGCGTTGGCTGGAGCTCGTGAAGACTGAAGAGGGCAAAATTCTGACACAAAAAAGTCACAGTATTCTAGCAGCTACCATAACAAAGACCTGTCTAAAACCAAGCTTTTCATTGCCATTTGAAAAAAGCCGAAGAGGAGGACTGAGCAGTCAGGTCTCTTGTCCTCTGTGTTGTGTAAAAGTGGTGTTCGCCAGACCACTTAATCACGTATGTTTGGGTAATTGTGAAAATGTAAATGTGAAAGGGAGTGAATGAAATCTGACGGACTGAGTGCAAGGCTTTAGTTGGACATTTTATAAAATAGCACCTTCCCCTTCCAGAGGGTCCAGTACTGATTTTTGTCGTATTATTTTCCTACAGAAAACGTGTCCAAGTACTGTGAACAATCGGTTGCCTGCAAGACTAAACTAGACAACAGAAGCACCATCTGTGACCAGCTCTGCCACCTGGAAGTCTCATCCAGTTGTTCAGAGGAATAAATCTAGTAAGATGAGTATTTCACTTGGATTATATATTCTGACCTTTTTTTAGTTTATTTTTTTTCAGTGTGACTTTGTGGCTTTGGTTGTGGTAGAATTGTTTCCATAGATCTGGCTCTAGCCACATCAATGTCACTAGCATCTCTGCTACAATGTGGAATAGATTATGGAGGGAGAGAGAGAGGGAAACAGCTCTGGATATGGGAGAGAAACCTCTGCTCTTACATGGTCATATCCTGATTTCTCAAATATTTTGCTGGGAATCTCTTTTTGCCCACTGGATGCCGCTGTTACACAGAAATAGTCACAGGCTGCAGGCTTCTGCTCTAGGCATTTTATCTAACAGACATGGAAGGCCACTTCAGGGTCAGCCAATCTCCATGGATTTAGCTCTATTAAGAAGCCGTTCTTACAAAAGAGCTCCTCTTAACATTTTGCAGCTTACTGACATGCACCTGCGAACCTTGGGCCATGTGGGTAGATGCCTCCATGATGGTAGTATCAGCAGCAGCAATCTACAGATAATCCTTGAAGGTGACTGAACAGGACTTTCTAAAAAAAAAAGTCTGTTGAGGGGAAAACAGGTTATCCAAGAGGTGTCTTCAAGTCATATATAAGATGCTTTGGCCAGCATCTATGTCCTGCAGTGCCTATTTTGAATGCTTAATACAGGAATTTGCATGTGGAAAGACTGGTTCAGGGAATTCTCTCCTTAAAAGCAAAGCCTGGAAATGGCAGCTTTCCCTGGCTCACACGTTGCAAATGTGTGCTGAGGTTATGATTACACCTTGTGGCACTGCCTTCAGAGGCAATGACCTGTATAGAACAGAAAGGATATGTGTGGCTTCTGCTCTTTAGTGAAAATTGCAGTATTTCAAACCCATCTGAGTCTCAAAACAAGCCAGAAAGTGACCTACATCCAATACCAAGCTTTGGGAATTAACTCCGAGTAAGTTAAATTCCACATCTAGGTCTCTCCTCTGAAGCAAATGAAAGCATAGCCTAATAGAATCCACACCCTAGGGGAATTCCTCTTTGTTCCTTGCCAACAACTTTTAGCACTGAAAAAGAGCTATCCTGATTTTTTAACCCACATCTCTTACTGGAAGAAGTATGACTCCAGGTTAATACAGGCCTTAGGGTTTAAATCCTTGAGATTCTAACATCCAAATTGCTTCCTGATGTCTCGAGCCTTGGCCTTTCAGGAGCCAGTCTAAACAACAGGAGATTTAAAATAAGCCAGGAGTCTTTGCAAAGCTAATAGATGTGTATGTTAAAAGGACTGTGTCTGTCTTGGGACACCATCTGTATCCAATAAACATAAAGGCAAATAAGGTAACCGATAAATAATAGGCAAAGTGTGGGTCCAGCTTTGTGTGACCTGCATGGGTGTAAATCTGGTAACTCTTGAATTTGGTGGAGATTTTCCAGTTTTGTACTGGCGTAATTGAAAGCAATGTCGTATAATTGGCCTGTGATCATTAAAGAAATCATTTGGGCAAATAAGACCAAGACGGTGATGATTGTTTTTAGTGTTTTGCATCAGGTGTTTTAAAAGCTGCTTGGAAAGGTTTCCAGCACTCTGTGGAACTTGTCTGCATTCATTTGTTTAAAAATAATGTCTAGGGAAGGTGAAAGTAGTTTCATTGGTTCAGAAGAGGAGACACTTACCTTTGGTTCACACCAAAAATGTTAGTGCTGGGTGTGTTGGACTGTTCTGCTCAAAAATACAGCACAATACCATGAATAACTGGAAACAGTACTGGTAGTTTCTGTTGACAAAGGACATAAAGACTCATCTGTGCCAGATTCTGTGTTGCCATTACACGGTCATTTTCACAAATACAAATGAAGTGGAAAATAGAACCAAGAAACACACAGCATTTTAATCCCATATAAGCTGAAAGACAATGGAGGAAATGTCTTGCCTTCATTGTTTTACAATGAACCGGTGGACACAACAGGGTCCTTAGGAAAGTTAGCTCAGCTCCCAGCATCTCACAGAAATTAAAATAGTAGAGCATTAAAAAAAAAAAAAAAAAGAAAAAAATCCACAAAAAGATCATGCAGGGATGTCAACAGTGTGAAGGTTAGACAGAAACTTTAATGAGGATCACTGAAGGACAGCTCGTTGGCTAGTCAAGCTGTCCTCATCCGAAGAAACAGAGTTGGATTGCTCCTGTTTGCAAGGACAGGCACCCTTCTGTTAAAGGTTTCCTAGCTTTTGGCTGCTGCTGTCTGTGTCCTCTGAAGTGCTGATAGCGTAGACTGAAGCTCCTCTGGCCCGCTCTGTGACTCTAGAACAGCTCTTGACTGTGAATTTTAAATAGAACTATTTTGCTTTAGCTCCCTTTAGCCTATATATGGTGGCCTGAAAAAGATAAGGGGCAGTCTCACACCACTGAAGAGAAACTTGCTTATCAGCCTTAAGTGACAAGCAAGCAAGACACGTGGTCACTGCCTCTGGCTTTTGTCTTGCAGAAGAGAAGAAAGTGATTTAGTGGCCATCTCCCCGTGATCCCAGGGTGACACAGACTTGAGTTTGGAGCTTCTCGGCCAAACGAGCCTCTCAGCAGCCCGGCTGTTGAGGCATATATTCCTTCCTGGTTCTCACATTCAGGAAAGGGGGGACGGCGTGAGACTTGCTGGCAGATGAGCCAGGCAATAAAGGGGCATCTTGAGAGCACCAGGATTAGACTCAGTTCTCTGCTGCTTTTAAAAATATATAAGGAAAGATACAGATAGAATTGGGGCGTAAATAGAACTAAGAGCTACTAAAGGGGCCCTGCTTGACACTTGTTTGGCTGAAGTTCTCTGACCATGTGTGCTTGCACAGTCCGCTGACTCACTGAGCTGGCAGTCCTTCGCCATCCTGCTTTTTGCAGCCCAGTCACTGATAAAAAGCACCAGAGGCAGCCTGGATCTTCATACATCAAATTGAAATCTCAGGGGGAACTTTAAAACACTTGCTAAGAAATTCTGCAAAGAATATGCTGGATGGAGCCTGCCATCAATAAGGCAAATGGCAAATAAATATAATGGTGTCATGTATTCCGCCTGGGGACAAAGCTGGGTAATTGTTCTGCCATGGTGTGCGGAGAAGCACTCTTCTCTGCTTCTGAATTTCATCCAGTTCCCTGGAGCCCTATAAAAAGCAGTCTCTGCCTCAGTTTCATCTGTAAAACGAGAAGAGGAGGATCTATCCTCTTATCCCGTGCACCTCACCGAACCAACGTTGCGTCAGGATCCGATCCCCCTGTACTGCTGTGGAGTACTACGGAAGAAGTGATGCGTTGGGTCACAGCTCTCCCGTCGGCGATGTATCAGCACTGGCAGTAGATAAACCAGAATTCTGCAGAGAATAAAAAGAAGGGAAGAACATGAAAACAGAGAGGCAGTGACTCTGCCAGAGCTGCTGGGTCAGCCACCCAGAACAATCCCATCTTAGCAAAGCACGTCCTCGCCGCTCCCCGTGTCCAAGCAGCAATGTGGTCTTGGCAACTTGCGAGTTAACAGAGGGGGCATTGCTTGGCCGGTTAAAGGAGCAGCCAAATGGGCTTGCTGGTACCTGGGGACCAGTTTCACACTTCCCTAAAAAAGGCGTTATATACAGAGAAGAATTAAGAGTAGTTCTGCTGCTCAGGTGACAAACTGGGGACTTCTCCCTGTGTGAGCGGTCGGTATCAGCCCCTGTGGTGCCCTCAGTGCAAAATTCCTCTGACTACACTCTTCTGGGGAGGGCACAGGCTGGGTGGCCTCCCTCTTGTCATGGAAACAGCCGTAGTTCGTCCCAACAGTGCTCCAGCCTCTGGCTAGCAAGCAACCACCTGCCTGCCAGCTGTGCTGCAGTGATGCCGTCTGGAGAAGGATGCTCTGAAGCCGGTCCTACAGAAGGTGTGTGCACCAGCGCTGCCTTCTTGGCAACTTCTAGATGGAGGCAGTCCAGAGCCCCTGGCAGCTGTGGATGCTGTGGTGCTGCAAGTTCCTGTGGCTGGGTGCTGGATGCTCACTCTAAGCAGCGGCTGGTTCCTCGCTCGTTAGGACTGATGCGTTATCTGCAAGTGCTACCTGCGTGTGCCAGCAGTTCAGTTCTGCTGCTTAAAGCCCATCTGAGGTTCCCTCTCCCTACAGTGGCTGCTGTAGACATATCTAAGTCAAACTCCCTCCGGTGCTGAGCACCACTGAAAAATAAGGAATACTGGACCTGTCTGTTTCATCCAGTCTTCCGGCCTTTGCTGTGTCCCAGGAGTGCCAGGTGGAAGACTGGTGGAGGTCTGCGATGGCTCTGTGCCCGCAGCCCAAGGTGGAGTGGAAGGGTCCGACGAGGAAACTCTTAATGAATTGCCAAACGGTGAGTTCTTCCCCTGCCTTCCATCCCACCCACGTCAGCAGATGCACACCTACAGACGAGAGGGAGGGCCGGATGATAAAAACAGGCAAATGGTCATTCAGTTGCTTCCTCTATTTCTACCCCTAGTGTTAGAGGATTTCAAAATCAGCAATGTTTTCTCAGCCTTTCCTCTTTAACACAGTTAATTTGTCATGCTGGCTGAATATGGCATATGGAATTCTGTAAGGGAAGTCTGTCCGTGCTGCTATAATTAGCTAGCAGTGGTAACAGCAGGCAGCTTTGCCTCTTTATTATCTTAAGATTCACAGTGCTCTATTATGGCATGAATTTCTACCACATCAGAATGCTAATGCTTGGGAAAGCCTGGGAGTGCAGCATCTTGCAGCATTAATGTAGCCTTCGATATCCCAAAGTGATCCCGAGTGTGACTTCAGTAAGTCAGTGGGATTACACCAGTGATGTATCCAGTCCTTGCTTTGTTTTCCCAGCCACAGAGCAGAGAAGGAAACTAAACCTCCTTTTCTTTTTTTTTTTTTCTTTCCCGCTGCTGCAATTACTTAAGCAACTTTTTCATGTACCTGAGGTCAAGTTCCGCGTGGCTGTAAATGAACGTTTGGCATTGAACCTCCCTGCTCCAAGGGGAACGAGGTCCTTCTGCCTCTCTGGCTGTACTTAGTATGCTGCGTACACAATCTCTGTATGAAATAGTTCTCTTGCTGCAAATGTTGCCAAATCCTTTCTTAAAACTGTGTCCATTTTTAAAAGTAAACACAGGCAAAGCAACAACGCCTTTCCAGTCTTTAACGAAGGCTTGGAGCCCGTTGCAAGTCCAGGTTTAGAGATCTTTGCAAGCGCTGGATTTGCTTGTGCAGCAGCTGGAAACCCAGGCCATGAAATCCTCGTGCTGCTGCAGACACTGAGAGACTTGTCAGAGGGGACGCTACTGCCTGAGCGGGTAAATAAGCAAGGAGCAAGGAAATAGGGGAGTAACTGGAAGGGTTTCAAAGAGAAAAAAGCTTGAGTATCAGGATCATTGTCCAGTGCTGTGTTCCTCAGGGTGCTGGACAGTGCACTGTCACACTAGCCATTAACAGTCCTTCCTCGTCTGGACAAGAGGGGCTTGAATTCGTTTGCCCCAAAGGGGCTTTTCCAGTTTCTAAATCACATAAACAGAGCCTGCAGAGTCACTTTCCGTGAGGTTTGTTACTTAGCGTTACATAAGAAAGAGAGTTTATGTGACTGTAATTGCTCCTTGAGGTTGAGTTTGCAGGCAGTGCTGGCTAGAACATGCATTTTCGTGCAAGAGCTGAGTGCCTGCATGCCAAATTGGCTGTGTGTGTGTACAGCCACAGGATCTATGAGAGTAACAGGCACTTCTGCAGATTTTATCTCCAAATACGGCCTCTGGTATTAGTGCAGGGAGGCAAATGGGCAATAATGCTTTGAGACTTCTGGGCTGGTCAGACAAGTAGGGCTGGAAATACAGGCAGGTAACAATTTTTCATATTTAGAGGTCTTTCCGTAACTAGTTTAGTGTCAACTTGATTGTTGGCCATGGAGAGACTTTTTGACAGCTTAATATAGAACAGGAGCTGATTTCCATTTCTATCGCTCCATGTCTTGGTTGTTCTCCAGGTTGAATTCTTGCTATCAAACATCCATCCCGTGCCAGCTGGGGGCGCACACCTGGAAGGAGGCTGCTGAAGACAGTCACCTTAGAAGGATTCGCAGCTAGCCACAGTGGAGCGATTAATGAGATCCTCTTCTCACTGCTCTGCAATGTGGGCTTCAGACTCAACAAGGTATTTTCCTGCCAAAAAACACTTGGACCAAGTTCCCGTTATCTAGGTGCAGGACAAGTGGGGCACAATAACATTTGCAAAAGCAAATACCTGTGTTACACCACCAGCTGGGCCCCAAAGGCATGAAGCTGCAGAGCTTTGGGCCGGCCCCGGCAGCCCTGGAGGGTTTAGCAGTACAATGGGTCTTTGTCCCCTGGGGAAAGGAGGGCGGATCGGTGGTAGAGCCCCGTGAGGGAGGCGGAGGCGAGGTTAGCAGCACCTACAGAAACAAACAAAACCCCCTTTGCCAGCTTGCTATTGTTTTCTGGCAAACTGCATTTCTATTACCTTTCAGAGTTGGAATGTTCCCTGGCTCTAATAACGATGCTGTCAGCACCTTGGTAAGGCAAGAAAAACTTGGTGCAAAACCACTTCTTGTGCACTGCAGAAACTGAAACAAAGCAGCGACAGTCACAGGGCTCTAACTGTATTATGATGCACTTTCTAGAGAGGATATGCTCTTTGCCCCTTCTTGTTTCATCCCTGTGAAACCAATCCTCATTGGTTTTGCTTAAAAAGGAACCCAAATGCCAGGTTCAGCGAAGCTTCCTCTCGCTCAAGGCAAGGTGCCCTCTTTGCAGGAACCAGTCCGAACTGTGAAAGAGGATGTCGAGTTAAGAGGTGCTTTCTTTTTCCAAAGGAATTAAGATGCAACAGTTCATGTTGTGGATCTTTATTTTCACTGTAAGCGCTTGGAATATAGATTTTTTGAAAGAATAATGACTTCCTCCAATAATCCTTTGATGCTGGGAGCTGATGTTTTAAAGAAAGTAGCAAGCAACATGCCAAAATATGCAGACAGCAACCATTTCCTGCTAGGGTTTTGATGGGTGCTTCTCAGTAGAAAAAAATGAAGACAACAGCTGGAGAGCCGTGGTCTTACTGGAGGACCAGGAACGCTGCTGTACCCTAAACCGGGGTTGAGGTGTGATCGTTCAGGGCCTCAAGGAGCTTACCTGCTCTGTGCTTTGATTGCTCTATGCTGAAAATACGTGCTGTGGTCTAGAGGTTGCCAACAGCCTTTACAGGTGGGTGGTAGCTTTCTGCTTGTGTCGCCTGCTGCCTGCGTTGATGCTGCTTCTGGTAGTTGGTGGATGTAAGCCTGGAGCTCCTGGAGCTCCACTTTCTGTGCAGCACTCTTCTAGACGATGAGTTTGACCTTGAACCTCAAAAAGTCAGGTTTATGTTCCCCTCGTTCACTTTCCCTGTATTATGGCCATGCCCACACCTGACTCAGCTCTTGCACCAGGGTCTGGCAGGGCTGTGAGAGCTTCGGGGTTTCCTCAGATCTCATACCCTTACTTTTAAGCTGGGATGTGGCTCGAGGTACACACGTAGATTGGGGGAGATAACCGAGATGGCAGGGCCAGCGTGCTTTTGAAGGCAAAAAATAATGCAGACAATGCATTCGGAGAAATGGCCCCATGGGTTCCCCGGGCACCTTCTGCTGGATCCTCATTAGAAGCTGTCACTGCTTGTTACGGGAAGGAAGGAGAGCTTCAGCTTTCCCAACCCCTAGCGCTGGAGAGGCTGAGCTGAGAGCTGCCCCTGGGAGCGGTTTGATTTAGGGCGCTTTTCTCTCCTGCAGGAAATGAATTGGGAATGTGTGTGTGTGCTCGGACAGGCACCTCGGAGAATCGTGGGGTGGCTCGGGTTGGAAGGGACCTTAAAGATCCTCTAGTTCCAACCCCACGCCGTGGCAGGAAATGCATGACATGCAGACACTTCTAATGCTAGAAATTCGTGCACGTACATACGCAGACGCACACTCGATTTGTTAAACCTTTGTGCCCATCATCTCTCATACACTGCTCAGCCCGTGCCCTCCAATACTTGGGCACCAGATCCCTGCAGTGGGTCTCCCTGGATGTCACTGCAAGACCAGTGAAGGCTGCAGGTTATGGTGTCCTGCTTAGTCATCTTCAAAGGATTGTGGCCGTTGCCAATTTGATCGGTGGGTTTGTAAATACCGTTGTGAAACCGCAGCCCCTGAGCAACAAAGCCTCCCCCCCGTCTCCTCCTAGCACTAAGGTACATTTCTTCCAGGCGTCTTTTTTAGACACTTGGTTTCCCGACAGCATTTATATAACCTGGTTGAAAACACTCCCACAGCCGATTAAATGCCTGCTACTGCCTCCAAAGCTCTGATTAAAATGATGGAGCTTTCCAGGACTGTAATGTTTGTGCAGGTGGTTAATACTCACGGCTAGCTCTGCAGGGGAAAAAGTGGCATTTTTTTAAAGTACCTACAGTCCCGATGGGAACCGCTTGTTTTGCTCCGATTATTATTTTAAAGCTATCATCAGATGTGATCACCCATCAGATTAAAGAAGGCAAAAGGAGATGATCAGATAATCCCAGAGAAACAAAGGGGTTGGAGACGGATTTGAAGAGAGCTGTCACCTCTGGTCGGTTTGTTTAGCTCAGGGTGCTTCTCCTCTGTATCCCCGTGAAAACACTCATGCCTCGTGGCTGTGCACCTTTCGAGATGTGGGAAGTTGTAGCAATGTGCTCAAGGAAGGCAAAGGCAAAGGGCACATTTCAGTAAAAGGGCACATTTAACAAAATAATGCAGAAGAGAATGGCAGGTAACTATCCAAACTAAGTTTGTAATCTCATCCCGATGTCCCCTTGTTCTCTGGGCTGTTTCTGTTGAGTGCCCCTGCCTCCTTGGGCTCCTGCAGTTGTTTAGCTTCTCCTAAAAACGAGAGAAATCTCAGAAGAACAGCTGAAGCCGAGGGCCCTGGTGCTGTTTGGATGCGGAAGAGCAGGACCGAAAGGGAGGATTTTGTCCCTGCCTGCTGGGACGTGGGCTCAGCTCACAGCCTGTGGGGGTTCCACTAGCAGGCCACGCAGCACAAACACGCTGGCAGAGCAGCAAACCCTTTTGCTCTCTGCTGGGGCTGCTCTGTTCCTCTGGCCCTGGATCTGGTACAGAAATGTGGAGCTAAATCCGTAAGTGAGTTTGTTACAGTGGTAGAGAAGTGCTGGATCGCAGCAACTTCGTCAACCAAAGCCCTCTCGGATCGCCGTTCCCTAAATCAGGATTTTAACCTTTTCCAGAGTCCTCTCTGTCAAAACCTCAGGAATCCCCAGTGTTTCTCAGGCAGGAACCAGCACATGAGGAAGTAATTAATGAGAGCAGGCAAAAAAAAAAAAAAATAAAAAAGAATGTGCTGAATAGAAGCAAAACTGAGACTCAAATCCCTCTTTCCCCAGGCTGCCTCCCCAGTCCTCAAGACGCAGACAAAAGACATTCCAGCTCCTGACAAACAGCCTGGGGAGATGCTGAAGCATCCAACAACCCCCCCAGGACATTGGTGCCGAGAAGCAGTTGGACGGCAAGGCTGTGGGGTGCACAGGGGCTGTGCGGTGTGGGAGGATGCCTCAGTCAGCAACGGGATCACCCCGGTCCCACCTCAAAGGGTCTGTGGCAGACACAGGCAGCATCATGGTAGGGGGATTCTGGGTCTCAGAAAGAGCTGAGCGTTAAACCTCAGCAGTTTCACGTTCCACTGTGTCAGGCTGGAATAATCAGTTAATTCATTAAAAAAAGGTGTGTTTTTTTTCCTTCGGAAGCCGTGCCCGGAGCCAGGCCTGTTAGCCAGATCACCTGACTTCCCGTCGGCTGTCTCGCCCTTCTGCTGGCATACGCCTCAAAAGGCATACCAGATCTGATTAAAATGCTTAAAAATTGACTTTAAAAACTTAGTTACTTTGGATAAACCGTAACCTCAGAGGGTGCCGTGCCTCCATGTCCCCATCTGCACGTCTCGGAGGCAGAGGGATGCCATCCTGCTCTTTCCCAGCAGCGCTGTAGAGCTCCTTTGATTAACGTTTGTAAAGCTGCGCCTGACTCTTGGAGGGGGAATTGCTGCTGAAGCATTAATTGTTACGAATTTTGCTTATTCTCCAGATGCCTGAAACACGGAGCTTGGCAGAACTCCAGAGGAAGCGTCCCTGCGAGCTCCGATAAGGGACGAGCCAACCTGGCAGCGGGGCTGCTGGTGCGGGCAAGGCTCACCCCACACCGGGGGCCTTCAGCGCTCGGACTGAGCTCAGCAGGGTGCCAAAAGCAAGCCGTGTGTGCGTGTCGCGGGCGCCAGGGCTGCTCCCTCCTGCTCCTGCCCAGCTGCACACCTTCCCCTGCCAGGCTGGAGCAGGCTGGGCTCTGCCAGGAAAGAACAGCCCGCGTTAAGGCACGTCTTTAGGAAAGGCGACAGCTGCTCGGAGCACCTTGAAAACGCATCTCACACCCTTCTGCCGTCCTCAGGCCTTTGCAGGCTTGTGTTTTCCTGAGAAGAAAGCACTGCTCTTAAACCCCTTGGGGTTTGGAGGTTGTCCTCCCTGTTCGCCAAGGCAAACGTCCCTCAGCTGCCTCCTGGTAGCAACAGGTGCCCGCGGTGCAGAAAGGGGAGCGGAGAGCAACCGGGGGCAGCGGGTGGCTCAAGCTGCTTTGGGGTGGAGGTGCCATGCTGGCTCCCCGTGCCCCCGGGGTGCTGAGGGAGACCCTGAGGGAGACCCCCAGGACATTGGGGGGCTCCCCGGGCAGCCCCCCAGCCCCTCTGGCGGCCCCGGGGCTGCGGCTTCCCCTCGGCATCCGCCGGCAGGCGGGGAGGAAAGCGGAGGGAGGGAGCGGGAGCACTCCTCAGCCCACGGCTTATTTTTTCCGGTCGGTGCTGGAGAGGGGGAGGTGGGACGAGCCCAGCGCCACGGCTGCCCCCCCTCTCGTCCTCCTCCTCCTCCTCCTGCAGCACATGGGAAGCAAAAACTTTCTCTCCTCCTCCGCAGGGTCCCCCCGGCAGCCCCCCGCCGCCTCCCGGGCCGGACCCCGCGGCGGTTCGCAGCTGAAGGATGCGGCTCTGCTCGGCCAGCGGCGATCGCCTGCGCTCCTCTCCCCCGGGCGATGAGGAATAACCCGCTTCTGGAGCATCCTCTGCTGCTTTGAGGGCTGGGGAGGAGCGGATTGAGACTTGGATCGAACCTGGCAGAGGGTAACCGAAGGGATTTGTGGAGGAAAGGAGCTGTCTGCGGGGAAAAAAATTAAAAAAAAAAAAAAAAAAATCAGATGCTGTAGCAACACCAGGGAGGCAGCGCTGCATTGCTTTGCTTCAGCCCCATCATGGGCACGGGCATGTGCTCGAGGAGGCAGAAGGGGCTCCTGCAGACCGGGTTTTGCCTGCTGGCAGTGGTGTGCTTAGGCTCGGGAGTTTTCCTGTACCATCACTTGCAGCAGAAGGTGAGGAGTGCCGAAGCCCTGGCCCAGAAATACAAGCAGCAGCAGGAAGCGCTGTCTGCCCAGCTCCAAGGTGAGTGACTGGCTGTGTCCGTGCCTTCCGAGCTTCCTTTGCTTCCCCGCAGCCCAGTGACAGGCGGGGAGCGTTTGTGGAGTGAGGTTTGACTTCTGAAGGGCTCTAGGAAGATGTCCCCTGTTTCTTTCCCCCCCCCCCTTGCTTTCTGGAGTTCCTCAGCCTGGAGTCTGAATTGCTGCACACAGCGGCAAGGGGACGGCGTGTGCTGGGGTGGGGAGTTCAGCTGTGTCCTGCCTAGCTCAGATCTCCCCACAGCTCCCTGTGGCTAGTCCTGCATGGATCTAAATGTGAAGCAGTAAAAATACAAACAGGGCTTGCGTAGACTCGTGGGGCAGGCTCCGAGACCTGGCTGTGCTCTCTGGCCAGGACCAGAAAGTGAATAAATAGGCAGGGGGCCCTCTAGTAAAGTTTGTTGTCGTGCTGTCTGTTACCTTTGTGAGAAAATAAACCCATCTTCTCAAGAGATCGGTCTGTGACTCCTGCCAGCTTGTTTGGGGCTGATTGGAAGCTCGGTGCTTAGAGCATCTTTAAAAAAATAAATAAAAATCAGGGGAGGCAATGAGTTGGCTTTTTGAGCCCCCTTACCCGCTCCGGGCTGTTGTGGTGGCAGGAGCGCTGGTTCCTCTGGCGAGAGCCGCTGGAAGGCACGCGTGGTGTGTGTGTGCCTCCCTCCCCTTTCTCCCCCCCTCGTTTGTCCTGCTTGCAGAGATGCCTGCCTGTGGGAGAATGACGTTTTAGCCGGTGGAGACATTCCAGCAGGGAAGGCTGCAGTCACGTTACGTTGTCCCACTGCTGAACTCTCTCTCCTTTGGCTAGTCTGGACGTCTGAGACTTCCCCGTCTGCCCGAGCCGCAGTGCCAGCACCTCTCGCTAGACTTGGGCTCCGTGGAGGGGTTTGCTGAGCTTCCTGCGGAGCAGCCGGGGAGGAATTCGCTCTTTGGTAGCCCGTGGCTGTGTGTAGTGCTGGAGGATGGGTTATTCTGAGTGCCCACAGAACGAGTCTTACGTGGACAAGATGCTGTTTGCATGTGGCTGGTGCTGATGCCTCGAGGTCAGGAGGCCGATTTAATGCTTTTTCACAGAGCGAGCGGGATTAGATTGTGGCGTTTAAATCCAGAGCTCTTCCTCGGGCTGGAATCAAGCGTGGGGTGTCTGTTATGGCCTCTGCTCACACGGACGGTGACGTTGGTTCTGTAGGCTGTATTGCTGGGGAGTTCTGCAGGTTTGTGGCTCAAGATGTGTCTTCTGGGTTAAACCTTTTCAGGTGGCTTTGTGTGCAGTGTTGTGATGCGAATTTAACTTGAGCTTCTTGTGCTCAGGGCTCTGTATTTCCAGCAGAATTGGGGAAGCAAAGTGATGTGCGTGTTTGCCTCTCAAGGAAACATGCTTTAAAAAAGCAATGTTTTGAATTGATCCATCAAGTGTATAGGTTTACTGCTATTACCTTACGTTTTGTTTCCTTTTCTTCTCACTCTGTCACGAGGCATTTAAACACCCGCAGCTCCTGACGTGCTGCACAGTCCCAGCCACTGCAGTCCCCACCTGCATCCTGTGTTTGAGACGCCGAGAGCAGCAGGGCAGAAGCTTGTCCCCATCCCCTCCTGGCATCGCTTGGAGAGGGGCTGCTTCAAGGAACGAGCCGACAGCAACAGCCTCAGGGAACCCCGGTTCTGGGAACAGCACGCTCCAGCCAGCAGCTGAGACAGGCTCATAATATTTTTTTTTTTTCCACCCAAATACGTTTGAGCAGCAGTGCTGTGGCCCGTTGCTGGGGTTTCTAACCCTCTGCCAGCCCTCCCGTTCCTAAATACAGTCGTTGCCATGGATACCCTTTTTATTTTGAGAAGACACTTGTCCAACAGTTTTAAGAGGCGAAGCTTCTTTTAGGATTTGGGAGAGGCAGTCCCTAAATAGGGGCCACCTCCGTGCAGCCGCATCCTGCACACCCGGCCGTGGCCCTGCACAGCTGGCGGTGCCGGGCGCTGAGCAGGGAGCTGGGTGCCAGCACCCCGGGGCTCTCCTTGGTGCTGGCTTGGAGTGAGACTTGAATTGCTGTTTGTCTGCGGCGTCCGATTCGTCTTTCCAGCCCTACAAAAGGAGGATGTGTTATGGGGTGGAATTCAGTGCTGTTTGTTTCCTACTCCTCTTAGGCTCGAGCACAAGATGCGGTTAATGCTTCTGGCTGCCTCCAAATAAAGCTGGAAAGGGCAGGGGTTGGGCTGGGAGCGAGTGAAAGGGAAATCGAGCGGAGGAGGGAGTGGAGAGGGACGTCCGGAGCTGCTGTGAAACAGCAGTGCCTGTCCCACACACAGCCAGGGAGCGGACCTCGTCTTCTCTCTCAAAATAAGGGCAAAGCAGCTGCTGACCTTGCCGCAGGGTAAAACACGCGGCGTGATGAGAAGGGAGGTGCCGTCGTCGGCGTGTGACCCGCTCAGCCTCCTGGAGCCTGCTGCTGGCAGGCACCCACCTCACCGGGCAGCTTGCTGCCCCTCTCGTTGTGCTCCAGGTGGCATCGAGGAGGAATCTGCCGGGCTTCTCCGTCCCTGCATCCCTCGTGCTCCTGCGGGGAGGGTCGGAGGTGTCTGAGACTGCGTGGAGCCTCCTTGCCAGATACTGGGCTCTGCTTTAAGGGCTGGGCTTTGGGGTCTCTGCTCTGCAGCAGGGCTGCTGCCCAAGTGCCTGGTGCTGCGGGTTGTTAGCTGTGATGTGGCTGGATGGGGGCTGGCAGGAGGGTTTCTCTGTAACAAGGAGAGCGACTGAGAAGAAAGCTCTTTGTAGGTGATGAGCTGAGCCTGTCTGCAAGGCTGGAATCGCTCTCTTCCCGTCGTGGATCTCCTAAACTCTCCCTGGCAGATGTTCATCTCCGTACAGCTGAGATAACAGTCCCTTCACGCAGTCACCCTGCTTTCTGAGGTCTTGTAAAATGAGAGCATGTCTGTGGAAGGCCTGGCCTGATCTCCCTTCCCAAAGGCAAGGCACTGCAAGGGATCTCATTGTTCCAGCTCTGCATTTTTAGCTCATTTGGCAGCAGGTGACAGTGCTTTAGCGCTGAGTCCTGGCTGGATTCCAGCCTGGATTTAGACACTGACCACCCTCCACTCCCTCTTGTAGCTGCGAATTGTTAAAGACTTCCTGGCTTCCTGTCTGCTCGAGCTGGAAGTGCCATTTTGGCCTGCTGGGCTGGAGCTGGATCCCACCGCAGAGGTGAGCGGGGAGACTGCTCCGCTGCTGAGCTGTGCAAAGCTGAACCCAGCTTCTCCAGGCTCTGCAGACCCGGAGAAATGGCAGAGGAGAGAATTTCTTTTTTTTTTTTTTTTACTTGCTGGAGGTTACTTCAGCTTATCCTACTTATACATTTTAAAAAATACGTATTAAAAAAGTCGTCTGCTTTGTGGAGCTTGCATTGTGACTTCTGGCTACGGGTGTTATGGCAAGCCTGTTGCTGGAGGTGCTTTCCTGTGCTTTAGTCTTGCGTGTGCTGAGTGAGCTCAGTAGCACCTGGTAGCTCGGGGTTATCTGAGCAGCTTTCTGCACAAAATAGTTGTTTACTGCCTGGTCCTGTGCGAGTGAGGCTCCCACCGCGTCGGATATTTGTGCTCAGGTGCTCTGCTAGGTGAGACTGCAAGGAAGTGAGATGCTCTCAGCAAAAACACGAGCGCCCAGAGCTCACAAGGCTTTGGGGGTAGTGGCTGAGGTGTTTCAGCTGACTGTTTCGTTGAACAAGGCTTCTCAGCGTGTGTTGAGGAAGCACTCACGGTCTCTTATGTGCTTACCTGCTCGCGTAGCGAGCCGGGCAGGGAAAGCCCTCGGGGTGATGCTGGGAAAAGCGTGCCTTAAAATAAAGCTGTCACTGAAGCAGACGCTTGGACAGCCGCAGCGATGGGCTTGCTGCTTACCGCTGCGCTCAGCAAGGGAAGCGTCCTCCCAGACTAGGCGCAAGTAAGTATTTCTGCAGCGATGGTTTGGAGAAGGCCTCGCTTCAGAGGAAAGCATCGAGGAAGCGGCCCGGCCCAGGGGAAGGATCCTCACCGCTGGCATGTCTGTCTGTGTTAGGGAGGGAAGCTAGAAGGAAGGAGATAACGTGGCTGGAGGCTGGGAATTCCTGAGCAAGAGCACCACGCTTCCTGCCCTGTGAGGGAGGCCAGAGGTGGAAGAGGGAATTGGGTGGCTCAGGGGAGATGATTTGGGTGTGAAAGTGTCCGGGGAACAGCTCCTCGCTCTGGGGTTGGACTGAGCTTGTCGTGCCGCGAGCCCAGGCTGGTAAAGCCTAAAAAATTGTCCCCGTACCTGCAGTGGCTAAAAGCAGCGTGCTCCAGGAGGAGCCAACTGTCGTGTACTGCTGAGCCTTGATTTCGGGCCAGGACGAGTCACCGCCTGGAAGCTCTGAAGCTGCTCCGTGGGGGACGATGGGATGCCGGGATATTTGGATTCAGTTCCCGTCTTGGAGCAGGACCCTCGGTGTGTAGACTGCCAGCCTACCTGGCAGGCTGGGGTGGTGCTCCAGGGGGCTTGGGAAGCAGCTGAACTGCCATCAGCAAGACCCTTAGGACTCAGCAGTTTACGTCTGGCTTGAAATACCACCCCTTGTTCCCCTGATTTGCTCAGGCACTCAGTTGTTGCTGGAGACGACTGTAAATATGAACAGACCTGCCGCTGGTAAACCGAAGCATTACAAAAATCCCAGGCTTGGGCCCAGCCAGTGTCACGAGTTTGGCTTAAAAATCGCAGAGGTAAATGAGCTGGAGGTTATTTTTCTGGGCAGAACAGGCCCTTCCAGCAGGGAACAAACCCCCAGCCATCGAGAGTCTCCTGTAAAGCCACCAGCACAGCGCAGACCACGCACAGCCCTCGCAGGGGCACTGAGGATGAGCGGGTGTCTCCTTGTACAGTTGCTGGGTAGGTGGTGGAGACGAGAACTGCGTGACCTCGTGTGGATTGCGGCGGTGAAACCACTCAAACCGTCCTACCTGCGGGCTCCTCAAAGGTTTTGAAGGAAGTGGTGGCGGAGCACAGGCTGGGAGAGGTGTGTCCGCAGGGGGGATGTTGTGGAGTATTTTTTTCCAGCACGCTTTATTCGACGCCATGTTGGATTTGCGCACCCAGCTCTCCTGTCACTGTGCCGTGCTCAGCCCCTGCTCGCTCCTTGCTCTGCCTGCAGGATTGCTCAAGGCTTGGCAGTTATTTAAAGTGCAGAAACACCAACTCGCTCTGACATCTGGGCTTCACTTCGCTTGCAGGGAGTCTGAAGGCTCAAAACCCACACGTGGTTATGAGACGTGACTGGCGCTGGGTTGTTTATCAGCAAAAGCCGTGAGCTTCACCCCGTTGTTGCTCATCCACCGAGGAGGCAGCTGAGGAGATGGGTGGCTGGAATTCCCTGCCCGGGGAGAAATGGGTGGGGTGGCAAAAAGGTGCAGCGCTTGGGTGGTTTGTGCTTTTCCTTCAGGGGCTACGAAGGTGCCAGACGTGCCCGTGGTAAGGCAAGGCAGGACTGTCCTCATCAAAGTGAGGTTCTGGTACGTCCCGTCCTCGGCCTCGCAGTTCCTGGGTGGTGTGCAGTATGATTTAGGCAAATGTCCTAGGCTGACTTCTAGGGTGCCAGGATTACCTCTGAGCACTTCTTCGTGCTTCTTTGAGAGCAACATCTGTGCCACGGGAGGTCAACTCTAAAATATTAGACGTACGGGTGCTTTGTGTCTCGTGTCTGCTCGCTCTGGGACGGCTGCTCTCAGGCAGCAACCACCTGCTAGGGCAGGGCACGCGTGGCCTTTGCTGCTCCCACATGACACGACTGGATCTTATTTTATACGTGATGATATCCCCCCCTTGCTTCGTTTGTTCTGGGCACTGTTCAGCGCCCGTGGTGTCACTTGCCCCCAAAACCTTGCCTGCAGCGTGGTGCTGCTGTGGCACCGTGGGAGCCTCCGTGCGGAGGGGCTGGAGGAGCTGCCTGCTTGCAGCTGAGTGCCAGGACTCAGGGACAGCTCTTGGTTAGCGCTCAGGCGTCAGGGCGGATTAAAATCATCATCCATCAGGAGGTTTCTCTGGCACTTCCATTTGTCGTGTGGCTGCTGCACAAAGCAGCCTCGTCCCTCTCCCTTCTCGGCTCCCCTGCGCAGAGCACAGATGCTCTTTTGTGTGTAGTAGGAGAGGGGGCTGCTGGCTCGCTCTTCCTCAGTGGCCTTGAGGGCCAGTTAATGGTTGGGATGGAGACGGGGGTGGAAGGGGAGAACACATCTCTCCCACACGCTGCTGATGCAGAGCAGAAAGCCTGGAAGGCTCTGGCTGTCTTGAGCCTGGAGGTGGGCTTGGCCTGTAAATGTTCAGTTCAGCCACTGGCCGCCAAATCCAGCTCACAGCCCAGGCTCCAAAGCAAAACCTGAGTGCAGAGACTCGCAGGATGTCAGGGTGTCAGATACGTGCGTGCGCTTCAGCGCTGTTGGTTTGCTTGGCCTGGAATTTAGGTGAGAATGTCTGGGAGGAAATGTCAGGGTTTATTTCACGCTCTGCCTCTCTCTGCTTCCCCAGTTGTGTACGAGCACAGATCCCGGCTGGAGCGATCCTTGCAGAAGGAGCGAGGGGAGC
The DNA here is from genome assembly GCF_009769625.2 of Cygnus olor. Classification (NCBI taxonomy): domain Eukaryota; kingdom Metazoa; phylum Chordata; class Aves; order Anseriformes; family Anatidae; genus Cygnus; species Cygnus olor. The sequence continues at coordinate 2,584,355 of NC_049189.1, forward strand.
ACAAGAAGACCAAGGAAGGTAAGTCTCTCGCAGAGCAGTGGCCAAACAACGCTCCAGCAGCCCTGTGGGGAGATGCACACGTGGCACCCAGAGCGCTTTCTGCCTTCAGTGCAGTGTGTGGCTGTTTGTGAATGCTCCCCAGGTGAGGCTCACAGCTGGTTTGCGTGGGGAGAATAGTTAGCTGGCTTCTCCATTGCTCGTGGGCTGGGAGGTGGGTTCTGTTCTCTTATATTCCTGCAGATGTCTTCAGTCTAATCTGCGAGTGATCGCACCCATCCTGACGTGTTGGAGCACTTCAGAAGTGATAGCTATACCTGGCATTAGATCGCTTTTCCGTAGAAATAGTAACTTCTAAGTGATCTGAAGATGCTGAGCTCTATAAGGACTCTATAATATTGGCATCCCTACGCTCCCCAGTAGGCAGACACTCCAGACTGCCCCATCCTTTAAAGCTGATGTACAAGAGTAAATACACCCATGCAGGTCCTTGTTAATCCCAGGTCATTTAATTGTCTTCTCTTCTGTTTCTAGATTTTTTAGTGTATAAATTAGAAGCTCAGGAAGCTCTCAACAAGGAGAAGGTACGTACAGTTTATTCCTCAGAGCGTCTGTATTTTCCTGCATGTGTGTAAGGATGGTCAAGACCTTTGTGGTACCACCACAGCCATGAGGCCAGGGCTGCTGTCTGGGCGGTATGAAAGACGGTGAGAATGTATGGTCTAAAAGCAACTTTGGCTGACTCCATCTTGCAAGGCTGATCATGTGTGAAGATCTGCTTTATCTTAGGGATGGATCATGTGTGAAGATCTGCTTTATCTTAAGGCTGTGTTGTGCCAGAGCTGTTCTGCTTACTCCCTCCTGTGAGATAGCACAGTGGAAGGGTTACAGCCCATCCCATTTGCTGGAGTCACAAGGCTAGTTTTATTCCTTTCTCAGAGCATCTGTTGGTGAGATGCTGGGGGAGAGGAACAGCTTTTAGCTTGCTCATCTGTGGGTGAATGTCATCTTGTTACACGAAGAAACTCATGGATGAATATCTGAATATTCTTATGGCTGGGCAGCTTGCTTGCAATTTGTACTCGCTTGCTGGTAATACTGCATACCTTACTGAGTATTTATCTTGCTGCTGGTGCAGTGCCTGGGCGGGTGTTGATGTGTGTTTCACATGCCTTAGGCTTTTCTGGGACCTAATGGCACCATTAAATTTTAATTCTTTTTTTTCCAGCAAGACTCTATGAACAGATATGGGGCCCTCAGTTCCCAGCACAAGATCCTGAAGGTAAGGTTTTGGTCTGATTTCAGTACTCACCATTTGCTACACGTTAGAGTGCTCCCTGGAAGGTAGCTCAGAGCTTTCGCTTACCAGAGGTACCAGGGAGAGACCAAGGCCTTCCTGCAGCTAGTGCCAGCCCAGAGGGCTGTGGATCCGTGGTTCCGTGCCGTTGATCCATGTTTCTTCCTGGCTGTTCAGGTTTATGGGACTTTTGCTATTTATTCTGTTGGGCTTTGTATCAGATTACAGCCTCGGTGTATACCTCATCTCAATGGTAGTCTTTGTGCAGCTTATCACACAGGAGTTCTGTTGTTCAGCACGTTCTTTTGTGTTCCTTAGCATGAAAATGGGCCTCTTCACTGTGTCCTGCCCTGCTGGGCTAAGAGAATGTACCTTAAGGCCAGGTGGGGTGGTTGACGGTGGTTTTAAAGCTTATCACGTGCTCTACCTGAACCACATCACAATGTGAAAGTTGGGTTTCGTTAGCACAATGCAGCTGTGGTCTGTTGGTGGTGATGATTTTCTTAATGTTTTAAGCTGGAGCGTTTCCAGCCAAGCAGTGATTTAGTTCTGGGACGCAGGGAGTGGGCTGGGATCCAGCAGCCCCGAGCACCACCGAGCAGAGCTGGACGTCCAGCTGCCTGCCTTTGGAGTCAAGCTCTGGGAGGACGGAAGCGCGGCTCTCTAGGGCATTATCCAGCTCTGGGAACGCTTCGCAGCAGCGACTTCTCCTCCTCGTAGCAACTGCAGCCTGAGCAGCGTGCTCCGGTTTGCTTCTCTCTCAGGGACAGTGAGAGCACTTCATCCTGGCTCTCCTTCTCTCACTGCCTTTTATTGGGAGGAATTTTTCATCTATTTTGTAACTGCATTTACAGCTGCTGAAAGACAGCCGAGCCCTTGGGACTGAAGTGTGGTGGATTACAGCTTCCCCCTCCTGAAAATGCAGCATTCAGCTCTACTTGTAGCTAGCTGTGGGGCTTAGAATAACGTTTGTTTCTGGAGCACAGGCAAAAAATGCTTCCCACTTGTACTAGCTTCTTGACAAGGAAGACTGCTGCCAGCAATATCATTACCGAGGAGGCAGAAGTGGGTGATTGCCGTGTAATGCTGAACAGAAACAACGAGCCCTGTTAAGCTGAAGGTCCCAAACGTGACCCAAGACTTCTGTGAATCCACACGTGCATTGTCTGGCTTTGGTGTTTGCGGCCACTGGTGCTGTACCTGACAGCCTGGGTCGTGGGTTGACCCCACAGGACAGCTCCGTAGCCCACAGTTGTCTTTCTTTAGGTCTGTTTTCTTCTGCTCACTGCCCTCCTCTCTCAACGTTTTGTTTTGCTGTGTGCAGTTGGAGACGAGGGGCTCTGCAGGGAACCACTCCGCAGAGAAGGCATCGTTTGGTGCTGGTTGGGGTTCAGGCTGCTGGGGTGTGTGTGTCAGCAGGAAACTCAGCTCCCCGGCATGGGATCTGGGCTCTCCTCAGAGCTGTGAGGGTGCTGGGGCTGACCCTTGATCAAAGCCCCCGTGACGGTCTCTGCTGAGACTGCTGGTTTGCTGCCGCTGCTGCTGTTCACCACGTGGGCTCTCCTGATGCACCAGGTACCAAAGGAGAGCTTCCAGTTTTGCACTGCCTTTTTCTAGCTGCTTACAGAAGAAAGGGATCACCCTTGCTTGACTCCTGAGCCGTTCTGATCTGTAGTGAAGCTCTCTGTGTCTGATTAACGTCTGCAAGAAGCAGGCCAGTCTCAAGGGCTTGGCTTTGTCCAAAAATAGCGGCTGCAGCAGTTGCCTGTGTCTGGATTCCTGCTGGGGCCAGACTTCATCTCCTTATAACTCCTTTCATCTTCTTGAGTGAAGACTGAATATTTTTTTTTAGCATCTTTCTGTAGGACGCCTCCTGGCACCCACGGAACACGCAGGCAAGGAGGCGGGCAGCTTTAAACAAAAGGCTTGTTCACATGGGCTTCCTGAAACTGCGGGGACCTGGAAGCCTGCAGCGAGGTGTGCCCTTCCTTTGCTTGTGGGCGAAGCACCCAGCCACCGATCCCGTTTTGTACAATGCTGTCTACAGAGCTGCTTTCTGAATCGCAGCAGAAATGTGCGGTTTTACAGGACTTCTGGTTTGTTCTTTCCCCTCGTCCCTGCCTGTTTCCCCAGACGCACCGGTGAGATACGGCTGCGATGCACCTTGGGCACCGCGTGTTGCCTGAACAGCAGGGGAAGGTGGGACAGGAGGTTTTGTTGGCCTGAGCTCACGTGGCTGGGACGTGGGGTTCCCGATTTGTCCCACATTAGCTGACTTCTCCCAGTGCTGCAGCACTGGCATGGTGGGCAGGGTCACAGCGGAACGTGACAGCAGTGTGCTCTCTGTATTCCCTCTGTTTGTGCACGATTTCCACACCACTCACGTGCAGTGTCCTGCAGTTTCTGCTTGGTTAAGCACAGCAGCATCTCTGAGGCAGGAGGGGAATGATGTGAGCCAGATGGGCAGCTCTGGACGTGAGAGGTTCCTGGCTTCCTCGGGGCTTTGCTGGCTCGAGAATGCTCTGCTTCCAGTTCTCTTAAATAATAATTAAAAAAAAACGCATGTAGCATATTCTGGGTCTCCTGTCCTGCAGCCACCACGCAGCTCAGCATCTTTAGGTCCCTCCTGAAGTTCTCATTCACCAGTCCCAGCCTCAGTAACGGGCTAGGAGTGAGGCTGCTCTGCGTGCTTCCTGAGCTGGGCTGGGCTCAGGTGCTCCGGGTGACCTTGGCCAAGGCACTTCGTTCAGCTTCCTGCTGCCGTCAGAGGATGAGAATTCCCCCCCTTCTTCCTGACCATGAGCAGTCTGGGGACACACAGCACCTGCCAGGCAGAACGTGGGCTGGAAATTAATTGACCTGAGCTGATGAGGACTGCAGATTCCTTGAATTGCTCAGGGTTTCTCGTTAAAAACCAATTCTCACGCGCTGATGATGTTGGTGGTTTCTCTGAGGTGTTGAGTATCCAAATGATTTGAGGGGTCTGGTTTCCCTGCGCTGCTTTTTGCCGGTGGCTCTGAGGGAGCTGTAAGTACCCGAGGTCTCTGCAAGCCAGAGCAGGGATTTTTTTTTATTCTATTTTCCTTTCTGCTTCTGTGATCTGATTAACCCAACATCCTTGTCTCGTCTTTGTTCTCTCTCTGGGACCCCTTCATACTGAAAGCTTTTTCTTCTGTTGCGTGTATTTTTGGAGCATAGTTACTCCTCTTCTTTTAGCTCAGGATAATTGCTCCGGGGGAGAATGCCTGGGACACAGATACTTTGTTTTACTGGGGATAAACGCCAGCATCGACAGCATTTAGAATTTTATTTTATTTTTTTTAAAAAAGGGAAAAAAAGACATTTGTTTTACAGGAAGGTTAATTGAAACTGCTGCCTGAGTCCTGAGGAGCTGCTGTGTGGAGGGGCCAGGGTTCACCTGGGAGCCAATCCATCTGCATACCTAATTGGTGTTGACAAACTGAATGTGGAAGGGTCCCTGCGTTACCATGGGGACCAGAAAGGAGGTGAATTCTGGTTCAGTGGGTCTGAGCAAAGGGGTGTCTCGGCGTGTTTTCTTCTCGGGCTCTGCGAGAAGGGAGGGGAGGAGATGGTGTGTTGCAGAGCTGTTACCTGATGAGTTCTGGCCTGTGTCAAATATGGTCTGGGGTCTTGTGGGTTTCCTGCTGTCCTGGTGGTTGAGTCCCGTGGTGATACGGGGAGCGTGGGCCTCTGTGTCAGAGGATGTGGTGGCTGTGCAAAAGGTCTCCCGCTCTAGCAGCTTGGAGCAGTGGCTGGGAGAACTGCCAGGCTATTGAGGAGCAAACCAGGCAGGGATAACCGGAGCCTCCAGGCATCTGTGTGCTAAGTGAGCAGTAATACCTGGGCGCAGAAAGGCTGTGGGGGTTAGACCTTAGCCCTGCTTCCAGGTGAGCTACTCCCGTAACGCAGCGTATGTGCTGATGCTACCTGCACCGTGGGAACACTTATCCGTGCAGGTAATGCCGTCCTTCAGCATCTCTGGGACTCTGGAAAGGACCCGGGATTTGTGCTGTGGATCACAGGCGTTTGGGTTGATATCAGATGAGATTATAGCCTGAGTTGCTCTTACTGAGCTGAGTGCTGGGGAGGAGTAGGAGTGTCCTTGGCTGTGTCCCAGAGCCTCCATCTCTCTTTCAGGCAGGCATGGACTTGCTCACACACTTCTCTTACAGTTGAGTAGCTTCTAGGGAGATCTCCCATACTGCTTCACAATGCTTTGGCATTTTACATCACTCTCAAACCAGAGAACGTTTTTTTTAATCTGGAATTTTTAGTTGCATTACTGGAGGAACCAAAGTCTCATCCGCCTCCCCAAGCAACTCATTAAACAGAGACACTCGAGTGGCACTTGACAGCAGTTAAATTACTCCTCCCCTCCTTAATTGTACTGACTTCCTTTTGTATTCAGAACCAACATGAAGATGTCAAGAAGCAGCTGCTTGACCTGCAGCTGCAGCACAACAGCTTAAAACTGGAACATCGTAAGACACTGGAGACCCACAACCAGAAGTACGCCCAACTGCAGCAGGAGAAGGATAATGAAGTCACAAACTTGCAGGGTAAGTGTGATGGAGAGCCAAGAAAACACCAGGTAGAGAAAGGGCCGTGAAGATCTGAGCTCAGGAGAAGACAGTGGCTGTTCTCCAGGCCTTCCAAAAGGTCTGGAGAACCGTAGAAACATCTGTGTGTGACCTTTTTTTTTTTTTATAGCCCCATGGGAGACTGTGTTACCTTGGATTTAACCGGTCTTTGAGTTCACTGGGGTTCAGAGACCCTGCACTGTTGTACTGCGTGGGCATCCCTGGCTTCTGTCAGCAGCAGCAGCACTTCTTGTGGTATTTTCCAAGCCTAATTTAATTTTGCTGACTGCTTTTACTGCAGCTGCTGCTTACCGTATTTGTGTGGATTTGCAGAGCCAGGTGAGATGAAAACTTTGTGCCAAGTGCTGACCGCATTCAGACTGTGAAACAGCCCATGTCCCTGGAGGGGACACTCCAAATGGATGAGACACCCCAAAAGTAGGAGGTGTGAGGCTAAGGCAGAGGTACGTGCCTGTAGTTCCACTGTAGGCTGGGCAGAAACAAGAGGTTTATCCACCAGATAATCCTGCCTTCCCCTGTCCTTTCTCTAGTGGGAAGGCGTAGCCAAGTTAGCAGAGAGGTTTTTTTGTGCAGAGAAATAACATCATGACATTTAGAGATCCCGTTTATTTCAGCATATATTTTTCACTTCTCTGTATGCTTTTTTTTTTTTTTAAAAAAAGAAACCAATTTCTGTTCCTGAAACACTGGAATTCGGTAAATTCCAATGCTTAAGATTAGGAGAGAATTAAACATACTTTTTGTAATTAATGGTGTAGGTCTATAAAATGCATTTAATATGCAAGTATTGCAGAGAACACCCAATCCATTTAATTCCTAAGGAGTTGTTTCTATTTAGTCTACTGCTTAATTAGATCATGTGGGTTTTTTTTAAGATTCACATCTGCTCACGCTTAAATCGGGTCTGGGAGAGTGACAGCTGCTGTCACTTTCTGTGGATGACCAGCAGAGCCCCAATACCTGAAGAGCACTCATGGGTTAAAAAGAGGAACTTGAGCAAAGCAAGCAAAACCTAAACATCTGATTCAATCTCACTTCTTGAAATATGCAGCCACCAATGGAGTAAGAAAATTAATTCTGCCACGGGAAAGAATAATGATCAGAAAAGCAATCTGAAGAAGGAGGCTAGTCAGGAAGGTCAGCGTAAGGCTGAGATGCATTAATATTCTCTGTACACCTTCCCAGGCTACTGCTCGCTCGGTCCCATCTCTTTTCTGTGCTTTAGGCTCAAAGCTGGCTACTAAATCTTCCTCTAAGAGAAAGTACTGGTAACCATGGCATACGAAAGAGCACGACAGTCTTCTGAGAAGTGGCAGAGAGCTAGCAGCATTGCTAATGCCTCATTTTCTTTCCTTGTGTTCCATTAGTGCTTTCTATATATAATGTGTCCTCAGGAGAGGCGCTGGAAGATGTGCCTCCACCAGCAGGTACAGTGAAGAAGGAGCCGCTTCTGAACAGTAGGCACCGCTCCGAGCTGTTGGAGCGGACCTGAGGGATTAGCGCTGGGTTCAGCTGTGGAAAGGAAACCCTTGCCAATGGGGTGCTGGAGGAAAGCAGAAGCCCACGGAAGTATGAAGGAGCTGGGTTTGGTGGCTCCTCGTTGCTTTACAGTTTTGGGGCAGCTCTCAGGTTGGGGACAAAGCTGGCTGGATGCGTGTGGCGTGGGGACTGATGCCGCTGTACCACGCAACCCAACGGTTGTGGTGCTGCTGGGGTGGTCGTACCCTGTTCCTCAAAATCTCTCCTTCTGGAAGTGGTTTTGAATGCCAGTTAACAGGCTATGAGTGTATGCTCTAGCTGAGCCAGCTGAAGCTTCCTGATCTTGTTAACATGGGCCTTTTTAATCCTGTTTGCCTCTTTTCCCCCTCCTGCTGCGTTATGATCTATTTTCTCTTCTGCTTTGTAAGAATTGCAGTCTATTTATGCTGCGTTTCACACCCCAGCACAGTCTGTCCTCTGCTGTTCCCCCACTCTAATTCCGCGCTTTCCATTTTTCCCTCCTTGCACACTGGCACAGCCTGCTCTGAAGACAGAAGGCTGGGTTTGATCACTGCTGAACTCGTGTTACAGATAAAAGGGCCCTGTAGCTATAACTGAAACTTTTCTCCTATTGATGGCATTGATTAAAACCCCCTGGCGATGTCACTTGGAGCAGAACTTCACACCTCTGCCGTGCTGGTGGCAGAGGAGGGACCTGCCTTGGCACGAAGGTTTTGATTTCCAGGTTTTGAATGCGCTTGAAGACCTAGATGTGACTGAGGTACTGGCTCAGAGAAACTCTGCCTCTTCTGGACATCTCTCCCCCACTTGAGATGCCTCTGGTTCTCTTGAAGGGCTGTGGGGATGTCTTTGCTGTGCTCAGCGGTCCTCGAGCCTTCTTTGCTCCTTCTGATGTTAAATCTTTAACGCAAGGGAAAAACACAGTATGCAACCTCAATAGCACTGTCCTGTCCCAGGGGTGGATGTTATAGGAAGATATACCCCTGTAATTAGAAATATCTACCATCGCTGTAGGCTGAATCGCATGTGCGATTTCAGCTCAAGAAGTGACTGTCCTGTTAGGGGAAAAAATCCCCTCCCTGTCACAGCAGATGCAGCAATTTCTGCTTGCAGAGAAATCCTAGTGCACGCAGTTAGTGATATTTTAAGAGAGCCTCAGGCTCCAAAATAAGGCTGGCGTTTTTTGTGTCAGTCTTCCTTTTTATTTGGAGAACACATAGTTATCTACAAGGCACTGAAACGTAAGTTTGTGTCTTGTCATTGAAGCACTAAGTGTGCAGAGAGCTTGAAAGGAGCCCGATCTGGGAGCTGCGAGGCACAAGCTTGCTACTTAATAGCATGGGAATAAACATCCCTGAGGACCAAGTTGTTCTATGCTTGCTTTTTGTTTGCTGTGTGTTTTTATTTGTACCATCCTTTCAAGAAGCTGCTTTTCCGTGCAGCTGGGGGGAAGCCGTGTTGAATCTGTGGTGTGTTCAGGAGCCCTGCAGAGCTCTCCTTGTGCCTCTCAGCCCCCAGGTTCCAGAGGTGGGGGCACTGACTGCTGCTTCCCCTGCTCTCCAGCTGCAGTGAATAAGGGAAAATGAAGAAATAAATCAAATTATTTTGAAAGCGAGCACAGCAAGAGCCTGACCCTGCTAGCAATAGTTAGCAGAGTCACTCTGGAGAGGAGCACGTTCCTTGGGTGGGCAGGAGTGCTGGAAGGAACAGTAATTTGGGTCTGGTAGGTCTGTTTGGCTAGCTCCTGGCTAGTGCTTCACTATAGTTCCTGAACTTGGAGAGAGACGTGTGAGATTTCAGAAGAATTAGCGGTAAGGACAGACTTTGCACGTGCAGAAATAGCTCTCTTAAGCGAATTTGTTCTTCTCTTGCAGATACAGTCTTTAAACTCAGAGAAGAGAGCAAGCTTCTTCGCAAGGCCCACCAGGAAGTTCACTCCCAGCTCCTTAATGCCCAGGTAATCCACAAGGGGATGTTTGGGGCCACGTGGGACAACCTTTCATCGGGGCCTGGGTGCACTATGAAACTCTCCCCTCCCTAAATAATAAGTCTGGTTAGTAACTGCATTCCTGCATGGTGAGTTGCCTAAAATAGTGCTGGTAGGAGCAATGTAGAGGCTTTCTGGACAAATTTTCCAGCCTGGAATCTGTCCCAATAGCTGGAAACACAGATGAACCACCAGGACTCATGTAGCTTAAGTGAGTTTGAACCAGCTTATTCCCGCCTCTGGAACACCTCCTGTCAGTTACCTGTGTCTCAAATGCTTCTACGAGAAATGACAACGAATTGCCTCTGCGTATACCTATAAAATTAACTGCAGAGTGAAACAGCAATGCAGAGGTGCCTTGCCTAGCTTGCTGGGAATACAGATAAGTGCTCAGCAACCTTGGAAGAAAGGTCCCCTTCTGTCTCCTTTTGAAGCATTACTGGGGGTAGCCCTTGAAAAGATTCAGAAGGATCTTTGTAAACAAGATGTCACTGTTCAGTAATGAAGGTGTTGGAGGGAGGCGTTAAATCTGGAGGCCAGGTCAGAGATGCAAGCAGTGTTGGCTCAAGGCTAGAGAGACAGCAAAGCGTGAAGTCTTGTTGGTATGGCATTGTGCTCGTGCTCTGCAGATGGTGTAAGCCTCTCCAGCACACCGCAGTCCTGCCATCACTGAGTGCTGCTCACCCAGCTCAAAGGGGGAGCTGCCAGGTGACCTGGAAGAGGGGAGAAAGTGTGCTGGGAGCAGTAGAAGGCAGGGATTTAAGGTCTCCACGGCTTCTTTCTGACTCTTGTACTGAGTCAACACGCAAGCAGCTTTGTGAGCGTGCTTTGTTAGAAGTCGCACTGCAGTCGGGATTAGCCTTGCCTGTTGATTAATGGCCTCCTGGTAAATGCTCCCTTGGATTATAGGACAAGCTTGAAGCAAGGAGCTAGTTGGGGTTGGGTGCTGCTGACAGCTGATTCTTCTCCTGAACTGGAGGCTGCATTTCTACTAGAAGCAGAGGGGTGGTGCCTCTTGATTTCTACAAGGTCACTCCTGAGTTCTGGCCTGAGCTGCCCTGCAGAAACGCAGGGAGTAAGCGGCTCCAGAGCACTGCAGACTCTGCAGGTGGCTGCTGGTTCCAGGAAGCCCAGGTCACTGACACCACAGGCAGCTGCTGTTTGACAGCTCTTTGGCTCATGTCAGTGTGATTTGAGGGGGTCTCAAGTGGACTCTTGGTGTTTCTGACTTCCCTGCCTTCCGAACTGGGACCTGCCACTGAGCTGTTCTAATACGTTCCTCCTCCACGAGGCTACAGCAGGCTGGTGGGGTTCTCCGCATGGACGCCTGCAGTGTGCTTCCTGGAAAGCCGAGACCTTGGGTCTCCCAAGGGGTCAGTCCAGCAAGCCCTTACCAGCAGCTGAAGCATCAGGTAATCACAAGCGTCTCCAGTGCTACTGGCAGGCCTCTATGGCAGTGCAGCCTCTATCGCCGTGCGGCTCAGCCTTCGCCTGGAGGCCTTCTGCCCCAACTTCCAAAGTAGCTGCGAGCGTTACTGCTTGGCGGCTCGTTCCCAAGAAACACTGAGAGCTGGTCAGCCCCCGGCAAGCAGGGCTGTGCCGCCGACAGCTCGGGCTGATGCCAGGGGATCAGAAGGTCCCGGGTCTGCCACGGTGTCAGCTCTGCTTTTGTCCTGCTGGGTCAATGCACGTTGGGCACAGCAGGTGGGGCCAACCCGAGTTACTGTGCCGCATTAAAGAAAGCGGTCAGTGGGTCAGCTGTACAAACTTGCACGTACTTTGAGCAGCGTTTAGAGAAAGCTGGCCGGAGATGGTTAACGCTGCTGAGCTGAGCACTTGCTCAGGAGTAACTTGCGTTCTAGATGCCGCGTTCGTTTTTCAGGGATGCCGATGTGTTCCCCAAGCCTTAGCCAGATGACTGAGCCCACAGTAGCTGTCACATCAGCTGCTCTGCGAGGTAAAACGAGGCACGGAAGAACAGAGCACTGTGTGCACAGCTTGCTATGGCAGGGTACCAGCAGCCTGCGGGCACCTGTGCGTGTGCTGGTCTAATGCTGGCTCCCCTCTGGGCAGCCCACCTGCACAGCCTCTCCACGGGCACAAGGTTTGCTTCCATCTGTCTCGTTCTGGCTGGAAGCAAATCCCTGCTAGGGCTACGTCCCATGAACAGCTCTTGGCTTCCTTTTCCTTTCCTCATTCTTTTTTATTTTAGCTTTGCTGAGTTGTTTTGTTGGCTTTTTGTTTTGTTTTAATGTTTGTTTTAAGGTCAAATTTCAGGGGGAAGAACTGAAATCAACAAAGCCTGCTCAGGAATTAATTTCCTGCTAAACTTTCCTTGCTGCTTGGAAGCTTTCCTGCTCTGCCCAGTCCCCACTCTGGTCCATTTCCAGGTACCTTGGCAAGCACATGAGAAGCTCTCTCCCCTCACTTCCCTATAAATAATGGGGGTAGGAGCGGGGAGCTTTTCCTGGATAGCTTTTTCAAGCTCTCCTTTTCAGGGTTGGATCTGGAAGAAATAAGCTGCAGTAGAAAGAAAAGAGTTGCATTTGTTTAACAGTCCCGGAGAATCGATTTTTCATTTGTCTTGCAAAGTAAATTGAATTGTCAGGTGGAATTATGCCAATTATTGTCAGCCCCTCTGAGATGAACACATCCATAGAGAAATGCCTCCACAGGAGAAAAAAGCTGAGCTGAACGTACTTGAGAGGCACAGGAGGAGGAGGAGCCACACCTACGAGAGCCAGGACAGGATTTTTGTGCAAAAGCAGGGGTTATGTTAACAGCTCATGCAGTAAGTAGCATTGCTCAGAGTATTGGTGTCATGGGTCAGCGTTTCCAAGATTAAAGCATGCAGTGAAATAAGATGCAAGACTGGCAAAGAGACGATACAAAATATCTGCGAAATCTGGAGGGAAAGCCCGAGACTAGCTTGGGCTTCTGATTAATGGGTGTGGATTATCTCCAGCTGTATATATATGGCTTCTTTTTTTTGGGGGTGTATCTGTGCTGTGCAACTGCCCACGAGAACAGCTGTTCTCAGCAAGTTGTTGTTCAACCCTGTTATCATGTGAGGTTTTTCTGTACCTCTCTTGTTCCCTCAGACCCAGATGGAAGAGTTCAGGCAGCTCAAAGAAGCTCTGCAGAAGATGCCAAGCTTCAAAGGAGGAGGAGGAGGAGGAGGAGGGAAGGGGCAGCAGCAGCTCCAGGTGCTGAAGGAGCAGCCCCTGGGGCCAGGCAGCAGCCAGCTGCAGCTCATGAGGCAGAAGGTGTGGTACTCCTGAGCAGCTGGGAGGTTTTCCAGGGCTTCTGGGGGTTTTCAGCACTGGACTTTGAACTTGAGGGAATGAAGTCTGTCCCTCCGATGCTCACTCTTTTCCTTTCTTCCCTGCAGGCTTTTCCAGTCAATCTAGAGAATCGCCCAGCTGGGAGCCTGCTGGCGTCGCAGGTCTCTGGGATGCGGAAGCAGGCAGATGGTCCTCTGCTGCCGGGCCAGAACTCCTACAGCAACAGTGGCCCCAGGTCACAGGGGAACATGCTCGGTACCCACCCGGCCCTGCTGCAAGATGCCAATTTGCCACCGGAGGCTCTGCCAGCCTGGCCAGCAGGACACGGGGACAGCCATGTCATCCGATTCACCCGGACTGTGAACAGCCTGCCAAACGGGAACCCAGTAAGTTCTGCAGACCTGGTGCTTGTTGTGTCCCTGAGAGCATGCGCCATGCTCTGGGCACTAGGAGGAACTGCTGAATCCGTCTCACTCCAGAAGCCTATATTTAAAAAAAATAAAAATTTATTCATTTCTCTTGGAAAAGGAAGCCAGTTCGCTAGGGACTGGCTTTGCCTTTTGCATTAACCTTGTTAATTTCCTGCAGTCTGCACTAAAATAAGAGATTCATGTTTTATTTCAGGATTGTGAACAGCAGTGAGAATACTTGGGAGCTGCTGTGCATATTGTGAGCTTGTTCTAGTGAGCACAGTGAGGAACAATAACTGCCAATATGACAATCATCAAAGCATAGTTAGATTACAAATGCAATTGCTATTATTATTGCAATATGTTTCTTTGTTTAAGAGTTCTTGGTGTTCCTTTTTCTCTTGGAGATAAAGCTACCTGAGATGAGACACGCCTGGATCTCATAGGAGCCAAATCACTTCCTCTTGGCTGCATGGAAGGAGAGTGACCTCTCTTACTGCAGGCTGGCTGGACAGGGCTGTAGATTTGTTCTGGAGCGTTCTGAGTCTGTTGTTCCTTGACAAAAGATTTCTGGCCCATGAGTATGCAAAATGCAAGAGAGGTCTGCAAGAATATGATAAGATTAGGAGCTTGTGTATATCCTGAGCACATCTGTGTGTCCTCTCTGCAGGATGTGAAGATGGTGATGCGCATTCACGTGAACAGCCACGAGGAAGGCCAGGCTCCTGCATTGTCATTGTCTGATCTGAAACAACCCTCTGTGGCAGAGAAGCCCAAGATGCCAGACAACCACCACTCAACAGGGAGCAAACAAGTGCAAATGCAAAGGTTGGTGATGCAAAGCTCCCCTCTACTCTCTGCCCTCAGGGATCAGAGGAACCAAATAGCCTAATCTCTAGTCTGGCTTCTTTTGTGTTTCTTGTGGTTTCTACTTGGAAAAACAATTGAAGAAAGCATTATTTATTTATCCCTTCCTGATCTACTCCTTGTAACTGCATGCTGCTGCAGGCATCCATCTCAGCCCCAAAGCAGAAGATTGGTCATGCTGCAGGCACTGCTGCGTGAACGCAGTCTGGGTGGGTGGGTGCTGGGCTGGCAAAAGAGGAGCAAGGGTTGCAAGGATTCTGTGCTACTGGAGCACTCTCTGTAGGGTGCCTTTGTACTTGACCTGGTTTTTAAAGGGGTTGCGCGGGAAGGAGGGAAAGGAGTTACTGCTGAGTGAGGTTGGGTCAGTGTGTTTCCCACTAGCTGGAGTGGAGGGTGGAAGCCATTCATCTTCAGCACCAGGGTGGCTAAGGAATTCCTTTGCTTCCTCTAAATAAGAGTCATTAAGTTGTGTTTTAGAGCTACGGTTAGCTCGTTTTGAGCTTGGAAAGAGCATTCACAGGAGGGTGTGGTGGGTTCCTGCAGGTACGTGGGTGATTACTGCAGTGTGGTATTTGTATGGCTGTGGTACCTGGGAGTCTAGGCAAGGACCAGGATCCAGTTGGGATCCTGTTGTACTGGATGCTGCACAAGAGGAACTGTTTTGTGTCTCAGCAGCGCTCACAGAAGACAAGTCTGCTTTGCAAAAGGAAGAAAATGTCTTTCTGAGGCTGTAATTCATCAAATTCTGGCCAGAATCCAAAAACTGACTCAGAAAATAGTGCTTCCTTATTTAACTTATTTATCATCTGTGTGTGTCCAGGTCATATCTGTGCAGTTTACTGAGAGGAAAAAAAAAATTAATTCCTGCTTTATTTGTAAAAGAGACTTTGGGATCTCATTCCAAACTATCCATCAGCTAGATTCCACTAATGCATTTTCTTTGCCCTGTTTGTTGTTCACTTAACCCACAATCTTTTCAGGTCAGAGATTGTGCTCCGCGTGTTTCTTCAAAGGGTAGTGTCCTCCCCATGCTGCTTCAGTAGGCAACATCTCTCCGAAACTCAAAACGCAAATATTGGCCTTGTTTTGGCAAATGACTTCCCAAGGACAGAAACCATGCTTTTCCTGTCCTGGATTTATCATCAAGAAATTATTGAGCAGCTGGAGGCTGTCGTTTACATTGGGTGGTGTTTGTGATACGAGTGCAAAACCCAGCTTTCTCCGGAGGTGCCAATGCTAAGAACACTGAACCGCAGAAGAGGCCGTGCGTCCCGTGCCAAGAACCGTTGCACAAGGTGGCTGAGACCGGCAGATTCCAGCTGGGAATTGTTGGTCTTGATGGCCAGTTTGCATGGTGATGGCTTTGTAATGGGAAATCTGAGCTAAAGGCTGGGCTGTGGTTTTTCTTACTTGCAAGTTTGTGTGGCAGTAATATACTGGCTTCAAAAAGCTGCTAAAGCTGGGGCCACTTAAGAGCCTGAGGCAGGGAGGAGCACTGCGTTGTGGTGGAATTGCAGCTAACCTCAACAAATAAAGAAAGAAAATACTTTTCCCATGTTCACCTTAAAAACAAACAAACAAAACAAAACAGCAACAACAACAAAAAAAACAACCGCACCACCACCAAAACAATATGCCAACACTTCATTTCAATTATTTGTCACTGTTCTGTTTGTACAAGGGAGAGACACAAGCTGTTTGAGAGTTTTTATAAAGAGACATTGATTAAAGCACCTATCCTAGTTACAAATCTTCATAAAGAGCTTGTAACTTTAAAAATTACCAGACAATGGAAATTAGCAACTCTGTATTGCAGCTCTTCTGTTTATTTTGAAATATATATATATTTTTTCCCTCATAGGTCAAAACTCTGCAGTTTTACCTTAGCAGCATTTTTCATTTTAAAGGAAGTTGGAACACAGAGGATTTTTGGTTTTGGTGTTTTTGAAGAAACTTAGATTTATGTATTTGGGTGTGTGTGAGGCATGAGTAAGCATCAATTTAGAGTTGGAGTTTATTGCTATGTGGATATGTTACATTATCAGATAAACAAGATTAAGGCGGCAGTTCTACAGATTGTGTTTGTAAAGCATAACTTACGTGGCACGAGTTCTGTTTCATGTAGCTGCTGGTAACTAATGCAATTGCTATTTTGGGAAAAAAAGTGGACAAACTTGTGCATGCATTGTAGGTTGGTTTTCTGCTTGGCATTATGAAATGGCATTTTTAAATTTCTCTTGTATGTGCTGAGTCAGGAGGTGTCTGTTTTGTTTCGTGCTGTTGCTGCAGCTGGAAGGACATAGTCAACAAAGTGAATGCCCAGATGGATGGTGCCCAAGTGCACAGTTACCCCGAGAGCCTTCACCTCGACCCCAGGCCGGGGCAAGAGACTCAGAAGGGCAGCTCACAGCCACCGGGTCAGAAGAGAGCAGCAGAGCATCAAACAGCTGGCCGGGGAGGCGAGAAGGAGAAGACAGATAATGAAGAGCTAGAAATGGGTATGCTTTCCCTAATTCCATGCTGTACAACACTGTTTTATAGCGGGGTCCCTCCAGACCACTGTTCTGACAAGACAATCTCAGCCTCGTATAGGAGTTGGTTTAATCCTGTTAGTGGGTTTTCTAGTTTAGGGCAGAAAGGCCTCATTTCTCAGGTGAGATTTATCAGCTGGCATGAAACAGCAGAAAATGGCTGTTAACTGATGAGATCCTTGGGAAAATTACAGTGGGTGGGTATGGGCCCACAAGCACCTCCATGGGTCCAGTAAGAAAAAAAAAAGTTGATGTGACTGCAGCTTACGTGTATAAGAAGGAAGCTACAAATTCTTTGTGGGAGCAAATAAAGAAGAAATCAAAAATGTGTTACAGCTACCCAGTCAGGCAGTGGGGAGCTAAAACAGGCTTTTGGGTAGAGGTGTCCAGACTGAGAATGTTTGTGTGGAGATGCTCTGCTGTGCTCAAGGAATCAGGGTGAACGCTTGGTGAACAGATCGCATTCCTCCACACAGACCCTGCTGTCAGTTCTTGCATGTGTGGAAATAACCTTTGAGTTGGAAGTTAGTTAATTGCCCCTGTCAAAAAGACACTGATGAAGTGCAGATGTGACTGATGCCAGTCCTGCGTGTTGCTAGGCTGAGGCAGTGACCATCAGGTGGCTTTCTGTGCAACTAACTGACAGCAGGGAATGATGCCCTATTGATGCAGGAGGGCGGGGAAGGTGGGAACTGGGGCTGCTCTAAGGATCCCCTTTGAAATGCTGACTTGCATCCTATAGGCGTCATAAAGATGACCAGATCAGAGCTTTTGTGTTTTGTGAGCTCCCTTTTTGTGAGTAGGCTTGTTTGGTTTTAATCCAGAGACTGCCCTAATAACTGTCTCCCTTCCTTGCAGATGCAGGAATGATTGAGAGGGAGAACTTGCATTCTCAGAAAGAGACTGTTGTCCAGGAGCCCATGGTAAGAAATGCGGCCGTGCTGTCATCAGGACACAGCCCTTCCTCTAAATAAGAATCCAGTAGCCTCATTTAAGTAGATGCTTTCCCAGAAGTCTCTGTAATGTATAACTCCAATTTCCTTTCTGGTTCTGGAGGGATTCAGATGGACGGTGAAAATCGAGGTTTTTTGGTTTTAGAACCGTCAGTGTGCTCGGTGAGATGTACGACTGGTGGGGTGCTATGAAGCCAGTGCTGCCTGCCTGCTTGGATGTTAAGACAATCCCTCATCTCAGTTTTCCCGTTTTAAAAAACCAAACAAACAAAGATGAAAGATTAAGATCACAGAATCGTCTAGGTTGGAAGAGACCTCCAAGATCATCTAGTTCCAACCTCTTGTCCTAACACTAACAAAACCTCCACTAAACCGTATCACTAAGGACTACATCTAAATGTCTTTTAAAGACCTCCAGGGATAGGCTAGACGTTGGGAAAAGACAGGGGAATGCGGCTAAGAGTAATCAGTGGTCTGTTCTGGGGGGGCGATACACCTGTGCTCTTAATGGTGTAGTGCCAGTCCTTCTTCCTGAGATCTGGGTCCCTTCAGGGCAACAGTTTTTCCCAGCTTCTTGGTTTGCTGCTGATGGTGGGCTCATGTTGGCCTCTGCCTCCCGAGTGGATATCTTCTCTGGTGCTCACACGAGGCTTCTCTTGTCCAGATGCCGGATGATGCTGCAGATCCTGCCCAGGATCCCAATAACCAAGGTGAGGATGAGTTTGAGGAGGCTGAACTGGAGAGACCTGACTTTGAAGAGAAGGTGGGAGGTTTGGAGAAGTTCAAGGAACCCAGCGTGAAAGAAGAGTCTAAGGAGAAGCCACTGAAGGTGACTGACACGAGGGCAGGCAGTAGGGGCGCAGGGAGAGATTCCTGGCTGTGAATGGGGTGAGTGGGGGGAGTCAGAGAGCTGAAGGGCTCAAAGGAAAACAGCACCTTCCTGCACAGATCCATAATGCTGCTGCAAGGATGTGAGAGGCAGGAGAAACCTTTCTGAGAAGCAGTGGGTCAGTACCAGAACTCATTCTGGCTCTGTCCCCTCTTGTTGAAGTTAGCACAAGTATTTGCAGCACCTACGTGGCTGGAGAGACACGGAACAGGAGATGGCTCACTCCATGGCTATTACTGTAGCTGTATGCTCTTGTCTAGCACCTCAGGTATTAAAACTAGAGACAACAGCAGGGGCCTATGCTTGGGTCTGGTCAGAGCAGCCCTTGCTGTTTGGGGGCATGCAGCAGACTCCTGACAGCAGTGACAAGGTGCAGAAGCTCTTTCTTGTTTGCCTGCTCGCAGGTGACAGCCATTTATTTCGCAAAGTGTTGCTTGCTGTCTGAAGCCAGGCTCTGCATCAGGGAAATATCAGTTTGTTTTGACATGCACCCAAGCGTTGCTTGTTTTTAAAGGGAGTGTTTTATCTGTCAGGTTCTAAAGTCATGATCAATGGTGAGGTTAAAAAAAATAAATCCAGGCCAATTTAAGCAAGCAAGGAGGATATCTTCCAGATGGGGCCATGCTGCATTCCCTAAAGCTCAACCATAAATAATTTGTAGATACTTGGTGCGTTGTATAAGGAGAAGCGTTGGTGAGAACCTGTGTTAACAAGTACCACTTCCCTGAAAATGTTTGTTTTACCAGGTTGGGCAATTTTCCCCTGCTATCTGGGTTAGACCATGCAGGGGGCATGCTGCCTTCTAGGCACTGAAACTGTTCATCTGTGTATTGCGAGTCCTGTAATGGTTATGAGGGGTAGAAATCTAAGTCTGGCTTTGGAGAAAGGTGTCAGCCGGATGCAGAGACCTAACCAGTCTTTCCCAGTTGTACTATGCCTTACAGTAACATCTGAAGCCCACTTCAGGAAGAGGTGGAACAAACATCCCTGTCCTTCCCTTTTCATCACTTCCCTTTTCTCTGGGTCTGGTTTACACCAAGCTCCTCCTCGCTTTTTAACGTGTCCAGGTTCAGTGCAGTGCAAGTCTGCTCGTCCCGTGGCGACTGGGCACAGACCACGTTTGTATCAGCAGTGCTGATTCAGGTTGAGCTTCTCCCAGATGCAAAGACAAACACTGCCAGTTCATCTTATTCCTCTCCAAGGCTCGTGGTTGTGGTTCTAAGAGCAGAACGGGTCGGGGTAGAACAGCTGGCTTGTTGGGAAGGAGTTGTCTAAGAAAGCAGATGTCCGGCTTAACTGTATTTGCTGGAAGATGAAAGCCCAGCAGCACTGTTGGAGTGTCTGTAAATCAGCCTTGTCTGAGTACCCAGATCCTCCTGTGAGCTGTAAATTATTTAAAGCGTTAATATTTCAATCCTCACCAGTGAGAGTGGCTTTAAAAATATCCCTGCTAGTTTGTTCTGTTTTGTCTTCAAATTTGGTGGCGGGACGTAGCGAGGGGAGCACGAAGACCTCCGGAGCTGGGCTGATGCAGAAGCAGTGCAGGACGTGCGTGGTTCCCTGCAGCCTGGGACCTGATGCGCCTGCTGCATGTGTGAGGGTGGGGGAGGTACAAATGGAGCTGGGGCTGTTTCACTGCCTCTCTGCTGCCCTGATTCCTGAGCTGTAGCCCAACGTCTTCCAGACCTGGGGCTGCAATGCCAGAGGGCTGTCTCCCCGGAGGGGCTGGAAATGGGTCGGGGCAGTGCTCAGTGTCCAATGTTCTGTATCTTTCAGGATGCTGGCAGACCTGCCAAGCCCAGGGAGGACCCAATGGATGACTATCAAGAAGACCAGGAGCAAGAAATTGTACGACACCAAGGTTCCTCTTCTTTCCCTCTTTGGTGCAATCGTTACCTGGGTCTGTTGGGATTCAGGAGCTGAGCATGGCTCGGCTTTTAGGAAACCAGATGTGAGCACTGCCTTCGGTTTTGTTTCTGCTCAGTGAGGGATTATTCCTGTGGTAAGAAGTTCACCAGGAGCCCTGTAGTCGTCTGCTGCGTGGGTCCCCAACCTTTCTCTCTGGGGAAGAGCTGGGGAGAACTGCCCTGTGCTCCCAGAAGGGTCGCTGGGTTACAGCCAGCAGGCTGAACAAGAGCTTGGGTGGCAGAAGAATGAGAGGGGACTCCTGGGGAACGGCTGTATGGGTAGGATGGGAGATGCTTCCAGTGGAGAGGTTTGGTCCTGGCTAAAAGATGGAGAAAGCTTTTAAAATCTGAATTGGGAGATAGGTACGTAAAGAACTGAACTTTTTTTTGGAAGGGTGGAAGTAGGAGAGAGTGTTTTTTCTTTCCTCATGTGTAAATCTGTAGCTGAGATGAACTCAGAGTTTCGTGGCAGCTGCTCAGGGATGTGTTCTCCATTGGAGGCGGTCTCCGTGACAGGGAGCTGAGTGAATGGAGACACGACAGCCTTCCTTGCAGCCCCCAGAGCCAGCTGAATGTTGCCAGCTACCTTACGGTAACATTTAAGTGGGACGTTTGGTTCACAGGCCTTGAAAGTACACGATTTTCTGTGATTAGAATGCAAAGGAGATGGGGGGAAAAAGTACTCATCTACTGGTGCTGGTGAGCAGCACCATTTCTAGATGAGGTGCCCAGGGAGAAAGGGGATGCATTTGTTCCATGCTTTCTTTGAGAGCCAGGCATCTGTGAAAGGGGCATCGCATGCGCCCCAGGAGGGGACACTGGTGCCTCCTGGCTCACCTGGATGGAAATAAAGGATTCTCTGCAGTCTTGTTAAGAACACCGAGTCGTGTTCATCCTCTCCTTGCCCTTTGTGAGTGGCTGCTGCTGGCGTTTCCTGCAGTTTCAGCATGCTTGCTGATGAATTAAGGGTTTGGGCTGTCTGCTGGAAATGAGGATAAAGAAAAAAGGTAGTGGGTGGGGAGGAGAAGAGCAAAGCTGATGTCAGGAGCTCTCCTTGCCCTGTGTAAGAACCTGGCTTGTGCACTCTCTAGTTGGACACCAGGGTGCCAGCAGATGCTGTGCTGGCTGCTGCACGTCAGGGCTGGGACTATTACAGCAGTTCTAAATGTGGTGGAGGTCGGATATCCTCTCATGGAACAGTGGCAACGGGCTGAGATGTGAAAACCGCACTGCAATGCCAGGCTATTAAATGTTCCTTAAACGAACAGCTGGTCGTGGCAACATGGGGTTCTCAACTCTGCTTCTTGGCAAAGTGAACTGCCAATGTCAGCGAAAGGTCCCTGGCAGAGCTGCATTCCTCCCTGCTCCTGGGTTTCCCAAGCTGGGCTGGTTTGGTAGGACTGCTCTGTTCAGAAGCAGCGTGGTGCTGAGCGTTAGGGTCTCCTTTTCCAGCTGGGCCCTGCTGATTTTTTCCTTCCTGGCTGTTCCCTCTGCACCCAGGAGGATCACGGCGGTGAGGTGGATGACAACGATGACCTGGAACTCGTCCAAGAGCGGAAGGAGCGCGCGGGCATCCGGGGAGCTGACGGCAAGAAGGATGACTACTACTGAGAGGTGCTGAAGGAAGATGGATGCGCTAGGAGTGAGGGGACAAGAACTCCTCCCAGGAACTGGCTCCTGTACTAAGCAGAGCCCAGAACAAAGGCAGGAGGAGATGGCTGCCTTGGCAGGCACCGAGCAAGGTGCCTGCAGGTGTGCGGTGCATCTACGTGCGTGGGGCCACTCCTGCTTCTCTGGTCGATAGCATGGAAGTGCTCTCAGACTGTAGGAATGATTTTATCCTGCTGCTTCTTTTAGAAGCATGTGTTGATTTATCAAGTTCTTCACCCTCTTGTCTTCCCCATCCCCTCTCTAGCTGGAGAATGTTTTTGTTTTTTTTATTTTGTTTTGTTTTTTTTTACTGCCTGGGCAGGGGGAGGGATGCAGGACTACAAAAGGGTGCCTGAGCTGGTCCCTGGACTTACTTGACTGATTGCTAATACAAAGGAATCTGTCTTCATAAAATATTTTGCTCAGTAGTGTTTCTTTAAAACATCCTTTGCTCCTGTCAGAGCAGGGTGGAGAAGGAGGCAGCCTGCTTGTTGTTTGGAGCAACGCAGGGGTGATGGCTAACAGTGAGTACCAGCAGAAATGACCACATGCCAGCCAGCGTGTGTTTGTGCTCATGAATGAGCGGATCCTCTTCCCGGTGCAGAGCCCCTTCCCTGTGACCCAGCTCTGCAGAGTTCTTTCTCCTTGCCAAGGGGTGGTCAGTCAAACCTTGCTGTGAGGACGCAGCTGCAGCACCCCAGCAGCACTGCCCGTCCTCAGGCCCTCAGCAGAAGGTATCAGGCCACGTCCCAGCCTGCATCTGCCTCTCAGACCCACAGCATCCATCTCCCTCCTGTCCTGTCCATGTTCTTTTGATTCCCCCAATATCCGCGTGGATTTCGCAGAGCTGGGATAAATTATGCTGCTTCTCGACAGGTCTGGTTTTTAATCAGGTTGGGTATTCCTAGTGCTTTGTTGATTCAGTAGATAAAGTCTGTGGTGCTCTGCTTTACTCAGTCTCCAAAACATGTCTGGCTGCCTCAGCCAGACAGAAGGGATGAGTCAGCTGGAGTCCCTGGAACTTAAAATGGTGGCAGCTGAAAGACTGGGCTTCATCATGCCATCTCCAGGCCTGGGACGTGGCTTGTTCATGTGAGCAGGGCAGAGCTGTCACATCCCCACATCGTGTAAGCCCCATGCACCTGAGCCATCTCCTAGTCCCTCACCACCGCGTGCTCTGGGGGCTCACTCATCCAACAGCTTGTTGGTGAAGGTCCTGATAAAGATCGCAGGAGAGATCTTTGCTCCCTGTTTGCATTAGAGTTTTTAATGCCTTGTTTTGGGGAGTGTTTTGTGGCACTTCTAGACACTTGGAAAAACAACATTTATCTCCCAATAAGTTTGGCCTTTTTCATTTCAGGCAATATTGATTTTTCTTCCAGTGCTTCTAATGGAGCTTGAAATTAACACGTCAGGGTTTTCTGGTTGTTCTGTTTTTATTCTGCTTGTGTTTCTTACCAGGACAATCATCAGTCTAAGTCAAACTCTGGGGTTGCCTGGAGTAGTTAATGTTGGCTCTGCTTGCAATGTGTGAGAGCAACAAGAACTGTTTTTCCAGCTGCTTCCCTTTCTAGAGCTACGTTGTCAGGGCAGCTGGGTGGTGCTGCTGGCTGTTACTGAGGCCGGGGAATCATCTCGTTAGGAGCTCACAGACCTGATCTGCTGCTTGCTGGAACTTGGAGAATACAGATGTGCACTGAGACCAGGAGAACCTCGCTGTGACAGCTTGGAGCAATGTTCCAAAACCCCTGAGAGCACTGACCTCCTCCCGGGAGGACATTTGTTCTGGCTTTTGGGAGCACTCGTAACCCACTGAGCTCACTGCAAAGCTGAAACGTGGCATGAGATTGCCAAAGTGACTTGAAATGATTAACACCACGTTAGCACTTTATATTGCCAACCTTGCTGCGTGATGCAGTACTGCTCAGCCACCACTGTCGGCTATAAATAGCACGTTCAGGATGCATTAGCTGGAGCTGCTGCTATCTGTTTGGATGCATCCGCATCAAAAATGCCCCCAGTGCTCAGGTAGGTAGCTACGGTGTTATTGTTTCACAGGCCAGCGGAGGATCAATGACCAACACTGTCTGTGGCACGAATTTCAAGTCTGTGTGCCCAAGCTGCCCCAGTGAGAAATGTAGTGCTGCTGTCTGCTGAGCTTCATTCACTCCTGCTCTTCCATGCTCCTAGCCTGTGGCTGTCAGAGTGCAGAGTTTTGGACAGCGAGTGAATCAAGAGCTGGAAATAGAACCCCGGGAGGGTGAGACCACGTGCTGAGTCAGACTGCAGGAGCTAGCTGCATAAGGAGGCAAATTCGTTGCTTTTGCGTGTCTGGGATGAGTAATCCTCGGAGCTGACTCGGGGGGCACTGTAGCAACTCAGCCCTAAATGTAAAGCTCCCTGCTGGGGGAACGCTTTAGCAGCCATATGTTGCATGCTGCCCTTAGCAGAGTGCTGAGCATCCCGGCTCTGGGGCCTGTCTGCTATGGCTGTGTGCAAGACTAAAATTGGCGCAGTGCTGCATAAATGGTTAGCTGTGGGTGGTGAGTGCTTCCTTGCCTGGCCTCCAGCAAGTTACCCCCATTTTGGTACAAGTTTAGTGCTTCTTCTAACGGGAGACAATAAACCCAGTGGGGGAGAAGCAGGAAAGCAGAAAACGTGTGGTGTTGGGTCTGTCTGAAGGCCAGTAAAGCAATATGGGCTGGTACTGCTTTCGATATGCCGCCTGGGGCTCGCTGCTTAAAGCAAATGGCAGTGTTTCCCCAAGTGGCAAAAGGTTGGAGCGGCACGTCTGAGATGTCCCGGCTGAGTGGCACTGCAGACTGGGGCACAGGTGAAGGTCTGAGGAACAGCTGGGCTGCTGAGAGAGCAAACAGTGAGGCAGTGTTCACATGGAGCCAGCGCTGGCAGACCGAC
The DNA here is from genome assembly GCF_009769625.2 of Cygnus olor. Classification (NCBI taxonomy): domain Eukaryota; kingdom Metazoa; phylum Chordata; class Aves; order Anseriformes; family Anatidae; genus Cygnus; species Cygnus olor. The sequence goes on from NC_049189.1 coordinate 2,609,165, forward strand.
CGAGCCAAAACATGTATGTTTTTTTTTGCCTTTCTTACATAAATAATTATCTTTTGCCTAGAGACACAGTGCAAAGCCAAAGGATGCAGTGCAGGGTAAGGTGTGGCTAACCTGGAAGGCTGCTACAACTTTCTGATGGGTTGCTCTTTCCTTTCCTTTGGACTCCCACAACTTGATGTAAAGGAGATTTCTGTAAACAAATGCATTTCCAGGGTTCACGTGGTGACAGCGGTTTGGCCACATCTTTAGTCAGATGATGGGAATTAATAGTACATTCTGTGCCTTTACAAATGAAGGCAGAGATTAGGAAAATATGCCTATCAATTAGTTAAATTGTTAGGCTCATTACTCATTTACATGGCATTTTATAGGGCTTAAAATGTGACAGGAATGAGATGTTTTCTTGGAGACATCTGAAACAGTTGGAGGAGAAAATGCCCTAAATGCTTGCATATTGTAGGAGGAACCGTCTGCACCTCCACAAACCAAGAATGTCCTCTCATTTATATATATGTGTGTGTGTGTGTGTATATATATATATGTATATATATATAAAAAATATGACTTAAGAGATTACCACTTGTTTCTCCCAATGACTGGTGATCATATCCTATGTAGTTTGAGTGCAGCTGTTGGAAAATTTCAGGGTTAAATACAAGTCTAACATGGACTGATGGAGCTTAGGCCTGCTGGGGATGCACGTCCTTCAGCTCTCGTTCCTTCTTTGCACCCTGCAGCAGCACACAACTCAACTCAACCACTATCTTCGTGCTGTTTTGTATTTGACTGTCTCTGGAGTGAGGCCTGCCGCTTTTGCTGAACTTGGTGCCACTTTAGTGTTAGTGAAAGTCGATATACATGAAAAGGGTGAGGCAGGTGTTAAATCCCTGGCAGTGACTGGGCTGTTCTGTAACCTGGAGTTCATGTGCATGAAGAAAATGTGGAGATCGAAGGAATATGTATCTAGGTCCCTTTTTACTCAACACATATGTCTTGTTAATAAAGAATGAGAAGACAGGTGTACCCTTGCACTGCAGGTCCCTTGAGCCAAAAGGTCCCAGGATGACCACGGTGGCCCAAGGATGCTTTTAACACCTTTCACGAACACTTCAGTTCCTTCACTGTTCTCCTCATTTGTGGTTATTTCACTCACAACAAACCTGTTCCAACCCACACTCACAGGACCAGTTATTCTGATCAGAGCCTGGTGCCAGATCTCCTTGACCACTGAAATGATGGTAGCTTTGGAGTGCCATCTGCTAGTAACAGTAGCTGGGAGAGCTGCACAGGTCTTAAGGAGGCAAAACTGGTTTGGCTTGGCTCCACACCTCTCCTGAACACCCCCGCGCTTCTCAGAAAGGGCCGTCAGATCGTCATTCCTGCATCCTCGCTGGAACTTCCCCAGGTAAGTTTGCCTCAGCCACCAAGAAGTGCCTTCAGCAGCACAGCACCTCCTCGTGTTCTGCAATCACCGTGTTTTCTGAGAAGAGCAGCTGGTACTACGACGTTAGCATCCTTTTCTGTGCTGATCTCATTTTCAATAACATCATTAGGTACTGCTCAGTAGCATGAGATTTCTAACAACTTTTGGTAGGGGGCCAGAAATAAAAGAAAAATCTCTGCATGTGTCTTTTAAACCAAATTTAAACAATTGTGCAATACTAAATATTTTATAAGTAAAGATTTTTAAGAAACTAGATACTTTGAAAAGGCAAGTCTTTCGGACAGGAAAAGGTGTCTCAGTATGAGGCCATTTGGTCATGTCAATGCTCTGTGCATCTGAAACCAAAACTATTTTAACAAGTTCCACATTGCTGCAAATTACACTGAATGTTCTAAATAACAGCTTCATTGAAGTCCAAAGTGTATATTTTGTGGTTTGGTTTTTTTGGGGGGATGTGGCTGTGAAACAGAAATAGGCTTCAGAACCTTACCTTTTTATTTTAAGTTCATATAAAACAATAAACACTTTCAATGAAAACTTCCAAGGTTTATGGATTGCTGTGCATCTCCAAGTAGGTAAATCTCCAAGTAGGTAACACTGTAGAGAAAAACTACACCAATGCATTTAGGTACATTGCTGGAGTTTTTAACAATATAATGTGGTAATCTTTCTACTTCACAAGGTTAAATGTGGACAAATGTGTATGTTCTGCTGTAAGGAGGAATGTTCCGTCTGGTTTTACTGCCCTAATGAAATACCTGGCCTTTCCTCTCCTTCGTGTGTAGACGCCTGTTTATATTTACTTTTGACCCTTCTTTTTATTGGTTTCTTGCTTGCATTTTGGTTTTATTAATCTGTGAACATTCCTGTCCTGCATTTAACAAACATCAGTTTCTCTCCTAGTCTCCTTAACTGGTCAGAAATCAGCACCTTAAAGATCTGGGCCGGGGCTGCAGTCACATTGCTTTCATTTAGCCATGATGCTGAAACCATGCTGTTGAACTTGCTCTTTGTTCCGCAAGCAGCAGTTAAAACTGTATTATGTACCCGTGTGTCCACCTCACTAAAACTGTGGGGAAGGAGGATGGCTGAGAGAGGCTCAGGAGAGAGTGGTGGAGATCCTGTGCTCTCTACTCGCACTGTGTGTCTTGTACACTGAAACCTGAGGGATGCTTCCAGTCTTCAGAAGAGTGGTTCTCAGCTGTGGTCCGGGGAAACCTTCACAGGTGATTTGCAGATAGGTTGTTCTGGGATGGCACGACGTGGTCCTTTCCCTTCCAAAGGGTTCTGCAAGAATGTTGAAAGGTGGCTGCCTGCGTGACTACCTGTTCCAAAAAGCTGGCAACTCTGGGAGAAAAAAGGGGGGGGCTAAATTAGCTGTCACCTGTTTCCTTTTTTAATTAAAGCAATTTTTATTAGAGAATGTTGTCGATGCTGTTAATTGTAGAGACTTTTAGATCCTTTAAGTCGGTCATTTTGTGAGCACTAAAGCTTAGTTTTAAACGACATTCTGTATTTAGAGCAAAGGGAGAGAAGCATCCCAGCTTCCAGCAGGATTTATGGTTGTCCACAGCCCTTTTGTGTGGATGGAAAGTAAGCAGCTCAGAAGCCAGGAATTAAAAGCTTTCAGGACACTATGTGAAACCTCATCAAAACATGAATGCTCATCCCCACAGTTTACGGGTGCGGAATGAAATCTTCAAACTGGAAAAGACAGGACTCGGTGTAACTTTCACCAATTTAACTGTTTGGAGAATTGTTAGGGGCTGCTTGGGTGAAGTCCCTGTTTCTGCTTCTTTCATTAGCTGGGGCTCTGCCGCTTCCACGCGTGGAGATCTTCCCTAAGGGGCTGGGTGGGGTGGTCCGGCTGCGGCCAGGAGCTGCCTTTTGGACACCCCTTACGCAGAGCCTCCTCCCCTTGTCCGGGGGTGGCCAAGACCCCCAGTTTTACCCCTGCTAGCAGCTGGGCTGTGGGGGATGCTGGTGGTGGTGGTGCCGTGGTGGTGCTGGGGGTCCTTCTCACTGAGTTTCTCTCAGAATCTGAACCCCCCAGGCCCTAAAGCGGCCAGGAACCAACAAAAACAAAAGGCAGAATCCCCACAGCCCCCATTTCCCTGCCAGCCCCGGGCCCCTCACCTTCCCCCCGCTGCCCCTCACGTTCCCCCTGCGGAGCCAGGCGGCCGGAGCCAGCCGCGGGCCGGCGGCTGGAGCCCCGCAGCCCGGCGAGAGTTAACGGCGGAGCCGCCTCTCCATTGGCGGCCGGCGCGGCGGCTGCGGAGCCCGGGGGCTTATAAAAGGGGCCCCGGCGCCGGCGGAGCGCTGCCGAGCCCCGGCTCCATGCCGCGGCGGCCGGCATGCCCAGCCCGCTGCCGGCCCTGCTCGCCCTGCTCTGCCTCTGCGGGCCGCCCCCCGCCGCCGCCCCCCCGGACGAGCAGCAGCAGCAGCAGCAGCAGCAGCAGCAGCCGTGGTGCCCCTACAAGGTGCGGGCCGAGGGGGCGGCGGCGGCCGGGCGGCTGTGCTTCCGACCCCCGGCCCGCGGCTTCCAGTGCTCGGCCCGGGCCTGCCTGGCTCACCGCTCCCCCGGCGGAGCCCTGGTGGCCAACGCGCTGCGCAACGGCAGCGTCCTGCTGCAGTGGGCCCCGCCGCGGCCCGCCGCCGGCCTCCGCGGCTTCGCCCTCAACTGCTCGTGGGACGGCACCTACACGCGCTTCCCCTGCGATAGCGTGGAGCTGGGGGCCTCCTGTCGCGACTATCTGCTGCCCGAGGCGCACGGCGGGGTCCGCTATCGCCTGTGCCTGCAGCCCCGCTACGCCCCGCCGAGGCCCGCGCCGCCCGCGCAGTGCGTGGAGTTCCGCGTGGAGCCCGCCGCCATGAGGGACATCGTCGTCGCCATGACGGCTGTCGGCGGCTCCATCTGCGTCATGCTCGTCTTCATCTGCCTGCTGGTGGCCTACATCACCGAGAACCTCATGAGCCCGGCCGGCGGCGGCGCCTCCGCCGCCTCGCGTCGTGCGTGAAGCGTGGCGATGGTCCCCACAGCCCCGCCGTGGCCCCGGGCTGCTGCTGGGCCGTTCTTGGTTTTTCTTCTCCGACAGGGAGAGAGATGGGGTCTCTGAGCTCTGTTCCTACCGGTTCTGCCCACGGCGTCGTTTGAAGCTTTGGTTGGCTTGGGTTTGGCTTTTCCAGGCTCCCGGGATTTGGGGTTTTCTTGTGTGTTTTGGAGATCCTCATTTGTGTAATGGGGGGTTTGCAGCCTGAGCCATGCTCAAGGTCTGAACTTGTAGGATCGCAGTGGATTAAAAGTGAATGGTGGCAAACATCCACAAGTGCCAGAAAAAGTTCTGCTGCTAGAAGCAAGCGACAGATCCCACAGAGGGCCCGTCCGAGAAGACTCTCAAGAACACGCTCATTTTAAACCTGCGCTTAAATCTCCTTGCTCCAGACATGCACTTTTTATTTATTTATTTATTTTCCTGAGGGGGAGCGTCATTTAAATCCATGAGAGAACAAGCCCCGTGCAACCCCACAGCCCACAGCTAGCCGTGTGTTTGATCCAAAGCCCACCTAAATCCCCCCGATTTACGTGGGCTTTGTATCGTGCCTTATGCTGCTCCCAGGTGCTTGGGGCAGGCGGGGTTGCGTGACAGGCTGGGAGCCCTTTGAGCGACCAGGGTGGTGGTCCCCACAAAAACAGATGAAATTAGTAGAGTATGGAGCTCAATTTCATTGCAGAAGTATGAACTGATGCTTAGGTATAAAATAAGTGCAATGTAAGCGAACACCCATCACTGCCCTCTTAAATCCATCCCCCCTTTCTTTTTTTTTTTTAAAAGTGCCACGTGCAGCTGCACTGAGGTAAAATCATCTGGAACACAAAACCCACTAATGTTGTAGCCGAGTGTTTTGAGCATAGGAACACTCATCGTTAACTGCTCACTCAATGCTGTAGTCAATAAGGTTTTAGCCATATTCGAGTATTAATTCTCTTGTGCCTTAGTGTTGAGAGTTTGTCCCATTTCTATTGGTATATCTGTTCTTGTAGTCTTCATAGACAACTGTATCTCCCCTCGTGTTTTTGTCTCTGAAACTGGTGTGTTCTTTTGTTTTTGAAAACAAACTTAGGCTGGTCGGTACTTGAACTTCAATATATACATAAACTAGAGTCAGTTACCATCTGAGAGCTATTGTGTTTAGTTTTTATTTAGTGCTGTTTGTATATAGGTGACTGCTGTAACAGACAATGACTTTGTATCACTTAAACGTACCTAAAGCAAAAGTAGGGGAAGGGCTCTTCTGTAACGGGGTATTGCTATTAAAATACTTCAGTTTCCTATGTGATCTGTGTAAATGTTTATCACTGGTGAATAACCCATGTGCTTTTCTTTTGTGGAATAGTTTGTGAAGTATAAACTTGCTATTAGAGGGTAAATACAGAAAGTATATGCAATCCTTAAAAAAAAACGCAGTATTTGTACTAATCATAATCCCTTCAATAACTTCAATAAGCGGTTAAGGAGCTGAAGGACTCTATTTCACCAGGCAGAAATACCTGTTTGTTATTCTCGCTTTGTTTGCTTTCTCACATGCAGCTGACTCTAAATTTAACAGCGTTCTCTTTTTATTTATTTGCCTGTGTGCTTGATATAAGCAGCCTGACAATATCTAGAATTGCAGTAATGGAAGGACAGTGTCATTCATTGTCACTGAAGGACAATGTCATATTTTTTCATCCCTAAGGAGATCGGCTACTCAAAGAAAAGGCAATCACTTTTTATTGTATCTAGTGGTTTAGTTCAGTGAATTTAAACACCGAGTGAATTTGGACCAAAGGTCTTTCAAAGGTTTCAAGTCAGTCTTTCCTGTAGCCAGTTCTGCACAGGACTGCTGGAATGCCACTGATTTTGTATATCTCTGTCAGCCTCTGTCAACCAGTGTTACTGTTTTGTTCCTCATTTGTCGTGAACTGCCAGATGTGAAAATTAAATGTGTAACTGATGAATCTTGTACCACTTTGGCATTGACCTTAATAAATTAAGAAAATAATGAAAAGAAGTGAAGAAAATCACAAATATTGAATGGTTCAAGATTTGTTTGACTCACAAAGTGAACAAATATGGTCATAATGATACTGCATTGCCTACTGTAAAATTACGATAACATTATCGGGAATATGAAAATAGGTATTCTCCGAATACTTGATTTTTTTTGTTTACTGGAGGTTTAGGATCATGGGATAATTAGGTTGGAAGGGACCTTTGGAGACCACCAGGTTCAGCCTCCTATTCAAAGCCATGTATGAAAACTCACTGAGCCAAGCCCATTAATTATGGTAGCCAGGTGTCTGGTTCCTAGTATAAACAATCCCTGTTTGACCTCTGAATGAGCTTTGCCTTAGTTCCCAAATCCCTCTTTCTTTGCCAATTCAAGCTACTTCATTTCTTGTGCAGCCAGCACTGTTCATTGCGGTAATGCTGATGTCAGGAAACTGAGCACCACATCAAATTTAATTCATGGATTTGTATGTGACTATTTTCAATAAGACACCTCTGCACTTAGTGATAGGATATGGTTGTCTGCTAAAACAGCACCTTTTGTATCTACTACAGAAGTTATTTGTAGTCATCTCACATCTTGATGCATCTGCCTCTGTGGATTGCCTTGCAACTGCATGCTGGGCAGAGGATAGACAAGCAAGAGCAAAAGATGTAGAACAAGAACATAAATCCTGCTGGAGGAAATTCTGTAACTCTCTAAAGGATTATTTTTATCAGTGTTTTGCTCTCCATGCATTATAGATGGGATGTGGGAAACAATATCTCATAGCTTCCCATTTATTTTCAGTGGATTAAGTTTTAATTGGACACAGCTTGGTGTCTGGAAAAGAAAAGAGTGTTCCCTTTTTGCGTGTGTGACATTAAGCAGAACATCTTCCAAAGAACTGACAACTGGTAGTTTTGTTGATTTTTTTTTTCACTCTATCATGAGTATAGAATTTTCTTACTGGTAGCAATGGGAAAAATTCCATGTCAATAGACGCAATATTCATTTGACTCCAACAAGCCTTTGTGTGCAACTGCAAGTTAAAGTAAGCTTTATCCAGTATTTGCAGCAATTCCCAAAGCATGCAGAGTATCTTGCAGAGATATAAGCAATCCTGGCCTGTCCAGGCAGCAGTAAAGTGGCAGTATGCTGATTTATAACTGCCAAGAAACTGGACATTATGTACCTAATGCTTTAGGAAACAGTGGAGATAGCTTCTAAGGCAACTGCATAGTCTCCCTATTGCTATACAAGTACCTGGGTGTTAAAAATCTGTAGGGTGCACTCTTAGGTGGTATATAGTCTTGCATTTATCTGGTAATTTCCAGTACAAATATCAGGCCATGTCCATATCTGCAGGCGTTAAAGTGGAGGACGATATGCTTGTTAACAAGCTTTTTTTTTTTTTTCTCTCTCTCTCTCTTGTCCTGTGTTAAATGTGAGGAAAACGACAGCTTAGATGGAAGCAGCTCAAGCTCAGCCTGACCCCCGCTTTGAATCTTCTGGAGGAAGCAGTCTGAGCCTTAGGCGAAGAATCTCTCTTCTAATTCCATTAGGGTACATTCTGTGGTACATAAAAGGAAGGGCTGCTTGGCTTTGGAGGTGCAAGTTAAAGCTGGTACTTTGCTTCCATGGAGACCTGGAGTTGAAGTCTTTGAGACTGCTGCTCTATTTCACCAGCATGTTCCAAAAGAAAGGCTAGGAAGAATGGGATGAAAGGAGGAGAAGTGACAGATAACAGTTAACCGTGTCACGTTCCTGTTAAAGGCTGAGTAATTATAGCAGCGATGCTTGGATGGGTTTTCTTGCAGCCTTAGCCTGAGCAAATACACCCTGTCTGGTATTGCTTTCAGCAGTATCTGAGGGTCCTGCAAAGAGGTAAAATGCTCTGAGCATTGAGGGAAGGATGTAGAAAATAACAGCCTGGTTTAACTTCCTTCCACAAATTTCTGCATGTCAATCAATACACAAGGCTGGAGTCTTCACACAAACCTGCCCCCTCGAAGTGCTTATGTTGCCTCTGTTCTATTGTTGGCATTGCTCGCAACTATCTGATTTAGGCCGCTCGTCTCTCTCATGCGAGAATTGGCCTGGTCCTTCCCTATCCTTTGCTCTTTCTGGTGAATTCTCCCCCACTGGAGTAATGGAACTGCCAAAATCACCCTTCAGATGCCTTCTGCAAACCAAGAAAATGTGATTTCCTTCAGCAAGAGAAACAGCCCGGGACACTGTCTTTATGTGAGTTTCAAGGACTGAGGTGTACTGAGTAAAATACCCTGATGTATCTCCAGTGTTAAGCTGAGGGAAGACAGAAAAGCTTGTGTGTAGCTCCTGTTTCCAAAGAGAAAGCTCTTATTTCCACAGAGAAAAGGGGGAAAAGGCTTTTGTGCAAAGTGCACAGAGTGTTTGGGATTGATCCAGGGTGTCAGACCCATTTACTTCTTGTCAGGGGTGATTCAGCTCTCCATCCAAACCCATCTTGGGAGCTTTCTCCCATGGCCCAGCTCAGTGGAGCAACATTTTGCTGCCACCTAGTGCTGAGAAAGAAAACAAGCCCAAATTCTCTGCTTTTCAGGGAAAAAGTGATTGCTTGGATCACTTGAGTCACGTTCTTCTGAATAATGGAGTATGTGGCTTACATTGCCAGGCAAATGGAACTTATACGTGTGTGAAATCTGGGAATAGGACACATTTGGGAAAAAGATGCAAAGACTGCCAGGAAAGATATTTGGTATTTATGAAACAGCTTTTTGCAGAGATGTAATTGAAGTGTTGCATTACAAACACAGAGTGAAAGAAGTTCCCAAGGCTTTACATTATAAAATTGGAGTAATTACTTTCTGGGTGTTGGAAAATTGCCTGTATATCAAATGAGACAGGATTGTGTAGTAGCTGAATTGGGGGAATTGGATCTGGGAATGATTAGAGTGTATCACCTGCTGTGGTCACAGCAAATTATAAAATTTCTGTCTGGGCATATGTAGATGAAACATAAGAGGACATGTATATATATGTGTGCCTGAGACTCTTCAGAACTGTAGAAGAACTAAATATAAATCATTAAGAGCCCCTGGCTGTGTAATGGAATTCATGGTGGTTGTAGGTAATATATCAGCACATTAAAGTTGAAGAATGTCTTGTAGATTCTACTTTTAGAAGATGAAAATGCAGCATGAAATGCAGATTTGCACCAGTGAAATTCCTTTTAAACTAGAACAGATTTCCAGAGAGGAAGACAGATGCACAAATGGAAATGAATTTCCTGGTAAGAGTTGTGTGATGTGTCAAAAACCAGTAGGTGCTGAGTGCTGAGCCTATTCCCTGCCTGCCTTCCAAGTGGTCCCGCTGGGGTCAAAGCTACCACAGCCATCCTCCTGCTGCTTCTACATTCAAGGGCTCGTCACAAAAGGGTGAGCAGCTCACAGCTTTGCTGTTGGGATGAGCGTCCTAATGAGTTGGTTGTTGTACATAAACAAAATTTTGTTGTATAGGCATTTTTGATCAAAAGTATGATTCCTCTTAACAGAGGTAGGAGAGGCTGGTAAATGACAGGGCTCAAGTGCTGACACATGAATTTTCCCTTGGTGTCCTCATCACATGAAGGGTGCCTTGGCTCACGTAGGTGACACTTTTCCCTGATCTTTTTAGTTTGGAAAGGCTGAACCACAGCCTGGGAGTTTGGGGAAGATCAGAGTTTTCATTATGGTGTGGTGCAGGCCTTGGACAGTGATGGAGTCAGTCAGTATAGGAGCAGCCGTTACTATTTTTCCAAATTCTCTTGCATTTTTTTAAGAGAAAGATTTGAAGGTAAAGCTTGTATTGAGACCTTCCAAAAGCAATTTAGTCAGTGGATAAACTGTAGAGCTTTCTGGGCCTCTTGAGTAGGGTCCGGACATTTCATGTGTGGAATTTCACTTTTGTATGGAGGGCTGGAGGAGCAGGAAGCAAAGATGAGACACCTGATGAATTACAAACAAGGTCAGTTGATGTTATATGGCCACAACCTTATCCTAACCTTATTCCCTACCCTTATCTTAAAAAGTTCTTGAGAGCTTTTATCTTGGAGTCTGTTCTCAAGGAAATAAAGGCTCAGACTCGGAACTTATCGGAAACCATGGCTCCTGATGTGAGCTACCTGCAGGAAGCGTAGCTCCCCACGTTTGTGTACCACATAAAACTGGAATTAAAGAGAAGGAAAAAGGAGGGGCAGCAACCGAGGCGTTCCGTGTGTAACAGCGCCGGGAATCACGTCATTAACCCAAACAGAGCGCTCGGGGATCCCTCCCCGTCGCTCCCTAATCCCAGTCTCCGGGGTTTGAGTGGAAATTGTGTGTGTTAACCACGGGGCCGAGCACTCCACATCGCGCTTTCCCCTCCTCCATGCCCGGCGGTGCCCTGCCCTCCTCTCCGTGGCAGGCGCCGACCCCACCCGGCGACACGCACGGGCCCCGCCCCCCGCCGCGCCGCGGCCGCCATTTTGTGCGAGGAGCCGCCGCCGGGGCCGGGCCGGGCCGGGCCGCGTCGCCATCGCCGCCATGCCGTCCTCGCCGCTCCGCGTGGCCGTCGTGTGCTCCAGCAACCAGAACCGCAGCATGGAGGCGCACAACATCCTCAGGTAACCGGGGCCAGCCCGCCCGCCTCCTTCCCTGCGGGCCCGGGGCCGTGGGGCCTGCACCGATCGGCGCACAGCGGAGCTCCGCGTCCAGCGCTGCGAAACGCGGCCGACAGCCCCCGGGGCTAGGCGTTTTAACGCCCAACTGCCTCTTTTTAACGTTGTTTTATTTTTTAAATAACGAGTGTGAAGATTGGAGCCGCCATAGGCACTGACAGGGAGCGCTTTCCCTTTGCAGGAACACCGGGTGAAGTATTTGGCTAAATGGTGCTTGGTTCAGAGCGTGAAGTGATGCTGAGGCTGTGAGGGTTCCTTTATTTAGCCCTGCAAGTGCTTCCAGTTTGGCTGAAGGCAGAAGGGGAGATGGGAGAGGGAGGCGGTGACACGGGTGGACAGGCAGGAGGGACCTGATCTGCCGGGAACCGTGGGCCTGAACCCTCCCTGTGCACCGTGATAAAGTCTTCTTTTTCGGTTAAAACTAGGCAAAGTCAGCATCCACGTGAGATGAGGCACATCACTAGCACAGCGAGTCAAACAGCGAAGTGTAATTTGTGCTTTACATTTTAATTAAAACAGGGAAAAAAGACATGAAAGGACTAAATAATAGGAACATCTGGTCTGGCAGCCATCTTACTGTAAGCATCTGATGCAGCAAATGCTTAAACTTGGCGTCAGATGTTAACCTGAGGCGCTCCTCCAAACACGATGGGACCAGTACATGCTTTGAGCTGGGGTGGGGAAGGGCTGCTGCTTTTCTGTGGGTTTTCTGCTAGTTATAATGTTGGAACTGAGCGTTAACCAAAACAGGAGTGCTTGGGGTGGGGATTAAATTTACTTCTAATATCCAGCCTTTTTCTTCCCCTCTGTTTTTGCAGAAGAAATAAATCACTTCCGTTGTGACTGATGTTCTTTTTGAAAGCTTCTTCTCCCTTACGATTTTATTAAAAAAAATAGTAGTTATTTTGTAAAGGTTTGTAAGCAGCAGCAGCATCTTATATAATTTGGAATAGCATAGCTGGCAAAATAGAGCTGAACTGCTGGTGCTGTTCCAAAGATATAACTAGTCCCTGCAAGGAGAATGATCGCTTGCCTGTAAGCTTCAGAAAACAGTTTGCGTTGGATCAAAGCTAGTCCATTTTGCCAGGCTGACCTGCTGTATGTGGCACTGCACTTTGGAAAAAAACAACATGTGACCAAAAGAGGAAAAACAGTCCGGAAGAAATGTTTAAAGCATAGAAAGTGAGGTATTATACCTTCAAATTATTTTGTTAGGGGATTATGAAACTTGGAAACACCACGGAACCACAGGTGACTGTTTGAAAACAAAAATCTGGAGTCCAGCCATCGGTGTTGGAACATCTACATCAACATTCATAAACAAAGTTTTGCAATGTGTGGCTCGAGATAGTGGTAGGCTTTTTTCTTGAAAATATTTATGCTAGGAAACATAGCAAAATAAAAATATTTTTGACATGGTTATCACAGATTTTTTTAATGTTTATAATGTTGTAGGTCAGGTTTCAGAATTAACTTCTCTAGTCCACTCAGTGTTCTCATGAACTACAGGTTTTATTTAAGCCAAGTCTTTCATGTAAAAGTGTTCTCAGTAATTGTGCTTATTTCAGTCTTCAACATATAGAGAAAAATATCTGTAAGGCAAGCTTGTTTCACTTTCCAAATGTTAGGCCTACCGAATGCCTACTAAAACTTGAACTTAACTGTATTTTACTTCCTTCTACAACAAAAAAGATTCTTACAGATATATCTGAATTTAAACTCCTGATGCATTTGTGTATTTACATACATATTTAGCTCTCTATATAGCACATCCAGATGAAATGATTAACATAGTAGGCTCTCAGACACACTTGCAGTCTATCACTTCTTGCTTTTATGTTCCCTTTTAGTTGTTTATCCTGTCTAATGCATGAAATTATGAAGTGGTTTAAACAGAGTTTAACGTCTTAATATACTTATGTTTTATATTATCCTGCTGTTCTCTTCTTGAACATGAGGAAAAAAATTGTAGTACATGCTTCGTACACTTCAGTATTTTTTTTTACTTAACCAGATAAGAATTACTTTTTTTTCCTTTTAAATTACAGTGGTTCATTCCAAAGGGCTTGCACGATTCTGACTTGGCAACCTAAATTTCTTACTCATCCTTCCTGTGCCTGGTGTCTCTGTGCTGCCACTTGTGTCTCTGGAAGGCAAATGTTTGATTGTTCACAATACAACAAAGATATAATGACATCTAACCAGTGTTATCTTGCTTCAGCACTAGTTTGTTTGCTTTATAGTATTTTTCTGTATTTTCTTTTTAATGAGCAGTTTCTAAATATTTTTGTTATTGTTCCAATCTCCCAACAGAAGCCCTTGAAGCTTGTTGATAGAATAGCTACCATCGCCAATGGTTTACACTGAGACATTAAAGCAAAGGGAAAAGAGGCAAGGCAGAGGACTATGCAGAGAGATGCAGTCCTTCCTTAGAAGTTATCAAACTGGGTTTCTGTAGGTCAAATCTTACTCATCCTACACTTCTTGCTTTTACAAATATGACTTGCACTTGCATCTTTTTTTGCCATAGGATGCATAGATTTAGGCCATGGCTCTCCTTGAAACACCAAAGAGGAAGGTAGAAGGGTTACACTTACTGACAAGCCGTGTTACACAGCAACTTCCACACATCCATTTGTGTGGGTTTATTTGGCATTTAAAAGAAAATTATCCTTTCAAATTCTTCCAGTGCATAGCAGGTGCTCTAGCAACTTCGTATTTTCAGGCTCTTATGGTACAAGCATCCTGTCTCAGCCCCCTCAGTTCTTTCTCTCTGCGGTCCTGTTCTGGTAACGCAGACTTCTCGGATATTTGTGTTCCTCTTTGTTTTTAGGAAATGGAGTGCGCTAAGAACTTGGGAATGTGAACATGAGGTATCTTAGTGGCAGTAAAAGCTTAAAAATCGAAACCCCAGTAGCCAAGGCTTAAGTTTCACGTTAATGTTATGATTTGTATTTCAACGTTGACTAAGTAAAAGAACTTAAGTTACACCCTTGCAGTTTACTTAAGTAGCTCAGTCATAGCTTCTGTGCTGACATCTGTCAGCAGCTAACTGCTGCCAAATGGGTATTGAAACCTGCGCTGCTTAATTTAAGAAATCTGGAATTGTCTTATTAAATCCTTAAGAAAGGAGGAAGTGTTTTTTAACAGAGTGCTTTCATCTGACAGCTTATTGCTGATAAGTAAATTACATGTTGCAGCGCAACAAGTTAATATTTTGAAGATTTTTGTAATCAAAATCAGTTAACAATGCTTTCATGCCCGCTGTTTAAGTGTGTGATTTTTTTTTTTTAATTGGTTGAATGGCATAAGATATTTTTGAAGTGTTGTAGGAGGAGGACGCTGCTAATTATTCTCTTGCTACGTGTTGTGGAAGGTTTGTATTAAAGCTAGTTTGTATTAAAACTACTTTGTCCCCTGAGAAACTTTACTGCTACTGCCTGCAGTGGTGCTGCAATTTTTTGCATTCACTTTCAATATTTAGTATTCAAGATCACCGAGTTAGTATATTAGTATATGTTTACCCTCTACTATTAATGGTAAAGATGAAGTTCATTTTTTCCATTTTCTGTGTAGTTTTTCTAGGCAAAGGATCTTAGATATAAATTGTCTCATAGAAAATACTCCTTGTTAAAAGGCCGTGCCACATAATAGCAGATACTTGACTCACTAAACTGGATCTGCCCAGCTGCTTAACAAAAGCAGGCTCTGTTGAACAGTCCTGTCCCCCGCTGCTGCAAGAAGTATGGTGAAACATCTTCCAAATATTTCCTAACAGTACACCTAACACATAACTAATGTAAAACTGTACCTTGGCAACTGCTGATGTCAAAGCATGAAATTGCCCCAGGTGAGGTGTGCGTTCCAGCTACTCAAGGAAGTATTTTTCAGTGGGTCGTGGGTGTCAAACCACAAATTTTTGATTTGTGAAACTGCAGTGAACACTTCTGTTTTGATCTGTATGAAATTACACATACTTCAGGGATGTTTCTCACAGCTGGAGGTGGGCTTTCTAATGTGCGTGACCTAACCAGACCTATTTCAGAGAAAAAAACTAAAGTAAAAAATTAAAATTCAGGAGGAAAACGTAGAAGAAAATACTGTTCCATTGTAGCATTACTGCTTTGTGTGGCAGAAGAAGAAAGAAGACAGGAAGTGCAAGGTGCTGAAGTTCACTGTTTTTCGTTAGGTGTTCCCAAGCTACTTTGCCAAAATAGCTTCAAGTGATAGATGTTAGGCAGGGAAGAAGAAGGATGAGATATCTGGAAGAAGAGCAATTTGAAAAAATTAATAATTCAGCCACTGCAGTTTTGTCCATAAATGTGATGACTCTTCATGTCCAGTAGAGGCAGTAGAATAAAAACTCAGGGCTGGAAGGTTGGCAGGCAGAAATAACCACAAGTGCAGTTATGAGTCACTTTTGTGGAAGGAATTGTACTTTAAGACAAACAAGCAATTGGAATGGGTGTCTCCTACTGAATTCTCCTGCTATCTTGTGTGCGAAGACCGAGGAGTTAAAGTGTGAGTCGTCGTTTGCTCAAAATGGGCACCTGGGACCCTTGCAGTGGCTCGCAGCCTTCTGGTCGCTCTTCTCAGAAGGCTGCAGATGTCTTGGTTTTCTTTAATTCAGACTCTGGTAAATCATTGAAGCTGCAAGTGTGGGTCCTTTTTTAAAACAAAACAACAAAAAAACTGAGATTAATCCGTGATCATGACATGTTTCAGAAGCTGCATTATAATTCTGAAGTCAAATATTTCAGCCTTCTGGCTAATAGTGACTGTTTACCACGTAGCTTTGACCAGTAGACCATCAGAAAGCAATCTCGTCTGGGTTATCTGACAAAATGTATTGCAATCCGTATTATTACTCAAGGGTTTATTGAAATTCAATCCAGTGTATTTAGGTTAACTGGAAAAAAACATAATGGTGTTGCCCCTAAAGACAAACAGGTTTCTGCCTCCTTTTTTTTAAAATTTAAATAGTCAAACTAGTAATTCTTCCTAAGAATGGAATGAAGCTATTCTAGGCTTACCCACAAGTTCTAGATGCAAGCTAGCCGGGTATGTGTTCTCCTTCAGTAAAAGTAATTGCACAGCAAGATTTTTTCAGCCCGCTTGAGGGAAAGGCCAAGCACCCAAATGCTTGTACTGCGCTACTTACATCACAGTAGAGGTTTGGCAACGGAATGTGGGAAATGAAATAGTTAACCCAGCAACTTGAGCAGAATACATGAGTATTGGCCAGTTGGTATTGTTACTTCCTTATCTCAAGACAAAAACATCTCTGCCTGTATTGTATTGCCTAAGAGTGAACAGAACGTGTTACAGATCCAAAAATGTGTGAAAGCACAGCAGAAACACAATGTCTGAAACACTGCATATAGTAATTCTAAGAAAAATTAGTATAAAATACAGGCAGCCTTTCAGAAATGGTTTATGAGTCTTAATTGTAACCGCAAGGAAATGTGTGCTTTGGGTCTCTGCCCCAGGGTTTTCCAGTAACAACTGAGGATTTTCTCAAACAAGGCTTGCATGGTGAATGCCATGGTGCAGATAACGTTGTTGTCCGTATCATGTTTCCTCTAGTAAAGCGAATGTAGAAAAATATTTCTGGAAGAAAATTTTCCTTCAGATGAGACAGAACTGAAGTGAAGTTGTCTTAGAAATCCAGTCTAACCTTTTTTTTTTTTTCTTTCATTGGTTCCTTATTTCTCCTTACAAGGACCCA
Source organism: Cygnus olor (assembly GCF_009769625.2). Classification (NCBI taxonomy): domain Eukaryota; kingdom Metazoa; phylum Chordata; class Aves; order Anseriformes; family Anatidae; genus Cygnus; species Cygnus olor. Next base: position 2,626,046 of record NC_049189.1, read on the forward strand.
TGGGTTTTGCACTGATTCTGTGCTATGCTAGTGGAATACTCTTGGGTCCCTTTTCTTTCCTGTGCTACAAAACAATTAGTGGGTTTAGAGAAGTGGGCGGTGAGTTGGAGTTCGCTTTGTTATGCGCTACAGCAGTACACCTCAAGTCCACGTGAATCACCTTTCTCCATGTTCAGGTGACCAGGTTCTGAAAAAGAATGAAAGGGATGGTTGTCAGTATAGATACGTCCAGGATGTCTTTTCTCTCGATATTAGGTAAATCACAGATCTTTCAAAGCAAAGTTTTAGCTGTATTTAATTGACTTTGTTAAAAAACCTTCAATATATATGAGGGCTCTGTTCCTTTTGGCTATAATCCCAAATGAGTATTTCTTTTTTGTGATGGTCCGAGGCCCAGTGGCTTTGCCTCTCTGTTTTAATGTGCATCTTTGGGGAGGAGGAAAGGAGAAAATAAAACTTTGAAATCATTACGTCATTCCTGTTAGCTTTTTGGCAATGCCAGGTACCAGAAAGCAGTTTGTGTGATACTAGTTACCTGATGTCAGATGGAGGGTTTTTTTTTTGTGTGTGTGTGTGACATTTATGTAGGTTAAAAGATGTGTGCTGCTGCTCTTTAAACTTCCATCTGCAACTCTTCTGCACTGTAAATCTAAGAACGTTGTGACCTTAGTTTAACTGTTAGTTGAAATATTTGTTTGGACTGTTCGGTTGTGATTTGGCTGATTGCACATTGTTGTTTAAAATCCATCCAGTCTAATTGCCTCTTCTCTCCCCTTCCCCACTGTCTTTCAGCAAACGAGGATTCAGTGTCCGATCCTTTGGAACAGGGACTCACGTGAAACTGCCAGGACCAGCACCGGACAAGCCAAATGTTTATGATTTCAAAACAACATATGATCAGATGTACAATGATCTGCTTAGGAAAGACAAAGAACTGTATCCCTGTGGCATGGCCTTTTTAAAAAAATCCAATATGGTTCTCCTTGAAAGGTGTAATTCATTATTTGGCATTATGCATTAGGAATACATAGTTGCTTGACTGGCAAACTTAAAATGTTTTAAGTTCACAGCAGGTTTTTTTACAAAGGGCCTCTAATGCTCCCTTGTAAATCGCTGTTGAGTTACAATGCACGCATTCAGAATGCTCTTTTGAAGTATGTTAACACACTTACCTCTTGATTGAAAGCACATTAATCCTATCACAGATTGTCCGTTAACCTCCACTGCACTGTGGATCGTACTTTCCCAGTGCAAAGACTGTTCCTGATAACGGATATGACAACAGCTGCCACCTCAAGATTAAAATTGTATTTAGCTCAGACAGACTGACAGGTAAGGCTTACAGTATACTTTCTCTGGGAGAGAGGATACCTTTCATTAAAGAACTCACTCTTCTCACTGAGAGCTTCTTGATACGTGATTTGAGCAGTGCACCAAAAAAAATGTGCGTAGTATATTTTAAAGAAAGGACATAGGAAAGCACAATAACAGAATTAATCCTGGAGAGCAGAGGTGATCACAGTTATGCACACTACTTAGCTTGACATAATTCATGATTCTGCATGATTTTAGAACATCTGTATTTGAAGTTGATTTTTCATTTTTCAAGAAAACTCATTTTTTTTTTTTTTTGCAAAATCAGGGTACTCATTCTAGGTACTTCTTTCTCAGCAAGGGATCTGATTTTTTTTTTTCTTTTTAAATGTTAAATGCGAAAGAGAGAATTTACCCTAAAAAAGATATTCAGTATAGAATTCAGTAAGAATTTCTTCTTAAAAATAGAGAATCCTTTAAAATGAAGTATTCCAGAAGTGAGTCTTATAATTTGTAACAGAGCAGTTTTTGCGCTCTTTAGTGGCAGAAGATTTTTCATAATAGAGGTGATGGGCATGCAAACATTGCCTGCTGTAGGGGGTGGGGGCCTGCTCTTCTGAAGGGCTTTGGGTGTAATTGTTGGGGGAAACAAGACACCATGTTGTTCGTATGATTTAGCTTGTCCTGTTCCCCAGCCTTGCATTCATCAGCTCAGTGGAGATGACTGTCACCTAGAGCTGTTCCAGGTGTTTGGAAAGTATCTTGGTGAGAACTGTCAGCTTGTTCCCATATTCCAGTGATAGGACACACGAAATGCGAGCGCTCAGCATCCAATGCTGCCTCAGCTGGGAATGATTTCCTTCCTCCGGTTCTGTAGGCCAGCAGGGATCTGGTGCATTATGGACACCAGATACTCAGTGAAATTGTGGCTGCAAGTGACTTGGCATGTTCTCGCTTGACCAGCCAAGGAAATGACCTCTGGTTTCAGAAGGCTTTAATCTCAACCAGAAATGAGCTTCTGCAGTGATGGACGTCGGTCAGAGTGAGGTAAAAAATGAGTCAAAAGTAGTCGCTTGAGAAAAGGAGGGAGAGCAGAACTATCAAAAACGCTCTGCGGAGCCTAAAAGCACCTTCATTGCTGTTAATTAGTGAAATACAGAGCACAAGCTCACATACCTTGAAGGCGTATGCTGAATTTCAGAAGCAAAGGGATAAGGGACTGATGGAGCCAGGCAGACATCCATGATCAGTTGAATACCTACAGTGGTGGTTACAGTATGTACAAAATGAAAGCAGTCCAGAACAGTTTAAAGGTTAGTAGTTAAAACAAATATCCACTTCTACCCTTGCATTTTTAGAACATTGCATTTAAGTTCCCTGAGCCCTAATAGAGGGCCGCAACAAAACTACTTAAGGCTGTTCTGAGTGTAGTTCTTGGGTGCTTCTTAAAAATAGTACTTTTCGTTCTAGGAGAACAGTAGAGGGTTCTGCTACTAATCTGTAGGAGACAGGGCCAGTGTCTGGGGTATCTCTGCAGGATTATGTGTGGGTAGTATTGTTACAGTTCCTTGAATTTGCATGTGCAAATGGGCATCTCAAAAATAGACCAGTATAATTACTTGCCACGTACAGCTGTGTGAAGGGACTTAAGGACTTGGTTCTAATTATATGATTGTGACTTGAGAGACAAAAAAAAAAGGAAAATTGGTGAGTTTGCAATCAAGTGAAATCAATAAGATGAAATTTAAAAAAAAAAAAATTACAACAGCAATTGCTGTTGCACGTTTGCCCAGGGATATGGACTGTTCAAATAGAAACTTGACCAAAATTTGACAGCAGCCACTCCCAAATTCTTTATCAATATTAACTAACTGCATGATTGACTGTTTCTTTCCTTCTCTCAACACTGACATATCTGTGGCCCTTAGATGGAAGAAACCTAGTTGTTTCCAAATATATGTATTTATTTTAATTAGGATTTCTAGGCAGCATACCTCTACTTACAAGTGTGGCCTGCTACTCTGTTTCCTACTATTTTAGTTCTTGTCTTTTAATTTAACCTGCTTGCTAAATATGTAGATAGGATTCCAGTTTTAGCTCCCTAGTTATGTGATATCAAATTAGGAGGAGAAAAAAAAAAAGAGGATCAAGATATTCCTAAAGGTTTGCTTGAGGCAGAAAGGAAGATGTTTCAGAAATGAACAAAAGCTGGGTTGGTGCATATTAGTTAAAGTTATAGGTATTCTCTTCTGAGAAAAATAATCGTGATAATGTAGTTGACTGAGATTTAGTTCTTCTTTTTGAACTCTATAAGCTGGATGGCCGCACCTTTTTTGTGTGCTATTGCTGATGTGTTTTCTGTTTTGTTTATAGTACCCTTCCCATTCAGAATAAGTGGAAATAATTCTTACTGTCATACAAACTGCTTTGCCAGCAAATATTATGGCATTGTGGTCTCCCTGTGGCTGACCCTTACTCCTGGTTTATCCCACAGTTCTTCATCTGTCTTGCTCTCTGCTGTCTTAACGGGTAAGATGCATTGTGCTAGAATGTCAGTAGAGGAAAATGCGGAGGCTTTGGGGCAAGCATGGGCAGTCCTGAATAGGGGAAAAATCACAAAAAATCTGAAGCAGGTTCTAGCATACACGAGATCTTCACAGGGTCCAGATGTACAAAGCTGAAATACCAATTTCCTGACAGAAGAGAAGGAAGACCAACAGAAGTGTATTACCGAACTAAATTGGTGTCACTGTAGGACTGTACAGGAACAGGGTTCTGTGCCTTGCCCAAAATGTTTCAGTCCCACTTGAGACGCTATCGCCTGTGCCTGCGAAGAGAAACAAACACAGAAAGAGGACCGTGACTAGCTGACAAGAGGGGCATCTGGGAGTGGTGAGGATATACTGAGGAATAATTTTTTTCTCTGGGGGGTGGCAATGAAGTAAGATTCTGACTAAAGTCTTAGTCAGACATTACTAGGCTTTTCCTGCAGAAAAACTGAATCTTCTCTCTTGGAGTGAAATACAGTGGGACAGCATTGTAGTACTGAACGTCATCTTGTCTGGGAGGTTTCTTCTGCTCTCCCTTAATGCCAGTACTGGAAGAAGGGAAGCAGTTCCTCGTGCAGTCTTTAACAGCTGTATCGGAAAGTTATTTGGCATCAACCACAGAATTGATAACCTAACTGCTGTAATATTGCATGTCCAGTGTAGTGTTGGGGTCTGTTCAAAGCAAGAAACAGAACTGCTTGTTGGAGCAAGGCCTTGCAGTCATTCTCTATTCAGTCTGAAGGATGGACTCTCTTTCTAAATTGGGGACTAAAGTTGAAAAGATAGTTCATTAGCTTCTTAAGACAATAATCTCTAAGTATGCAGCCGGTCCAGGCTGCCTTTTCCAGTTAGGTGTGGCATATCATGCTCAGGAAGATAACAGAGTCCACTTGTTACAGCCTTGGACTTAGTCCTTTAGAATTCCTGCATTTGCCTAGTCAGGTTCTGGAGAATTCTTGTTCTTGAACAGCTGCTTTTTTTTTTTTTTAACTACTTGGAGAAGTCTTATTTTGTCTGGTAATAGTCTGTTTTTTCATGATTTTATGGTGAATGCTGTCCATGCATTATTACTCGGGTATTCACTTCAGCCACTCACAAGTGGTAAGTTTGTAGCTTGAAAAATAGCTAGTATGGAAACTAACGTTCAACTTTCCTGAACTGTAAAGACAAGAATATTTAAATACTGGGAATTGGTGATCCTTTTCATTAAATAGTCTTTCTCTTAAGAGGACATACTTGGGCCAGTATTCAGAGTGAAGAACTGGTTTTGTGCAAGCCGATCTGCAAGTGGCTGAGAGCTCATGTGCGTGTGCTCCCTGCCTGTGGGATGCACGTGTGCCATAGCTCAGACGTCTCATAGTAGTGCTAAAGTGTCGCTGCATCTGAGCTAAAAAGCCCTGGCCTGGAGATAACGGGAAGGAGGACCTGTGCATCAGCATTGGTAGGGTTAACAAGCTCTTGCTGGCCTGTGTGGGAAGGTGGAACTCAGGGAGGGCTTAGTCTGGGATTGGAGTTGGTCTTCAACTGCCTCCTGTGTGCTTGACGAGGGGCTTGTTGCAAAACATCCTTCCTGTGAGCTGTAGCAAGAACTTCATAGTAAATCATAAAAAGTCCCTTAGCTTTCAGTAGTCTGTAAAGTATTTTTAATGGTGTTTGTGCATTAATTGAATATAAGTTGGGATGCACAATTTACACCTTCAGATTTACGTGCCTTAAGGAGAACAGCAGTAATCAGCAAAATGTAGAAGCTGCCTAGAGGAATTAAAGACATCAGCTGTAACTACGCTGCAAGATATCCAGTGCATAGGTTTGGGATTGTAAAGCTTAAAAATCTTGGGCACTTGCTGCATGGAAACAGCTAGTTAAGAAATTCCAAGCAAACTTCTGATTATTGTACAACAGAAATACACTACTGAGTTGTAAATGCGGAACAACACTAAAACAAACCTTTAGAAGCAAAGAGCAAATTACCATGAGTTTAAGGGGTAAGTTTAAGAGTTCGAGTGCTTTTGCAAAGCACTAGCTTCGTGTTCTTGGACAGTGGTGGATGGTTGATGCACTTAAAGTTGCTGCTCTTCCTTACCTAAGATAGTTTGATTTCCCTCTTGCACCCTGAAAGGCAAAAATAGTTCATGTTTTTAAACATGTAAATAATCTTGCAATTTAAATGGTACATGGTTATCAAATAGTTGATGTCCCAGGAAGTTCTGAATTTATCCACGTCTTAATTTCTTTCATTTTTAGAGCTCGAATTAATGTCTGCTTTTTCAGGGGGAAAAAAAGCATAAGCCGGGAATAGATGATTATAGTGCAGCGGTACCAGGAATAAGATCCTTTTTGTATGAAATGCGGTCATAGCACTTTGCCTGTTGGTTTTCTCATTAACAAAGCAAGTAGAACCAGATTATAGCTGCCATAAGAAATTTGCAATGAAAATGAAAGGTGCAGCACAGAATGGCAAAGGAGGCAGTAATTTTCCAATGTCATCAAAATAAGTTTCAGGTCTTACTGCTTGGGTTGTCATTTGCTGAAAAGATTTGGGACTTTGTAAATTCTGTTCCTCTTGATTTCTGGTTTGTAGCCAAGTTGTATTTTCCAGCCTTGCTGTTAATGCTCTGGTGTTGTGTGGTGAAGAGCCATGATTCTGATGCCCAGAGCGTTCATGGCCTGAAGAAGTGGAGAAAAGTTGCTGGAAGAAAAGCTGCTGGTGACAGGAATAGCTTGCTCTAAAGCACTTGTCCGTTCTCTTTTGAATATTGTTTGTTTGTTGCAGAGGCTTCTGCCACTTACAGCAAAGCTCTAGAATCCGTAACAATTGAGCAGTAATTCCTGATATTTCTGGATCAGTGAACTGTCCTAATTTATGGAGAATTTATATGGCACCGCTTTTCTGGAGGCTGTACAAAGCAACCTTGAGTTGCTTAACGGGGGAAGTTACCGTGGGCACGCAGGAGGACTCTTGAGCTTCGTGCTTGTTGAGGCCACATATAGCTCACCCGTGCCGATTCCTTTTTTCAAGAGTAACTTAAATTCCACTTCAGGTAAGCTCTTCACGCATATATTTATTTCATGTTTTCATTTGGTTTTCTTCCTGGATTTGGAGCTGATAAACAGCTGTCAGCTGCTGTTCTGAGCTGGGTTCCCGTGGTCAATGGGCTAGTTGCTGTATGGCTGAAATCACGGCCTGTTGCATGGCAAACTTCTCCTCAACGCAGCGTAAGTCTCATTTTCTTTCTTAACATCCTTCAAAGTACTTTAAGCACAAAATACTTAGTGAAACGGAAAGGATGAGGATGGAAAGCAGTGCTTAAACTGGATTTGAACAATCTTCTATGAGGCGTGTTTCTGCAGCTCTGTACACTTTTGACCATAAGCTGAGCTCCAATACCTTTTTCTCCACGAAGGATCTTAAGACAAAAACACTTTTCACAAAATCCCTAGCCTTTGAAAGGCAGCAGTTTTCAGTATTTCTTAGTTTGGCTTCTGAAGAAACTGCTGTTAATTCTGGTTTCATCCACATCAAAAAGGAAATATTATTTGAAACTTACACATGCAAAAAATATAAATACTTATTTAGATATACTTCCCTCTGTATTTGAAGTTCTAGGACATGGGAGGAACGACGGATACCATCCTAATAGGAAATGTTTCTCAGCACATAAAACTTCCTCTGCCATCCTACCTGCCTTCTAGCTAGAATCGTCAGAAGGTTTGTTTCCTTACCCAATGTTGGTTCTGAACAGGTCATCCAAAGAATCCTGTCTGAGGTTGACGAGTATTTTAAAATCCATATAGCATTTGAGTAATTTTCCTTGACTGTGTTCCAGTCATAATGTATGAGCTCTGCTAATGAACGTAAGCATTTTAAGTCTGTTGGGCATTCTTGGAAGTAAAGGTGAGATTTGAATCTGAGATACCACATGTTTGGATGGACATGAAAAACAGGGCTACTTGAAGGTCTCGGTCCCTACCACCTGCTGGCCTCCTGCGTGCACCGTGCATGACTAGCATTACTTAGAGATGATTTGCCTCATAAGCAGATCGAATTTTTCTCCCAGTGTGTTGGCCCTGCTGCTTTTGATATCACACAGGAATGCAGCGAGGCATTCATATTGTTTGCTCTTCCTATAACCAGTGTCTTAGCACAGGCTTTCTTTGTTCTTAACTCCCTACGGAGGTAGTAGTCTTACTGTTATTTAAACTTACATGTAGAAAGTTGCTGCTTCTACTCTTGGGCACTGGCTTAAATCCCACTCGGTCCTTTTGTCATCTGTAGTTGATGAACCTTGCCAGCTGTCTGCCCAGAAAAACTAGCAAAGCTTTGTTTGGTCCTAGCTCGGCTGTTTCGTCTGGGACAGAAGTGACAGCAGGCTGCTGTTTCCTGCCTAGAAGAGTTTATTTCAGATGAATGCAAAGCTTACTCTGTCAATATAAGGAACGCTTTACAGTCTTTGTTCTTTATATTGCTTCCAGAACAATCTCCATCTTCAGGGGAGTGCCTGTAACTTCTTCAACCAGTGTTAATTGCAGGACAGTAGAATTCCTGTGCCTGGCTTCTGGGATGTTTATGGCATTTTTTTTGGATATGCAGACAGATGGTTAAAATATTCAACAGAAGAACTGAAGGCATATTTCCATTGCTCTGTTTTCAGTTCAGAACAAAATTTGCAAACGAGTTAATATCCGTTCTTGCTCTTTATTCTTACCTGTTGTAACTAAAGGTATGGACGACTTTGCCAGAGCATTTTATCTTGCAGGATTTTCTGCTTAATCTTAGTGTCTGCCACCTCTTCAGATGGTAGAGCCTCTAGATGTACATCACATCTATTTCCATTTAGGCGAAGTTAGCATTCTCTCGCTTCCAGCACGGGTTATTACTCTAGCCCCAAGTTCAGCAGCTCTGTCTAATTGAATCACAGCTTCTACCTTTGCTGAAACACCTAGAAACTTGGAGCCAAACCAACAGTTGAAGTTACAGAAGAGGGGGGAAGAAAAGCTCAGTCAGCATTGTTGCTGCCCAGTGACAGAATTGGCAGTGTGAATACCTTGCGAATCTGATGTGAGAACAGACTTTGGGACCAGTGTGAGGAGGACTTACTGTGAGAAGTGTTTCCCCAAGGAACACAAGTTGTGTGTGTGTGTGTGTGTGAGCTTTGCAAACCCAGTTGTTAATCAGGCTGTAGATTAACCACATCCCCCTGTACTTCAGTGTCCTGTTTGCAGTGTTGTGCCACGGAACACACTGTGGATCTCATCCGGCATGTTTCTTGCTCTGCAGGCTGCTCTTTAAAAGTGGCCCTGCTGTCTTTATGAATACGTTCTCAGCTTTCCCAAATAAGTGAAGCAAAATAGCTTAATTTACATAAGATTTGCAATACTTGTTTTGCTTTATCTGAGTTCCAGCTATAACTCTAGTTGAAAATTAACTTTGAATTCTACAGTACAGAGTAGTACAACAATGGAAAGTAATTTGAGAACAGTTGTTGCAGACTTTGTTTCTCTGAGACATTTACTGGAATGACTAATATTTTTCTGACAAACCTTTTTGCCTGCACAGCCACTTCAGAATACTTCCTGCTTCCCCCTGTCTCCTGACATTCGTCTTTTGAAATCTGGCACTTGTTTCTGTGCCTGAGAGGAGCATCCAAAGGAATGTGCAATACCTAAGTACCCTCTGGTGTTTTTCTTTAGCTTGCCTGCCGGTCCTGCTGTTGATTTCTGTAATCCTTTGTTACCTGTCCCTGTCACCTGGTGGACCTGCTAGCAGTTTGAGGTATCTTGCTGAGATGACAGACACTTTTAGATTATTGCAATTAACTTCCACATGGAATACTCATTGAATGCAGTACGTAGCCAAGTGTTTGGCATAGTCAAAAATGCCACATCTTTGAAGTCGTCTTGCGTTCTGTCTTTGATATTCTCACCTATCTGATAGTCCCTCCAGAATGTCCATCATACCCCTTCTCCAGCTCTTTGGACTTTACCATTGCTTCCTTTCTTTTCCCTTTTGACAGCTTATTTCTGTCCAGTTTCATCCTCAAATGAAGTTTCAGCTTTTCAGCACTGACAAGTCACTGTCTGGCACTTTTGCTGTAGGCTAAACTAAAGATCTTGGCTTCTCTCAGAGAAGTGTGGGCATGCAGCCCTCAGCTTTAGGGCTCAACCAGACTTAGGGAATGAGCATGCCGAGCCTGTTGTTGTTGGACCAGCTACTGTTGGTTATGGACCAACTGCTGTGAGCTTGCTCAGCTGGATTTTATTTGTAACTTTCAGCTTATAAATGCTATGTTGTTGGCCTTAGCAATAAAAAGCAAGTGACATTTCATATTCGGTCCTTTGCAAGTCATTAATGCAGGCACAGACATTACCAGAAATGTTACTTAACCCAACTTGGTAGCTTTGTGATATTTTAGGATGTCATATTTTCAGCGTTAGGACTATAAGTTGCACGGTACCACAAAAGGCTTGTGAACAATCTCCAATTTGTACTAAAAAGGCACAGTTTTCATTCCAAATGAAAGGCAAATCACGCTCCAGATACAGAACATAGACAGTTCTTGCAGCGATAACCACAGCTGCCTGGAAAGCAGAATTCATAGCGCTGGTGCCCTTTTTAGTGTTGTATTCCCTGCAAAAGGAAGTGATAACTGCAGGTGGAAGAAGGGTGGGCAGTTGTTCCCGTCAGCATTTTGCCAAGCAGGATGAAGCACAAGGTATGTTCTGTTTACAATACAGTTACTAGTAATTAAATTAAGATTACATAGAAAAGAGACTTGCAAATGCCATTTGTGCTACTGTTAGAGACTTGCTCTGCTCCACTGCTATTTTTCACAAAGAAGAATTGCAGTGTTTGAGTATAGTGAGAGCTGCGTGAAAATGAATAATTGGTGTGTCAGATTTGTTTGAAGATGTAGAAGCTTTGGGCGTCAGCCATTACTTTAAAGACACTTTTTTTCCTGAAGAGCGTGTATGCATTTTAGCAAATTGAATTTACCTAATTATGTTTAATAGATTGGTCTCTATTTTAGATGACTATATAATTAATTTATATACTCCAAAATTTTCAGGTTACACTACTTGCCGACTTCATTTTCAGTTTCGTCTAGAAGTTAAGATGAAACTTATTGAATTCTTTTCTGGTTCTTTTCATCCATACAAGATTTTAACTTAATAAGTCTGTGTATTGGGTATTTCATCTCAGATTAGTCATCTGCAGACGAGGTGTCTTGACGCGACCTGCTTGGCTGCCCTTATACCGGGGGGAGGATAGGGATATTTCAAAGGATATTTTTTCATGGAGAGCGGAAGAATTAAAACAGAATAACCAGGCAGCAGATGCAAGCGATTCCTTTTCACTGATCATTAGGGAAGACTTTCTGCCTTGATGACCTGAGATGTAGATGTTTACATACAACCTTCTAGACCTGCATGATTAAGTTCATCCAAGCTTCCTCTTACGGTATGAGAAGTATTTCTTGAAAGTCTGTTGTCCGCATGCAGTGATTACCACCACAAGAACTAAGCCCTATTCAGCAACAGTGGTAAGAAATGAAACGAGCCTTTGGCTTAAAACACAGCATAATATGCTGAAACATCTTAGTGTAAAGAACTAGGCATGGCATTTAATTTTGCTGCTCATGCTTCTTACATGGTGCTTGGTATCCAGGTGATATTTTACAGTTCTGAATTGCACATTCCTTATAAACATGCAACTTAGGTGGCCTGAGATGATCATTCCTGTCTGTCCTTCTCTGAATATCAAGCTCTGAGGCTGAACTGCTGCTGAAGTTTCCCTGCTGAATTAATAGATCCTTCTGACTCAGCTGGACACTGAGCTGTGCAAAACAGTTTAATGGAAGACACAACTCATCTGGCTGTGTTCGTCTCCCATTCAGCCCATTCTGTTCTCCTGAATTTCTCATTCAGAATATTGAAGTCTTGTTTTATCTCAAAACTGAGATGTTAAGTGGAGGCCCCATCATCATAGATAGGTACTGGATGGGAAAAAGCAAAAATAAACCAATTTGCCAGTAATTAGATTTATTCTCATTGAAGTTGATAGCTGTTCTTGATTCTTACTGCTCTGAGAAAATAAGCAGTGATCTTGTGCTCTGGCAGACACTGAATGTGTCCTCTGTTTTGCAGTGTACTTCTTTTAACCTTTAACTGTCTGGTCTTGGTATTTATCAAAACTTCCTGTTTTTTCCTTTGCTAATCTGTTGCTTTTTTTGTCAGCCTCAAGTGCAGGTTCTCTAAACATAATCCACAGTAATTTCTGTGCGGTCTAGTTGCTTTCTGTGCCCTGTATCTTGCTATATGCTTTGTTCTCTAACAAGAGTATCTGTTTTTATTTAATGCAAATAAAACTTTTTTTTACATAATTTTCCTTAAGTTTGTTTGGTGGTTTAAAAAAAAAAAAGGTCAAGCTGTAGCCAGTACTTTATTGTAATCCTGTCTTATTTCCGAGGTTTCTTTCCTCTTGCTGTCCTCTTGTGGTTCTACCTGGGAAGTGTATTCATCATAAAAAAATGATGTCTGGAAGTGATAGCAGGTCCGAGCTGGGTTAGGTGTGACATGTAGATGGCTCTTCATATTTAATGGGGGGAGAAAAATTATTGTTAACGAAAAGTCAAATCTGATGCATTAAGTTATTTTAATGTAGATGATTCATTACTCTTTCAGGTGCTGGCAGTCCACTTAAACATTGATGTATCAGGGGAATTAATCCCAATATCTAGTTCTTCAGGTAATATGCCATATTTTATTCAGGAACTACTTTGGAAAAAAATACTGTCCTGTCTACCCTGCAGAGAAGGTCCATGATGTTTCATTGTAAAGAAGAGAATGCCTAGACTTCCTTTAATTCTTCGTGGACAGACATACATCTTTTTCTAAAGACCATCTTTAGTTTCCTAACAAGTTAGCTTCCTAAATAGAACTTGGAACAACTGCGTTTCTCAAAGATGGCTGTGCAGAGGAATAACTACATTATTCACATGTATAGATGGTGAGATAGCACTAACATCTGAATCACTTAACTACACCCTGAGTGATATTTGTGTGACTTCATGAGCATATTCAGTGCAGCTTTAAGACTTAACGAACATGCAGACCAACCCTGGGAAACCTAGTTAGGGGATAGTGCAGTTATGCAAGAGGATTGCCTAAAGTTCCCCCCCCCCCCCCCGACGCTTTTCTCTTAAGCTTCATAGTACCTGAATAACACCTGGCATCCATGGGAGAATTTTTTGCCACTGTTGTTCAACTTTAAGATGTTTTGCCCAGCTGACCTCCAGCATAGGCAGTCATCATACAATCTTAAGAAGATCTTGAAGCTACGTGTGTTTTTTTCCCCTATTTTTTAAAATGGATTTCTAACAATAGTACTTGTGAAATTATAGAGAAAAATATCTTTCAGGCTTGTAAAGATCCAATTTCCTAACAAAACCAGCAGTCTACGTTATATTGAATTCTACAGTCAGGTAACCATCAAAAACATTGCCATGCTATTCAGTTACACAAGAAACACTATCAGCAAAACTGGAAGCTGGACATGTGTGAAGGCAGTGCAGTCATGGGTATCTTGCAGTGTGGGAGTGGTGTATGTAACATTGAAAAATGGTATTGTCATATGGGAATCTTCTCTTAATTTTAACCTCAGTATAGCTTTTATGAAATAGTGTAAACATTGTAGTTTGGGAAGGTGAGAGCTAGGAACTAAACTAATCATAATCAATGTGTGAAAATAATTTTGAGTTTATTAAACAAGAAAACACTTCTGCTCTCCAGGATTATCTGCTTTGTTCTGTGGATGTTCTTCTGTATCCCAGTTCCACTTAACAAAAGCTCCTATTCACAGCTTTTAGCAAGACTTACTCAAATTTGCCAAGTGGACCTCAAGCAATTACTTGAGAACGACAGTGGAAGGTGGGAAATAGAATCATATCATAGAATGGCCTGGGTTGAAAGGGACCTTAAAGATCATCTAGTTTCAGCCCCCCCCGCAAATACAGAACTAAAAGTCTACTTGCTGGAAATGTTCTTTTAAATATTACTAGTAGTTAAGGAAAATAGCTAGTTTATTTTCTATATCAATATGTATATGATAGTATTACACAGCTAAAAGTACAGTTTGGGTCCTGAGTGAGCAGCTGACTGATGAACTGAGTGGAGTGGGAAAGGATGGGCAGCGACCTACCCAGGGGGTGGGAGGAGGCATTTCTGCTGCCTGTGATGGGGGGATTTTAAATTTGGGTGGCAGGAGCTGTGAAAGATTTAGGGGGTTCTAAACACGTTTATGGTTTATGTGTGTATATATATATATTCATCAATACGTTATTATGGGATATCCTAAAAGTAAATGGAGGGAACACAGAGTCGGAAACCATAGAGATAGTGGGGTCTAGGTGTCTGCAAGAATGAGCAGCAATGCTCTGTATGGCAAAATGCACCTTGCGTTACAACATCTCTTCGTATCCAGTTTTTCTAGGAGTGATTTGTTACACACAAATTTCATTACTTTGTGGATCCATTAGCATAGTTATTCCAATAAAGGTAGTATCTGAATTAGACTCACCGCTAAAATGCGATAGTTACTGTACTGATGGTTTGCAGTAGGTGATGACCCCTTAGGTAAATATATAAATGTCTTAAGGAGAGAGTTTTGTGAGTACCTTCTGAAGAAGGGACTGCTGAAAGGGGACAGCAGAGGTGCAGAGAATAGGAAGCATGGAGTTGAAATCTGCTGGAATGAGAGCCAAGTCTGACTTAATGGCTGAACATCTGGCAGTAGAGACCTTTAATAAGGTGTAATATCTCTTGAGTTCACCTGAGCTCATGATGAGAACAAATCTGGACTAAAATTCTGCATTAAAAACAATCCTGCAGCTCAGGGCAGCTTGCCGACAGGATGGCATGTTGGCTTTATCCAGGTGAAAATGATTGCAGACAACCAAGTATGAAAGCGTCCTGAATCTTAGCCGTTTATTTCAATCTCCTTTTATAGGCACATAGACCCTCAAAAAATGTAGCTGTAAGTTGGCAGTGGAAAGCTGTGTGAAGCAGAAAGCTTGACTGTGTGGGTTTTTTGAATATGCGTAATTCTGTCTCCATGCTCAGGAAAGCTAGGGGACAGATGCCAGCAACGTTTCATCCTAGAAATGGAGGGGAAAAAAAAAAGAACCAGGAGAAGTGTGTAGGGTGTTGTGAATTTTTCCTTCAACTGCATGATGTAGAAATAGAGATTAGAGAGCCCAGAAGGGACTCGCTGTCGAACTCCAAACCAAGCAGTGCAGCGAGATGTTTACAAGTGTTCTGAAAACGGCTGTTACAGTCGTTTTCGTGCTTTGCACATCACCAGAGGTCTGGCATAGTGGATTTTCTCCAAGCATGACAGACCCAAGGAGACTTTACAGGGATGCTGTGAAGATGTGGGCTCTGGTGTACAAGAGCTGCTTCAGATAGCTTTGGGCTATAAAGCGCAGTTACACAGGGAGAAGTCTTTTGGGAAGGAATGATGGTAAAAGGTTTGGGAGAGCCCTGAAAAAAAGACACAGTAGAAGTCAGCCGACTGACTGATAGAGTTGCTTATATATATATATATATATATATATATTTGTGATGAAGTATCGTTCAATTTGTAATTCAAAATGGAAATTTTCTTCAGTCAAGCAGCTAGTGGGATGCTGCAGCTACATAAGAACTGAATATTTTTCCCATATAAGGTCTCTTACTTGGGTAGAAAGAAAAATTTAGATTTTAATATAGCTTAAAAACTTGGGAGAGTTAAAAGTTCTGGAGGCTGTTGGCTTGAACGCTCTTCAAGAACACCTTGAAGCACGTAGATTAGTGGCAAAGACCTGGCTGGCTGAGCAAGAGAACCGGGGATACTGGGGGCAACTGGAAAAAGGTAGACAGAAAGTTGCCAGTCTCTTGTTACAAGATCAGGACTGTATTGCGAAAAGAATGAAGACAACCTGCCAAGTATGTGACCTTTTCAAAATGGAAATAAGCCAAGATGGTACCTTACATACTATTTTTTTTATTATTTTTATTAATGATGGATTTTTTTTCTGCTCAGAATCCTTCTGTTATCTCAAGAGATTATAGACTGTTACCCTTACTGCTATTTTAATTTAAAAACATGTACTCGGATGGCTAAAAATAGCCGGTGCTTCAAAGCAAGGAAGAGATGCATCAATTTCCATGCTCTTTTAATTCAAACCTTCCCCAGTATTCCTAATCTGCCCATAAAACTGTCTTCAGGAGGAGTTTGCTATTAATGAACCGAGCAGATGTATGCGAGCGTGCTCCTGATGAAACCGTGTATCCCAGACAGCTGAGAGGACAGGGTTAGTGTGGGCAGGGGATTAGTGAATCCTGTCTGAAAGGGGGATGTGGGCTGTAAATTTGGGTCTCAAAGCTACTGTACCTGCGTAAATTGAGCTACCAAGCAGCATAATGGATCTGTTTCACCCAGTGACTGAAGTGCTGGCAGCAGTAACATCGGTGGTTTTCTTCATTCCTCCTGTTTCTGTCTGGGGATGTTCTGAAAGGGATGATGCTCCACTGGTTTATTTAATTTCCTTTGGAAGCTCATCTGTATAAACCTGCGGGCTGAGTTCGGGCTGCAGCTTCATGCAGGCGTGCAGCTGGTATCAGGAGCCCCATATAACTTACGGGACAGAGGCTGTAAGGGGCAGTGACTCAGGTGGATGTAGGACACTTAGCAAACGGCTACGTCTGTGTGCTCTAAGCATTACGGATATAAAAGCAGTTACTCAAGGGAAGTTGTCCTTCTGAGGAACCCAGACCTAATGAGGGCCTTGTAAAGCTGTCTCTGCCATTGTACTGAGTTGTCTGAAACCCAGTAGCTGCCTGAATTGTCCTTCTTGGGGTCAAACAGGGATCTGTTCAGTGGTCACTGATCTTTGTATTGGCAAACAGATTTTAAAGATACTGTAATAGTTTAACTTGTACTGCTCATTTGCTCAAAAACGTGACTTTTCTTAAAGATACTTAACTCAAACAACTTCAGATACACACAGAATGGGATTTTACATATGTTGGACAGAAATAAGAGAATCAAGCCACGACCAGAGAGATTCCAGAACTGCAAAGATGTTTTTGATTTGATTCTAACGTGTGAAGAAAGAGTCTATGATCAAGTAGTAGAAGGTAAGGACCTCGAGCTGATAAATTAACTTTGAGTTCTTCTCTACCCCACACACCCATATACCCAAAGACCTTCACAGATCTGGAAACATCTCTGTCTGCTCTGACTGCTGTTGCTGGAGCACCAGCAGGGAGAAGAGCTCCCAGTGCATTGACATGGGCTGTACGTAGCAGAGAAGTGACAGCTGAGTACATATTTCTCAAAGATGCTAGTTCTGGCAGCTACGCAGGATGCGTACGTATAGCAATTTGAAATTGCTATAACAAGCATTTTGAAATAACAAGCATTTGGAGAAACTCTAGTACATGTTCGGTTTGAAAATGCTCATGGATCTACAAGATGACCAAGTCGTATGTGATGAGCCTTTTTTTTTTTTAACCACTATGGGTTGATGGAGAAACAGTCTAAGCTATCTTCTCTGTGCAGCTTCCCTTCTTCCCTGAGGAATACTTCCTGTGACCTACCAAGCAGTTTGCCCATAATAAATACTTCCTATGAAGCTGGAGAAGCTATTCTTGAACACGATTAGCTCTCTGCTAACGTGCTACAGCTTTGCCCTTAAATGAGTCAGTGATATGCCAGAATCTCATGTTGTACATTGGCTGTTCTGCGTGGTCACAAATAATGCACGGCAAGCTGATGGGAGAGTCGTGGGGTTTCAGCTCCTGGGCTGGCACTCTGCTGCTGGAAATGCTGGATACAGGCTTATGTAAGGTTTGGGGTGTTTCCTTTACATTCAAAGACCAGCAAACAATATTATACATAACGTAAAAGGCCGTTGCTTACCTTTTCAGTCATCAGTGATCATGTCTCACCACAAACATTTGAGCTTCTGCAAGCTGAGCAATTAAGGGCTCTGAATATCTAAGTGAAGTGTTTGGAACGTATCGGTAAGTTTTGAGAACAGCTGCCCTGCGAGTTGAATGGATGGTTCTTCAGTCAGTTCAGCATGTCTCACGTGGAAAACAGCTTTCACCCTGTTTTATGAGAGTGTTTTGAGTTACAAGGATATGAGGCGAAGGGCAGCCACTTGCTAGCTTTCTGCTTGTGCCTCCCTCACGTTATGATAATTGGTCAATTACAAGCAGCGTTAAAGGAAGAAAGCTTGAGTGCTACCAAATGGCTCTTGGTTAGAAAGGTGAAACTTTAAAATGGAGTCCTCAGCAGGCTTTGCCAAGCTAAACTTGCAGAGCAGGGTTAGGAAAGAGCAACTTGTAGCTTAAAAAAGTGAGTGTAATGGGAAGGTTTTGTTAGAGAGGCATAACAATAATACATGGATGTATTAATAGGAAAAGGATGCTTTATTTTTTCCTTTTCCACCCATAAGTGGAGCATGTTAAAGCTAGAATTTTCTAAAACAACTGGCAGTGCTTAACTTCGAGGAGTTCACTTTGCAGTTTAATTTTCAGTGTTTGGATGCACAGTGCTTTCTAAAAAACAGGCAATTAAAACTCTTCAGGTGAGGAAGCCTAAAATCATTCTTGACTTTTGAAAATCTTTGGTTTTAAAGACTGCCAGCCGAAGGTGAGCGGTAACTTTTCTTGACCAAGGCTAATAAACCATCACAGCCCTTCCACAAAATTGAATTCTTTTGTTTCCCAAATCCACCTTCCCCTTCTGAAAAGAGGAACTATACTATTTACTGGTTCTATGTATACAGAAAATAATAAACTGTTTTTTTATGAATGCTGTGTAAAACGTGAAATCATTCCACCCAAAATTTTGCTGTTGTGTGTTTTGTTTCCAACTAGATTTAAATTCCAGAGAGCAGGAGACGTGTCAGCCAGTACACGTGATCAATGTGGACATTCAGGATAACCATGAGGAGGCAACCCTGGGTGCTTTCCTTATTTGTGAGCTCTGCCAGTGTGTAAGTAGAGAGGGCTTGTTTGGGACCCAGCTGACTGCACGGGGCTTGGGGGGTTGTTTAGCTCTCCTTAAAGGCGCTGCATATTGCAGAAATTGTTTCAAGTAAAACCCGTGTCAACAGAATTAAGTTTCCAAATTCTCGTGGTTATTTCTGGAGCTGTTGTGCAACTGGAATGGAGTTCATGATTTCCAAAGTAGACAGTGTGTGTCCAAAACTAATGAATTGTTAGCTGCCGTGAAAAGCAGCATCAGAGAGCTCTTCACATAACCATTACACTTGTTGAGCCCATCCTCAAAACATTTGTTTATAGCACAAACGTCTATTTCAAAGGCAGTTGTAATATGTGGGATTTAAACATCAGAGTTGCATTCTGAATCACGGTATACTTGAAAAGCATCCTGTGTAGGTGTATTTCATAGTACCACCCTGTTGTGTGTATGATGTGGAAAAAATCTGGTGCCTTCTGTCTTCCACCTTCAATGTTCTTGGCCCTAACCCTTGAAATAATGCTGAAATAAGCTGAACTTAAAACAGTTGACGTAACTGTCAAGAGAACAGAAAGGCTCTGTGTCCTTTCACAACGTGCAAGCTGATTAGCTCACCTATTCCAGTGTGGCAACAGACTTTTTTTTTACTCCAGACTGTGTGATCTATTCTGGTCCCGAATGCTTGCATCCTTTCCAGATCCAAAAATCCTCTGAGGGTTCAAGGGACTTGAATTTTAGCCATCTGTTCAGTGTGCTTGCAGCTATTCTAGAGCTTCCATTTGTTATCTAGTGAGGATGGATGTTGCCTACTCAACAAAGTACTAGTTCAGTGCCAGTTCAGTGGGTTGGAGAAGGAAGGATGTGCAGATGAACACGATGCAGAATATATGTACGTTTGGGAATGCTGGGAATCTCAATAAAGCACCCAGTGCTGCACGGCTTGGTACAGCCTGCTGATTTAGGCTTCACAGTAAGCCAAAAACACTGAATCGTTACTGTTCTCTAAACTGCATCGTATCCTTGGAGTCCAGTTACTTAGCATTTTTTCTCTTTTAGATACAGCACACAGAAGACATGGAAAATGAAATAGATGAGCTGTTACAGGAATTCGAAGAGAAAAGTGGAAGGACTTTTCTTCATACTGTCTGCTTTTATTAAAGCACATCTGTCTCTTAGGCCTTAATACAAATGAGAGAAGCATGTGTTTAAAGTTCTGATTATACTGTATTTTCCTGGAAAAAGAATATTGATTTTTTTTTGTTTTGTTAAAGACTCCTTTTCTTTTTTTTTTTGTTTTGTTTGTTTCATTTCAGGTATTCTGTCACAGGTAGGCAGAGATACTGGTTGAATTGTACATATGAAATGATTAAAAGTATACACAAAGGCCACCTATTTAAAAATGAAAATCAAGATTTTCTTTAAATCCTACTTAAATTGTTACAAGTAGGCTTTTAATTATAAAGAGAATGTTTCTTGAATATAAGTTTATAATGTATTTTTCCAGCTTACAAATTTATTTTATTTCAGTTGTGCTTTTTTTTATTTTAATGTGACAGAATGGCTGAACTATGTGAAGATATGAATGGAACAATGAAAAATGAGTATCTGTATATTATTAGATATAAAATTGGAAGCATCCAATAAAAATAAAAACCTGCAAGTTTGTCTGTTTTCAAAATAGAAGCTAATTGTGACTGCTCTTGTGAGGTAAGATGCAAAGTATCCGAAGTAGCACAAGAATGCTCATTCATCCAACTTGTCTTGGAGAGCGTGTTGACAGCAAGAAGATCCCGATGGGAATCGAAGACCTGGACTCCGTCCCGTGTTCAGAGAAGCTGCATATGTGGGCAACTCATAGTGATTTTTGATCCTGTGTTGAACCAAAGTGAACTGCTTTCTCTACATGAATTAGGGCAATGCCAGTAGATCTTTTCACATCTCAATTGCTTTGGAATTGTCATACGTGAGATTGAAAGAAGACTGTGAGACTGTAACTACAGCAGTCGGGGCCCAATTGTATATATGTCTTCTATAAGGAAGAGGGGGAGAAATGGCAAAGTTAATAGAAATGGTTGAAAGCTTTCTGTTAACTGAAATACCTTTTGAATGGAAATATTCTCTGCACATACAGCAATAATAAACATGTTTGTCACAGCTCACAATCCAGAAAATGAGTATGTATATACAAACAGAGCGAAAGCTCAGCCTTCTTTGTTCAGACTGATAGAAATTAAGAGCATCAAGTTAAAAGTGAAAACAAACTGAATTATTAGACATTCTAAAGGTGAATGGTAAAGTGCCACTGTTTAAAGGCAGGAGAAGATCTTAAAACATGTTAAAGGAACCTGTGAAGGTGTTGGAGCAAATGAGAGCTGTGTGTTCTTTAGTACTTTGATAACTGGAGACAACTTTTTAAACGTACTAGAAGTGAAGTGGCACGAAATGGAGTTTGAATTGGCTTCTCTCATTCTCCCACTGACCTCTGGCATCTCACAAGAATTTTTCTGAAATGTACTGATTTCCCTATGCCCAAAGCTAATGCCTGGTGCTTTTTCTGAATTTAGGGTGATGTTACCCAGCTAGCAGGCAGCTTTGGGTGCGTGTGTGGTTAGGCCTACAGCAGTCCCACCTAACCTCTTTCGGTGAACGCACTCGCATGTATTAAAAGGCATCTCTTCCACACCTCAAGGCTGCAAGTCTCTATCTGAAAGTCTTTGCAGTTGCGAATCCAAAGTCTGTTGAACCAGGCCCCCAGAGGCATCCTACACCTCGCTGCTCAGGCAGGGTGGGGTTGGAGGAGGTTTCAGCTCCCTTGTGGGGAAACCAAGACCTCTGCCAGCTCAATCTGGGTCCTGGCCAGTGTCCAAATGGGTCATTGCATCATCTGTGGGGTCCAGGAATGTTTCACGTCCCCAAAATACCTGCACTCTTCTTCTTGGGTTAAAAATAGAGCAAAGCTCCTGTGGAGAATGAATGAAGAAATCAGAGCGATCAGGGGCTGGGGAGTTGGAGCAGCAGCTGCGGTGAGGTGCGCAGAGTGTAGGGTTTGTGATTGGCCTGTCCTGTCCCATTTTGTTTCTGGAGACTCTATCTGAAGGATTTCATTCACCGTCCTCTGCTTCTGTTCATTTGTCTGTCTGCTACCGGAGCTTGTTACCATGGGGATTCTTACAGCCCCAGGAAGAGGAGGATTCGGTAAGGATTGAGCTGCTTCACTTGATCCCTTTAAAAAGGTATTTCAAGCAAGGACGGTACTGAGTGTTTTGAGGAGAGTCCTTCCCTGCGCAGCGTCAGGACTGAAGTCTTTACTCCGTGGCAAGGTGAAACCGAGAGCACGTTTGGAAATGGTTTTGATCTGTGACTTAATTCGTCCTAAACAGAGCTCTGTTATTTTACAAAAAGGCAATAAAACACCGAACAGGATGATTTTAAACTGTTTTGTGTGTATGCAGATTTACAGAGGTGTCCTTTTTGTTAGGTAAAGATTATACTTTTCACATGTTGTTGTCTGGCACAGAATTCGGGTTGCTGTGGTGCTGAGGATGGTTCAGTGCAACCTCATCGGCTCGCTGCGTCTTCACCAAACTGAAATGAGAAGCCTTCATCTGAAAACACGATGCAGCATGCAAGATGTGACAGAATTGTGCTTTCCATCCCAAATATCCTGTTCATAGGCAAAATCTCCCCTGGGAGCTGGCCGTTTGTCTCAGGCATTGGAATGCTTTCCAGCACCTCGACTTTGTTTATTTACTGGTGCATGGAAGGATGCGTGACCAGGAGCCACCATCGTGGGCGAGTGTCCTGAGTGATCTGCAGGCCATGTCAAAGCATTCCAGATTTGGGTGTGCAAAACTTGCTCCTCAGCCAAAGCTGTTCTTATTCTAATTTAAAACTTCTCATTTGACTTATAGATTAAGGGAAAAATATGCATTTAGGTAATTATTTTGTCTCCATGTGCTTTGTTTGCATTGACTTCCACAATGAAGCTCAGTCTATCTAGGAATTTGGGTCCTAATCTTGAGATATGGGGTCCTAATCTTGAGATATGTGTATTTATATATACATAAATATATGTGGGTATAAATAAAGCCTGGATAAACATGAGGCCAAAGTTATTTTCTGTGCTAAAAAGGAATTTTAAGACAATTTTTTGTTTAAGAGAAATGGGGAAAATAATGTATTTCTCATTCACGAGCAGGGTGCCGTTCCACAAGCCTGACGAACGGCTGCAGGTTACGGGGTGAACCCAGAACAAGAAGTTTTAAAACCATGGGATTTCATTAGCCAAGACGCCTCCTCTCAGCGCTGCTGCTCCTGGATTACTTGCTGAGGCACGGCAGGGGAGGCTCAGCTGGTGGCTTCGCCGCACGTGGTGCTGGTGGTGCTGGTGGGCTCCTCCCTGCCTTGCAGGTGCGGTGTTGCTCCTCACGATGAGCATCCATGCCGAATGATAGTCCATTTGCAGAGGTGGCTCTAAAATGCAAATTCCTCCCAGTTCCTCCCCCGTTCCTAAATGCAGAAATTATGCTTTGTCAGCATCTCTCTCGCTTTCTTGACTTTCTGCAGCAGGCCATATTGATTGAAGAGCTGTTCCTACTGAAGCGTGGTCACAAGATTTTGCTCTCCTGCTGCCGTGAAGCTGCTGCTGCTTCGTGTGTGGGCAGGTCCTCGCCAAGAGCTCCCTGAGTTTCCACCTCTCGCCTCTCAGCCCCTTGCAGATCCCACCTGCAGGGCACGGAGCGGTGGGGCCCTGGTTGCCAAGTTTCTAGTCTGTTTTTCCTTCTCACAAGTTACTTTTGGGTTTGTGTCTGTCTTTTTCAAAGAACTTCATAATATTCATAGACGTTCTTTCCATCAGAGCCATCGGCATGTCTTTCAAGCAGGTTCATGTAAGTAAAAAATGATAAAAGAGCCTTCAGACCGTGTTGGGTGGAGGAGAGCGCTCTTCCCTCGGTTCCGGCCCTGCTGGATCTGCCTGTGCAGACATCGATGAGCCTCACAAGGTAGCCCCAGTGCGGCAGCCCAATGAATTTGTTGCTGGGCAGATTATCCAGCTTCAACATTTATTTCTCGTGCATGTCAGAGCTTAGGAGAGGGTATCAAGGAAACAAGCACGGGTGCTTGTACCACCACGGGGGCACTGGCGAGAGCAGGGGAACAGAATAGCCTGGAGTGCGGGGAGAGGAGGACAGCGAGCGTGTTCTTACACAGGAGAAGAAATTAAAAAGGAAAAAAAGAAATGCTGGCTCTGATTGTGCATGTCCTGACCCGTGTGAGCTCCACGGCAGCAGCCCGAGGTCTGTGCTGCTCCCAGAAGGAAAGTTGGGGATCCCCCAGCATGGCTGGTAGAAGCACGCCTGGGCTGTGCTCACAGGGCGACAAACGGGAGGAGGTTCCCAGGCAGGTCTCTGCTCTTATCCATCCCCAGCCAGCACTGCTGGGATTCTAAGGATGTTTAATAAGTAAAAAGAGCCAGGTCTGCTGTACGTCCCCAAGCACTGAGAGGTAAGGAGGCCGGGTGGAAGATACAGCAGGTTGGCTTCACGCAAGGGGAGAGGTGGCCAAATTTTGGGCTTTGTTTTCGAAAACAAGCAGCTTACTTCTAGCTATATTAAAGCGATCAGGAAGAAGTTTAACAAACCCCCCCGTAAATCATTCTGGTGGCTGTCCAAGCATCTCAGCCCTCATGTGAAAAAAGAGCATCTTCACTCGGGAGGTACAAGGCCGCGTGGCTGGAGGAGGCGGCAGCAGCGCAGCGTGTCGCGCCAGCTGCCGGAGGACGAAGCGGGGAGAGGAGAAGGAATGTCTGACCCTCCCCGGTGCCATAGCTCGTCGCCTCGAGCGTGATGACTGGAGGTCATAAAGACCAGGAGCGTTTCACAAAGTTGAGATCTGTTCCCACATTCTGCGATTGCGTCCGGCTGCTACTGTAAAGCCGCACGTTGTCTCTACGCCTCTGCTCGCGGCCAGCTGCCTTCCCTCTGCATTCCCTCCACGGCGTGCTGGTGGCCAAAGCCAGCGCCCAGCTCAGCGCCCGGTGAAGGCAGCTCGGGGCAGGGGACTGCAGGGGACCCCGAGAGGCCGCGTGTGCCGGTGGCCGAGGTGCCCCCAGCCTCGCTGCTCCTTCGCGTGAGGAGCCCGGCTCATCAAACGCTTCCCGCGGGTGGGTTCGTTAAAAAAAAAAAAACAAAAAAAAACCCTGCAATGCAATCTGTGCTCTAATTTGAGGACACCATTTAGTGATTTTAATTGTGTGACAGTATTTTGGTATTTTCAATACCCGGTAGTAGGTTAATGACTGTTCCTTGAAGAATGGAGTTTATGTAACACAAGTCATTACATAAGGAGGCTGATTGTGGCCTGAGGAGCAGAAGGAAAACAAATGGGCAAGAATGCGCAGCCTGGCAGAAGCAAACTCTAGGTTTTTGGCCCTGGGAAGCCCACAGGAGCGATACTGGGGCCCCAGCAAGGTGAAGCCAGCCTTGGGGAAGGCTGAGGAGGTGAGGGCAGCGCACGCCACAACGTGACAGCCACCGAGCGGTGTTAGCGGTGGCCGTAAGCTCTTCCGTTCGTCCAGCCTGCACAGTCCCCGTACAAAACCAACCAAGCAACCCCAAAGTTATTGCCTGGCCACCCCGTTTTTGCCTGGAAGAGCCTACCCGCGGCCTGCGTCGCGCTGCCCAAAACACGGCCGGGCGAGATAACGCCATGGGAGACCGCGGAGCGCGACCTCCTGCCCGCACCTCGGATGCCAGGTTTGATGGAGGGGACGAGTCCCTCACGCTCCTTCTCCTCCTGCCAGGGCAGCGAGCGGGGCTCTCGCCCCCGCAGCCCCTTGGGGACGAGCACGGGGGGTTCCCTGCGGAGCCCCCGGCCCCGGGAGCCCCCGAGGAAGACCCAGGGGGGCTCGGAGCGGGGCTGCTCCTCCGGGGGGAACCGGAGGGGGGACACCCGGCGAGGGTAGGGCCGCAGCAGCCGCCGCTCGCCGCCGATGAGCGGCTCGGGGAGCAGAAGCCTCCCCGCCGAGGTAAAGGCCGGGGCTGGGTGCGTCCCCCCCCTTGCAGCATCCCCTCCCTGGGGGCTTCCAGCAGGGGCTTGGGGAGGGAAGGGGAAGACGCGTTGCTTAGCGGTGCTGTTTTCCTTTTATTTCCCCCCCCCCCCCTTTTTTTTTTTTTTCTTCCCCCCATTTATTATTATCATTATTTATTTATTTTTTTTTTTTGCGCCGATCGGGAGGGGTTGCTTTTGGGGAGGGTCGGGGAAGAGGATGCAATGAGGCTCCCCCGGACTGGGTGATTTTTGCAGCTTGCCTCCTCCTCCCCCAGCCTCCCCCCGGCTCCGGCTGGCTGGCTCTCCAGTTGCTGCATGAAGGGCTGTGCTTGTGCCCGCTCCCGGAGCCGTGGCGCACCTCCCTCGGCTGCGCGGGGGAAGCGGATTTGGGATTCTTATTATCCTCAGCCTTATTATTATCATTTATTTTTGCCTGTCCCGTTCGTCCTAGGAAAAAAAAAAATAATCAAGATAATAATAATAAAAAATATATATATATAATAATAATAAAAAAGGAAAAGCAATCGGGCAGGGCGAGGGAGCCCCGGGGGAGTGGGGGGTGTGCGGGGGGCTCCCCGCAGCCCCGCCGCCCCCCGCCGCACCGCAGCGAGCGCGATGCACCCCGGGCTGCGCGCTGCGGAATAGCGCGGCCGCCGCTCGCCCTCCGCGGGCTGGGGGCGGACGGACCCGACCTCCGGCAATTCCCCCTTGATGTCCATGAATGCAAACACCATGATTTTCATGATCCTGGGCGCCTCTATCGTTATGGTAAGAGATTTCGCTTCTTTCCCTCCCCTCCATTCCGCCCCCCCCCCCCAGCCCCGCGCTGTCCCTCAGCCTGTGCACCTCCGCGCGTGTGTGCATGTGTGCGTGCCCCGTTACACACCCCGGCTCTTTTCTTTATGACTGCTTCAGTCTCTGGCAATCAAACTGGAGTCAATGTTTTATTCCATCATCCAGAGTTGACCAGATGCCTTGGTTATGGGCTCTTACAGGCAATAGCTTGCTTGATGGACATGAATGCGTTGCTGGACAGATTTCACAATTACATCCTACCGCATCTCAGAGGGGAAGACCGAGTTTGTCACTGCAACTGTGGAAGGTAAGTGGCCCGCGGCCGCTCTCCCACCTGGCCCCATCCCCTTCCCACCCCGACACCCCGGGCAGGCGCGGGGAGGTGGTGGCCAGCGGCAGGGCGCCGGCTGCCTGGGCTCCCATGTTTGCATTCCGGCCGTGTCTCACCTTCCCTGGCAGCTCCTGCATGCTCGTGGGGGGGGGTGGGGGGGGGGTTTGTTTGTTTTTCTGGAAGAAGAGTTTCCTGCGGGCCTGGAAGCCCGTTTTCCTTTGTGTGCCTGCGTGTGTACAGGCGCCTGCCAGCCCTCGGAAAGTGAGTAACTTCGATTTAACGCTTGGTGTTTTGCCTTGGGTGCCGCTGGGCCGTGTCGCTTCTCGGGGGGGGGTTTGCGGGGCCTGGGGGGATCAGGGTGCGGAGAGCCCCCAGGCTCTGTGTCCCGGAGGGAGTGCTGCTGCTGCCTAGGTGTCACTTTGAGGCTCTGTGGTCTTCCTTCAGCTTTGACTCCTCTATGGCTTCTCCCCCGAGAGCTGTGATGGTGCTGGACACAGCGAGGTCCGGTGGCCGGGCCGATCCTGGGAGCATTGGGGCGGCTTCTTGGCTGTGCCCAAGTTTAGGGTTGGATGGATGCCTGACGTGGCTGCTGGGCAATGCTGGAGTCCCCTAAAGTGGCACTGCTTTGTGCCATGGGCGATGCTGAGGTGCTCAGTGAGCTTTGGCTGCTCTGTGTTGGAGCCTGAGCGCTGGGTTTTGGGGAGGCAAATTTTGGTCTTCTCCATAATCCCCGTCCTACACACCTGGAGGCCTCATCCCCGTGCCTGGCTGCCCGCTGCCGGGTGCAGAACCGCCCGTCTGCGTGGCCTGCAGCTGGGCCAGCCCATGGAGAGCCTGGGGGAGCTCCCGGCCACATCCTGCGCCTGCGCTGTGCTCTGGTCCTCTTGGAGCCGCTCTGGAGCCAGCAGCCTCCAGCCCCCCAGGCACCACGTCCCGCCGGCCTCCGCGCTGTGGCAGCCAGAGGCTGGGATGTGCAAAGCTTAACGGAGGGTCGCAGGGTGCTCACCAAAGGTGGCCGTCACCTGCGGTTCCTCTGCAGATTCCCGTGGCAGAAGAGCAAGGATGGGGCGAGCAGCACCTCCAGGGCCACGTGCGGCCGGACCAGAGCGATGTGGGGAGCCCCTAAATCCTGGCTCCTTGGGCACCTCTGTGCTAAAGGCAGTAGGGAAAGCTGTAGACAAAGTCCTCTTCTTTTGGTAGGGATTGCCTTTTTCTTGGGTAGTTTTTTTGGAGTCTTTTTGGTGTTTTTCACTTGTTTAAGAGTTTTTCCTCTGCCTCTTCAGCCCATTTTTCTTTTGGCTTGCCACAGCTGTGCTCAGTGGTGGTGAAAATTGGATGTTGGTAACATACTTCAACATCGCTGGGAGCAGCTGGGCTGTGCCAGGTCTCACTGGTGTGGCTGAGTGTCCCCTGTGCCCACAGCCAAGGAGGTGGCAGGGCCACGGCACTCCTCGACCTGCGTGGCTGCAGAGCTGCTGTTGAGGCAGATAAATTAGCCATGGCACTGTCCCCGGGCGTACTCAGGTCATTTCTTAGAAAGTGTGCAAAACAGCTTCCAAACTGTCAAACACGGAGGCGAAAGGTGGAAGTTTACCAGTTACCTTAGGTGTGCAAGCGATGGCGCAGCCGTCACCACACTCTTGCGCTTGGTGCTTCCTCTGGCTTGCAGGCGGCTGATGCCCAACGCGCCTCGGCCTCTTTGCAGCTGCCCCCGTGCTCTGAGCACAGCGCCCTGTTTACGCAGCCCCAGCCATCAGCTCTGGTCCAGGCGGGGACACATCCCAGAGCACAGCAGCACCAGGGCCTGGCAAAGGGCTCTTACCATGCTGATAATCAAAGGGAGACCTTGGAGGAGGGAGCAGGCACTGCTCGGCGTGCTGCGGGCTCTCTGTCCCACCTCACCCCTGCGAGACCCCAGCGAAAAAGCCCAGGCTTCAGCCCTGGGCCTCCTGTTGATGCTGGGGTTCCCTGGGCTGCCCGAAGCTCAGCGCAGCGGGCAGGGAGGAACGTTTTGGTGGCTCTGGGCTCGCTGGGGTCACCCGACATGCTGGAGCCTCCTCAGAGGGCTCTCCGGGCTGTGTGAGGGCTGGGGTCCCTGCTGGCAGGCGGGGATCTGCCTTCCCCTGGGCTCTGCCTGGCTGCGAGGGTCCCAAGCGAAAGGAGTGCACCCTGCCTGCTTCTTCCCCCAAATCCCTCTGCCAGCCCTGCCCCATGGGGCACTCATCTCCTGCGGCTGGGGGCCGTGCCTTGGCTGCCCGTGTTCCTGAGCACTGGGTGTGCTGGTACAGGGGGAGAATTCCTGGCGTTGAGACTTTTGGGGAAGAAAACCCAGCCCGTCTGAGGGGCTGATCACGGCAGGGCTGGTCTGTGTCACGCACGTCCCCCTGGGGTCAAGTCAGCAGGGCCGCTTCAGACTGAAGCTGTTTCTCGGCACCTTCTGGCAGCAGCAAGGTGGAACAGTGTTCAGGCGAGGGTGACCCAGCCATGCTGGGTCCTGGCGGGTGCTTTGTAGGGTCAGAGGGGAGCTGTGGCCTCTCGCTGGCTGCAGGAGGTCAGAGGGAGCTCGGGAATGCTGTGAGGTGCCAAGAGTTTGGTGTCTGCCC
Source organism: Cygnus olor (assembly GCF_009769625.2). Classification (NCBI taxonomy): domain Eukaryota; kingdom Metazoa; phylum Chordata; class Aves; order Anseriformes; family Anatidae; genus Cygnus; species Cygnus olor. Next base: position 2,655,719 of record NC_049189.1, read on the forward strand.
ATGGCTATGGGGCTTGGACACTGCCAGGAGGACCACGAGCTCACGGCCTGCTCTCCTGCCCGGTGCCAGGGACGGGTGGCCAAGGTTGCTGTGGCTGCCGGTCTGTGGTCTGTGGGGTGGTGATGTCCAAAGGGCACCGAAGCAGAGGGCAGAGCCCTGCCGGCTGCTTGCCAAGGGAAGCTGGCGTGATGATGGTGCACGGAGCGAGAGCATCAGCACAGTGTCAGGGCACCTGGTGCTGGTGCTGAGCCAGTGCTGAGCACCCGCTAGAGGAAGAAGGGGCGAGGGTCGCATCTGAGAGCTGGTCCTGGTGCAGGGAAGTCCCCTCTGTCCCCGCAGATCCTCAGGGTGGCCACATCTCCGTGCTGGGGGGTCCCACCCCCTCGGGCTGCACCAGCTCCAGGGCCGCAGAAGCGTGGTGCTGCCCCGCTCCGAACGTCTCTGTCCCAGCCAGGAAAGAAAGGGTCCTCTCTGGAAGCAGGAGGCTGGCAGCGGATCAGGAGCTGGGTGATGTCATGCAAAGGAAAATCACCAAAGGGCGTCCGTGGCGGCCGGGTGAGTTGGGGAGAGCAGACGACACCTGCGTGGAGCTCAGACCCATCGCAGCAGCATGGGGCCTTGGGAGTTCCCTGCCTGGGACAGGGCAGGGACCTCAGGAGCTCGGCCTTGCAGCCTTCTCCTTGCCACCGACCTTCTGGGTGACCTTGGGCGAGTCTGTCCTTCCCAGGCAAAGTCTCCCAGGCAAAACCTGAGCACCAAAACGTGATGTTTTTGCTCTGTTTCGTCCTTTCCCAGCCGCTCGAAACAAGTCCTTAGACCTCTCTGTCCCCAGATCCTCTGTGCTGGGAGGCTGGGGGTGCTCCTTGCCTTGCGCTGGAGACCACCAGGCCTCCCCTGGGCTCCCGGGAGCTGCTGCAGGGTGAAGGGTCTCAGGAAGATGCTTTCACCATTGTGGTGGTGCCACCCATGCCACTGCAGACCGGCTTTGCTGGCTGTGCTCTGCGAGGAGCTGGGCTGCTTGGCATGTTTGGGGAGAGGCTGCAAGGTCAGGCAGGGAAGCAGAACGGAGGCTCTGTGCCTCCTGCAGCCCCTGTCACAGCGTGCCTTGGTGGCTGTGCCTCGGGGATGGCCAGAGAGGCAGGTTAAGCCTCGTTCCCCCCAAAATCCTGAGCAGCAGTGCTTTTTGAAGGGCTCCAGTGCTGTGCCTGGGCTGCAGCAGGCAGCACGCTCGCAAGGTCACTGGAAGGGACATTAGCGCTTTGGGCAGCTCCGTAGGGAGACGTCCCAGGCAGGCTGGCCACGGCTCTGCTCCGGCACGGCCGCACTCAGGGCTTCGTGCACGGCTTGCCCGGGGGTGGAGGAGCTCTCCCCCATCACGAGGGCTGGGAAGGGGCAGGGAGGCTGCAGCCAGAGCAGATGTGCACAGCCACAGCCACTGCTCCCTGGGTCCAGCAGCTCCAGCTTCTCCCCGGGTGCTGCCTACCTGGGGACGGAGCAGCAAACCCAGTCCCCTTGCTTCAGAAGAGCTGGTGACCACCAGCCCCTCCTGCTTCAGAGGGCGATCCCACACAGTGCCTTTCCTGCTCAGTGCTGTCAGTGGCCACACACGGCCGCATTTCTGAGCACAAGGCCAGAGGCACCAGCTCCCAGCGCTGCCTCCCTCCCTCCAGCCTCCCTGTCACAACCTCTGCTGGCGTGGACCCCTCCTGCCCGCACCCACGCCGTGCTCAGCTCAGGGTGATGCCTTCCCTGCCTGGAGCCGGCCTCCAGAGCCATCCAGGCCACGTTCCAGTTTCCATTTCCCTCGGTGTGCGGTGGGGACCCTGGACCTCTGTGCTCTATTAATAACTCGCTGTGCCAATGCTCCGGTGCCTCCGGATCGCTCCTGCAATGTCCCCGGGGACTGAGCTGCAACAGAGAACTTCTGTAGGGCTGTCCCCCTTCTCCACCCCTCTGAAGTCACTGGGCTTTGGGGACAGAGCCCCCTGCATGGAGAAGGGGACACAAAGGAGTGCCAGGCTCCTGCTGCTGCCTGGTGTCCGGGGCAGGGCTCCCTAGAAAACACCTCAGGCACAGAGAGGGGTCAGCAGCAGGAGTGGGCCTGTGCTTGGTGTGTGAGGGAAGTTTTCTCCTCTCCACCCGAGAGCTGGCTGTGGTAGCGACGCTCTGCATGGGCGGGCTTGTGGCAGCTCTGGGTTGTGACATGGCGTCACAGAGGGGATGCACAGCAGCTCCCATTGAGACACTCGAGTTCCCGGGCATTTCAAGGAGGCCACACTTGTGGAGGTGCTCACGGACTTGGTCCCCAGGCTGTTTCCCTGCTGCAAGAAGCAAAAGGGAGCAAGCTGAGGACCTGCCAGGTGTCCCTGGTGGTGTGTGAGGCTTGTCTTCCCCTCCTGCGCAGCTGCTGGGCCGTGTCCCTGAAGTCAACGGGAGCCCTCCCGTCCATGAATGAGCTCCCTTTTGGGAGCCCTCCCTCACACAGCCTCTGCTCCCTGCCTGGTGAGGGAACATCTAGCTGGGCATCGTGGCCTTCCCCCTGCCTCCTGGCGCCAGGAATGGCCCCAGACCCACAGGCCCTGCTCTGCAGGGAGCCGGTGCCTCTGGCGCAGCCGCTGCGGAGCTGAGGGCTGTTTTCGGTAGGTTCCTCTGAGCAGAGGTTTGTTTGTGTAAATATTTGGACGTTTCTCAGGCGTGATTATCGAGCAACCTGCACCTCATGCATATTCAGAGGCCTCCGGGGATCGCCTCCTCTCCCGCGCGCGGTGCCTGCGGGTGCTGCACTGGGGGTGGCAGGGGGCAGCGCGGGGGGGGGGGGGGGGGGGCTGAGCTGCTGAGCACCCGTCCCTGCGGCAGTGCTGGTGGCACACCCTGTGCAGCACCAGGACGGCTGTGGGGACCCTGTATGTGCTGAGCGACCTGAACGGCTGAGGGAAACCTGCGTCCCCCAGTCACGCAGTGAGGGACCGTGAGGCCATCTTGGACCTCACAGGTCTCTCTGTCAGGATGAATTTAAGGCTGGCTTTCTGGTGCCTCCTCCATGGCTCCAGTGTTCTCTGCTCTGGTAGGTGGGAGATGTGCTTCTCCTTGTTCTCTGGGCCTGCTGGGACCCCTGCGAGGCCGCGTGTGGTGGCCACATGCTCGGACCCTGTGTGCTGTCAGGAGCGAGGCCTTGCTGACCTCTGCCACTGAACAGACGCTGTGCTGCCCTCCGTGCCCCTGGGGAGCGACCGCTGCAGCCTCGGGCTGTCCCCAGCATGGTCTGCAGTGTTACAGATGATGAGCTTGGGCACAGGCAGCCTGTGTCAGGAATGCAACATGAGCTCCAGGCTCGGGGATCCGGGCTTTGCTGCTTCGTTTTCTGCCAGTTCTTCTGCTAACATGAGCACAGAGTGCCAGACAGCACTGCTCATCCCAGGGATGTTGGTGGGACAGCAAAGGAGCAGTGTTCAGCCAGCCCCCGGCCACAAAAGGCAGGTTCTGTATGGAAAAATGTACTTTGCTCTTCTCCTCTGATGCTTTTCCTTGTTTCTGTTCCCTGCAACAGGCATCACGTCCATTATGTTATTCCGTATGATGGGGATCAGTCAGTGGTGGACTCCTCGGAGAATTACTTTGTGACTGACAATGTAACGAAGCAAGAGATTGATCTGATGCTGGGACTTTTGCTGGGCTTTTGTATAAGCTGGTTTCTGGTCTGGATGGACGGGGTTCTGCACTACGCGGTGCGAGCCTGGAGAACCAGCCGGCGGTATGGTAAGTGCAGCCCCACGGGCCCTGTAAGGCTGAGATGCTGGGCACCAGCCTCCCGGTGTCTGGTTCCGGTTGATCCTTGTGGGTTTGGCACAGCTGTATCCCATCCCAGCCCTCTCCTGTGGGCAGGAGTGTTTAGGTGGGAGCGGGCACCTGAGGAGCCTGGAGGGCTCTGTGCTGGAAAGCATGAAGCAAAGGGGTGAGTGATGGGGAGCTGCAGGCTGGCAGCCTGTGGTTGTATGTCTGCACATGTGGGCAGAGTATGTCCAACTTGCACAAAATCTGGATTTTCTTGTGCACACAGTTTGCAGCCAGGCACGTGTGTATGCAGTGGAGCCTCGTGGTGTTTGTAGGAACCTGAGACAAAGTGATGGCAAGGGCAGATGCTTGTGTTGCATCACGGCCACATCAGCAGAGGTTTCCCCATCTCCATCACTGTTCCAGATGTGCCAGGTGTTTTCAGCCTTGGATGAGTAAGCTCAGCATCCTGAGCCAGCACCCTGAGGATGACCAGCATGTGCAAGCCTTGCTCCCTCAGCCTCCCATCCTGTGGGCTTTTGCTGCTGGAGGGGGAAAAGGCAGAAATGCTATTAAAAGTAGTGAATGGCTTGGCATCCTGTTCCGTAATCGGTGTCCCTGTAAATCACACTCTGAGCGAGGGTGTCTGTTAAACTACAACGTAGAGGAGAAGGAGAGTGAGCAGCGGGAAGATTTATCTGTAAAGCTATAAGAAATTCTAATTAGGGAAGCGGACTGACTCTTTCTAAAAACTCCAATCAAAACGATATTAATTTCTCATTAGCCTTCCCTAATCCCTGCAGCCTGCTCGAGCAGTTCCTGAAGCGGGGCTGTCTGTGCCACTGGCATTTCCCCAGCCGAAGGCACAGTCCCTGTGTGCCCCGCTGCCTGCCCAGCGCCAGGTCTGGGAGCTGAGTCTCCATCCTTGGAGAGCCTCAAAAGCCACCTGGACGTGGTGCAGAGCAGCCTGCTCCGGGTGGACCTGCTTGAGCAGAGGGTTGGACGGGATGGACTCAAAGGTCCATGCCAACCTCAGCCGTGCCGTGGTTCTGTGAGAGGTCAGGCAGGAGAACGTGGGTCTCAGCGTTCCTGTAATATCTCATCTTCCTTCTCCTTTCTGCCTTCCAGACAATTCCTGGTCTTGGATTCCAAAATTTTGTAACTTAAAGGAGTTCAGAAAACGTCACCACAGGCAGTACGAGGAGGCGACTGGGAACATGGTGCACATCAAACAGAAGCTGTACCATAACGGGCACCCTAGCCCGCGGCACCTCTGAGGAATGCCTTCTCCTCCAGAGACTGCAGTGAGGTTTTAAAGAGGACTTTGCTCTTCTTCCAGGGGAACAGCTCCTAGTTTGCTCCTCTATGGAAGCCAGCCGAGGACATAATTTTATTTATCCATCCTGTGTGTCCCTGTGGCACGCCACGATGCACAACTAAGCCAGTCCTGGATGCTACGCAGCCAAGACATTGCACTGTGTTCCACATTTTATTGTCAGACTTGTGTATATATGTAAAAAGCAGACAAACGAAAACAAACAAAAACGAGAAAAGAGATTTGCATTATACTTTCAACCCTCTTTTCCCGGCATTCATGGCTGTCCTGCACATCCAGCTACCCTACGGGGAATGTTGGCCGAGGGTATGGAGGTGGGACAACACGAAGAAGATGCAGTTTCTCATCCGAGAGCTAAAAGTCCCCTGTTTCTTTGGTCCTTTGGTTTGGTTTTGCTCTGCTCTGTTCCTTCGTTTGCTAGAATGGTACCAGGTGTGGATGGGGCCTCCTGCCAGCTAGCTGGGAAGGCAGGGTCCCTTTGCGTTGGTTCGTGCCTCTGGGCATTGCTGTGGGGGAACGAAGTCCTGGGAATATATAATGGAGTTGTTCTTTGCATTGCTGTGTGCTGAAACCTGCCTTAAGCAAGCCAAGAAATCTTCCTACCAGGGGAGCAGCACCATGAGGGGTCACCCATTCGACCGGGCTGCTTCACACCACTTTTGTGTTGGTGGCACCTTGCTGGTGTTCCTCTCCAGGGTCAGAGAGGAGCTGATCAGGAGTTGCTCCTGATGGAGAAGTATCTGGATCTGAGTGGCATTAGACCTGGCCTGCACCCTGAGCCCCCCTCAGCTGCATAAAGCACGTAGCAGCGAGGTGGGCTTGGCTGGAGGAACACAGCGATGCGGGCCCGGAGCCAAACTCACCCACCATGTCAAATGCCCCGGTAACAGCTTAAGTCAAATTATGAGGATGTTCCGACATGTTTTATGCCTTTGCTTCCCCTGGTCGCAGCTTAGGTGCGGGTTTCAGTGTAGTTATCGAGTGTCCGAAACCACTCTCTGCATCCAGAGACCTCCTGAAGAGCTGCCCGAAGGAGGGCTGCTGGAGAAAGGCCTCAGGCACCATTGTGGTGGTGTCTGCATCCCAGAGCAGCTGGAATCTGTTGGGGGAGAGGCAAAAATGTACCAGGCAGTGTTGGTGTGGTCCTGCTGCTTACAGGGGCAGAGGGAGCGAGGAGGGCAGGAGGGAGGGAGAGTCTGGACTCAAGAAGTTCAGGTGGTGGCCCTGCATCCCACTCGTTTCTCCTTTGTTCCTCATTTTGCATTGAGCGGGCTTGTGTTGAAATGAGGAAAACATCCAGAATGAAAGGATGATGAGCGTTGTCAGAAGCTGCTGGTTTGTTCTCTGAATCCCTTGGCTCTGCCAATGGCCTCCTGTTGTTGGTTGCAATGTCGGTGGGGGGAAAAGGGCACAGTGACCCCCGGCTCTCTCCTCCGTTCCCCAGCTTCTCTGCCTTTTTTTTTTTTTCTTATGCCCAGGATCAGTTTTATTATTTACAAGCCCCAAAGCTGGCCAAGAGCCACCCACAGCTGCTCTCTGCCATTCCCACCTTTGCTGTTCCAGGTGCCTCTTGTCTCGGCGTCCCAGTTTCTGTCTGGGCCTAACTAGTTGCCCAGTCTGTACTCGTGTCTGTCTGCTTGACCGTCTGTCATTCAGGACTTCCACAACGTCTGCAGCCACCTATTAGCCTCCAAGGAATGACTTTTTTCCTTATGCAGCTCCTTTCCAAAAGACACAAGGCTTCATGGTACGAGCTTTGTGCGTTTAACCCTAGGGGCGCATCCTGCAGTGGCAGAAGATGCTCACCTCTGTGGGGTGCTGGTGCCAGAGAGCTGGCCAAGCAGCTGCTGCGTTTGCCCTTGTGTGCTGGCACACATTCAGCTGACAGCAAAATCTGGGCACTGCGTTATCCAACAGGTTCATGTCACGGACACGTATTCAGCTCTGAGCTGAAGATGGGGCAAGGTTTTGCAGGGGAGAGAGTTCCATCGTGATAAGGAAAAATGCTAAGTCTTTGGAACAAGTTACGGGGAAAGAAATAAAACCAAACCAAAACGAAAAAATACCTTTAAATAATCTTTCTATCTGGTGCATCCCACAAGAGAGGCTTAAGGCAGTGATCTAAACTCAGACTGCATTGCATGTCTGGCTTTGCGCTGCTGTAGCAACAGACCGTGGTTGAAATATCATTAAATAGGAAACTTACAGCTGGAGAGAGTGAAGTGACAGCTCACATTGGTCAAGTCTGATCCACACCAGAATTTCAGAGGAAAAAGATGAGGCTCTGGAAGAGAAAAAAAAAAAAAAAGTTGTACATGGTGCATTTTCCCGTGGTTTAAGAACAGATTTTTCTAATCTGCTGTGGCTGCAGCTATCACTGTGTGAGCCTCTCTTTTGTTTACATTTAGTCAAAAAACAAACCCAAAAAAATACTCTCAGTGCAATCAGATTTACTGGGAGCAATTCACTGCTCTTAAATCCATTGAAACCAGCCCCCTCATAGATCAGGGTTCAGGACACACGAAACCAGCGGGGTCACCCTGGGGAGGCCATTGATGCTCCCCCATAATAAAAAAGGGGCGAAAATGCCTTCCCGTGCAGTAAGGCCAGGCCCTGCTCCTGACCCAAGAGATCTGGTGCATCTTTTGTGCAAGGGCGATCTCGAGCAGCCAGCACGAGGGGCACGAGGAGCTTTGATCCCAGGAAGCTCCTGCAGATGTGATCCTATGGGGCAGGCACCAGCCCGTGCCTGGCGCTGGGACAATACCCTGAGCAGCTCCTGCTCACTCCGTGCTCGAGACGAGCGCTCCTGTCTCCGTGTCCCCCTGTGTCCTCGTGAGGTGTGAGCCTCGCCAGCGATGTCGACGTCGTGGTCTCTCGTTCCTCTGCCCCCGTGAGGTCGCTACCGTGAAGTCTGCTGTTGCTCCGTCTCCTTTCCTCGTGCATGTGTTCGTTTTGCTTTCGTCTGGGTGTGGGGGTGTTTTCCCCTTGTTTAATTGTCTGAGGTGTACTAGTGTTGACTTGTTTGTCGTTCTCTTGCCTCTGATCCAGTTCTTCAAGAAACAAAAAACAGACCGAAACAACAACAACAACAAACCAAAACCCAGCAACAACCCCAAACGAAAAGGGTTCAGCTAGGGAGAAAAGCGACTTTGGCATCAGGGAGCTGGCACAACAAGGTCAGGACGTGCGCGCCACGTCCCAGCACTCGTCCGCCAGATGCTTTGAGGGAGGCTTCTGCAGCACTGGGCGGCGGGGGGAATTCTGCGCCGCCTCACGAGGGGATATTTTTAGAGCAGAGGCAGCACTTGAGTCTGTACGTGACGATCCTCCAGAGCTGGGATTGGCGCTGCAAATGTTCTCCTGCGGTTTTGGTGCCATGAGCCCGGGCCTGGCCGCTGGCACGCAGACGGGGTGCTTGGTGCTGTCCGGGCTCTGCTGTGAAGGGAAGGTGTGGAGAGGCAGGTGGGGGGGCACACAGAGGCTGGTGCCAGCCGTCGTGTCACCCAGCAGCTGCTTCCCAAATTCGAGCAGCTGCTTTCCAGCACTGTTGGATAATCCCGTGCCCCAGGGAGGTCCCTGGGGGCAGCGAAATGTCAAACCCAGCCTGTGGGCCTACGGGAAGCAGGGAGGGAGCAGCCAACAGATTTTCACCTTGCCACAAGAGAGGGAAGGGGAGAGCCCAGGGCCACCACCGGTGGGATTTCGGGTGGGGCCAGAGCAGGCCCAGAGCCTGCAGCTGTGGCACAAGGCGAAGGGCCCTTCCCTCTGAGGAACATTTTGGGAAGGAGGCTCCTGTGGTACCAGCCGGCTAAATGCCGTGTCCCCTTCCCTCTCTGCTAGCCCTCGAACCAGCCAGGGACGGTGCAGGACACATCTCCTGGCCCATCAAGTGTCTGGCAGCATCGACCTGTGAGCTGCAGAAGGGCAGAAGAGAGCCCAGAATCACGTCCCAGGCCTCACAGGACGATGGGGTGGTTTTAGTCACGCTCACTGCTAGGCTCTACCTCATTTTCCAGCTGCACTCAGCTGGGAGAGGAGAATGCCCAATAAAAAAGGATACTAAAAAGAGCCACTAAGATGATGAAGGGAGAGCAGAATCTCTCCTGTGAGGCCAGGCTGAGAGTTTCTTCATCCTGGAGAAGAGACGGCTGAGGGGTGATATTCACACACAGAAATACCTGAAGGTGGGCGCGGAGGGGACAGAGCCAGGCTCTTTCCAGCGGTGCCCAGGGCCAGGACAAGAGGTGACAGGCACAAACTGGACCATGGGGGGGGGTTCCCTCTCAACATCAGGAAGCCCTTTGGTGCTGTGTGGGTGCCAGAGCGCTGGCACGGGCTGCCTAGAGAGGGTGTGGGGTCTCCTCGGACACCCTCAAAAGCCATCCGTATGTGGTACAGACCAGCCGAGCGGTCCTGATCCAACCTCATCCCCCCGCTGGGCAGCACCATTTCCCAGGGAGAAGGGAGGACCGTGCTCAGCCTTCACTGCCCCAAACGGAGGCTGGAGGCTTCCAGGTGCTGAGTGACCCGGGGAGACCCCAATCTCACCTCAAACTTCGCTTCCAGCCAGCTTCCCCACAGCAGTTTCACACCCAGCAGGGCACTGATGATGTGGGGGTTGAGCACGGAGGAACTGTGGGGTTCTTCTGTGTCAGGAGGGCTTTGAAGGTAGAAGCAGGCAACAGAAGCTCCCAGAGCATCTCTAGAGGTAAAAGGCAGAAGTACTTCTATTATTAGTGCATGCGGTTGAAGCAGAAAGACATTTGGGCAAAAAGTGTTTACCCTGAGCATGCAGGTGAAACAGATGTGTCTTCCAGTGACAGGGGATGGGATGTAGAGTAGGGGACAGGCACGGTGGAAACGTTGCTCTTACAGTCTGGGCACTGTGGGATGGGAAGGGACAGGGGACTGGTGGTCCTACCGTGGGATGGAGCAAAGACGAGGTGTCCTCTCAGGCCAGCCCAGCTCACTGCGGTGCCAGGAGGGCATAAAGAAGCAAGTGAACGTAAAAAAAAAAAAAAAGAATAAAATGCCAGGCCTGTGACCTCTATGCACATGGGCTGCTGGAGCCAAGGAGAAAGAAGCAGAGGAGTGGGAAAAGGTGGGCAGGGAAGGAGCTGCTCCACAGCGTGTCCGGGCTGCCAGCTTGCCGCGAACCGGCCGTGTGTTCATGTGTGTGTGCTGTGCTGTGCTCGTTGCACAGAGCCTGTTCCTCTTCCCAAGCACCTCCCGCTCACCTGGACTCATCCCTTTCCCGTGGGGGTGCTGGTTTTCATCCCTGGGGCTTCCATGGGGAGGTGATGCTGGGACCGTGGGGTTGCGCCCTGGGCACCCTCAGCTCGCATGGACCAGGGCAGGGCAGCTTAGTAAGACTTTTTCGGGAGTGCTCTGCAGCAAGAACACAAGAGCAGAACCCAGAGTGCTGTTTTCCCTGATTGTTAATCCTTCTTTCCTTTTTTTTCAAACCCCTTTTTGCATGCATCAAACAGGGAGAGGTACACCGTGAGTTGATGACAACAGAGAGATTGCACTCTGCTCTGAGTCCAATCCTAGAATAATCTCTACTGTGGGTGAAAAGCAATAATGGTTAATTTTTTATTAAACACACCTGCACGGGTAGATGTCACCCGTAGTTCGTTCTCTCCAGCGGTGGCAGCGCTGTGCCTGAGCTAAGGGAGGTCCCGGAGCAGCTGGAGGCGCTGAGAGCTTGGGGTGGGGGAGGCAGCAGAAAAAGCACACTGTGATTTTATTTGGGTCAACGAGTGAGCGTAAATCAGCCATTCCTTCCCTTCCAGTAATATGTTTGTACAGTAGGTGACCAGTTCCGCTCCGGAAACTAAGCCCGTCCTTTGCTGTTTGTCAGTAAAATATTCTTTTTGCATGTTTTGCATCCGAGTGTTTTTTGTTTTCCAACCCTTTGAATGGAGTGGGATGGGAAGGGCAGGGGGCTGAGCGAGGAGAGGGGGTGCAAGCGTGGCTGCAATGGGGTGGGAGAAAGCTGGTCTGTGGAGAAGGGCTGCGCGATTCCCTGGATTATGCGCCACAAGAGAGGAAAATGCAGGCAGGGAAATGGGTGTTGTCATGGGCCTGACAGCAGCATAGGCTAAAAAATGGCCTGGAATGGGGAAAAACGGTCTGACTTGTGCTGGGGTGAGAATAATTGGAGATGGAAGAGCTGGAGGACTGCCTGGGGACTTCTCTGGGCCACCCAGGTGCTGCTCCCCTCTGCACATCTTGTAACGTGATCGTGGCGTGGAGCCTGGTAGAGCTGCTAGGGCTTCGTGCCAGGGAATGCCGTGTCCTGGAAGACATCACCAAGATTTGGGAAGGCTGTGCACCCCCAGGGAATCGGGGAAAAGAGGAATTGAGGCAGCAAGGATTTGCCATCCCAGGCCATTCACAGCAGGAGCTGAGCCGTACCTGCCCTTCACCAGGCACCCAGCCTCTGCTGGTGCTCGCTGGAAGAGGTGCTGAGCAAAGCAGCCTGGTGGCAGAAGTAAATACTCGGCTGGATGGCATCTGAGACTAGATAGATGACCACATTATAAATCTGTCTCCCAGCTGTAATGCCAAAGCACAGAGAAGGCGTTTCAGCTGGCAGTGGCAAAGATGGGGAGTGATGGATTGCTTGCTAATCCATCTGCTCTTAGATTTGCTCTCCAATACAAAATACTATTTTAATAAAGTGCCATTAGCTCATAACTCACCCCGTGTCACGGATAGGAGATAACCTCAGCCTGGGGTTGCCAGCCTATCTCTTTCCCCGTGCGGAGTGCTAACAAATAGCTCGCTGGGTGCCACCTCCGCGGGGCCATTGTTCATCCCGTGGGCTGACAGCACACCAGACTTCCTGATTTTGTAAAATGCCCGACATTTACACCTGTGGCGAGGCAGGAGCTGGACAGCGCCTGGTGGCCTTTGTGCTCCCGCCCTGTTGCACTCCCTGTGAGCAGCCGGTGGTAGCCGGTGCTGGGACATGCCGAGAAAGCTGGCTTGGTCCAGCAACCCACAGCACGCGATGAGAAGGAAGGAAGAGCAATGTGTGAGCGTGAGAGAGCACAGATGGAGCTTTAATTCCCGTGGAGATGCAGAACGAAGCGACAGCCCTGACAAAAGCAGCACCTCCAGGCCTGACACCTACGGCTGCTGCAGGCTGGTGAGGACACAGCCAGGCGGCCGGGGACCTGCATGGTGAGCCACGAAGCCTCTCAGACGCAGGTCTACCAGGGGGCTATGGCAGGGGAACACACGCAGAGAATAAAAGTGAGCCCCAAAGTGGTCAGCTCCTGGGATTTCCACTCGCTCCAGGGCTGCACGAGGGCCTGCCACCCGTTCCTGATGAAGCCTGGAGAGCACATCAAGGAGGTGGAGACACACAGGACCAGGCTTTCATCGAAGCATGGACCTGAGTTCCCCAAAGCACCCAGCTGTTCCTCACGCCAGACTCTCCCCATCCATTTAAAGACCACGCAGCAAAGCTGAGGTAAGGACTGGTGGCAACCGAGGCCATTAAAAGCCCTTAGAAACCTCATTGGGATGTTTTCGTGTACCCGTGCAAAGTGAGAACCCGTGGGTCAGCCCCTGCCTTGCTACCAGAGCCTGCTTCCAGCCCGTGTTCCCCCAAGCCTGCGACACACCAGGACAGCACAGCACAGCGGCACGGATCAGCGCTGCGTGAGGAGCTCTGCCGTCCCTCCGCGCCACGCAGGAACCCGGTGCACGCTGAAGGAGGAACCGCACGAAACAGCTGAGGCAGCAACTGCTCTCACACACCTCTTCAGCAGGATTCTCCTCCCAGAAATTTGTATCAGCAAAAGCGCAATCAGCGTAAGGACGAGGCAGAGTAGCTTTTTTTTTTTCTCCCCTCTCAGCTCCCTTTGTGCTTCGTGGAGGTGATTATTGAAGGGAGGAAAAGTATCAAAGGTGGAAGCCACAATTCAAGGTTTAGTTGCACGTTAGCAGACCGCTCCGTCACCTAATTCATTAGCAAGGCTTTTTTCGCTGACAGCGGCTCTGCTTACCTCCCTTCCATCTCCCGGGGCTTAGCAGAAAGATAATTCTAGTGAAAACTTATTAGGCTGAGGAGAGCCTAGAATAGCTAATTCCCCAGTAAATCAGTGGTCTGAAGTACTGCTACAGCTAGGCTGAAGGAGAGAAAAAAATGACGTTCAAGTTTATTTCAGACATTCAGTACATAAAATAAATGGTTTCCATTTAGGTGGTGATTCCTCCCTCCCCATAGCCTGGGCCCATGCTGGTGCTGTAGGACACCCGGCCTTACCAGCTCCTGAAATGCAGGTTCCAGTTCTCCCTTAGCATCCAGGGAAGGTACCAGAGAACCATTTTGAGAGCTGGCAGCCCAGGGCAGCGAAGGGTGGCAGCCTCAAGCGCTGTTTGCTTCCCGGTGCCCCACGAGGCTGCCTGCCTCGAGGCCCTGGTGAGCAGCTCCCGGGCTGTGTCAGTCTGCATCTCTGCGAGCTCAGAAACAAGCACCAGCGAAATGGGCACAGCTGAGGCTGCTGTCAGTTCCTGTCGGAGGAGAACATCTCAGCAAGGTACTCAAGGGCACAGAATTAGGTCAGACAAATGTGCTTGCACAGCGGAGTTACAGAAGGGGACTGGGAGCGGAGCAGAGTTCAAATCCAGTTCAACCTTGGAAAAGACATCACAAGATTTTCTGACCTGCCCGTTATATGTGAACAGACAGACCAAATGTCATCTGATCAAGACAGGCTTGTCTTCATGATTTGCCAATGTCGCGTTTCTCCGTTGTTCCAGAAATGAAGCAAGACTCATACAGCAACAGCAGCTTGGTGGCAGCAGCCAGTAGGAAAAAAAAAAGCCCCACTCACATCTCCCTCCCTTCACACCCCACTGGAGATGTTTGCACGCCAGATAGCCTCACTAAGCCTTGCCTACTCACCCTGAAGAGAGAACTGAGTGACCTGAGGGGAAAAATACCCAGGGCTGCTCCCAGACTAGCTGTAGCAGCAAGTGCCTGGCTGGAGAAAGCAAACAAAGCCCTGTGGGCTGTACGGTCTGAACAGACACAGAAGCTGGGGAGCAGCAGCTCCTGCTGGAGATCAGTAACGCCTCAAGGGCTATCTAGCATCTTGAGTGGTGCTTTCAAGTCCCGGTTGCTCCAGTGCAGGCCCGCTAACCTTCAGTGATCCAGGGAACGTGTGTGGTTATTAAACAAAGCCACGCTGGAAGAGGATAAAAGCTCTTGGGCTGGGGACGCTTAGTGTTTCAGCACAGAGGAGTCAAGCTCCGGAGCTTTTAGTCCCTGGGGATGCAGCAGTGCAGGCTGGCTCTGCCGCCACCCTGCAGGAGGTCAAACACAGACCACAGAGAGCAGCCAGGCTGTGCAGCTGCATCACAAGGAGAGTCCCAGTGCTTATCAACCAACCCACGGCACAGCAGCAGCTTTTCCTGAGTGTTGACCCCAAGCTAACCAGGTGCAGCTGCACATCCCGGTTAATATGCCTCTGTAACACGGAGTGTGAAGGGGTGACAACAGGAGAGCAAGGAGAGATGCCAGGCAGAGATATGAGCAAGGAAGAGGCATGTCCTGGGCAAGATGCAGGAAAAAGAGGAGAAATACCTCTATATTGGAGCATAAGCCCAGTTTAAATACACAGGAGCAGAAGGGCTGGACGGTCCCTGTGTTCCCATAGGCCTGCGTCACCAGGACAGCCCAAACCAGTGTCAAATGGCCAGGAAGGATGGGGAGTTTGTGGAGTTTAGGGGCTCTTTAGCAAGGCAGGCCACACAGACTAACACAGTCACCAGTGTTTGAGCAACGGCGTCCTTTAATACAGTTGTTTCTGCCTTATTAAAACCTTTTTTTTTTTCCTCCCCCTCTGGTGCATCCTTAAAACACGAACTCCCAAATCAGACTGAGGCAGCGCTCCCTCCCCCTTCCTTGCACCCATGGTCACATTTCTCACTTAACACATGATTCCACCCAACATTTGCCCAGGAGACCCTCCCGCTTTTCTCCCGCACCACTTCCCCAAACACGCTGGTCAGAAGCCTGCAGGAAGCTTCTCACACCGCTGTTCCTTGGGGAAAAGGCAGGAGGGGGTTTCTGCCGGCCCCTTTGCTGGCTTCAGCGCCCTCTGCTTTCAGCCACTCCATCTTCTGTCTGTGTTGCTGCACAGCATCAGCGACCCGGGCATCGATCATGGCCTCTGTAAGAACGCCATCCTCTGACGCGTAAGCTGCAGCCTGGAGAGGCAAAGGCAGGAGAGAGGTGAGCCAGGGATCACAAACCCTACGGTCAGTGAAAAGCTGAACTGCTCCCTCTCTTCCTCATGCACATTTGCCCCCACGCTACCTAGCACAACATCCAGCCTTGCTCTAAGTCGCTGGTGGTAGCCACAGCGATCTGGCTTATCACCATCAGAAAGGATTCCCTTGCTGCAGCTCTACCAGGGACTGAAACAAAAAAACCTGCCCAAGCACAGAGAAAGATTCACATGCTACGCTACAGTCTGTCTCTGGAGTACTAACAAGCACCTTTGCCTACCTGCCTCTGGACTTCCTGGGAGGCAAGATCTTTGAAGAAACAAGGCCACAGGTTCATAGTGCTGAACATAGCCCGTATGGTTAGGCTGCAGTCACACTCGGCTTGTTTAAGTTTCCTCTCCTGCTTTAAAAGCGCTGCACGTACGAAGTCGATAAAGTAAAGAGTAAAAGGTGCACATGGTGATTGAATGATTCCATCCAAGACAACAGAAGAGGTTTTAAATACTTACATGGGAGGACTACAATCAGTGCCAGGGTGAACATGGGCAATGTGGCATCTCTAAAATGACATCTAATACGCACTAATCCTGCTTTCCCCTAGGAAACTCCCCTGTATCACTTCTGTGCTGTGTCAATTCCCATCCCATACTCACCTGACTGTGGGACCTTCCCTCTTCTAACCCCCTCCGTTCACCCCCCCAACTCGTGTCTCTCCAGTTCTGCTTGGCAAATGAACACCTGGTCCTGTTGCTGCTTTGATAGGCAGCGCAAATTTGAGCAGAGTTCCTTGCAGGAAAGGCTGAGAACTACTGACACCCTTGCCAACCTGCCCACATTTCCAGTGGCACGTTAGGGTAAATAGGACTGTACGCCACCTTGCTTTAGCTGCGGCAAAAGGGCTGTCACTGGTGCCCAAACACGCAGAACAGCCAGGGCTCTGCTGATGGACGTCACACAGATGATAACACAAGCACCCGCACCCTAGAAGGAAGGGGAGGACGCTTACAGTGTGAGCTGAACAACTCATCTCCAAGGTAACAAAGCAACTCCGAGCTGCAGATTTCTATATCTGGTTAATCCCCGTGCGAGTGCTCCTGCAAGCGACTCCGTGCTGTGGTTCCCTGTACAGCCCTGCTAGAGGGGAGCGTGACACAAATAGGGTGGGAGCCCCTCCAGCTTCTCACATCCAGGATGCCTGCCCCAAACCAACAGCCCCGAGGTGTCCACATCCCTCCTTCCACAGAGCCCTCGTGTCACGGATAGTCACGCACCAACCCTTCTGTCTGCAGGGCATTCCCCGAGATCCCGGTTAGGAACAGAAATTTTGGCTTTCAAGACAGGCAGAAGTGTTTCTAAGGTGTTACACGCGGGCTGCACGAATCATTAGCAGTGAGAAACACCGATTCTGAGGTTTGAGCAATGAGCTTTACTCTATCCAAGTTTAACAAGTCTGCAAAAGCATCACTGCGAGAAATCAGTGCGGCCATTTCATCTCCTCCTTGTCCAGCGATGCGGACAGGAGGGAAGACAAACCCCGGAGCCAGCTGTCGGCCTGCGCAGTACCCACACGGTACTGGGCCACCACAGGCGGTTGCACCTGCCTGTCGGATTACTGCAACCTCACTGCAGGAGGAACAATCGGAGTCATTATTTCAACAAACGGACAAAAGGTTGCAGCGTTGGTTTCAAGCTCCCCTAGCTTACATGCCAGCCCCTACCCCACAGCCCTTTCTGGAGAATGGGGAACATCACCAGGCAGAAAAGGTCTTACTGCACAAACCACGTGTAACCGTGGAGTTGGCAGGCGCTGGTTTTTACTGCAAGAAGCATCAGAAGCAGACTCTTCCCTGTGCAAACCCTATGTAATCCTTCCTTAAGGCAGAAGTGACAACTTAGGCTAATGCTCACGCCTTGAGTTAGCGGGTAAACACCGGCCGCAAGCAGGGAGTGCGGAGGAGTAGAAAAGAGCCTGCAAATAGTCTTTGCACAAAGGCACTCGTCCTGCGTCCAACAAGAGAGCAGAGGTATCCTGCGCCCCACAAGGCGGATCTTTCCCACAAATATTCACCCACTGGGTATCAAACCACGAGCTGCCTTCTCTCACCACTGGGAAAGGGGCATGGCAGGGAGGCTCGGCTCAGTTAAAACCACCTGACTCGCCCCGTCACCCTCCTGCACTTTGTTTTGTGTTTATTTCTTGCTTTTTTTCTTCTTTTACTGGGGAGTTGAGGCTAACAGGAACCAGCACCCCTTTGCCAACGCAGCCCTCCAGCCAGAAGGATCTGGGGGGTTTAAAATGGAGTAAGCGTTCCCGGGCTGTGCGCTGTATGCCTCCACAGAACAGAGAGGATGTCTTCCCTTCCTCCCTGCCTCTGCATAGACCATAAATTTAACTGTGGAAACTCCTGCAAAGCTGTGCAGTTCACGCTCTGTTGATTTTCTCAATGACTTTCTATTTTTAGAAAGCCTCAGGCCCTCACTGTCAAGAAAGCAAATGGGGGAAGCAGCTGTCCCTTCTGGGAGTAGCTTGCACACACACAAAAATGGTTCTGTGCCTCATTTATATTCATACCTCTGCCTCCTGCATGGACAAATTTTAACCCATTTTTTCCCAGTGCAACCATTTGTGTTTTGTAACTCGAGCCCAGTGAAAAAATAATCTGAAAACAAAGCAGTTTGGTGGAAGTGGAGGAATGGATCACAGATGACAAGCCCAGCTTTAAACGACCCAATGCTTCGTTTCAGCCAAGAAACAAGGTTTATTTTTACATGGCCGACAAGCTAATCTGTACCCTTTGAATCACATCTATAATGAAAATAGTCTGGTCAAAAATATAATACAAAAGATACCCCCTAGACTTATAATGTCCTTCAGCTCAAACACTTCTGAAACATTAATTCTTCCCATAACCTAGTGTGGCAGAATACCTTTTTCTTTTTTTTAAACACAAACAAGACTCAGGGAGCAAGAAGGTATTTATAGCTGTGGCACAAAAGGCGAAGAAATGACAGGAAGCTCACCTCTGTCGTTACCACGGGGACATAAAACTCCTGAGAATTCTTTTGAAGTGATGCCAAAGCAATTTTCCAGAGGGTAGGGCCGGGAATAATGAAAAGTTGCTTCTTTGACATTTTATCTAAAGCCTATCAATGGGTTCAAGTTCAGGGTGCAGAATTTGAAAGTCTGCACAGCACTGTAATAGATCTGACGGGAATTTTAAAGTGTGTAAATGCATCTAATCCGTGCTATATTCCTGAAGGATTAGATATGGAGAATGGAAAAGAACAAGGACAAAAGGGAAGGCAAAGTCTTCTGCAGGAGAGATTAAAATGGATTTCTAGCATGCAGACTATTAGCTGTGCCACAGACAACAATATTTCTCCCAGCACTAGAGGTTACACTCCCTGCTTTTCTGCACTTATTTTTTTCTGTTTCAGGACAACGTGAGCCAGAATGAAATAACAGCGACCCAGAGCTTCATTTAAGTGGCACCCAATCAATTTCAAACCCAGCTTAGAGTGAAATTAGATGTATGAAAGCTGCAACTACTGCTTGGGCTTCTAGTTTAACCGAGATGTTTATGTTAATAGCAGTATTGGCAGAGCAATCCAAAAGCATCTTCGTGGGAAATGACTGCAAGGCCACGGGACAGCGAAGTGGCCACGTGCTGTCATTCCAGTTTGCTCTTTGGTTAAGAGCTGATGGCTATGATGGTTTCTCTCCAGCTGGTTCCACGTGTTACCTTTCCCCAAACCACCTCTGAGGTTCAGTTCTGGCCATGAGATGAGATCAGACAGGCTATGTAGAGCCGATGTAGGTCCCAGCATCTCAAAACTCTATCAAGAATATGATAAATACCTTCCTGTCAGCTTTTTACAAGAGGTGCTCCCTGCCCATTTCCTCCAGCACTTCTGCAGACCTGGAATAGCAGCGGGAGCAGCACCGCAGATGCCCCACTACCTTTCCTAGAGCTACCTGGTGGGCGATTTGGCTAGGTTTCATCGCATGGAGGTTAAGACTGGAATTGCAGGCAGCAAGGTCTCAGTCAGCTTGAGGTAACAGTAGGACAGCCCCTGTGGAACAGAACAACACTTCACCGCAGATTAAGCCTGACATTCTGCACCCTGAGCATTCGTCTCTGTTGTCCAGACACTGGTTGAGGTTTTGTTCTCAGACACCTCCACAGAGGTGGAACGCTGCACAGAGGTCTGCTGCACAGACAGCAACACTGAAAACGACTGTTGGAGGAAAAAACTAATTAAGAAAACACACACAAATCTGAGGTGAATTAAGTAACAGGCATGTTGCAATTAAGCCTACACTTTGAGGATTAGCGCCAAGTCACATCAGGGCACAATGCAAAATAACTGAAAACAAAAGGCAAACAAAATGCTCCCATCCAGCTTTGTGCTCCAGCATTCACAATAAGCAGTTTTCACTAGGGCTTTGCGCTGTAATCTTCCCCAGAATGGGTCAATTGAATCCATTTATTAAACAGAGACCGTAGGCATATTGTATTGCAGCAGCTGTTGCGATGAGCCTATCTAAAAAAGCACTGGATGCTTAAATGTCTCAAGACATAATTGTTTCAAGGCAGCTGTGAGGACTTCTAAAGAGCACGAGGCTCACGACATCTGCTGTTTAACAGCTCTGGAAGGTGTTACTAAGATCAAAACCAGAACTGTAAGAGATACCTTGTTTTCCCCTTTTCTTGGCTCCTCCTGCCTTCTACCTTCTCAACTTGTACAACATCTCAAATTCTTCCTGCCTGTGCTTTTAGCTTGCCATAATGCTTTGGGGGGAGGGCAGGAATAGCAACTGCAAGTAGGGAAGAGAGGGAAGTCCAGATCTTCCTCGTAACTAGAAAATCCTCAGGTTAGTTTCCTTAAAGCTCCCCACATCCAAGAGGGACAAAATTTTGTCCAAGTGGAACAAAACCGAGGCTTGGAAATGGATTAAGTGCGCGCTACTCACATCGGGTTATTTCCCACATCAGCCATCTTTGGCATGAAGCATCTTAAAAATCAACAGTTCAATCCTACATGAGTTTCAAAGACCAACTACTCCGAAATTAGCAGTCCTATCGGTAGCATACTACCACTTGACAGCTGCTGCATCCAGCTGAGGACAGTCTGGTAAGCACTGCTTGAGCTAGACGTGCTGGCTCATACAGCCCCTGCATACCCTGACCTCACATGTGCCAAGACAAAAGTGTCACTATGCGGTGAAGTCGTCTTGCCAAGCTATTTTTAATTCTGTTCAGCTCCCTGACCCAGTTCATAGTACAGCCATACAAAGAGGTGTGCTAGCACAATGCAAAGGATAGCAGAAAGGCAGGAATAAGAGGCAGGACTAACTGCCAGAAAGGCTCAAACCGCAGCATCAATCCTTCCCTGGTAGGAGAGAGCATTGTAACAGCTCGTATAACAGGCTACCTGGTAAACCTGACCCAGGCCTCAAAACACTGACACCACTCAGAAGATCAGGCTGGGTTAAGGGTACTTAGAACATCTGCACAGCTGCGATGAGCTCTGCTCATGCAGAGGCTTTTAACTGCAGCTCCTGCAGTGCCATACCCTCAGTACTTTGCGTAGCAGGAAAACACAGGTAGGTGTTCAAGTCCGGCCAGAGCCAAAAGTCAGTGGGCCAAACGTGGCAAAAACAAAGCTTCTGTATGGCTCTACACAAGCTCCTTGACCCAATGACTGAAGAAGAGCCTTACGGTAGCATTTAGGATCAGCCTAGGGCAGCATTCAGTGCAGAAACCTTACTCTTTTTTGGACGCTCTCACAAACCTGCTAGTGAACTATATCCATCCAGCCAGCTCCTGAGGAAAGAAGTCCACGTGTCTAGCCACCAGCTGCAAAAAGGCTGTGCTATTTTAACACTTCTCCATGACACTCTTCTTGATCAACAAAGGACAAGATACAGAGTCCCTTGATCCAGAACACCGATAACTTCGATTTTGATACATACAAAGCTTTTTGCAGATTCTGCTTCAAAACTGTTCTTATCTTTTTGCCAACTCTCTCCTGCTTTTTGCTTCCCCCCCCTTTTCTCTCTTTTTTTTTCCTTAAAACGCTCTGACTGTTGTGTGACAGCATAATCTTATGCAATTTTATGGAGCCCCCCCTACCTTGCTGATAGTCCCCGTGCTATGAGGTACATTTTAACAAGTAATCAGGGCAACAACACTAAGGAACATCACCCCCACCTTCCCCTTCCTTCAAGATCACTTAAAGGATAAATTTTAGAAGCCAAGGTCAATTCTGGGGAGGAATGACAAACCAAGAGAGTTGAAAAGGTTATAAAATGCAAAGGATCATTTTCCACAGCTATTAATTACAGGAAACGTGTGGCAGCAAGACCTTTCACATACATGGATAGTGGGGTTCTCTTCTAAATAAAGAGACAAAGAATTTCTACAAGAATTGGGAGGTCTGCTTTCTCCCCCACAGCACTGTCACACAGTTTAAAACAAATACATTTAGTCTTTACTCTGGGTTTCAGAATCAGAAGCCAAGAAAAAGCCTAGCTATACTTGGAAAAAGTGAAGCCATGACCTACTTGTTCTGGGAAAGGCAAATATGCCAAAGATTTTGGTCCTTCTTCCATACCGTCAGCTCTCTGGAGCCGTTTTTGAACGGATGCTAACTGGACACTACGGCAGTCCATCTAAATCCCATCGACATGCACCAGCTCCTTCTGAATCTCAAATACCAGCCAAGCATCTTGCTGAGTTTCTTGACTGAGCTGGTAACAGTACTAACCTGGCACATCTTCAGGCAGTTAGAGAACAGATTTTTTTTAGTAAAGCTTTATGTACATTTTCAGATGACAGCACAGACTTCAAAGTGTGGATTTTGTATTATTGAAACACATGGGAAAATTAAGCAGCTGTGTGCTAACATACAAAGAATAAAATAAGGGCTATCAGCACTTGAATGACTACTTTGGATCTCAGCTCATGACTTCCACAGGTAAAGACTAGAAAGGAGATTCGCTTTCTGTAGCTTAAAAGGTGAAAAAAATGGTAGTAAGAGGAATGCATTCACTAAATTCAGTGGGATTTCCCCACTAGTGATTATAAAAGCTCTTCCTATATGTGAGATAAATTATGCGGACGTTCTGACACCCACCTCAGAGCTGGCAACGTTCTAGTATTACTGCAAGGACATAAGGAAACTTTGAAAGTGATTCAAATTCTGAGACTCCAAAATTCAAACATTCAAGCCTTCCAGAAAGTGAACGTGACCCAGGAAGCCCAGTGATCAAAGCCCTACTTACCTGCCACGCCACAGCAAGCTGAGAGATCTCTCGACCAGACATGCCCTCTGTCAGCCTGGCAATCTCTGAGCACTTTTTGCCATAGTCAAACTGGGCCAGCTTCAAACGTCTGAAAGCACAAGCACAAGGATTACTTTACATGTAGCCACGTGACAGGAGGAGGGGTAAGCCAGAGGTAAGTTTTGTAAAGAGCAACATGAAACTGAAATCAAAGATCAGGCCAGACGAACCTCTATACAAAGATCCGTCCCGAATAAAGGAGTTGATAGAAAGCCTGATTTTATGGCACAAAGAAACGTGTGTACCTGGATTAAAACTAGCAAAGGCAAGTGCTTGGATACGAGGAGTTCCAACAGCGCCCACACCTACATTATTGCCTCCAACGCAGTAACAGGTCTCCTAAGTTTTGAGTATATGACAAAGCATGGCATAAAATTCTAGGAAGGCACCTCATCCCGTAACAGGATGGCAAGAGGCATCTTTCCAGCTCTGATCTGGATGAGTGGTTTAAACTGAGTTTATGCATAATGTGACCAGCCAGATTGCCTTTTGGTTTTATTTGTAAGATAATATCACTGTAACCCCAATGCTTCCAAGATCAGACCCTGGAAACTTGCTATCGACCATTCAACTTCCTGGAAAAGTTGGAAAGATGTCCCATAGCCTGCCACATACAACCAGAGACATTTCCTCGAAAAATGCTACTTAGAAATACTGAAAAAATACACAGACGAGGAGACAAACAACGAGAATCCTGCACGGGCGAAGAGTGCTGCAGGGATACTCACTGTTTACCCTCTGTAGCTGGCTTCAAGACATGCCTATCAAAATACATCCTCACAAGCCGTTCCCGTTCTTCTAGCTGGGGCAGATCAAAGTTCACCATTTCATCTATTCGGTCGTTGATAGCCCAGTCAAATTGCTCAGGCTGGTTGCTTGCTAAAACAAGCATAAACCTGGAAGTATGAAACACGAGAAGGAAGATTGAGAAACATACAAAAACACATTAGAGAACCTGTCTGAACATCAGGAACCAGCATGGCCAGTATCAAAGACCTGACGCATCTAAAGATTTCTTAGAAACAGCTTTGTAACAGCATTTCAAGCCACATACTAAAATGCAGCACAGTTTAAGCTATTTACAACTGAAATGCATTTAACTCAGTACTTAGCCTTTCAGTATCAGCCTTCCCCAGCCTGTCCCTGCTACAGAACCCTAATTTACCATTTTACCCACAATCAACCTCAAGTTAAGGGCATGAAACATTTTGGAAGAGTACAACCTCCCACAGACCTCTAAGTCTGAAACTTTGGAACAAGTGTCAACACAGAGAGAAGTGTTCTCTGGCATGTACATATCTCCAACTTAAATCCCACTTCAGGGATCTAGCTTCAAGCTGCTAGCTGCACAGCACCCTAGAATCACAGCAGGACTAAAATCCTTATTATGAGGGACTGCCAAACTGACAGCCTACAGCACAACTGGAACCTCAGCCAGCTCAAAGCGCTGCAGAGCACGGAATGGGCTCATCCTGGCCTAAGGACAAGGGGAGTTAGCCACTGCTGGGCATGCCACTGCATGGGGAGGTTGTTCTTCTGCAGCAGCTGGCAAAAGTTCACTTACTTCTTTCAAGGAAGTCTGAGAACACCTTCCTGCTACAAGTCTAACACGTACAGAAACAGAGGCATTCACAAAAGGTACTGTAATATAGTGGTGGCTTGTTTGACCAAGCGTTGCTCCACGGTACAGATGTGCCAGCTTCCAGGTCATGCTCTCTCCAGGAGCATTTTGAAGACAGGAGCCCTTTCTTTTGCTTCGTAATGCTGCTTTTTCCCCATGTCAATTCTACTTTAATGCCTTAATTGATGTTACCAGCTTAATAGTGCATTATAATTTGAAATGGGCTTTTAACCACAGATATTGGAATATTGACGTTCTTGCAGTCTATTTAAATCCAAGTCCACAGGGGGCTGTGTTCTTTGCTGTCATTTCTGAAGATACTTAGCTGGCCCATGAGCCACACTGGCACGAAATCATTCCTTTTCTACCGACAAGAAATTCCTTCAAACCCCCGCAGAAACACAGCTTAGAAAAAGCATTGACACCCACCCCGATATTCAAACCTTCCCTTGGACATCTGGGTGAGAAGGATAAAGCGAACATGCACAGTCAGATACCCAGCAAGAAGACGCAGAAAGTTCTTTGGGAAGTTTAAGCCAGCAATTCACAATTCCTAGTGCTCAGTTACAGCGGTAACAATTCACTGGTACAGCCAAATAACAGTACTCCTCCTCAGGGTTTCTCCAACTCAGCTAGATTTACACACAGTTAGGCTTGTGCCAGTAAATTCCCATTTATGAATGCGGGATGCCTTACTGCCCAAAGCAGCAATAAGGCTCTTTAGAAGCAAAATGCAGTGCATGAATCATGAGGATGTGTTCATTCTACTAGAATGGTTCACGATCTAAGTTAGGGGCAAATTAAACATCTGTGAAAATGACAGCCTTGTTGTTTAGAGCGGAGGCATGGCACCCAGGAGCACCAAAACAAGCATGCCCAGAGCAGTGCTAAGGTACCCTAATACCAGGGAAAAGGACTGCCTCCTTACCACTCCCTCTCACTGGCTTGCAGAGGAACTATAAATCCGGTCAGAAACATAACTTTGCCAGATCCACAGTTACGAAATATTACAAGTCTAAAAGGAACTATTTCCTAGAAAAAGAGGGAAAACTATCTGAAGGTAAGAACTTGCACATCTTGTAAAAATCTGTACCTTATGTACAACCCTTCTGAGTTCCACGTTCCGGGAAACGATAAAGGAGGCATAAGCTGCATTCGGTATATAAACTAAGAAGGGAATATTCTGTGCATATTTTTCAAGCCCTTAGTGGTATGGATCAGAGGCTTCCAACTTTCATTTGCACACCATAGGCACTTCCTGGCTTTCCTCAGCTCTGGAAAATTGAAGGGCTGGATACTTACTTGTTGCTGTGCTGCCCTGTTCTGTGCAGGAATGCATTTAAAGTTGCTCTGAGATCTTCACTGATTTTCTCCTGCAAAGAAGAAATTCAAAGATAGATCAACTGCTTGGGACTCGAGAGGTCACAGCTTTAAGCAGCATTATTGACAAAGTGAGTTTTGTTATTGTCAAGCATTTGCATTAGACTCCAAAGCACTATAATAACTTGAAGGAAAAAAACGATCAATTTGTATACCCAGGAGAAAAGTTAGGAAGCAAAGCTTCAGCCGAGAGGTTAAACATTTGCCCAGCCAGTGATTCCCTTGATTTCAAACCCAATGCTCTAACAATGGCCCAGGTGGCTTTCCCTAATCTAGTAAGATACCTACAGGATAATTAATCTTTTAGGGTTGACTCTTCAAATAGACCACTGGGGTTCAAGTAGCAAGGCCAGATTCAGTGCACAGTACGGTAACTTAGTCTGAAATAAATACATCTTTTTTGTGTGCGCTGATATAGCTTTGTTAACATGGTGAAAAACAGCTTGGTTACGAATACATCTCAAGATAAATAGTTATTTGTACAAAGCACCTCTTTCCTACTGCCCGGTCACCTGCAAACCCCCCAAAAGATATCATCCATGTCATCTGCAGGAAATTTCCAAGTCAGTCTTGAGGTGCTCATCCCATTCAGCTGTAAGAGGCTCATTTCTTGTTTCTGCATGACTTAATTGAGTAACGTGGCACCTTCCAGTTTTAATGTTCTGCCTGTGTAAGCTGGCTGATTGGGTTAAACAAGAAGGCTGTGGGCTGGCTGGCTAACTGCAGCATGCACAGATAATGACCGCAGAGAAAGCACTTACTGTTGCCCTCTTCCGCAGAAATGCGTCTGCTTCATCCACAAATAGCAAGAGGCTGTAAAAAGAAAGCACTACACAGTAATAGGAGACAGGTAAGTGAGGCTCCAATGGCTCAAGGATTCTCCTGTCCCCCTACTTGACACCCACACCTGTGACCAGCTGTAAACCCAAAGGATTACACAACCAATTTCATTTCTTAAGGCAACATTTCTCATCTGAGCTGCAGCGACTTTCTGGTCGCATGCTCTTGGCCCATGCCAACAGTTAAGAAAGAGGAGTTAACTTAAGACACCTTAGGCCATAAATGACCCCAGGCCTCTGCGGTTTTGTTTCCTGCTGTTCAGAAGCAGGCTGAGCAGAAGCAATTCTTGGGCACACGACCTTAACCTCCTCCAGATTTTTAAATACAGATGGGAGAAAACAGTTACCAGAGAAAAAGGCATTTTCATGGGCATAGTTTGGCAATGGGTTTCTATCTAGCATTGCTGGCATGTTCCTGTCAAGTCTGATCAGATCTCTGAAATCTAGTCCTGCTCCCCAGGTACTTATGAGTGCTTATTTTAGCATTACTCCTATCTAGAGGAGTGTATGCAAGGCTACAAGGCCGAAACAGAAGCACAGAAGTCTTGTTGACAGTGACTTCTTCCTGCCATGCTTCCTTATGCCATTCTGAAAACCTGCAGAGTCCTCCTTTGCACACAGTTTTGCTATTTTCTTGAGTTTTTCCTTTCCAAACCACACTGCCAATAATATAATGGTTTTACTACCTGTGGAGAAGTGAATTAATAAAATCAATGAATAATTCACGAAAATAAATTCACTTATAACCCAGGGGTAGTGCTCTTCCCAAGAGACCAAGCGTATAAAGATGTTTATCAATAACAGAACCAAGTTGCTCATAAAGCTGCCACAGCTTGTATTACTTTCTTGTCCAGCTTCAAATACAGCTTTCTTTCAAGGGATTTCAGGGCCTCTTAACATCTTTTATTCAATTCCAGTTTTTCTGAAAATATTCTCAGCTACAATCTCTGCAGAGAAGCATCTTCCACCACTATTGCTCTAGCTAATAAAGGTAACACGGCACTCACCAGCAGCTAAGATTGTTGGATATCCAGAATAAAGGCTGCTTAAATACTGCATGTTACCAAAGGTTAGAATACTGACATATACGGACACATGTAAACCATCTTACAAAGGTGATGATCAAGGGTATCTGGAGTGTTTAAAGTTCTTATGATGCAAGTTTTTGATGAGGACAGAATAAACTCAGCCAGCATCTGTAATCTCCTATATCTTCCAACTTCTTTTTCTAAGCTTAAATTCTTACACCTTTCCTTCTACAGCTCATCAGGTTAAGAAGAGATTAAGGAGTAGAAATCCTCAGGACATTCACTCTCCCCTTTAAAAAACAAACTTGCAGAGTAGCCAACGGAAATATCTAGGTGACAAATGCAGCAATCTATTGGATTTTAATAACCTGGCTGGACAAAGAGCTCCTCAACTGCCTTTGGACTACAGAAATGAATTTACACCCATACACACTCTATAAAAAAAATCAAGGAGTCAAGTTTTAGCCTTAGTATGAATCCTTCTGGTTGTTTTTTTAAAGTTGACCAAAAAAATCACAAGTGGCTTGTGACTTTTACCTCCACCTAATGTCGATGCCTTTAGCATCCATCTCCAACTTATCCCTTTTTCTTATATTTCTCTGCTTCTGCTTGAGGCTCAAAAACTAAACAAGAAGTCAAATCCAAACACTACCAGTCTAAAACCTGCACAATTGCAGCAGGGAACCTAACATCCAGGGAGTTTAAGCACCTGTTTGCACCTCCACTTGTGCTAATGCTGAATACTGTCAGAACAGAAATCCCTCTGAAAGACACGCAGCCCAGCCTTCAAGCGTGCAACTTCTCTCCACCAGCGCGGGGAGAGCAGCAGGGAGTCAAGCTATGGCTGATCTGGAAACTCTGAAGTAAACAAAAAAGGTTTGGTGGAGCAGAAGAGCAAAAGCTGTCAGCCTTTTAAATACTACCAAGCAGCAAAAATTCACCCATCCTAGGCAAACTTTGGATGGTGTTATTCCTGGTCAGCGTTGCCTCATCTGTGCACGAGTATCATTCACACGGATCAGGGCTCTGAGCTACATTACTGCAGTGAGCTTCTTTGAGCAAGGAAGCACGTTCAGGGGTCAGAGGAACCTCTACTTACCCTCTCCTACTGGTGTTTGCCCAGTCAAAGAGCTTATGCATGGCAGTAACTCCTTCCCGCCCCATGGGGGCAACATCACCACCTGTCATGATGGCATAATCCATGCCCGAATGCACGGCTAATTTCTGGAAGGAAACAAAACCAAAGGGTTAAGCGCACTCTTTCACTGCAAGACCGTAAAAGATGAGGAGAGAAATAAAAGTTGCTTAGACCTATCAACGTGCTTATTTTCAGACGGTGAGTACACTCAAAGAAGAGAATACTTCTTTACCACTTCAGCAGCGTGGGGGCAGCTTTCAGCATTGCTTTGAAGTGGAAGGAAAGACGGAAAGTTAGTTTTGTGGCAACACATGAAATTTTATCAGCAGAAGGCACTGCTGAGAGTGCTTATATCTCTATCTGTAACTTGTGTTGTTTGTTTCTTCCACTCTGTTCTTCATGGTCTGGTTCGTAATTTACTTCCCCTGTGCAGCAGAACAGGATTCTTTTCACTAGATGCTTAACTAATATAACTCAAAGTTGTATTGGTTTATTTAAAAAAAAAAAAGTAGACTGAAATGCTCATTGAACCCACTGAGTATTCAGATAAAATAACAGAACTTTACTACTGTGTTTTTAAAACCTGCCACAACTCCTTAGTCTGGTGGGTACTAAACAAAGGGGTTTGATGAAGCTCCTGAGGCACACTGGAAATATCTCCCTTAAGCTTCAGGTATTAAAAAAAACAACCACCAAACAAAAAAGCCTTTCAAATCTGTGCTTTTTCAGCTAAGTCATGAAATGCAAGCCTGCCCATAAAGCAAGTTTGACAGGAGATAGCCAAAATTAACCGAGAACATCAGACGAGTCTATGGCTCGCACTGACCAAAGTTTGCTTAGGCTGCCACGCCGCTGCAGGGCAGAATTACCGCCTCAGGAAACCTCCCTCTACTTCAGCCCCAACTAGTCTGCCAAGGGCTATGTAGCATGGTAATTAAGCTTCCAGCTTAAAATTCTTCTCCATCTCACTGCGACACCTCAGTGGTGAATCAGCCCGCAACTGCCTGTGTCTGAAAGAACAGGCATGGTGAGGATGTGAAGCCAATAAAGGGAAAGATCTCCATCCTCCCTTTCAGAACGGTTCACAAACCAGCCTCCAACTGAGCCCTGCCACGGTGACAGACAGCAGGCTGAGTTACACATCATCAGCTGACCCAGAGCTGGCTATCCAGCTCTGTGAGTCAAAGAAAGTCATCTGAAGGTTAAAATGAACAAGTCAACCCACGTAGACAAGCAACAGCTCCAGCAAAACATGCTTAGCTGAACCCAACCAATTATCTGCTGCGCAGCAGGAGGCAGGGAAAAAAACAAGCTTTGCTCTGCCTATTAAAACCACCCAGTTCCTGCTGCTAATGTTTAGTGTTCTACATCAGTCCAACGAAGCTGGGAGCTTTGACAGTTATATCCAAGTGTTTTCACATCTGCCTCAAGAATCCTGTCATATAGCAGGAATACTTACAGCTGCAGACCCATAAAGCTTTGCGCTGCAGTAGTCAAAGAAGGCCAGCACACTGTGACACGTCGCCTTTTTGGAAGAGCAGTAACAGCAAACTGTACAGTCACTGCCATTAACCCAAGTGCCAAAGCCACAGCTCAAAAAACAGTCGGCTTCTCAGTGCAGTATTTGCTCCTCTCTAGAGCATAAGCATCAGATGCACTCAGCCCTCTCCTCACTCTTCCAACCTGTTCCAATCCTTTACAGCTACCACCACCAGCCCCTTGGAGTTTCCATGCTACTGG
This sequence comes from Cygnus olor, assembly GCF_009769625.2. Lineage (NCBI taxonomy): Eukaryota > Metazoa > Chordata > Aves > Anseriformes > Anatidae > Cygnus > Cygnus olor. The sequence continues at coordinate 2,686,174 of NC_049189.1, forward strand.
GTGTTAAACACACTTCTTCCCCTTTCTCCACTGCTAAACACTTTCCCCAGCTCTTCTTCCTTCTTCTCTTCATGTTTCTGTTGCGATTTCCTAGCCCTGCCCCTCTCTGCTGGCTTTACAAATCCAAACCAGCTGGCAGACTCTTGGAGACAGCAGCAAGGTATTGGGCTACAGGTTTATATATTGACAGGGACACAAAACTCAACTTGAATCACCAAATCAAACAAGTATAGGGAACCTCAGATCTACCGGACAAGCACTGATAAGCAAGTCAAAAATCAAATCCCACCTCAAATCCATGCAAACACCATCCTTGTGGAACACGTGCAAAGTAAAGCCATACCTATCTCTTCTTTCACTTGAGGATTAGTAAGCAACAAGCAGGAAAAACCCTGTTTAGACAAGCGCATATAACTAACAGAGGTGGAAACGAGACAGCAGGCTGGTGTTGCAATTTCACAAGTCACAGTTGCCAAGTGCCTTTTCCAGATGGAAGGGCTCTTCTGCCTACGCTTAGCACTAGAATCCAAGCAGCTGCACTAATTTGGAGCTGGAGCAGGTGGATGTCCTCTTCCCTTCCCAAAAGGGAGGCAAAACCACAAAGGTCAAGCGATGGATTTCAGACCACAGAGGGTGCTTAGGACCTCGTAGTTTTCAGAGCCCTCTGCAACATACACCTTGTCAGAATCTTGGCAGGGTTTACCTTGGCAAAGAGTGTCTTTCCAGTGCCGGGGGGACCATACATAAGAATATTCCGGTATAGGCTTTTGTTCTTTTTTGTATTTCTCGTTGCTATGGCAATATCTCTCACACGTGCTTCTAACTGTGGCTGTAAGAAAAGAGTTAAACTTAAGGAACAGAAAGTACCAAGAGACCAGCATCTATCAGCTTCACAGATCGGTACCAGCAAGAAGTTGGCAGCACTCCTACAGTCTCAAGCTTTTAAGCCTCAACTTCAGCTGCTTATTGCTTTGGATTAGGGTCGTTTCCCTCTGTATATCAGGATTCACTCAATTTCAAGTTCTGTCCACTTGACTGCGGTTCTCTTCTATCAAGCCAGGAAGCAGTGCAGTAACTGCTCTAAGAAGTGCTAACACCTCAACATTCACTTCATCCTGGATGCCCTGGGAGGGATATGTCAAAACGTAAGCGCTCTCTGCAGCACTAATTCTTTCATTTCAGTGATAAACATCCATGCTCAAACTTATTACTGCCTTTATAGAGGTACTGGGAGAAAGCTACTCCTGCAGGAGCGTTTTCCCTCAGCAGCCTCGAGCACTTGAATTTGCCTGATATCAAGGAATCAAAATTCAGAATCAAATACACAGAGGCAGCCCTAATTAGCAAGTTTAGAACCATTCACAGGATGGGCAAGTGCACATGCTGCTGAGGCTTTTGGCCTACAAGCAGATCTAGGTTCAGTAATATTTCACAGATTAGATGAGACAAGCAGAACTCTGAATATTAACATGCTGACTACAGAGGAAAAACTGCAGCCAGGCAAGCACTGAGCTAAGATTTTTAACTGCTTTGCACAGAGGGAAAAGAAGGTTAACAGAATTGTTAATGTATGTCACTGAACGCAGGAACTTATTTATGGTCTCGGTGCCCCAAGGGTGATAAGTCTTCAGAATTACTGGAATTACAGCGTTTGAAACGTGTGTACGGTAACAGCTTTTCCTATTGAGATTCAGAAGTCATCGTTCCAGACCAAGATAGAAAAACACAGTACTCACACTGAGAACAACTCCTTCAAGGGCATCCTGAGCCTTGCTGGTAAGACGCTTACCAACCTAGAGAGGACAAAAATCAATCACTCACATGTAGAAATCAACCACTGCTTCTGAAACTCAATACCCCCAAACCTTATATAAAATGGCAACGAGATCAGCTCACCTGTGCAGTCTCTAATCGTATGTTTATTCAAAGACCCACAGAGCTGTAAAAGGAGTTTTGCATCCTCGTGGCTAAGAACAAGACAAAAACAAAGCTAAACTTTACCTTGATAGGATGCTTAAGTGCCTCCAGCACAGTAATACGCGAGGTCTCTCTCACCAGGGAAGGTTTGCCCAAGCGTGCTTCTATGTATCGCCCGGCTACTGCGGTGGCATTCTTGGCAGAGTAAACTCCCACTGCTAGCAGGGTTAGGCCTGCCACCTGGAAAGGAAAGGGGTGAGGATTAGAAAAAACTGATAGTAAAGCAACGGTGGACATGTGCAGTATGTCTTGTGGTAGGGAACTATGGTTCAGTACAGATGCTAGCAAGCAGGATGTTTTTTTTTGTGCTCAGATGTTTTATTGCTGTTTACACAGTCAAGTTCATTCCCCCCCCCCCCCCTTTTTTTTTTAAAACGTATTCCATGCAGGCACTTAATAATAATAAGCTTGAATAAACCAGGTGCTGCCTGCCAGACTACCCCCTCCTCATGCATAAAACTTGTGCTGAACTAAAGATGCCAAGGGAAACATCCAAATTGTGGCTGCCACCAAGGACAAAGGGGCAGATGCTCCCAAGTGAATACATACCAATCACCTGTCATAACACAGGCAGAAAAAGCTGTGAAATGAGTACAGAGACCATCAGGGTAGCAAAAATGGATAGTAAGGAGAAAAGCAGGAACGGATAAGGTTATGTATCAGTCACACAGACATTCCATCAGCTGAGCCCTAGAACTGTCCCACACAGTAAGCCTACGACCCACGTAAGAACATAGGTAGCACCACAAATGCAGCAGTAATATCAACACAGCACCGTACACTAGTATTTTTGGTAAATACTGGTACACGAGAACTGCTGCTGTTTAAAAATGCTTCCTAGAGCTCATTTTTGAATAGGAGACAGAGAAAGTAAGTGCAGTGACAGCAGAGGCCGAAACCATTTGCTGAAGGAGAACAGTCGTGTCAGATCCAATACAGAAGAAAAACAGGTACTCAATAAGAGTTTCAAAGCTAAACCCACCATGGGAATTACCACCACTGCATTACAGTGAAAGATGAGGTCTTTCAGAAACCCTAGAATGCGAGACATTCCCATCAATTTGTCGGTGAAGCAGAAAGACTCCAGACTGCTCTGTGGTTTATGGTCGCTGCTCAGCTCAGCGCTAAGTTGGCTCGTATTAAACCAAGCAGCCCTGCAGGCAGCATTTTCCAGCACAGCGAGCTGTCAGAACAGACAAGGAGCTGTGCTGACAATGCTAAAGACATTCCAGGAGGTTCCTATGACTAACATCTCGGGATAGGCAGGATTCGGAAGCAAGACTTTACAGAAATCTTTAGCACGTACGGGATTATCTCCTTAAACCTTGTTCCCAGAGACTGAAAGCACTGATACCTTTTATAAACCTTTAATTCAGGTGCACAAACATAAGCCTCCTGTTCCACCTGTTCATACATATCTAATCTAGTCAGTTGCTTTACCAAAAAATCCTATTCAACTGGAAATGCAAGGAACAAGGGGTATTACTTTTAAACTGAGAGGTGTTTAGGAAGAGGCCAACTGTTCCTCACCGTTCCGAGCGTAAGGAATCAGCAGTGTTCAGCTCACAGCTAGATGCCAGCGATTCCTACCAGAGCAAGCCCAGGTAGACAAAAGGGCAAGCCGCAATTGCTTTTAGAGTGAGCAGGCTTCTGCTACAAGTACAGAACAAGGTCAAAGAGCTCAAGGACAACAAGGATGGCATTGTTCAATAAACCATGAGACACCATCTGCTCAGACGTGCAACATACCCGTGCTTTGGATGGAAACACGAAGGGTTTAGAGCTGCAGGTTCTAAGACACAAAGAATAAGATGAACTCTGCACCCGATTCACCTCAGCTTACAGGCATTTGGAAGACACAAGAGACTCCACCTTTTTAGCAGCCTCCCTCTGAAAGCAAGGTACCTTGACAAAGACCTCACGCACCCTTGCCTCATCTGCTTAGCAGCAAAGTTAGGGGTTGGTGCATCAGATCCATCCAGGCAGAGGGAAGTTTATCAGAATTTAGGTCTTCACTGACACCCACGTTACAAGATGCAGAGAAAAAAACAGCTTGGAGATTGACAGCTACATATCAAAGTGGGAAAATTATTCAACTCACCCTCCCGGAAGAGCCCAATCACTATGCCAGCTCCACAAATCAGTCTGATTACAGTGCCTATCTGCTCATCACGAAGTATCCAGCAAAGGAAGCAATCTATGCCTGACAAAGTGAATTCCACTGAAAACAAAACCAACTCTGAACAGAACCTTTGGGGTTACACAGATGGGGAGAGGTAGGAAAAGAAGCAACCCTTACAGTAGGCAGAAAGATGAAAATCCAGGGCTAATTTAGAGGAACTCTTAAAAAGAACTGGCTAAATCTTGCATTACAGCATTTTTCAAAGCAACAGAAAATGTAAGAGTTTGGGCTGTGTTATCTGCTTTCCAAAAATATATGCACTCTTGGCATTATTTAAAAAAGTCCTAAATTCACAAGACAAGAGCTCGTCAGAAGCAAAAGTGACCATAATGCAGGAAACTGGTATCTGGGTCAAGAGAATATGCAGCTAGAAGCACCAGGCAGTAATCTTCAAAAGGCTCCGGATACTGCAGGCACTCCAGGTAGGGCCTGCTGATTACAAAAGGATCCACTGAAAGCGAGCACTCACTCAGACAAAGCATCTTTTGTGCCAGCCTCCCCGTATAAAACTGGCTGGCGGAGCAGACGGTTGTGACTGATTTCAAGCAAATTGTCCATTTTAACAAGCCACGCTACTAAAACTATTTTAGCACCGCGAAGTTTTGTTGTAAGTAGTGCCGTGAGAGACAGCCTTATGTCAACAAGAGGTAACTGCCACGCTCTTTCCTCCCGTGAAAATATGCTTAGATGGCCTTTAATCAAGACACACAACAGTTTTACAAGCGATCTCTACATTTCCAGCTTATCCATAAACAACATTTTTCCCCCATGATGTGGGGATGCAGGCGCCCAAGACGGCACCAAAAAAATGTCAGTCAAGGCAAAGAGGGAGGAAGAAAGCCCATCATTAGCAAGTGACTAACGGCGTTATTCGTTTTTTAAAAGCATTTGCATTTTTGCTGCAGTGAAAAGAAAGGAACGCTCTCCTTTCAATGTTTACTCAGGAAATCTTGTGTTATTCTCCACTCCCTGTTCTAATGACAGGATGTTGTCCCTGGTGATCAACATTCAGTATTTATATGCTCATTACTCCCCAGCAATGCTTTCTCATAAATTAATGGGATGAAGATCAAGGAGAAGAGAAATTTTACAATAAATATGGGAATTCTGAATGCAGATGTAGTGAGAACTCCCACCAGGGAAGAGGCAGAAGCCTGCGTGTTCAAGTTAGTGAAGACTGCATGGCAATCGTTGCATAGTAATCATCCAAATTCTCCAGGCAAGACAAAAAAAGAACACGTAATCTTCCCCTTTCATGTCACTATCTTGTATCCCTCATCTGGAGCAGCGGTCTTCAAAGCATCATGCATGCATCCCAGGGGGTATGAAAGACCATCCACTGGGGTGCAGGACGAAAATATATACATTTGTTACTGTAATTCCAATAATTTATAAATAAATATACCTGTAGTGGGGGAACACTGTCAGATTTTATTACTATTTTTTACTTGTGAGGTGTACACAATGACAAGTTTTGGAGAACAGTGGTCTAGAAGAAACAAACCCCTTTTTTGTCCACCAGAGATCAACTCTTACACATTGTCAATGTTTTCCCTAGTATCCCTAAAAAGCCATTTCCAGATTGAAGTTTAACCAGAAGACATCAGCAGGAAGGAGCTGGGATTAGATTACTGTTCCCACAAAAAACACCACTTGCAAAGTAGTCCTATAAAGCAACGTTACACATTTGACAACGCTCGTTACCTACATACTGCTGCCTTACATACGCAACGGGCAGCAAATGCTAGGTCAACTGTGAACAACCGCTAGGATGAAAAGAAGCATACTTCTTCACAGAACCTCCACCGATCACCTGTAGCAGCAGGCAAACCTTCAGGCAAGGTGTTTGTTAACATGGTGGTTCCTCGAAAGGCAAGACAATTACACGGGGCTGATCAAAGCCAGAACTTTGATGTGACCAAAGAGGAGAATTAATTAGTATAAAAATTTGGAACGTGGTATCTCCTTAAATTAATACTGCAAGACAGCACTAAGCAGCACATTCATGCCATAAAATTTCACAGGCATACCACAGCGAGGAGATAAGTTTTGCGTACACTTACACAGACTTTTCTGGAAGCTATCAGTACATGACACAATCTTACCGTGGCTGTAACTTTATCCCAGTCTGTTACAAAAGCACGAAATCCTTCCCCAAAGAGCATTCCAGCTGTCCTATGGTAACAAAACATCAAGACAAACAGGAGAGAGAAGAATTTTGATGACTGATTTGAAACAATTTACAACAGTTTTATATTCTATTATGATCTTCTTTAGAACCAGTCAAAACAAACTGAGGGCTCACCTGGGAACTCAAACATGAACGAGCACGTACATACATTTATAGTCATCTGATGTCTACACCTGATCTGAGATTAAATCCAAAAAAGTATTTGGCACTAGGCTGATTTAATATATTAAAGAATCAGCTTAGTGGTAAGTGATGCATTGTAATCTTTAAATTAAAAGCTCTTTCTATTCAAAAGTCTCAAAGTACCTGAAATTAACAGATTAAAAATTCAAATGCCCACCCTTTGGAGATGCACTGGTTTACTTTTATGGTTTATGTTCAGAAAACGTAAAGAAAGTTTTCACAGCAACCAAATCTCAATCTTAATAAATACAGGTTGAAAACATCTGTTTTCAAGACGGTTTGAAAATTGTACAAAATTCATAGCTCTGTACTCTCTTTGGTTCACACTCAGATCACAACGTACCAAGACACATTAAAACGAACCTTCTCTTTCAACTAACTCCTATTGTACAGAGGACAAAGCTGTTCAGTTTTAATATTCCTCAGAGCTTAGAGGAATAAACAGCAATGGTTTCCTACATGGTAGGGGAAAACTGCACAGAAGCTAGGCAACCACGTCCTCCTGTCGACTTGCACATACTTGAGGGACTCTAGCACAGTTTGGCGATGCTCAGCAGCTTTTAAGCGTATCTGCTCCCGAATGATGTCTGCGTTCTCCCGCTCAGCCTTGGCACGGGCTCTTGCTTCTGCCTCAACGCGCAGCATTTCGTTCTTATGCCGTAGCTCCATCTCTCGCTCCACAGTAGCTTTAAAAAAGGAGAGAACAATCTTTTGGGCTGGCTTAATCCCAGGCAGCAGGTTGGGGAAAGATGCATTGACTCATCCTGGCCTCACCACAGCTGTGCGTGGTCCCACAGCCAACCAGTACAGTATCAGAGAAGACAGGCAAGGAATTTTCCCTGGGTGCTTAGAGGGATCACACACCAAATAGGCGTCCCTCTCCAGAGAGGGCACTGCGAGACAATCATAAATCTGTTCTGGAAACCTGTTACCACAAAAATTGCTTAGGACAGACCTCAGCCAGAGAGCTAGACAACATGGGGTAAAGCAACAGAGAAGGAAAAAGACAGTGCCTCTGGGAGGAGGTGGGGACCTCAGGAATGAGATTACCTCCTCCTCCAAGGTTCACCCCTGAGCTTTGTTAAATGGTTGCTGCAATACTACAAGGATACTGATCAAAGCTCAGAGCACACTAGATGGCAGCAAGGAGCAGACAACTTGGCAGAACACGTGCGTGCCGAGCAACTTTCTGTTCCCACTGGGTCACCTACAAACTGCCTTACATTTCTGACACTTGTGGCCTAGTGGAGTCCTGCTGGCTCTCCCAACCCAGTGACTGCAGCAACTCCATAACAATGAGAAGAAACAAAGCAAGTTTCAGACTAAGTTGTCATTATTCAGCTTTTATTTTTTACAACAAAAAGCAAATAGAGGTTAGGTGACATGGTTTCAACCACTACTCCCAGTAGCTATTTTCTTTCTCTTCCCTCCTCAAAATTGGTTCTGTTTTAGATTGCTCCAGTATAAGAGCAGGATTTCACTGCAATATCAGCAGATGCTGATAGTTTATTGGGAAATCCAAGTACCACAGAGCAGCCATTTAACAGTTCAGCCACTTCTTAAACTGTTTTTTCAATCAATTGGCAGTTCTAGTACTGCTGGGGTCAACCTGCTATTTGCCAATGTAACATTAGCACGTGCCCAGTTGTGACGTGGAGCCAATACAGACAAGGAGTTAAACACGAGAGCGGAGACCGATCTGCCCACCCACTTTGTCAACTGTGAAAGAAAAATTGTAACTTACCACGCCTCATGGCTTCCTGTTTCTGTACAGATTCCTCCTGCTTCCTCAGGTTCTCCTCATTAGCAAGTTGCTGGAGGCAGAGGTGACAGCAGAAGATGCATTAAAGTTGTAAGGACCCAGTCACTAGGTATTTATGTAAGCTTAAGTATATTAATTGCTATCAAGAAGGTGGTGCTTAGGCTGAAGCGCATTCTTCTGCTCCCCATCTCTCAGATTCACATTCTGAGTCCCATGTTCTCAGCCACTTGGTCCTAAGTCCTGATCTTTGATTTGTCTGGCTAGAAACACTGATGCCAAGTGAATAGTATGGATGAAAGCAACTGTGTCTAGCATTAGCTACCTGGCCAGCATGATAAGGCACGTTTCCAGACCTTTGACGTAAGAAAGCTACTATTCAGTTCCCAGCTGGGTTAGAGAAGGAAGCTACCATACCTGCTGTCGCATCTGTTCATCATAGCGCTGCCGTGCCAGTTTGTCCTGGTATTGGGCTCGCTGGAAAAAAAAATAGTAGTCAGAATAAAAAGATCAGGCACTTGAAAGAACCTAGTACCAAGGGCAACAATATCTGGAACATGCAGGGGGGAGAAAATAAAGCAGACACGAAGGAAAAAAAATATAAAAAATCCAGGATTTGAAAAAATGAACGGGCAAAGTTTGGGACAAGTTTCCTCAGCCAGCTCCATAAACTCCTCTATGCTGAGAAGTCTAATAGTCTGACTTCATTTTAAGGTATAACAGATACAAAAACGAAGAACAAGTATTCTCTGGACCAGAAAGGGACACCTACTTACTAGGATCAACATGCTTTCATGTTCTAAAACATAGCACCTGGACTGGCGACTGCAAGCAATAGAAGTGCCCAGATACATACTGTCTGTCAGATAAGCTCCCTTCCTGATCCTTTTTCTTGTCCCCCATAGTTTCTCTCATCAATTTTCCACTACAACTCGCAAATACATCTACATCATCTAAACTCAACAGAAGTGGTCTGAGGGACGCAGTCCATCAACGAGGACTGCACAGTGGGTGATATTATTCTCCACTCCAAATATAGAGACACCAGAACAGCTTGCAAGTTACCTCCTCAATAACTTTATGTTAAACCATGGCACTTCAGAAACACATCACGATCAAGTTAGCTTTGACTTCAAGTAACGCCCTGTGAACTGCAAGAATCCAAGCGCTAACTCGTGAACAGACTGTGAAGCCTGCTTCCTGAGCCGGCCCCGTTCAAAGTCTAAACTCCGACGGGATAAAAAGCAACATGTGCCAATCCAGTGGTTCTAGCTCTATTCCCAAAGTGAATAATCAAGTAGAACCAATCAATCCCCTACTTTTCTGTCTTTTCAAAGTAAAAAGCCACCATATGCGAGCTATTAGAAAAAAAGCTAGCTTAAGTTGCCCCGATTTCAGTACTATTGCCACCTCAGTCACTCACGCTAGAACATAGCAGAAAACACCTACATCGCTCACAACGCAGCCTCCAGCGGCTCACAGATTTGCATCGCTTCTCCTTTGTTACTTTTTCTGTTCAAAAGATTAAACTTGGAAGAAATAGAAGCTGACCAGCTACTTAATACTGAAATCCAAATAACTTGAGGCATTTCACTGTCCAGGGCAACAGTGCTCAATAAGCCAATAGTCTACAATGTTACAAAACCTCCAGCTCTTAAATACAAAGCGTCCCTCAGGCTGTTCAGCAGCACTTCCCTAAAAGGTCCTTTAGGGGAATTTCAAAGAGTAAACAACAAGAGCAAGTGCCTTTACCTGTCTCTTTGGACGATACCAAGGTTTTGGTATCAAAAGTTCAAGTAGACATTGGTGCACTTCAATACAAATTAAATTCATCATCACAAAGCCAGCGTAAAAGACAGGCTCAGCCAGTGAATGGCCTCCCATTTACGTCTGACTGCCACCCCACCACCATCAAAAGGGGCAATTCATGCAGCGTTTCATTTTCCATATGGGAAACACAAACAAGGCCTCTTATCAGTTATCTTCCTCCCCGTTCCCTTACTGCTTGATGTTGTTTTGTTTCCTCACTGAGCGTTTTTCGTCTCTCTTCTGCTTGTACCCGTATCTGCTCATTCTTCAGTTGTTCTATGGCAGCTTCATACTCCTGGTAAGATAAGTAGATAGTTATCACAAATGAGCTCAATACATAACCCTAGGGAGAAAAGATGATGGCAATTATATTCCAAGTCACAGAATTAAAGTGATTCAAAGGATCACAGGATCACAAGCGATGCGTTTGTTAGCAGAATGGTACCCTCCAAAACCAACCAGTGACAAAAGAAAGATAAAGTATGATCGTAAGAAAATTATAAGAATTGTGTAGTTTGCTATTTAGTGATTAAATACAATTTAAATCATACTTTCCAGGAAAAAAAATGAAAAAACATGATAAAGCGCACGCAAGTCTCACTTTTACCCAACTACTCTACAATTCCCTGCAGAAAACCCTCAAGACTCCCTAAAAACAAGTGTGCTATCGCAGGATTTGCGAACCCACTCCAGACACGCCAGTTACCCAAAAAAAGGGGGGGGGAAACGTGCCGGAGGAGGTGCCAACCCCGCTGCACTTCACCTTCCAGCGCTCTCATTCCTTCAAAGCAAGCACCCCGCCTCGCCAAAGCTAAGCCACAACCTAAACGACTTCGGCTCCTCGGCAGATCGCTAGATAACGGGGCTCCGGCTGATGCCAGCCCCCAAACCCGACGTTTCCTCGGAAGGGGCCGGCGAGCCCGCGCGCACCTTGAGCTTGGTCTGCTGCTCCAGCTGCAGCGTCTGCTCCTGCATCTGCGCCAGGCTGAGGGCATCCTTCGCGTGGCCTGCAGGAGAGGGCAGGGGCCGTTAGCGCCCGCCGAGCCCTCCCCCGGGGCCGCCCCCCAACCAACCCCGTCCCCTTCCCCCCCCGTCACCCACGGGACGCGTCCAGCTCCCGCGCCGCCTTGGCCGCCCGCTCCAGGCCCGTGGGGTCGAAGTTGCTCCATTTGTCCTTGGGCGGGTGCCGGTCCCCGGTTCCTCCTCCTCCTCCTCCTCCTCCCCCCCCCCCACCGGTACCCCCCGGGGCCGGAGGCAGGGAGACCCCGGCCGCGTCCCCGCCGCCGCCGCCCCCCGGGGCCGCGCCGCGGTTGAGGCCGAAGAGCCACGACATGGCCGCTGCCGCCGCCGCCGCCGCCGCCGCCTCCTCCGCCCCGCCCCGCCCAACCGGCAGCACCCCGCCGGCCGCCCGCCACGCGCCGCTCCCCGCGCCCGCGCCGCCCCCCGATTGGGCCCGGCGCCGTCGCGCGGGTGACGTCCCCCCGCGGGCAGCCAATCGGAGGCGGGTTCGGGGGGCGGAGGGGAGGGGCGAGGGGAGGGGAGGGGGGGGGGACCGGGTGAGGACGGGGAGAGGGGAGGGACAAGGTTAGGAGGGAGGCGTTCCGCCCTAGCAACGGGCGCGTGGCGGCGTTGCCATGGCAGCGGCGCGGCCCCGGGGGCAGCCCCAAAATGGCGGCGGGGGGGCCATGGAGAAGGGAGAGACAGGGAGGGGAAAAGAAACATAGAACCCTAGAATCGTTAGGGTTGGAAAAGCCCCCCAAGATCATCTGGTCCAACCAGCCCCCTACCGCCGATGTCACCCACTAAACCATGTCCCCAAGCACCACGTCCAGCCTTTCCTTAAACGCCCCCAGGGACGGGGACTCCACCACCTCCCTGGGCAACCCGTCCCAACGCCTGACCGCTCTTTCTGAGAAGAAATGTCTCCTCATTTCCAACCTGAACCTCCCCTGGCACAACTCGAGGCCATTCCCTCTAGTCCTATCACCGGTTATCGACAAGAAGAGCCAACCCCCAGCTCCCCACACGTTCCTTTCAGGCAGCTGTAGAGAGCAATGAGGTTTCCCCTGAGCCTCCTCTTCTCCAGACTAAAAGCTGCCCCTTCCACCATGAGCCTGCCAGAACAAGGAGTTGTGGCCAAGCAGCCAGGGCTTGCAGCCGGTATGTGGCTACCGACCAGGACTGAAGTCAGCATCCATCAAACTCCAACAGCACTGCAAACACACCCACCTGGGTTCTCTAGAAATAACAAATCAGTGATGGAGATGACATTAATCGGTCCCAGGAGGCACCTTGTTGCTGAAGGTGGCCCTTTCTTTTCAATGTAGCAGACTACTTTATTCATTTGTCCTTCTCCTGAACGAGGAAAAAGAATCCATGTGCTTGTGGCTGATATAGAGGTGTATCTCACTTTGCAGAAACTAATCCTAATCAAATTGTTTGTAATTTTTGTAATGAACATGAGAAGAAGAGAAAATGGGGGAAAGAGGAAAAAGCAAGGAAAGTAACTGTAAAAATCAGAAACATATAAAGCTCACATGTAAAATCCTGAAGTCTGAGATAGTGTGAAATGCAGAATACAGCCTAGATCATCTTCAGCCTCAATGGTTTGTGTTCTCATCCTAGAGAAGTGTCCAGGCGTCATACCCACTGTACCAGTACAGGCAAGATGCTTAAATAGCCCTAGAAATTACTAGGCTTTAGATAAAAAATATTAAATAGTTTAACTTACCTGCCCACCTTGGAATTTTCATGCTCATGAGTACTACTAGTTCAGACAAGATTTAAGGGACATTTATTTTTTGGCTTCTTGTAAAGGAATTTTTATTCACTGAAGCTGAAACATTATTGAGACTGACATATTTCTGCCTACATATTTCTGACATTTTTTTTGGCAGCGGTGGGGGTGAAGTTCCGTGTAAACCAGACTATGAAGTCATGGGTGGAATGCTTGTTTTTAAGTCATTTAAAATTGAGATGAATACCAGCTTTTGAACCCATACCTCTGAACAAAAGCTACACTTAACCAATTTGTCCTTACTGCCATCAAGAACGAAGGAATCATTCAATAGCTCTTGTATTTTATATTTAATTGACTGTCTTCAAAAGGGTGCGTTACAATTGGGGGAATCTGAATGTATTAGTAAGCTATGCAGGAGTTGTGCAAAATTAAACAATCTCTGTCCTACAGCAAGATTGAACAAGATACCTTATTGCGTGACAGTTTCCAGAGGCTTTATCTTTCCCTCAGCACAGAGTCTCCATTAAGATTAATCAGCCACAAATACACATTCCAAAGGAAAACACAAATCGTAAGAAATCTTCGTATCGAGTTAATGAATGACTCATCTCCCTCCCATCCCTTCCTCCTGTGCAAGGAGACAGCCCAAGGCAAATGTTCCATAAACCTGGACGTGACGAGTTCGGAGCTCAGTGACAAAGTTCCCCTCAGCTCCAAAAGGAACTCATTTTAAGGAATCCATAAGCAGAGCTATGGAGGGTTTGCAGGTTGGAATGGCAGTGCGTGGAGGCTTTCCAAGCACGGCTTTAAAAAAAGTGTTCTGTGTGTCAAACAAATAAGCAATAAATTTAAAATATTGCAAGCATTACCAAGGGAAGGTGTTCCCACTGGTGCTGGTTTTGGTTACCAGAGGAGTAGCTATATTTCTTTATAGCCATAAGCCCCAAATTTTGGAACTGTGCTTCTCAAATGGCTTTGTCACTAGCTACTAAAATTGGTTTTTTTTTCTTTTTTTTTTTCTTTTTATTTCTTCCAACTCCCCTTTCTGAAGAGTAGCTTAGTGACAGCCAATTCAAGCGTGGGGCTTGAAAAAAAAAAAGGAAAGAATCAGATTCATTCTTCTCCCATAAAAACCTGAATTCTAAATGTAGCTAAAGCTTAGCACCGAGTAGGAGCCCAGGACAAGACAATTTAAAGATGTTTTAGGAGTCTTCAGAGCACAGAGGACAGAGCCTGGAATGATAGTGCTGGAGACTTACAGCCTCTAATTAGCCATAGAACAGGCTAATTAATCTCAATATAGCTGCTCTGATGGCAAGACTCATACCTAACTTGATGAGACTGATTGCAGGTATGCCACAGTAATTCAGTGGTCACAGTCCAGGCAGTAGTACCCTGTTGTGTTGTTTGGAGGTGCGTGTTTGATTGAGAAACCAAAATAACTGCTTTAGATGGCCTTACAGTCTGGCCTTTCTGGACTCACTGCTGCTCCTTGAGCTCAGCTGAGGGCTGAAAGCTTTGGATTAGAGTAGCCTGCTGGGGAAGCAAATTCCCAAGTTTTCTGAGTTTTATGCTCTCTCAGACCGTTATCAGATCCCAAGGCAAATGACTCAGGGGAACTGAATCCTTCAAAGTCCATCTGGGATCTGTAAGTTACTGCAGCAGACGAACTTAGCACCAGTGCCAGTGTTGATGAGACTCAAGAATTCAGCAGGCAGACGTGAACAAACTTTTCTCCTAGAGCACTCATCGACAGTACTTGTCAGCCCTGGCCTGGCATGGTCCTGTTGTTCCATTCCTCAGAGTTCACCGACCAAGCTCTGCCACAAACCAAAAAACTGGGAAAACTAGATTATTCTTGCACTTTGTGGAAGGCAGGTCTTTTATAAAGCATTTCCATGTCCTGGCCACAGACCAAGTGGGTTAATAACCTCTTTTCTTCCTCTTCTCAGATATCCTGGTGGCTTTGACCAGGTCTCCTCTGTGTACTGCACATTCTCTGTACATGTTATTCTTTCTCCTAGTGCTTTTACCTTCCATCCCTGAGATGCTATACTTCTGGGATGCCTAATTTGCAATACCTATTGAATACACCGGATGAGTTGGAGGAAAGCTGCTCTTTGCCAATATCAATGGCTATTGACAGTTTGTAATCTCTCTCTGAGTGCAGGTGCCCAGAATAAAAGGCCAGTGCAGTAAACAGCTGTGTCTTGAACATGCTCATAGGCTGCAAAAATACAACTGTATCAATTTAATAAATAGAGAATAGGAAATAAGCAAGCAATAGTGAAGATTCATCGGGTTGCTTTTGTTTGTTGTTTGTCAGGCATGTTTTTGTACAAGAGAGGGTACAGATTTGGCATCTAGCAGTTGGATTGTAGGTTCCACTCAGCCAAACCAGATCTTTAAGCTTTGCGAGAACTTGACGTAGGATAGCCTTTAGAGGTGACAACCAGGACAACTCAGCTGACAGTGCAGGCTGGGAAACGATCCGTGAGCTTTCTGGCTTCCTCTGCAGACCCCTCCATTTTGTCCAAGTCTTTGTCCAAGCGAGATCCCTTGCTCTGCGGGGGATCAGTTCACTCTCAGGTCTGTCATGCTCTCTGTCTGTGCCTATATCCTTGGGCTTCTGTAGCTGGGAAGAACACAAAAAGCACAACGTCAGCCTCATCTACCCATTCTCCAAATCAGAATAAGTCAGAGACCAGATGACCCTGTGGTCATCATCACCATTGCTCTGACATCTTATTGGGAAAAAATATGTGCTTCTGCCCTGGCAGACAGCTGCTTCTTAGCTTCTACTTCAGCCTCTTGAAAATCCTTTTGTGTTTCATCATAGTTAAGTGGCTTCTGGGTAGTGGAAGGAGGAAGGCAGATGCCTTGTGCCTAAGTGGCTGTGTTTAGTAGATAGCTTGTCCCTACTGTGTTGAAAAGTGAAGGGTAGCCAAGAGTTCAAAAGCCTAAAACTGCACTTCAGTGCCCACGCCAGCTTTTAGCTGTGTCCTCCCTGCCTCTGTCGTTCCAAACCACCACGGAGTCCCCTGCACGCTTTTCCTCCTGCCTGCAAACACAAAGCCACTAGGAGGAGTATTGCTCTTAGAAAAAGGGGAAAAAGCCTAGCTTTGGGCAACACCCTCTGGGGTGGTTGCTGTGAAGAAGCCCTGTTGACAAGCTGGCTGATGAGCACAGGGCATTTCAGCCACGACTGCTCCTCTGTGTTGGATGTCCACCACCCGAGTCCCCTTCGGGATGCTTTCCCCTGGTGAAAGGGCCCCAGGATCCTCCCTCGCACCCCGACTCACCCGGCTGCATGCGCACCATGCGGCACAGCCCCTTGCCCGGCTGGTTTTTGTACATGGGCTTCACGCACACTTTGTTGGTGGTGCCCGAAGGCAGGTCGGTGAGGAGCACGCTGTGGATCTGTGGCGACACGCTGATGAGGGACGAAGGGCCCGTTTGCCGACGGCACCTGACTCGGTAACCGAGGACCTTCCCGTCAGCGGCGTCCCAGGAGGCTTTCAGGGTGTTGGAGCCCATGTCTTCGAAGCGAAGGTGCCTCACTTTGGAGCCCTCTACAAAAAGAAGCTCCATGTTATTGCGTGACATTTGTACGGAGCAGTCCTCGCTGCTTGGCTCCCTGTTGCTCCTGAGGGGACTCAGGAGAAGGCGCGGACAGCCACCCTGGGCTTTCTCATCACTCTACGTCTCCACACTGGAGAACCTCAGCCCAGTCAGTCCTTAACTTGTGGTACCAGCACAAAATCCTTCTGTTGGCACTGTTAGGTACCTGCTGGCCCCCTCCCACCCGCCTCCCTTCAGCAGCGAGCGCTGCTCACTCACCTTCCTGAGTGCATGCTTTAGCCGACAGGGATTTCTCCTTTCCTGACCTGTAGATCGCAGTCACCGTCACCAGGTAGGTGGTGTTGGGTGCCAGGTTCTCCACCACAGTGCTGTTTTGCTTGCCATCCACCTCCAGCAGCTGCGCCGAGTCCCCAGGGAGCGGCCCGTACAGGATCTGGTAGGCGGCCACGCTGTCCGGTGTAGGAGCCCAGCTGACCTGGAAGCTGTGCGGGCTGGACTCCGAGATGAGAACCTGAGCAGGAGTGATTTCCTCTGAAAGCAGAGCAAAAAGACGGGAATGAGTACGTAACTCACGGCATCGGGATGCTCTCAGAGGAGTATAATTGACTTGCAGCATGTTTTGCTTCCAGGAGGTGGAAGAACTACCCAGCAAGTGGATGTTTGGAGTCAGCCAGGTCAGCACACGCCAGCTCAGCTCTAAGGGAATGGTTTCTCCAGCTGTGCAGCATAGACAGGGCACAACTACACAGCTCAAACTGCTCTTGCATGCAGAAAATGAGTATGTGATGCAAGTCCATCTTGACTTTGTCACCCTGCTCAGATTTTCAGCGTGCCACTTTTTAAAATGTTGCTATAACTCTGAGTTAAAATCAGGTGCTGCCCCAAGCCTTCCCTCTCATGCAGGGATGCCGCAGCAGTGGCCACCCCAGCCTGGAGAAGCTCCTGTTTCCAGAGCACTGCCCTCTCCTAGCTGTGCCTGCAGCTCCTGCCTTCCTCCCCCAGGACAAGGGGCTCTGCTTTCTTCCAAATCCACAGATTTTAAGGTTGGAAGGGCATCTCCTCTCACATCGCCTGTTCTGAGCAGTGCAGAACATTTCTCTAAGGAAAGAGTGAGCTGAGTGCCAGCAAAACGACGCCTTCTCCTTGCTCTGGTCTGGCCAGGCTGCAACCATCTGCCTCCCCCAGCCAGACCAGGAGGCTGCGGGATGCAGACCAGGGGCTGTCCTGCTGGCTTTACATCCGTGAGGCTCAGCACAGCAGAGCCTCCCACCTTGGTCATGACTGAGCGCATTTTACCTGCCAGGGTGGTGACCCTTGTTGTCTGGGGAGGGAAGTAGTGGACGTTGGATTCAGGAACAAGTGCCACCTCGTAAGTGGTTTCTGGTGCGAGGTTGCTCAGTGTGAAGCTTGTGTGAGCCCCAGACAGTTGCGTTGTCCTCTTGCCTGCCAGATTGTTTGTCGGGGCGTACTCTAGGGTGTAGTAGCCAGTTTCTTGGGAGAGGAGTTTGGGCCACATCAGACGGAAGCTGCTTGAGGTGATATCCACTGCGTGGAGCCGATTTGCTTGGATAACCTCTGGGAGAGAAGGAGAAGCAAGAAATCACCAGTGGCATTTATATACAGAATATGGCACACCGAAAATACAGGCCCTTTGGACAGGAGATGGGGCCCACAGGGACACTGGATGACAACAGAGTCACCGAGACTCTGAAAGGTTCAGGAGCACAAACCCAAATCCTCGAAGCCAAGCACGCAGCTTCAAAACCAGAAAGCAAATGGAAACCGAGGTGGCAACGCTTGGATTTTCACCCCACTCCTACCCCTTGGACAAGACCTTTTTGCTGAACAGAGCCCCTCCTACTAAACCCAAACCCCCAAATCTCATCATGTAATGACCCCACAGCCAGGAGGAAGGGGCAGCAGCCTGGGACCATCCAGCACTTGCTGAGTTCATCCCAGCTGTAGTTTCTCCCCGCGGCGTCTCACAGAGCTCCGTTGTTCCGTGACATTCAGCGGTCAGAGGCGCTCTTGTGCTCGCCCCTCTCCGCCCCTGCACGCAGGCGTCTCTCCGAGGCCGGCGATACCCTTGTGCTCTGGACCCCCCGTGCCAGGCGTGGGCAGCGCTGCCGGAGCTCCACGCTTCTCCCAGACCCCTCTGCCACTCGAGCCTTCAGCCACGCTCGGTGTCCTGAGCCCAACCTGCGCAGAATCCCCCTGCTCCCTGCCCAGGGCGGGCAGAAACACCCCAGGACTTTGCATCTAGCTCTGGGGAAGTGGCACAGGGAGACAGAAAGCAGCTCGATTTTTAAAAGCAACTTGAGCCTTTAAGAAGTGCACTTGCTCTGCGCAGTCTCACTCCTGAAACCTTCTTAAGGCACCCTCCAGCTCCAGCCCAAACACTTTGCAGAGTAATGCAGGTAGCCCTCACCGGCTGCCCATCACATGGGGGCACAAAAATCTGCCCCAGACCTGCAGGAGAACAGTGGGCAGCCACTGTCCAGGCTGGGATAAGACCAGCTCTCCTCCTCGGAGCTGCTGGCATCCTCACCAAGCTCCCCGCACCGAGCAAAGCAGCCTCATTTTTTTCCTCTGAGCTGTTGCTTGGCTCTGGGGGAGGCAGGAGCGCTCCCCTCCGCTGTGCCCCTGCCAGCAGCAGCGGGAGGAGGCAGCACCACGGACCTGGGGCTCCGCAGCCTCCTGTGAGCCCCACGACTGCCAGGGGCCAAGCCACGGAGGAACTGGGAACAGAGGAAAGGTCCCGGTGCCAAAAACCTCGCCAAAAGCTGCAGGAATGGAAATGAATGAGCTTGGAGGCAGGGCGCAGGGATGCTGTGAATAAATCAGGAGGATTAAAGTGATGGGGTGCAGCACCTGAGGGATGGGTCCCAAGCACCGGCTCAGGCTCTTGCTGCCAGATTACAGATGCCCTGACCACTAAAGAGGGCCATCAACCCCAGAAAACAGATGCCCATGGTTTCCTTCTCAGCCCCTCCACGCTGCTGGGAAGAAGCAGTGTGTTATCCTGTGGTGTTGGACCCAGGCAGTGCCCTCCTAGGAGCGCTCGGGGACAGCTTGGACCCACTTGCCTCCCACCCATGGTGACTCACACAGGATGAGCGTGGACACAGAAGCACCGCTCCGCGGCCGCGAGCTTGCTGGCATCCCATGAATGCTGGCAGGTCAAGATTAGACTTGCTGGAACGCTGCTGCTTTTATGATGTGTGCAAGGAACACAGTCAGGCAGCAGACGAACCCCTTCTGCCCTGGATCCACGATCCCCTCTGCAGAACTTCAGCTGGGTCTTGGGACAAACCACCTCTGCTTCGTGTTTTATTTCCCTGCTTTGATATAGAAGGGGTGATATGTTTCAGACCAGAAATCTGCACGGGAAGTGGCTGATGTCTTGTGGCTGCTGGGCAGGTGGGCTCCTGCAGGACTGGGCTCAGAAGACGGTGCCAGAGGATGAAACAAGTCAGTGGTTGTCAGCTCTGCTGGCTGAGAGAAGAGCAAGTGGATGCTAGCACAGAACCTGATGTTATCCCAAAGGAACGCCTTGCTTTCACAATTTACACAGGTCCAGAAGCAGGACGGGTGGTGATGAAGGCTGCCTCCTCCAGGAAGGGGCAAGCCATGTGTGGTTTTATTAAGGCTAACTCAGGTGATGTTACTAATGCCTGAAAGCCCCAGCCCCTGGATTCACTCGGGAATTTCGCCTTCCACGAAAATCCCAGACTAGTAGGTTTTAGTCCTGGTGGATGCAAAGAATGTTGCCCTGGGGCACAGAAAAGTATTTATTAGCTTTGCAGATCTTACGATCTTCAAGACAATCTTGTGCTGCAGTGATACGCAGTGGATTTCTCCTTTAATGATGCTGTTTTATACCATCGGGATTTGGGATGCACTAGAAGCTGAAACAGACATTTGAAAGGAAACATCTGGGGGTTTGTGTGGTAGAGCAGAAGGACTGCTGGTACTGCCCCATGCTCCTATGGGACAGAGATGGGTGGCTGGAAGGGAATGTGGTCCCTGGGCGGGATTTGCTAAATGGCACGGGCTGGAAATGGGAAGAAATTGCTACAGAGGGAGGGTTCTGCAGAAAGGGTTACTTGGAGATGCCACAGCCAGCTCTGACGGACTCACACAGCAGAAGCCAAGAGGGGAATTAAAACAGGATCTCCAACGGGGAAGAGAGCCTCCATAAAATGAATGGAAAGTCTGCAAAGTCCTAGTAACCCGCTCAGCTTTCCAAACAAACCCGGAGGCATCTGGGAGGCTGAGGCAGAGCCCCTGCTTTGCCATCACAGCCGCTCCCACCGCGAGGGCACTTGAGCTGCACGGAGGACATGCATCACGCAGCGCAGCATGCGGCATTCCTGCTGGCTCATCTCTTGGCCCAGGTCCAGGCTTTGGGTCTCCTTAGACCATTCCCTAGCTGCTTTAAAACACGGGGCTGCTGAAAAAACAGCTCTGCTGCCTGATCTTGCTCTCTGCACAGCCACAGCCGTGCTAGCAGCGGAGAGCAGCTGCCCTGCTGAGCCCAGCAAGCTGGGCTGGGAGTTTCTGCGCTGGTCTGTACATCTGGCAGATGCGGAACACGTTACAACAGGGGATTTATGGAGCAAAAACATTCCTGTGCTACAGTCGTAATGCTGATAGCAACAACCATCATCCCTAATTGCTGGTGGTGAGGGAGCAGCGACTGCCAGCCTCTTGTAGGCAGGGGCTGGGTGCCTCGCTGCGTGCCAGCACCGTGCCCGCACACGAGGGTGTGAGCGGGGCCAAACCCTCCCCAGGCACACAGCTTCCATTTGGGGCGTGCAGTGCATAAACCTGCTTCTGCGGATCAGGACCGCTGGTTTGGGGGGGCTCTCACGCTGCCTGCCCCTGCTGCAGACTCCCAGAGACCACAGCCCAGCCCCGCCGTACCTAGCATAGCGTCCCGAAGCTCCTTTGTGATGATGGGCAGGTCATCCACGTCCACAAAGTGCAGGTGCTTCTCGGGAGGCTGGCTGGCAGCAGCAGAGAGCTCCAGGTAATTCCCCCGCCCGGTGCTGACGATGAACACCGTCACCCCCATGTCCTTCAGGAGCTGCATGGGTTCGGAGATGTCATCGGTGGAGAAACCATCCGTCACCCAAACCAGAACCTTGGGCACGTCCGGCCGGGCACCGGCCTCGTTGCTGAAGAACTTCTCCTTGGCGTAGGAGAGCGCTTGGCCCGTGTTGGTGTCGCCCATGAGCTGCTGGGTGTCGCGGATGGCTTGCTGCACCGCCCCACGCGACTGGTACCGGTCGAAGGGGAACTCCATGGTGGGAGTGGTGCTGATGTGGATGATGCTGGTCTGCACGTCGTTGGGGCCAAAGGCGAAAGGCCGCACGAGGTCCCACATGAATTCCTTCACCTTGGAAAACTCGTAGTAGGAGACGCTGCCAGAGCTGTCCAGCAAGAAGAGGATGTCTCCCTCCGAGTTGGAGATGGAGGGCTGGGCACCTGGCAAGGGAAGAGAAAGGGGGTGTTATTTTTTTTGTTGTTGTTCTCACATCTAGCGAAACCTCTCACCCCATCTCCTGGGTGGCTTTGCTTGGACTCATCTCTCTGACCACAGCTGGGCTTTGCCAAAGCCTTTCAGACGCACTGAAGCATTACTCATGGGGTTGCCTGTGGCCATTCACAAACTAAGTTCTCTCAGCACCTTTTGTTTTAAAGTACGTTACCAAAAAAGCTGTTGGGAACAGAAAACTGGCTCCTAAGTCCTCTGAGATCCAAAAACCTTGCCCTGGATCGATCATGGTTCAGAGGTAAGGCTGAAGATGCACCGAGCTGTGGCGGTGCTCTCCAGGAGCAGGGAGAGGAGCATTGGCTCCCTGCTCTCCAGGCTTCGTTGCCAAGTTTGTTTTAAAGTCCTATTTAGAGGCAGGAAATCAAGCACAGGAGCCAGGGCAGAGCCAAAAGCAAACCCACGAGCCCAGCTCCTGCAAAAAAAAAAAATGCTTCTAAGCTCTGCGCTGCTCCTGCCTGCGCTGACACCTCTCGTTACTCAGCACAGGCTGCTCTCGAGCACTTTCTGCTCCGAGCTGGATGCGGCCACGTTCCTGGAGCTGGGACCATTCCCAGCACCAGCCAACAGGTCACCCCTGCCCCGTGCCGGGGATCCCCGCGGCCGGCCAGGGCTGTGGGCGAAGGTGCAGCAGCCCCGGGGGAAGGAGCTGGTCCCAAGGAGGAGAGCGTCTGCCGAGGTCGTGGGCCTACATCTCCCAGCTTAGGGCCACGGCAGCGTCTGGAAGCAAAGTGAGCCATATTTGGAAACGAAAAGAAGCGATAAAGAGAGTTAATGAGAAAAACTGCTGGCTCTGCTCTCCCAAGAGAGACGGCCGGTTCTCCGAACTGGCTGCGGCTCGGTTCAAAGGCTGTGGTCCACACAAGCCTGGCAGAAAAATCCCTCATTCAAGCCAATGTTGGCAGGATGGGGCTCTCCCTCCTCCCCACATCATTCGTGCCACATCTTCCCTCGCCCCTCCGAACACACCTGCCTGCCCTCCCCTGCTGCACCCCTACGCCAGGGACTCTGGAAGGTGGCTGGGGAGGGGCTGCACACCCCCCTTGGTGCAGAAGGGTGCCCCCCGGCAAGAAGAGAAAGCTGTGAGGGTGTGGCCCTCTCCATCTGACCCATTTTCTTACCATTTCAATTAAAACCCCGTGTGGAAGCGCGGACACATAGAGGACTCCTTCCACTCTTGGAGCCTGAGAGAATTACAGCAGCTGGAATATCAGTAACGAATCTGGAATCCTTTTAAGCGCCACCCTGCTTTCTGATGGCTTTCGAGGCACAAGAAGAGAGAAAAAGCCTTGGACCGGTGACCTCTGGCAGCCCGTTTGGGCTCCTCCATCCGGGAAGGGATAGGGAACGCGGGGTGGCCGAGCGATGCAGGCTCTGGGCACAATGGCTGGGCGCTGGAGCCACACGCGGGAGCCAAAACCACAGGGCAGCAGAGAGCTGGATGGAAAGGCTCCCGTAAAATTAATTGCTCCGAGGAGACGGCTCGTGCAAACAGCTCTGCCCCTGCAGAGAGACACGCCAAGGCAGGCCCAGAGACAGCCGCGAGGAGCCAGGGTGCCGAGCCCCTCCAGGGGAGCGTGCCAAGGAGCCGCCACGAGACAGCAAACCCAGGGCAGGGGGAAAAGAGAAGGCAGAGAAGTGGCTCAGGATTGAGCCACAGGGGGATTGATCCTCTTGGCCCAGACTCCTCGTGGACGTGCCGTCTACAGATGTGCAGCCAGGACGTGGGTGCCCCTTGCTGCTACGGAGAGCAGGGCAGCCCAGGGAGGGGTCCCTCAGCTCGCCCCTGCGTGAGGTGCTGGCTGCGAGCGCAGACCCATACCAGAGCCATGACGAAACAACCGGAGGAATCAGGTGGAGCCTCCAGAAATGGAGAGACCGTCGAAGTTACTTGGAGGTGACTAAGCGGGAGATGCCAGGAGGAGGCAGAAGTGGATGGCGGCCAGCTCTGCGTGACCCAGCACGACTCAGCCCCGTGCTGCGGGCACACGCCCAGCAGCCTGGCACTCGGAGCGGAGCAGAAAATAAAAGCGAGGGCCAGCCAGCTTTCCCTCCGGCCCACGGCGAGCAGCGATGTGTGTGTGTGTGTCACATCACCTGGGGGCTCCAGGTCCCTGCCATGGGCTCCTCCAGCTCCTGCCTCCCCAGGGCAGCAGCGGCTCTGCTCCGAGCTTCTGGCTGCACGAAGCCCAGGCACGTAGCCACGGCCCTCTGCTTCCCCCTCCGCTGGAAGAGGTACAAGCCACTGACTTGGCTGGTAAGACGCAGCGAGAAATATTGGCAAGGCGATTGCCTCTTCCCAGCAAGAAATTTTCTGTCCCCGTTTCTCCCCTCTGCTCCCCACTACTCTGAGCGGGGCCGTTTGTTTCCTGAGTGTTGCAACAAGCAGCTGTGAAGGCGGCTGGCCCTGGCAGGGCAGCGATCGGTGGCCAAAGGACATCGCTCACCAGTGGAAAACAAGGTCACGTGCAGCAGCACATGCAAGGGGAGCTAGGGGTGCACCCCTCGGTGTGCCAGAATGACCCCCAGAGGGGGCACACGGGGGTGAGAAACCCCACGAAGCACCTGCTAAGGGAGGAGAATCCCGAAGGAGAGTCAAGAGCCAAGCTGCTGTCAAATGGCACTCGAGTGTGCCCCGCAGCTGCGGGGCGCTGGGAGAGGCAGGTGTAATTCAGCATCCTGTGCACGCCGGTCTGCCCCGTCGGGGCTGGAAATAGCTGCGTGGGTTAGGAAGCTGCGCAGGGAGAGCTGCAGCTTGACACCGCCGGGTCCCGCCGGGGGGGGGTGGGAAGCACGGGTTGGCAGCAAACGGTTACCAAAGGCAAGTTGTGCTGGTGGGCAGGGTGGTATTTTGGGAGCTGTCTGTGCGGATGGGCTGCGATCAGGCCAACACCATCACAGCCATTTCAGCCCTGCATAAGGTGGAAAGAAATTCCTCCCCGACGGACTTGGTCAGTAGAAAGGATCCCCCCAAAAATCTAGACAAATTCTCACTGCAGGGATGCAGTGAAGTGCCTGGGCACAGCACCGTCGGTCCCTTTGGGTCTCGCCTTTCAGTTCCCTCATCCTCCTTGTTGTTCTTTGTCCTCCCTCCAACACAAACATCTCCCCCGTGCCAGAGGTGGGGCGGCGGGGATTTGTTACCAGCAAGCAGCTGCTGTTTTCGAGCCGTCTCCTTGCTTTTCAGCAAAAGAGCATCGGCTGCTTGGCTGGACACCAAAGGGAGATTCCCCACTTTTGTGGGGTTTGGGGATAGGGGACACCCACTAGAACCTCCCTGCCTCCTGCACCATCAGCCTGTGCTCTGAGGAACAAGGAATAACTGCAGGGCCCGTGCTACCACTGCTGCCGAGCACAGGAGAAGCTTAGGGAACTGCAGAGAAAGCCTGGCAGCATCCTTTTGTCACCCTCCAGCTGGCACCTGGTCGATTGGCAGGGACCAGCCGTGCAAAGGAGGGTTTTGAAGGGGTCGATAAGGAAGCAAAATGTCTCCGTGGAGTCCCGGTGCTGCCTATTTAAATGTTTGGCTTTTCCAGGAGGAAGACAGCCAGACTTGTGAGTCCTGCACCGAGATGCTGACAGGAGACATCCGCTCCAAGAGCTCCCCGCGCCCTCAGCTGGGACCTGAAGGCACGCCACGTGCCTGATTTGCGTGGGACTCGCAATGCTCGGAGCAAAAAGGGCTCAACAGCCAAAAAAGACCGCGTCCTGTCTCGGTTAACTACGTTTTAAATTCCACGTTTGTCTTCCCTTCTTACTATTTGGCCACGCAAAGCGACAACATTCTGCTGCAAGCGGAGCCGAGCGCAGAGGCCGAAGAGCACGGCCCGTGCCTCCCCATGGGAGGAGCGCTGGGGAGCGGTGTCCGTGGGTCTTTCCGTCCCCAAAAAGTAACACCGGCTGCTTTGCGACCCGTTTCTGCACTTTGTAGAAGTGCCCAACTCTTTTCTGCCAGGTGCCAATGGCTGCACGTGGCAGAGAGGGATGCTGGCGTCCTGTTCTGCTGGTGCAAGTCCAGGGCGGCCAGGTAACGGCAGCCCACGTTTCGCTTACCCAAACCTAAACTACCGGCCGGGGGGACTTCACACCGATCTGAATCTGGATCCAGAGAGGCAAGTGGCGGAGCTGGCCACGCATTGCTCTGCCTTGCTGCGCTCAGTAGCCATCAGCCTACAAAAGCCAGCCATCCTGACCACGTAGCACCGCTGGCCACCCAGCACCGTCCTCTCTTTGTCCTCTGCAGCTGAGAAAGCCACCAAGACCCCAGGAAACAGAGTTAGGGCCGTGCATCCTCGTGGCTCCAATGGTTTCTCTCCTCGCAAGATGAGGCACACCACAGCAGCTCCAGACAAGAGCCAGGCCGTGCCCGGGAGCCCCACCAGCCCGGCTGTTTGCTCAGGGTTGCTTTTGGGAGCAGCCCAGGAGGCTCCCAGGTGAAAGCCGCAGGGAGCGGGCACCCTGCCCACCGGCAGGTTCCTTTCCTCTATGGGCACCCGGCAGTTTGCGAGCCAAAAGCAGCCTGTGGGTAGCACATCTGGAGCAAGGCACAGCCCCTCGGGAACGTCACAGCTTGCTTTCTCACCTGCCCTGAAGGTCTGAGCGTGGTTTGTAGCCTGGGCTGGGGAGGGATGGTAGGGATGACTGCTGCCCGGGCGGACACGGAGCACTGTGAGCACGCCAGAGGCAGCAGCACGATTCCTGCACCAGCCTGCATCTCCAGACCCTAGTATGTGTCACCCGTGGACAGAATCCAGTCCCTGTAATGGGATCCGAGCCACAGCCATGGGCTGGTCTGCGCACCAGGTGCGGAGACAGCCCCCAGAAGTCGGGGCTGCTGCCTGGGGCTGAGGATCTGTCCCGCAGACCAGCAGCTCACGTCTCCTTTCACACTGGATCACACTTCCCGAGTACAAACTCCAGGGAAAACTGGGTGCAACCAGCAGCAGCCCAGAGCAGCCCCAGCCACACCAGTGGGGCTGAGCAGCCCCTGCCCAGCGCTGCCCATTCATCTCCTGCATGTCCCCCGCCCCGCTGTCAGGTGTGTGACACCGACCCACAATCGCTTCCCTGAGCAGCAGCCAACAGAAAGCACTGTAAGGAGGAAACACCAAGATTAAGTCACAGAGACTAGGTGGAGAGCAACAGGAGGGGTACAGGATCAGTCACTGCTTTCAATTCTCTTACTCGGGGTGCCTGGGGAGCAGTGGGGTCAGGGCTTTCCACACAGTTACACTGAACTCTGCCACCTTCTGATCCAGCTTCTTTGCCACTGCTGGAAACGAGGGTGATAAGTTTTCTTTCTAACACGGCGATTTTAGAGCAGCTCTCCCCCATTCCGTCCCGGCGCCAGCAAAGCAACCTCCACGTATAACCACCCAGGCGTATAACCACCCAGGCGTATAACCACCCAGCTAAGGCAGCGGCATAATTTGGGTTCGGTTTCCACCCAGGAGGGCCTGGGGGCAGCGGTGGGGACGCGGCTCCGCGGGCACTCACCTCTGCCAGGTGCCTCCTGCCCCGCCGCCAGCTGCAGCCAGACACCGAGCGCAAGCGCTGCCTTGGCCAACATCGCGAGGGCTGCTCCTTGGGCCAGCTACCTTAAATCCAAAAGCTCGGCTCTGGGGAGGCAGACGAAAGGCTCAACATCGGTCATATTATGTGCAAGGATCCAGCAGGTCCCGGGGTGCCGCTCGGACGCTGCTCATGCCGAGAGAACCGAACTCTTCTTTATTTTTCTGGGCTGCAGTGAGATCTCCAAGTCTTTTATTGCCCTTCTCCCCTCACCTCCGGGGCGCACGCCCTGCTTGCTGCCGGGGATGGCTCGCAGGCAGCCTGCTTGCTGCTGGGCTGGGGTGCGAAATCTGCGCCTGCAGATAAACCACTGGCCCTGCGAGACACTGGCAGCGCTCCAGCTGCAAGGGGAAGAAAAAAAAATGGGAAAAAGAGAGAGAGAGAGAGAGAGACGCTCGGAGAAATCCAAAGCTGCTCTCTCCGCTCTGGAATGAGCTAGAAGAAAAAAAAACAAACACGTATATAGAGGAAAGAAAAAGTAGCAAGGCTGGGGAGTGCGCCCTGCCCTGGGAATATTGGCTAATCCTTTGGGAGGAGGCAGGAGGAGAGCTGCCCAGGTCCTAGCGCTACCCAGCGCGTCCCAGCCCAAGGCAGCAGCTGAGAGCACGTACCAGAAACCCCACCAGCTTTTACCCTCTCGTTATTTCCCCTAGAGGAGACTCTTGCCAATGTACAAAAGTCCTGACCAAACCTTGCTTCCCTTCTCCTGCCTGCCCAGCCACCCACATCTCTGCTGCTGGCTGCTGCAGGAGGAGGTGACAATATTCCCCTGCCCTTTTTTCCCCACTTTTGGATCGCCCTGTTTGTCTGGATCCCCTCTGTCCGAGAGCAGGGAGTTTGTGTGGTTTAACCTGGCATCCTCGTCCCAGCCACAGCCCTGGGGGGCTTCTGCAGTACGAAGTCCTGTGCTGCTTTTCTCTTGAATTTTTGCCACCCTGCAGGGGATGGATTTTTGCAAGGAAATAAAGAAAAAAAAAATGTTTAGCTAACTCCTATCACCAGCAGTGGAAAAAACATATATGAATGTAGTACTTCTGGACAGATCCAAGACATTACTAGTAAGGAAAAGCTGGAAAATCACAGCTGGTTGTGAGGAGACCAATTGATCGTCATCTCCTCTAACATGGGGAGTGACCAGCCAGACGGGATAAAAAATAGCAAAGGAGGAAAGTTTAGAAGCCGGTGGGATTTCTGAAGCCAGTGAGCCATATTTCCCCCAATTTGATTTTGCCTCTCCTGGGAACTATAACAGAAAGAAAAAAAAAAGTGAGCAGGAGTTCTGAGCCAAGGAGCTGTGCAGGACGGAAAAAATCATATCCAAACTCATCAAGCAAATGGAAAGCCTAAGAAATGAGATCCAACCGAGAAACCTCAGAGGCAGCCAGTGAAACGTCAGGGGCACTTGTTTGTGCTTCTCCTCCCAGCCCCACTGCCAGGTACCCAGCACCGGGTTGTTTGGTGCCTCACACCCGGGGATCATGGACTTAGGGGAAGGACTCAGCCTCACCCACTGATTCATGCAGGCTGGAATAAGTGTTATTATTACCCCTGCTCTGATACCTACATCGTATGGCCTACAAGATCCCCTTGAAGAAGGCGCCTGGATCCTGGTGTGATGGCAGAGGTGGCCAAATGCTGGCTGGTGAGGGCCCCGACAGGGAGCTGTGCTCGTTTAACAGAGCTCATGAGGGCAGTAGGACGTGCAGGTGCTCTACAAGGGGAGCTGTCAGGATGTAGCCTCTTTCAACAAGCAAACTTTTGGGGAAAAATTACACAAAGCAAGTCACACCATGAATGGTGCTCCCAAACTGCCTCAACTTCCCCGTCTGCAGTCATAGAGGACAGAACAGTAGAAATTTCATGGGTCTGACTCCCAGTGCTCAACTATGGCTGGTGGGGACGTGGAGATGATTTCCTTTTATTACTCACTTCCCAAGGAACTCTTTGCATAGAAGGGTTGCTCATAGTTTCCTTTTCTGTCAATTTATCAATGTAAATGCCATTCAGCATCACACCCTGCAGCCTGGAGAGATTTCAGCTTTTATCTCCATAGAAGTCCCACTAGGGTAGGAGGAAGCAGGAAAAAACAGCCTGGAAAATAATTAATCTTACACAATTTCATTTTATTTTTAAATGTTACTGTAACAGACAGATCCTGTTTCCAGTAAGGCTGGTGCATGCGCGCGCCGCTTCTTCAGAGCTGATGCACCCTGCCCTCTGAAGGCAGCAGCATCACTCCGGCTTCGTTTCTCTTTTAGTGTGATCACAGCCTGGCTGCGGGTCTCAGGGGAGGCTCAGGGACAATTCGTGCTCATGAAAAATAACAAATCACCATATTTTAATTGTGGTAGTGCAGAGCTCCCAGGAGCGTCCACGCTTTGGTGTTTCACGGGTCAATCCCTAAACGTAGGGCCAGATACTCACAGAAACCCTCAGGGCTCAGAGAGCACCACGGGGAGGCTCGGTGGTGGCCGCAGCAGCTGGGACATTCTGGGGCCATAAACAATCTGCAGCTTCTGAAGAGATGCAATATCCTCCGAGGCACATCACAGCTGGAACAAACAGGCCTTTTGGCACACAGCCGTTCCTCAGCCCTACATAAAAGCTTTTGTTTGGAGGGGGCTTTCTCTATATATGGGAATTTGGAAATTCCCCACTTGGAAAGGAAGTGAAGCAGCTCCAAAGGACTGGAAGGAGGACGGGGGAAGCAGCTCCCATCGACATGCAGGTGGGCAGCTGGTCGTGGTGCCCAGACCGGTTACCAGCCGCATCCACCGACCCCAGAAGTGCCACCACAACAGGATCGGGCCCCACGCTGGCAGTTCTCAGTTAACAGCGTGTCATCCTGTCTCCAAGTCAGCTCTTATTTCTGTGAAGGCTTTGGAGAGGAGCTACAAAAATAGCTAGTTCAGTCACTGAGCTCCCTGGCTGTACTTTTCTCAGGAGCTGCCCAATGACTAAAACAACTCCCCGGTGAGGTCAGGTCTCCTTGTAGGAGACCTCCTTCATCCCAGGGCACCCCAAAATCACCTGGCACAAAAACGTAGTCACTGCTGGGGCAAAATGCAGCAGCTTTTCAACCACACGCAGCTGCATTACGCTAAAGATTTGGGTTTGTGAGAAACTCAGAGGACGGTCCTGCCCTAGAAGAATGCAACTGCCCCTATCGGAGCAGTGTTGGGACACTTGGAGGCCACTTCCCACCACAGATACCAAAGAGCTGACCGTGGATTTACCAGGCCCCTCTCCCGAGCCTGGTAACACCCCGCAATAAGAAATGCTGCCCCAGCAGCCAGGCCCTGTGTGGGCAATCCTGTGGTTTTTCTGCCCAGCACGGTGTCAAGCCAGGACACGGTGTCCTAGTTTTCCATCTGAGCAGCTTATTTGGAGCAAAGGAATTGGTGGAACAAGCTCGCAGGTAGACAAGCACATCACGTGTAATTCGGAGAGGGGCAGTGTTCCCCAAGCAATTGCCTGCTTGTGTGAGGTACTTGGGTTCCCTGCGGCTCCTGCACACCACACGGATCGCTCCTCGGGGCGTACAAGGCCTGGACAACGTGCGTTTGGGTGAGCTCTGAAGGAGCCAGCTTGTCACAAAGCACCGGTGTGCTGCTGGAGCACGGGGCAGAGCTGTGTCCTCTCCCTGCAGCTCACACCACCTGCGGATGGGGCACCTCTGTTGGGACTGAAGCCAATGCAGCTGGTCCAACCCTGCCTTCTTGGACACGTTGTCATCCACGCCTTGTTTCTGCCAGTCCTCAGACAGCCGGAGCAGGCCGCTAGCCCCTCGCGATGCCTTTCAGGAAGGGTGGCGCAGAGTGACCGAGAAGGCACGCGTTGCTTTGAGTCGTCAGAAGAGGAGGCAGCAGTTTCACGCCTTTTCACTTATAAAAGGCCATTTTTGTCCCTTTCCAGTGAAATGGCAGCGGCTGACAGTGCTGGAACATGTGAGCAAGCCACTGAATCAGGCCTTGATGACAAGGACATCTTGGCCGCAAGCAGGCCCTGTGGCTAGGTGTGGGGGGGTGACCCTAGCCAGCAACCAAGCATCAGCAGCAAGGAACTCATGGGTCAAAGCACAGATGGTTTGATATGTGAAGGAAAGCCACAGACATAAGCAAAGCAAAACAAGGAGTTCATTCACTGCTTCCCTCAGAAGGCAGATGTTTCCTGGAAAGCAGGGCCTCCTGCAGCACGTGCAGCGGCTACTCGGGAGGACAAATGCCACAACCAAGAGTCCCCATGTCCCCTGAACCCATTGCCAAGGGCACCACACACTAAGGAATACCCCTGGTGCCACTCCAGGCCAGCTGTCCCCATTCCTGCCTGCTGCAGTGTGGCCGAAGTGGGAAAAGAAAGCTTCAGCACTGCACAAGAACAGCTCAGCAACAGCCCGCGCATGGCTGCGGTACCAGTGCTGGTTTAATCATGAGCCCTGAGCACAGCAGACCCAGAGGGCTGTGGCAAGCCTTGGGACCACCAAGAGCCCTGAGGAGTCCACACAGGACACCGAAGCGATGCAAGGCAACTCCTCTGTGCCCTTCTCACAGCACCCTGGAGCTGCTGGGTTCTGGGGGGGCAGGCAGGAGGAGCACGACTCCAGGTCCTGCAGCAGAAGTGGCTCTCAGCAAGAAGACCATCTTCAAGCTTAGTCCAGAGGGACTGGGAAAGTGCTGGGCTTGGCCCTCCTTCTGTCCATCTGTCCACCCTGTCCATCACCCATCTGGGGCTAGAATGTCCTGGGTGCTCTGGCCGCCTCGTAAACGGGTTTATGACAGTATCAGCAAGGCAGTCCTGGAAGGCAGGCCATAAATGCTGCACGTATAGCCGGCCTTGTTCCCTTACTGCTGTTTGATCACATCTAGTGGGTGCGAGCAAGAGCCAGAGGGACAGAGCAGCACTGGCAGAGCCAGGGCATGCCCCAGCTGGTGGCCCTGGTGCACTTGTGGCTCTGCAAGCCCCCAGCTGCTAGAACTGTCCCAGCATGGCCCGGGGAGCAAATCAGCCACTGCTTCTTTATTTGCAAAGGCATTTTCATTCCTTTAAAGTAGATCTTGCAGTGACAGACCAGCCTGAGGCTTTACACTTATCTCTGAGCCAGCCATAAACATCCACTTGGCTGCTGTTAAGAGCTAGTGACATAGAGCTTCGTTATGGGCTGGAAGGGATGGTGCTAGGACAAACAGACCTCTGCGCGAAGCAGCTCTGAGTCAGCCATGCTGGGGATGTGGCTGTGTAGAAGCCCAGCTTTCAGGACTGCAGCAGATTTGTTTACAAGCTCACAAAACTGTGTGGAGTTCAACCAGCTTCTTGCTTTCACCTCGCCTCTGGGATGTGAAGTGTTTTCAATGCGTAGGAACAAGTGAGCTCAGTTGCAGAGTTCCAGGAGCAGGTCAAAGAGCAACCTGATACAGAGGTGGAAAAAAAAGCAGGAGGGCTGGATGCCAGCAGTGCAGAGCAGAGCTGAAGCACTTGAGCCTGACTTGAGTCTGCCACAGTACAAGCTCGCCCATCATCCAAACAACTTCAGGACACCTCAGACACAGACGTTTCACCTTCTCCTTGCTCCTGCCTGGAAGTTTTACACCTCCTGTGCCCCAGGACTGCTCACAGCTGCTCCACAGACATGGGAGTGAAGGGGAAAAATGGGAGAAACCAGCAGAAAAAAAAATATACAAACAGCAAAAGTTGCTCACTACTCAGAAGCTACTGGATTTCTCCTGTAATGTGGGTCAGGAATAGCCAGCACCTAACGTCAGCTTGGCCAGGACATCACACTGCAGCCCTGCAGGGACCCCACTGCAGCCGTGCCCCAAAGCACTCCTCACACCAGGCTTCAGCAGGGAGGAAAACACCAAAGGATTTTTGTTCCAGATCTGCCATGCTCAGTAAGTGGTCCCTAGAAGATCTAGCACCCTCCGTATTGAGGTGAAATCTATTCTTTTCCCAAAGCCAGGCTGCCGTTCAGCCCTTTGATCAATCCCAAAGCAGCAATGTCCCTTACCAATGGGACAAGCACTGATGGGAACGCACAGAGCACTCATGCCTGGTTGTGCAGCTCTGCTACCAGACTGCTTTGCATGTGGAATTGGAACCTGGGGGACCCCAGCAGAGATCCTCCACGACTTCAGATTCCTGCCTCATTTCCTCACACATTTTTTATTGCATTTTTCCCAGCTGGACCCAGGCCGGGGTCTCGCTTTGCATTCCTGGATCCAGAGAAGCTCTGACAGTTGGAGCCACCTCTAAGCAGTGCAGATGAGGTATGGAAGCAGCTGTCTGTTTCTAATCCAAAAACTATTCTTTGGAGTAGATCGTTTTCCTTATTGCTTGACTTTTACCTCCTGTCTTTATCCTGCTAGGAAAGCCCAGACAACTTGGGAAAAGCCAAGTTGAAGAGAACCTCCTTAGACCTTGGCTTCCTGAGGAATTTCCAGCTACACGATAAGCCGTGACTTCTCATTGACTTATCTCAGCCTCCCTCAACAACTGTGGCCTCTTGACCTGTCGGAGGATAACCTGGAGCAGTCTGCACGAAGGAGACGCGGCACAGAGTGACCTGCACAAAGAGATGTGCTCTTGGCCGGTCTTCCTGGCCAAACCTGGGCTCTTCGCTTGACAGGCGGGTGGAAGCCAGCCAAGACATTGATGAACGGGTCTCTGAGCACCCATCAGAGCTGCATCCAGTCACAACAGGAAAGGGAAGAAGTTCGTGGCTTGCAAGTTCCTATCGGGATGGCCTGGCCCCTGCTTCGCGCACAGCTGCATGAATGCTGGCCAAGCTGCACTCCCTGCTCTCTGCCTGGAATTTGGAGGAGCACGGAGCCAATTTTCCATCAGCCTCAATACCCAGGTGGCAGCTAGACCCTCTCCAGACCCAGCACTGCAGCTCCCTCCTGGTGGGGGCAGAAAACAGGGCTTCCAGTCATCTTATTTGTACCCTCATGCCAGCGGCCTCTGAGACACGAGAAGCTTAGTTTTAGAGTAATTGTAGGCCAAAAATTGGCGTGCTGCACACAGATCACCAGTCAGGTGAACCAAGAGTTTCCCACATCATTTTTTTGCCATCATAGCCAGAGACCAGTCCCACCATGGGCCACCCAGTGCAGACAGGAGCCTGGCTGGATCTGATGTCAGTCAACACACGGGTGCCCTTTAGCAGACATCATCTCGAGTTATTCAGCTTGAACTCAGCAATGGCAAGAGCCAAAGTAAGATTGAAAGGGGAGAAGAAACTTGCAGCAGTGAGGGGGGAAATGGAAAAAGGGCTTCCCTCCATCAGCAGGTTGCTGCTCACAATGGAAAGAAGAGGTAGGACATGGGGGCTAGGGGGGAAATCCTGTTTCGCAAACAAGGCTGTCCAGGAAACATGTCTGAGGGACACAGGGGGTTCAGCTGGAAGCACTACTGCTGACAGCAGTCCTCCCATCACAAGTCCTGCCAGCCTTGTACTCCTCCCACGTCAGGCTAGGGAAATAGTTGTCATTCCAGCAGCCCGTAAAGAAAGAGGTGACTTGATGCCTGCAAAGCAAGCAGAACAATTCTCGTCTATTTTGGGGATAAGAGGCTGTTGTTCTATAGCTGGGTGCCGTAATGTCTGACCCATGGATGAAAGAGCAAAAACATTCCCCCA
The DNA here is from genome assembly GCF_009769625.2 of Cygnus olor. Classification (NCBI taxonomy): domain Eukaryota; kingdom Metazoa; phylum Chordata; class Aves; order Anseriformes; family Anatidae; genus Cygnus; species Cygnus olor. The sequence continues at coordinate 2,721,358 of NC_049189.1, forward strand.
CAGACATGTGGGGCTGTTGGGCAGCGATGTCCTCCCTGCTCTCCTCCCTTCCATGGAGGCACTGGCTCCCTCTGCAGAGACGAGCTCGTTTCCTCAGCCAAGAAAAAGCGGACGAGGGGGTGAATGTGAGTCTCATCCAATGGAAACAGCTTTGGACTCTGTCTTGGAGATCTCCTGCTCTCCGCAAATGTTTAACCAAAGCTGCTCTTGTTGAGCAAGCAGGCAGGCTCTGCCCCCGGGGCTCCACAGCCACATGGAGGCCTGGCCCCTGCTCCTTTGGCTCCCCGTGGGCTGGTCAGCACAGGGGGTGCACCAGGGGCCTGCCAGGAGCACCCTCCACGAGCCACCAGCCCTGCACAACCCCCTGGAGGCAGGGCACTCACCTGCCTCCTCAATTTCCTTTATTCCTATAATCCTGCTCTTTCAGGCTCGCTCCGAGCACCGTTATTTATGCTGGTTTTGGACAGAAGTGTGGTACAGTCACCAGCCCTCTGCAGCAAGAGCGGAGCTGCCCGAGGTTCCTGGAGGGCCCTGCGGGGCTGGAGCTCTGCCCGCTCACAGACTGTCCCATGGGAGTCCTCCTCCATGCCGGATGCCTCCCTGCCTCAGTTCTGAGAAGGCTGGTCCCAAGCGCAAGCCCAGAGGCACGTCTCGTTTGCGGGAAGGACATGGCTCGTGCTGGTCGGAGCAGGAGGTTGTGCAAGGGTGAGCATGGCCGAGGCACCCTCAGGGCTGCAGCCCTCTGCCCTGTGTCGCTGCTGCTGGCAGGACGGAGCAGAGGCAGAACGGATCGCACGCAGTTCCCTGGAAAGATCATGAAACAGGTCCTTAGCAGCTACTCAGACCAATTCTTTCCTCACTCCAGATCTGCCTTCATTCACATCCATTGCCAAATTTCCTCAGGCCCACGGTGTATCCCCCAGGGCTCCCAGAGCAGAGCAGCAGCAGCAGGATGGGGCTGGCGCCAGGACCCCCGGCAGATGAAGGTGCACTTTGAGCTTTCTTAGCAAAGAGTTTCTGCAGCACACTGCGTAGCCCCTCCGAACATCTGGCACATCAGCATGGGCAGCTCCCTGCCACCAAATGACTTATTTTGGGATCTAGGTCAGGGGAATTATTTCCAGTGCTAGCAGCTGGAGACAGACCCAGAAAGTGTGAAAACAAACTTGCTTGGAGGCAATGTTGTAGCTACCTGCAATGCTCTGTCACCATCTTCTCTGGGATGGGAAGGGAAGCTAATTGCTTTCAGACGTGTTTTGCCTGTGCTAATTACTCCACAGATCCAAGTGGCATTAAGGAGCTATATTCCATCAACCTTGATGTCACAGCACTAGTCATGGTAACTGGCACTTTCACCTCCCTTCCATCCCGTAATATTTCCAACGCCTAACAGAAATCCTCGTTAACTCTTGAAGAGCTGGTGGGGAGCAGGGAAGCATCTCGAACACCCCCACGTCCCGCAGCGCATCCCACCTCCCTCTGCAGGCTGGCTGCTCAGCTCCGCCAGTGACTTATTTACATTTCTGGGGCTTTCTAGCTTAGCTTTTCACCCTGGTGGCATTACCCAGCTCTGGGCACAGCCCTTAGAGCCACAGCCAGATCTTGCATGCCATCGATTTCAACAGCAAGTGACCCAAAGCCGTACCACCAGGTAACACTGGATGTCTCCCATGACTTGAAACTGGGGCACAGGACAGAGGGAACTAGAGAAGTGCTGCAGATATTTCACAGCAGAGCAGTCAGTAAATATACGATCTGACCCACACGAAACTACTTGAAAATAAGCTTATTCGTCAGTCTCCCTGGGCGGGCACTAACTTCACTTAGCTTTCCCAAAGGAGCACACCTCCTCTTCGACCTCACCATCTGCTCAAGTTATCTGAGGGCCGACCTTCCTCACAAGGTACACCTTACCCAGATGTGTGAAGTAGCACCAAACAGCACTAAGTAACACATTTACACTGAGATCTGGATCTGTGCTTGCACACCTCGCTCCGCCCCAAGGTGAGGGAGGAGGAATCAGTCGAGTAAGCGCTGCTCAGGCAGGGAAGGGACTGAAGTCCCCTGTGGGATTTCCAATCAGGTTATCCTCATGCCACTGAAGCAGATTCCTAGAAATCCCCCCAAAAAGGGAGCACGTCCCTGGGAAGGGCAGTGAATGCCCAGAGAAGCAGCAGGCGAGGAGCACCTGAGCCCACAGCAGCACAGACCCCAGGCTCTGTAAGCACCAAGAACCCAAACCCTGGCTGCTACCAACAGGGTGAAACTTCGTGGCTCCAGCTGCTCCTCCCAGCAGCAGCACCGAGCCAAAAAAGCAGCGAGGTAATACTCACCACCTCCACAGCCATTTTCCAGCCCCAGTTCTCAAAAGAACTAGGTGTGACCATTGCTAGATGGCCTGACCCAGAGAACCCAGCAACAATGCAAGCTTTCCACCCCTATGCATCACAGCTCCGACCCTCACTGGAATCGAACGTTTTCCAGGGGGTTGGATCAAAAACCAGACATTTAATTTTAGTGCAGTAATTCCTGGACTCTTCCTTGGTCAGTAAGCAGTGATGACAAGACCTTCTCGTGCTTCCAAAAGGAAGGAGCACGGCAGCTGGAGGCCGGGCCTGCGTCATGCCTGCTGTGGGAGGTGTCCTGGCTGCTTCTGCAGGGCTGTGTTAGGGACGGTGCCAGCACGGCCACAAGGACGGACGTGCCCTGCGGTAGGTAGCGCGTGGTGAGGCACTGCACACGAGGGGTCTCAAGCCCAAACAGGAAGATTTTCGTTCCCAGCTGTGAACGATGCAGGCAGCGGGAGGAACGCCAGCACTGACCTCACGGACGTGCCTCGTGCCAGAGCAACGCTTGGCCAGCCTCTGGGGAGAGCTTTGCTTGTCTCCGCCGTGCTCGTGGGGTTTGCAGAACGGCCTCGTCCAGCCACATCGGCAGTGAGTGCCTCTTCTCTGAGCAGCTGCTGCCCGGGGAAATGACGACAACTTCTCCTGTGAGCCTCAGCCTGGCTGCTTCCCTGCATCCTCCTGCTCAGTCCTGGAGCAAGGCAGGACATTTGCTAGTCCCAGGGATTTCCTTTAACCGCCACTACCAGGAGTGCTACCAGGCAAGGAGCACAGCACCAAAAACCCCAGAAGAGGCCCAGGATCAGAGGACACCAGCTGCTGAGGCGTGTTCCACCCCTTGTACCTGTGCAAACCTCGCAGAAACCCGCCGTGCCAAGTGCCAGCAGGAATGGGCTGGCCCAGGTAGACAAGCAGGCACGGGGCCATGCCCAGCTATGGAGAACAAACCAAATAACAGAATTATCCACACCCTTAGTCTTTAATTGCAGCAAGGTTTTGCCCGTCTCACTGTTCCTGCAGGAGATGGAGCGTTGGTAGGAACAGGGCAGCAGGCTGCATGGGCTCCTTCCCTCTGACCTGAACTGAAAACCTCTCGTGGGCCAAAGAAATCTGACAAACTGATTTCCTCTCTATGCTGCTATTACTTTTCAGACTTCTAAGCATCTGGAGTCTGGTCACGAGGCAGCCAACACTCCTTCCTTTGAGTGCCGTGAGTGGAAGGGCTCTGTTTACTTCTCAGTGGCAGCAGACGCAGCTTTTGTGGATGGACAGGAAAGCCGCGGAAAGGGATCCGGGATGGCTGAAAATAGAGGTCTCTGCGTGGAGGGACTGGAAGCTACCATAGGGCCAAGATCAGCACAGCAGAAATAGACGCCAAAAGGCCATTAAAGGTGAAAGCTGAGTGTAGGAAAAGGGGCGAGAGAGCAGAAAGTCAGAGGAAAAGGGCTGAGGGAGAGGCTGGGTGGAGATGAGGTAGCAAAGGAGGCAGAGGCTGTAACAGAGGAAGAGACCAGGAGGGGGACGCAGGGACATCTGCTTTGGTGTCCGTGACAGTGAGGCACAGTTAGGGTCCTCTGCCCACAGCCAGACACATCTCCTGCTCAAAAGACATGTGGTTCTGGTGGCTCCAGGCAGAGAAAACCTGTGTCTCTGCTAGCCTCATTGCACTCCCCGTATGTGATTTGAACTTAGAGAGCAAATCAGGGTGCCTGCAAGAAAACCTCCCATCCCACGTCTGTTTTCCAAGGTCACGCAGCGCCGTGAAGGAAGCACTGAGCTGGGGCAGCGTGGTGCTGTGACAGGGCGAGCCAGCTCAGCACCTTCACCCCGATGGTGCTGTGCTCCAAGCAGGCCCAGACACACGGTGCTTGGGTAACGCCTGGCGCGCATCCAGCCAGCTCCTGGTATGAGCTTGCATGTGCTGGCTGGCAAAAGGGAAACCATCAAGGCTCATCCTTCAGGTAAAAAATAAAACCCAGACAAACGTATTTAGGGAAATCTTCCCCCCAGAACACAGTAACAAAGTTTTCAATCACCAAACGTCCCTGCATGATGCAACCCCCTCAGTATCTTTTGCTCCTCACACGTGCAAAAAAATATTGCGGCAGGCCAGGCACTGGATTTGTACTGATAAAGAGAAGGGTCCTATCAAAAACATTCCCACAAGAGTGAGTTATGTTGCGGGAATATCTCTCCCTCTATCTATCTCCTCACCTGCAGGTGCAAACACATTCCTGTACCTGGCTCAGCAGCTATGCCCAAAATGCAGAGGACATCCCAGCCCCACATCCCGACGGGTGCCGAGACAGCCAAGGATGCGTGAGCGGAGGCTGCTGGAGGGGTCGGGAGGACTCGGCAGGAACAAAGCAGCTATCATGGCTTTCAGCAGCAAGAGGTTTGTGTCTGGGAGGAAGTCTGCTCCCCTGGCTGCTATTTTTATTCTTGATCGTCTGGTTGGGGGCTAGGGCTTGGTTTCCTTAGCTCTCTACCGCGTGCTTGGGAAACAATGAAGGCAGGCACAGCCGAAACTGGCGGCTGCTGAAGGCAGAGCTGTGAACCAGACAGCACGACAGCACTACCTTTTCCTGCATCCAAGCCTGCTTTTTATTTTTTATTATTTTTTTTTTCATTTGTTTCTTATCTCTCCCCGTGTTTTGCGCAAACCATTGAGAACCAGGTCCAGCCCTGCACATCCTGTCTGCTGTGGAGCTCGGAGGGCTGCCCACCCGGTCTCAGGGGGCGAAGCACGCCGCGGGCTCCTGGCTCGAGGCAGCACTGCTTCCCGGCATGGTTTGCTCGAACTTTACGGGGCTGAGCCCACTGCTGTGCCAGCAGAGCAGAGTGCTTCATGCTGAGATGTCCTGTCTCGTAAAATAGACCCAGAAACAGGATGTCAAAGCAATCCCCAGCACCTACACGGGCTGAGCGTGGCTTCTCAGTTCCCCTCTGAGATAATTCGTGCCAGCAGAGCTGGTCAAAGCCCCAGGCTCCAGGGCCTGGCAAGTATAGGAAAGGAAAGGAAAAGGACAGCCCTGTTTCCCCTTCTCCCTCCCAAAATTCCTGCCACAAAAAGCCACTTTTCACGGTATCAAAGAGGGATCCCTGCCAGCCTGTGCCCTTGGGGCATCCCCAACAGCCTTCGGAGCATCCTGCTCACAGCCTCGTGTCCTCAGGGCTTTGCTGGGCAGCTCTGAACATCCCCTCCCAGCCCCGACGGCTCGCACAGGGACACCCGCTGCAGTCAACCCAGTTCCCGTGTTTTCTTTTGCAGATGTGGGACTCGGAGCCAGCTCTCAAGCTGGGCCAGCTCTGTCTCCTTGTAATTTCCCTGTTATCTCCAAGCCCTGTCCCTGGGCAGGTTCCCACGCCTTTACAGCCCCAGGAGAGAGCCGAGGAGGTGCGGGTGGGGAAGCTGTGCCTGTCACTTGGCACTAATAACCCCCCCCGGCTGCCAGCCTGCGCAGCCAGCAGAGCAGCCGGGAACATGTTGTTGGGATTGCAACACTCCCCAAAGGCTCTAACGTACCTCGGCAGCCTCCTGCGTGGTGCCACGCAGATAAAAAAGCGATGACAAAAGAGTAATTTTAGCGTTTTATTGGTCTATTAACCCTGCTGCTGAAGAGCTGGAGCAGAGCCGTTCTTTCAGGTGTGCAGGAGGAATAACCACGCTGCTCAGCACCACATCTCCACTGCCACAGACGTACAGAGCCAGCACCGCTGTGAAATGTGTGCTGCCTGCCTGGGCACTCCATACAGCTCCCGAAATACCTGCCTGCTGGCGAAGCAGCTCCAAGCCAGGATGCTCTTCGAGGGTCAGAGCTCCCCTCGGTTGCTCTCAGTCCTGCTGAACACGGGGAACATCCTGAGCAAACATTTTAGGGTCAGAGCCCAGATGCGTGGTTGGGATTGTGATGCTGAGCTTGGACCGAAACCAGGCAGCGTGCGCAGTGCCTCTTCCACCTGTTCGATGACTCCGTGGGCTCTCGGTCTGGACATAAAGCACCGTTAAGCCCCTGTGCCCTCCCTGCAGCCCCGGTTTGGCAAAACAAAATTATCTACAGGCTGCTCCAGCTGGGTGTATCCTGCAGAACCCTGTCCCAAAGCTTCCCACTGGCGCTGCCTGGAGAACTGCAGAACAAGCTCGCGTTGTGTCCGAGCTGGAGGAAGGACAAAGCGGGTGGGCAGAAGGGAATAAAGACGCTGACCTTACCCAGCTGTCCCGCGTGCTCTGGGTTTGTCATGGTCTGTGCATAATCCCCTTGCCCCCCAGCTTGGCTAGACTTTGGGAGCTGGGCTGTTAACACGATTCCTCAAGAGGGAAGCAGCCAAGGTATTTGGGGCAATATTGGCTGGCACTGATTCCCCAAAGCAACGCTTTGCTTTTCAGAAATATTGTGGTGGTGATGCCCAGGTACTTCCCTTTGCCAGGTCTGCCAGCTGTGAAGTGAGATCTCGCTTTCTGGCCCTTACACAGCTGCTTTTCTCTGCTTATTATTTATTTTTTCCATGCAGACCTCTGAGCAGAGAAGGATGGTGGTGATTGATAAGGTTTTTCTAAATTGCAGTCTCTCAGCCTCAAAGAGGGCTGGGAAGCAGCCTGCAGCACCTGCCACATCAACCCTCCCAGCCGTCCCACGTTACTATTGATTTTGGGAGCTATATAATTTATTTATTTCCCTATTCTTCCACAGCTCTTACACAAAGAGCCCTTTGGCAATGCGTGCCTGCCAGATGGCCTCGGAGCAGTGCTTGTATTTTAGCGGCACTGTGCGTGCCCAGCAGCAACACAACATCAAACACACGCAGCTTCCCTGCTCCCTCCTGCCGCTTGCAGCCTCCCGGGGTGGCTGTTGTCACTGCGAGGGACTGGTTTGGTGGTGGGGGACACCAGTATCAGGGCACCTGTGTTAAATTGCTGCTTTTCTGCTTGCCCTCAGCCCTCTCACCTGCACAGCAGCTCCCACGGAGCCCCAGGGGACTGCTCAGGACAGGGCTGCCCCACGCTGCATCGCCGGCACCAGTGGGATCAGCTCGCGGGGTGCAGGAGCCCTCGGCAGGCCCCCGCCAGTTATTTGTGCTTTAATCGTTCCCAGTCATTCTAACCACGTCTCCCAGCAGAGCTGGAAACGATCAGAGCTGGAAACGATCGCCGGTGAGCGGTTAGCTCGGTGAGAGAGGGTGGTGTGGGAGGACAATGGCCGTCTCCCCGAAGACGCTCGGGTTACCACTGAGCAGTTAGCAATGCAAACAGAGGGAGCGCAGATGAAGCTGTCCAGCACATGTGTCAGCGGAGTCCTGTTACCACGCAGGCCCTGCCAAGTTAGCCTACGGAGTCACGCAGCAAAAACGAAGCACTTGGAGCACGCATCCGCCGGAGACGATGCTGAGAGCAGCGGCTAAGGGCTCGTGGCAAGGGACCAGGAACTCTGTTAGGAAGCTGCTGAGCTCCTCCGGGGGCCAGTGCTGGCCATTCCCATGGGATTCGCTTCCCTTGGATGCTCTGGGTGGCTGAGGAACCACCAAGAGGAAAGGCAGAGCCCCAGCCCCTTCCCTCTGCGACCACAGCCCGGAGTGTGCTCACCCCCAGGCTCTCCCTGAGCAGCCCTGGCACGGCCTCCTCCCACCCAACACCACATCACCCCTGTCCGAAAAAGTCCTCTGGTTTCAGTCCTGATTGTCCTGCTGTCCCTCCGGCTGGACGAGCGGTTTGTACTTGCACTGCCCCCAGCTGAGGGCTCCAGGAACTGAAGGCATCAGGGGACCAGGAGCCCTCTGGCTTCAGCACCTCAGCCAGGTTACCTCTTGGCCGGCCTCAGCCGGCAAATTCAGGAGCCATTCCTTCACCCCTGCTTCCCACCGGCCTACGTTTCCCTGCAATCTGCATGAGCTCGGCATTCCTTTGAGCTGAAGTCTGTTCTCCTTTACCCAAATCCGGAGCATCTCCGATGATTTCTGTGGTGCTGGGCCAGACGCGTGCTTGCACGAGAGGAATTTGTTCTTTATTTCAGGAGTGCCTGAGGCTTATTCATCCCTGGCTCTTACACTCTGTACAGAGGAGGTCCAAAATGGGAATTAAGGACCTGTGTGGGGTGAGACAAGCTCTTCCTCCTGCCGCTTGTGGAAACCTGTTAGCATTCACTTGTCACATTAAATCCATATGCACCCTGCACATAAGGCTTCCATAAACATTCACACACAGCGATGCTGAGGCCCAGAACATGGGAGCAGAGAGGTGAGGGGACCTGCTCAGCACCACCGAGCTGGAGCAGCACCTCCCGGCCAGGAGGAAGCTTCTATGAATGAGGATTTCCCTCCTCTGCTGTCCCTCGGTACTTACCCTGCCAGTAACCCAGAACAGAAAGCTGACGGCAGCAGCCAGCGAACACCCTTTGGGGTGTCATTACGTGTTTGTGAAGAACGAGACCACTTACTACAATGGTTTCTATTTTTTTAAAAAACTTTCCATCCCCTCTGTTAGCTATCAAGCTGTGATTTTGCAGTTTTCCTGCTTCCCCCATTGCACTCCACAAGCGCCTCCCCTAAAAATGAACCACTCATTGCAACAACAGCAGGGGCTCAGGATCCCGTCCAAGCACATCCAGGAGGGGGATCCAAGTCAAAGATTCCCCCTAGACAGGATGTTTCAGCAGCCTCAGCATTGCTGAGCTTCCCCTTGTGTCACAAGCAGGAATTTGAACCCTGAAGCCCCGCAGACACAAGCTTTGTTGCAGCATGGGTGGGCTCCTGGAGCCCAGTTGCTGTTCTCCTTCCCCTGCCCACCTCTACAAGAGCTCCTCTGATGATGACGAAGGCAGCGAGGAGCACATCTGAACTGTGTTTTCTATCACCAGGTGAAACACGGCAGCATCTCTGATATATTCCCCCTGTTTCAGCCAGGATTGGGTTATCAGTGTTTTCCCCCACTTTTCCCCTATTTCCTGCTCTCCACCTTTGCAGGAGAGCTCGCAGTTCTGTCGCACCTTCCATAAATCTGGCACAAAGCAGCTGTCCCAGGTGATTCATACTCAGAAGATACCCAGCTTTGGCTCAAGGTAAATTAACTGCTTGACACCTGCTGCACTTTCAGCTTTTTCTGGGCGATTTTTTATCCTGGGGATTCACGCTGCAGAAATGAAATACTCCTGCAAACGTTGGTTCATTTCTAACGTTTCCAGCACGCCGTTCTGGGCAGGTTTCTTAGCCTTGAAGGGCTCTTTATGTCCTGCCAGCGTGGCTGGGTCACACTCACAGGCGAGGAGGAAGAGCTCTCAAGCTGATGCTTACATCTAAGAGGAGAGGCTGGCCGAAGCACAGCGAATGGCTTAAGCACCACGCTGCAAGTCAGGGCAGGAGAGCGCAATGCCTGGTTTAAGAACTGTGTAGCCTCTTATCAGAGCAGCAGTGGGGAAAAAATGGGAAAACCCCACTGTCCTTCAGCAGGGTGCCAGGCAGAGCTGTGCTCTGAGCTCACGCTGGCCGGGTGCTCCCAGAACAAAGCCCCTGGTGTGCAGCAGCTTCCCCCTGGCATCTGCGGGCGCAGTCCCCTGCTGGCACAGCTGCCCCAAGGCAGAGGGCATCAAGGGCGTCTCTGTACTCCCAGCAGGGCATTTAGGGTCAATCCTGTCTCACATCAGAGCTTCTGCACTGCTTACAGCACATCTCCATGCTGTCTGCCCGTGGCAGGACACCCTCAAGGTACAGCTCGCCTTACGAGGCCTGCTGTGCTACCGAGATGTGACTCCAGCTCCAGATGAGGTTGACAAAAACACATGAATGAAGCAGTTTAGTCAGCACTCCCACCATGCAAAGTCCTAAAGCAATGGGAAAAGCAGGAGAATGCCAACTCTGCATTCCTCTGACCACTCGTGCTGGGCTGGAACGTCCTTGTTGGCTCCTCAGTACACAGCAGTATTACACAACAACTTGAACTGTTAATGAAACTATATCCAACCTGTCACACCTGGAGCATTGTGGAGGTGGTTTGTTGAGACTCTGGCTTGCTGCAGCTCTCAGGAGGGGGTAAGTGGCAATGAAAGCTGGCAGAATGACTCAGCTGAATGGGCCGAGCCAGCAAAGCAGCCCCATAGCACTGCCGCCCGGCTATTCACAGCACACAGGTTCCTGTGGATTCAGAGCTCAGACTGTTACCATCACAAAGTTGTGCAATTGACTAATTGAGGACAGAGCTAAAGTTCTGCACTTTACAAAAAGTTAAAAAAAAAAAAAATCAATCCTCAGAAACAAATACAGAAGTTATGTGTTGATTTACACTGGTGCTCCTGTTGGCCCTGCCTGCTACAACAGGCCCCAGGCACCCAGTCCTGGTGCAGCCTTCGAGACAGTGCTTCGAGACAGTTTTGAGACAGAACAGAAACTCCCTCGGTGGAGATTTGGCATGATCTTTATTCACACATAGCGCTGGCAAGAGCTGGCAGGCAGAGGAACAGCAGCGGGGAGAGGGGACAGCTTGCAGTGGTCAGCAGCACGCGGCCCCGCTGACTGAACCGGAGACCCACCACGGTTTGAGGAGAGCATCACAGCACACCTGGGGGTGGAAGACCCCCTGTAGTCACTGGGGGTCTCCAGCTCATCCTGCCAGGAGCCCTAACACTGACCTGAACAAAACAACCTGACCACGACAAAGGGCAAGGAGCTGTTTGCAGGTTAGTACCCACCACCAGACAAGCATACTTCAGGTCAGCAGCTGGAAAAGGGGAAAGACCCAAAGATCAGCACAAACATCTGCAGCCACCCCAGCGAGCTGGCTCAGGCACAGCAAAACGAGCACAGCACTGCTACAGATTGTGGGAAGGAGGGTCAGGTAAGCGGGGGAAGAACTCATGGTGTGTCAGAAAGCTGTGGATCCCAGCCACCACAGAGGCAGCGACCTGCAGACCCCTTACAAGAGGTTTGAAACACAGGCAGCCCAGCACTGGGGGAAACCACAGCTACTTCCACATGGCTGGATGCTTCCCCCAGTGCTGCTGGACCCAAGGAAACCTCTGAGGCATGGAACAGAGTCCACAGCTGCTGTCACTAAGCGTATACACGGATACTGGGACCTGTGTGAGGCACAGTGTGCTGCCAAGGCTGGACACTGAGCTGCTCTGAGCACAACAGGCGCTGGCCAGAGTCCCCATTCTTCTGAATATCAGCTTTAACATCAAGGGCTTGCATTGCCTGTCTCTCCCTCACAGCATCCTACACCTGGTTACAGACGAAGCCATAGGAGCCAGCTTGTGACCGCCTCTCCCTTCCTCTCACAGCTGGGCACCGCTCTGCAGAGGCCTGGGGGTGATGTGGGAGGTGGTGGGGAGGGACGGGGAAGGGAGAAGGGCGAGCTGGGTGGGACTCAGGTGCTGCAGACTCATACCCAGGCCTTGACTTGGGTGTTCCAGCCCCTGGCACAGCCACACAGGCCTCCCTCCTCGTACCAGCGCCATTTCACCCCCTTGTACACAGCCCTGCTCCAGGGCTGGAAGCACATGAAGAGGCGGAGGCGCCTCGCCAGGCTGCAGTAGGTGGCCATGGCCACCACGATGAGAGGCGACATGATGACGAAGCCCAGGATGATGAGGGCAGAAGAGCTGTTGTCGTCCAGGACGGTTTTGCAGTAGCGGGCCGTGGAGTGCAGCACCTGCAGGAAGAGCGAGAAAGTTCATCACAGATCTCACGGTGGACAGGAGCAGTGACCAAAGTACCCCTGGGTTTTAGTGCTTTCCCAGCGAGCCAGGCCTCTTCCCGCTGCAAGCTGAGCTCAGCAATCCCCAGGCTACGCCGTGACTGACAACACTTAGTCAGGCTTTCAATTACTCCAGCAGCTCTGTGAGAGAAGAGCACCGCACACCGATCCTCAAGCAGGAAGCGTTAATCTTTATTAAGTTATCCCTAATAGCACAGCTTAGCATCTGATAGCTGCAAACCAAATAAAGAGGCCTCCTGCAGCTACACTGCCGTGGGTGGCACAGCATGCTGGCAGTTATAACAAAGTAAATAAAATGCAGCAGAAACGTTCGATTCTGCAGACAGATGGGTCACTCCACAGCCCACCCCCCAGGCTTCCAAGGCCGCTTTGTGCTCTGTTTTCGGGCACAGCGTACTCATTTCAGCCTCCCAGCATCTCCCAGACCTGCCAGGAGGCCCTGACCACCCCGTGCTGCTGCAGAGCACCCTGCACAGAAGCTGCTCCTGGCTGATGGGTTCAAAGCCCCGCTTCCATCCTGGCAGCAGGAGCACCAAGTCAAGCCACTCGCATGTTCTGGATTAACAACTGCCCTGGGCTACCCCCACCTCCTCCAGTCTCCTTTCCTTTTTTTTCTTTTTCCCTATATTCTTTCAGCAGTACAAGAAATACAATCACACTCAAAAAAAAATCCATCTAATGGCTCTGCAGTGCAGAAATCAGCCTCCAGCTACAAGGAAGGCACAGAACGGCAGCAGCCCAGAGACAAAGGGCAGCCCTCGTCGCGCCATCCTGCAGTACTCCTGCTTTACCTCGCCTTAAAAGACAAGTATGCATTAAAAGACCCCTCGCAGCTAACAGCAGCACAGTTGCTTTCACATCTGATGTACTCTGCTGTACTCAAAAGCTTTTTGCCTCTCCTCAACACCCAAAGCCATCAAGGAGAACACTGTGTGCAGAAAGGAAAGCTCGGGGTCTTCCAAGGTGAGGGTGGGCAGAGCTGGGAGGGCTATCTCTGTGAGGCAGTCCTCATGCTCTTTCCCATTCTGGGTCCAATCTGAAGTTCACATTTAGGACTTTGAAGAACCAGCTCAGGTCACGGGAAAGGTGGGAGAGATCAGGACCTCTCTGAACTACTTTTCCTGCCCGCAGGCCCTGCAGAGCCTCCCACATTGCCCTGTTGGGATCACATGCTTGCATCCTACAGGAATGTTTTTCAGGTGTCAGAGCTACAGTGGGAATTGCCTGGCCCAGAGGTACGGGATTTCTCTATGAATCATGTTTCACTCCAACTAGCAGCAGCGGCACTTGTCTGCCCTGCTCGACAGAGGAATTACCATGACAGATGTCTCCCTCTTTGTTAGTCTGCAGGATGAGGAAAGGCTTTTCCATAACAGCAGCTCAGAGCCGTTGTTATTTCAGGGCTATAAAAACCAAAAGCCAAACCTCTCAGACCAGCAGAGACATCAGAAAGCAGCAAAGCCCAGTCCCTCTGCCAGGGAGCTGAGATGGGGGAGCAGTGGGCTGACAGCTCGTGTTCTTGGACGTCAGCTGAAGAATACAACGCAGTGCCCTCATTGCAGGAAGGGATCCATATGCTGAAAAACATTACCACCCACGCCAGGATCTGCTCAGAGGTCCCGAGCAGTTGGCTGATTAGATGGGATGCACAGATTTTTATTAAAGGGAAGGGGAGAGCTTTCTCCCTTCAGTATTTCTCAGCTAAATACATCAGTTTGAGGTTTTATACCTTCCCTTTAGTTCAGATTCCATGGAATGGGGAGGCCAAGAGCATCTTACCCTTTAATCCCATTCTCCCTCTTGGAAGAAGGTACTTTGTTGTTTGTTTTTTTTTCTCCTCCCCAAGGCAGGAAGTAAGCGAGTGCTTCTAACACTGGGTAATCAGCAAGAGAAATCAGACCGAGCTGGCCTAGCAGTGACTGCCAGTGAGGAAAACAGGAAAACTGCTTCTTTGCATCCACTTAGTGAAAGGATTCCAAACATATTTATGGAAATATACTAAGAAGAGGAAATTCATAAGTATTCTTGGAATAATGAAATTCAGAGGGCAGCAGACACGTGGAGCAGCCACAGCTGGAGCCCTTACCAAGCAAGGAAACACAAAGGCTGGGGTAAGTGAGGAGCTGCAGGAACACCTGAACATGAGGCTGGCTTCGGAGGGGGTTATAGATTCAGCTAGACGTTATTAGTGCTACAATTGTTAGGCAGATCAAACAGGACAGTCACTGCAGAGAGCTTACTTAAATGGAAAGTAGCAAACCCTAACAGAGTTCTTTTACCCAATCAAGCTTCCATTTCCCCCTATACTGAATAAGGGAGAGGTAAAAAAAATAAAATCAAGCTAATTCCTGCTAGCTTTCAGATGGGTCAAACTTTACTTCTGCTGTAAAACATCTACACCACAATACTCTTATCTCGTGCAGGCTTGTGAAACGCTGGGGTTCTTGGTCTGGGATCACTTTACACAAACAACTGCACTAAGAGCAGGGCACAGGATCAGGACCCAGGGGTCCCATGCTGCCTCTGCCCCCAAGGACCCAGGCAGTCACAGGCAGCTCATGTCAGTGTCCTCCCCATCTCTGCCACAAGAGCCTTTCTGTGCTAGCCCACTGACACTGAAAGCACGGGTGCCAGCCAGCTGCTTGAAGGCAGCCCAGAAACCACAAAGCCTGTACTATCCTATACAAATGTGCCAGCCCTGATGGTGGCTGCGTCATGGGCACCAGGCAGGAGAGCAAGCTCCCCTGCACAGCCAGGAGCCTGCAGGTCTGTGTGAACCCCCATAAACCGATTCTTCCCAGCTCAATCTATACACATACCAGCCTCATGAAAGTCTGTACACTCCTCCCCACATAAAAACTGAGCCAAAACATGGGGACTGTAGCCTTGGTTTTAAAGCCACTGCTTCCCCACAGGCTAAAATAAAACCCTCGTGGGTCGTCCTGCCTTAGGGGTGGCTGTTAGCAGCCAAAGGGAACGAGGCTTACTTACCCGAGAGTGGCATTGGAAGCCAAAGTAAACCACCACAATGGTGGGGAGCAAGACAACTGTGAAGATGACAAGCAGCAGGAGAAGATTGATGAAGAAGACTAGGAAGTTCATGGTGACTATCGCCAGGGCCCATGCCCAGCAGCACCAGGTGCTCCGTGGCTCCCTGGGGAGGAGCTGGTCATCCATGTCATACGGTGGGAGGCTGGGAATCATCTTAGACTTGTCTAAGAGGCTTTCTGCTCCAAAGTCCTCGGTCTCCTGGTCAGACATTCTCCAGGAAGGTTGCTGATCAATCCACACACTTTTCCAAAATGGTTTATTTGCTTTTGGCCACAGACTTGGGAAGTAATTTGCTGAGGCTTTTCCTACCTCTCCCACACATGGAGAAGAACACTTAGCCAGAGAACATAACAGAGCAAGGAAGGGATGGCTTTTTGGCCACCTGCTCTCCCAGGACCTGGCCAATGCAAGTTTTTCCTTTCGGGTTGTTTGCCAGTCCTGACTTCTGTTTCAAAGATGCGTCTGCTGGAAGTTTGGCAGCAGCTGAGGCTTTGAATCCACAGCACTCCTGTTTTTCTGGTGTTCTTCCTGGGAGTGCGATCCCAAGAGGTCCCCAGCAGTTGCTCTCAGCTTCGATAGGCTGCTCAGTCCCAGAAAGCACCTACCTTCAGCTTCCTCCTCCAACTTCGAGCACGGTTGTTTGCGAGGAATATCAGGCTTCGGCACCTTCAGGCAGGTCCTTGACTTCAAATCACCTTCCCATGCTCCTCACCCCGTACCCACTCAAATATTCCTGTAAAACTCTCATCCAAATGAAGCGACCGGGGACGGTAACGAGCAGGAGCCGTTCTCCCCGCCGCCTCGCTGGAGTCCTCGCCCAGTGTGTGGAGCTGGAAGCAAAGATGGAGCAGCGTGTTGTTTCAGTGCTCTCAGCTACCCGTTGTCACAGGCGCTCAGATGCGAGCAGTGTCTTCCTCTGAGGCGGCTCGGAGCTTCGCAGCGCTGCTCTGTTTACAGCGTGGCTGCTGGAGCTGCTCTGTGCCAGCCAATCGCTTCCAGCTGTCTCGCGAGTGATTTAGCACGCAGCACCCAGGAACCACACTCAAACCGTGCATTGCCAGGGCAAGATGGCCCTTTTGGCATTGAAATCATTCTGCCTGTGATTTGTTCTCTATGCTTTCTTTCTAAAGTCTTACACTAACTGATGATAATGAATGCACAGCTCAAATCTTCTGTTGTCTGCAGTCACCACTGCTATTGTCTGCAGAACACACTGGTATATTCTTGTGCTGAAGGCACAATGATCGATTATTCTACCTGCCTCATTTGATCAATATTAGTTAAGAAGGGCATTGATAGCTCCCCATTTACAGAGCCTTTTAGGTACATTCACCTAGGCACGACCACAGCGCTGCAGGAGGAAGAAAACTTTCTTCCAGGAGGAAACCAAGGTTCATAGGTCTTACCAGAAGGCACAGCTTATCCACAGCACGGGGCAGGAATCCAGGAGTCCTGTTTTTCATTTGGGGCTACTTAGAGAAATTCTGCCTCGGTAAAAGATTGTGAAACTGTTCACATGCTAAGTATAAAGTGGTTTTATGATGCAGACAAGTGTTAGCTTCCCCTCATCAAATGCTTTTAAGAATTGTACATTTTGGTGTCCACGCCCCAGCCCTTGATGTGTTTTGGTATGTTTATCTGCCTTATCTATTCACTGGCCAGCTGTAGTGGCATACACAGCAAAACTAAAGCTACAACAATGTTCTCCAAGGGTCTGGCCAGCCCTGCTCACGAAGCAGTTACTGGTGGCCCACTAGCAGAGCTCTACTAGTGATAAGTTTGTGCTGGTGGCCCTCTGGAGCTGAATTCCAGGCAGCTGCATCCCAAACAACCCACAGCTCAGCAGCCTCCACCAAATCCATGCCACCAGGAAGTGACGGGGGCAACACAAATGCAATATCCAGGCTTGGTATGCTCATCACATCTGCTTTAAACTGTTCCCAATTTCTGGCATTGTTTTTAGAGTTAAGCTCTATTGTGCAAATCACTACATAGATGTAGTCCTCTCTTTGAGGACTTGGTCTCCCTTACAGAGATTTTTGTGCTGAATGCTGTGGGAAAGGTGGTCTGGGCCCGAGGGATGCTCTGGTATTGCCATTCAGCCAGGAGCAGAAGCACCTGGCTCAGCAGGCAATAAGGGCACACAGCAGGGCTTGCCGTGGTTGAACTCAGGGAAGGCATGGTCAGGAATCCTTCCAGTTCTCCCAATACTGGAAGCACCTTCTCTTCCTGGGCTGGGAGACTGCCACACACCACTTACGCAGTGCGTATTGAAAGCAGTAAGACATCAAGACCATTTGTAGTCTGGCACATGCAATCAATAAACAAATAGAGGCTTAAAGACTCAAGTAGATTGAAGAGCTGTGTGAGGAAGATAGATATTGATTTCAAAGGTATAATGAGTGATACAAGCAAGAAGGAAGCCTTTTGAAGCAGGTTAGCAGATTTTAAACACCGTCCGCATCGGTTATGCAATTCCCCTAGCTATTAAGAGTATTAGCTGCTCACACTTACCACGTCATTGTTTTGCTAGGGCTCTTCTCGTAGAACCTCTTTAGCATCCAGAAGGGTCTCAGGAGATTTGCCTCATGAATATCTAGCAACAAAAATTCCTCCAGCTAGTCTGTGCCAGGGAGCAGATCACAAGTAAGGTGCAGCATCCTTCCTTAGGGCACAAACTGCTCACAGCTGCAGGGCACTTTGTTCTGTCCCTACCACTGACAGACCTCAAAGCCCAGTAAAGCTGAGAGGCCAGCCTGTAAGTGATAGCATGGTCCCTGAGCAGACCTGGCTGGAGCAGAGCTAACCCCCAGGGCACGCAGACCTACAGCAGCACTCAGAAAGAGGGCTGAGCTTAAATGGGCCCCCAGGCAGAGGCTGTGGGGTGGAAGCCTCAGCTGAGCCTTAACAGGGCCATGAAGTCCTACTGGTGCCCCAAGGGCCCTAACACCCTCATAAAGGGCTGTGCAGGACGGGAAACTTGGCTTATGGTTAAGAAGCAAAGACAGGTCTCCTCTTCTTCAGTCCCTTCACCAGCTCCCCATCTCCTTTTAAGAACCAAGCCAGATGAGTTAATGACAAGGTTTGATTAATTTGATGGAAACACAAATGAAACTACAACGTCTGTTGTACAGAAAGTCTTCCCTCGTGGCAGCCTGGTGTCTGCCACTTCTGAGGAACCAGACCGGGGAGCTGGAAGGCACGTGGAGATGTGGGTGGAGATATATCAATATCTAATTACAGAGCAGTGATCTGCATAAGTGCCTAGGAGAGCTGGAAAGCCAGGCGACTCTTCTGCAGTTCTTAAAATTAATGGCTTTGCTGCAGAGATAATTGTCTGTGAATCAAGGGCGTTAACATCCATGAGCACAAACCTGGCTCCTCAGGCTCCTGGACAGAACCTGAGCTGCAGACCTCTCACCAGGCTGCTCTGAGCTGTGAAAGGTCTTTTCGGACCAAACTCTGGCAAAGATGGTGAAAAGTTTGCTATTTGTGCAAAATTCCAGCTTCTTCAAGATGTTTTGGAAAGGGAAAAATGAAAGAGGGAGCCAGTTTCTCCAATATAATCCTGTTTATTTATGAAGTGGCACAAGAGTAATTTCTTCCTGAAATATGGCAGGGAACAAACAAGAGGGGGTATTTTTTTTTTGCACAAGCCAGCACTAATTCCCAAAAGGATGCTCTCTCTGGAAGCCCTGCTCTCAGGGCTTTCTCTAGCCATTCATGTCCTTTAGCTAGACTTTTCTCAAGGCATTTTATTTCCTCTAGCCCTAGCGCTGAAGGTGACATCAACCTTATTTCATCTGCTTTGTTTGTTATTATTTATTCCTCCTGTTGAGTTCTCTCACAGTGAAGGAAAAATAAAAGCTGACATGCCAGGTGAGGGGAGGAGTGTTAAAAATAGACTCAGACTGACAGCACTGCCATCAGCCTGCAGCCTGCTTCATTCCAGAGGGGTATACTGGTAAATAAGGGAAAACATTAATTTGTAGCACTAGATTAAAGCCAGCACTGTCCGCACTGTACTCAGCTGCCCAGGAAGGAGCAGGGTAGGGAAAATAAGGGGGAAAAGCAGACAGGAGTTCCTGCCCTTTGGGCAGTGGGCACCAAGCTGGCTACTTTCCAGCCATGAAGGGGAGCCTGGACCACCAGGGCTACCTCACCCGAGATGAGAGAAACCAGGGGCACTCAGCTGAGCAGGAGGGGCCGAAGGAGCCCTGCCATAACCTGCATTTCTCTGTGGAGTACTGCTGTGAGGAATCCTATTTGCTTCCACTGGAAGATTATTCTTGTGTTTGGTTGACCCACCTTGCTGGAGTGCTAAAGAACATCTCGGGTACCATGGCGTGCTGCATGGAATAATGTTTTTCCTTGGTTGTCAAACTGAAAAGTATCTTTGAAAATAACCTGAGTAAGCTGATTATAAATTAATTTACCATGGTTCTGAAGTATAAGTCAAAAAAGCAATGAAAAACCATCTCCCAAGCCTGAAAATGTTCCTCTACTTTTTCATTTTTGAATGTCAAACACTGAAATATTTTTGAAAAGTGCACTAACTAATCCAAACATTTAAAATTGATTTCAAAAGCACTTCAGTTTACAGATCAATTTCTTTTTCTTTTTTTTTTTTTTTTTTTGACAGAACTGCAAACCCCAGGAGCACCTCTGTTTGGACAGCCACTTTCCTGGGAGAAAGGGAACAAACTGTGAAAACCTTCTAAGTAACTGCTAGACAAACTTCTCATTGAGCAAAGAGACTGAAATGATTTCCCAGCTGTGTTAGGAAAGCGTTTCTAAATCAGACTGGCAAAGCACAAAGGATGCAAACCTGCTTAGCATATATGGTGTAGGGCACAGCTAAGACATTTCATAAACAGAGAATTCACGTTCACATTCCTCAAAAGGCTCACGGTAGCAATGAATAATTTAAAGTCTGGGGAGACAAACAATCTGGAGCAAGAGTGCTGCCACAGGCTCAGAATAATACCTAGCGGGCATATTCAAGTTTTGCTCAGTGCATTTTCAAGTACATTAGCCAAGGGGCAGTATTGTGACTCTTGCTTTTACAGATGTGCAGAGGCACAGAGAGGGGAAGTTGCTTGCTCTGTCACCTAGCAGGCCAGTGGCAAGACTGAGAACAGATCCTGTGTCTGTTCTATGTCTTTTTGGACCCATGAGTCAATATCAATCATCAACATTTTTTAAAGACTACAAGCCAGCCTGTCTCTTTTTAATAACGAAGTCATGTGTGTGAGAGAGATGAAAGAAACACAGAGAGAAACGACCTTTAAAACACTCACATTGTATGAAAAGCCCATTTTCATCTTGTTCCACCCATTTCCTCACTGCTCTCTCAGGCTGAATGACTCCTAGGGGGGAGTGCAAGGCAGTAGCCTTCTCTCAAGCTGCAAAATGTGAAATGTCTGCACAGATCTACCCAGACGTCCAGAGGGAAATAACTATGGCATACATCCTGCTTTCAGTTATTGCACAGGCCAGCCGCAGTGTTAATAAAGCCCTGAATCTGTGCAGGAAAACAGACGGCATTGGATGTAATAAATATGACAAATGGCAGCAAGGCTTCTGAACAGTCTCAGCATAGTGAATGGCTGCCTAACAGCCCCTGATTTAAATATATAATATTTTTCAAGAATGAGTTATGCCCTCTAACTGGAGAAAGGTCAAGAAACATGCTAAGGGAAAAACAAGAACAACAACAAATATTATATGAAATACAAACAAGTCCAGGCTAAAGCCATTGAAAGACAGCAAACTCAGTGCCAGGCAACTCAAATTCTACCCCCGGATCACTTCTGCTGTGTTGTGCTGGGGTAGCACAGAGTACTGCAGTCCCACAAAGAGCAGGTTTGGCAGCCATGTGCAGCTTGCCATTCTGTAGGTTTTTCCCCACAGGGAATTGCTTTCCTAGCAGAGACAGGAGGATCACCTGTGGACTGAATTTCCTTTGCATTTGGGGACAATGTGGAGCTCACTGCAGAGCAGGTGAAGGAGACAGAAACTGCCGGCAAGCAGCAGAGGAGCACCAGAGGAGCCTGAGTAAATGGCTGCTCTAACAAGCTACACCCCATCGCTACGGTAATTTTCCTTGTGCCATTTTTTTTATTCCTTCATAAATACAAAGGGTTTTTACTGTCTGTCA
Source organism: Cygnus olor (assembly GCF_009769625.2). NCBI lineage: Eukaryota > Metazoa > Chordata > Aves > Anseriformes > Anatidae > Cygnus > Cygnus olor. Next base: position 2,742,617 of record NC_049189.1, read on the forward strand.
GCAAGGGCACGGTGATGTGGTAAAAACAAACAAAACAAACAAACAAAAAGCTCTTTAAGTAGTCCAAAAAGTGCCATAAAATATAAATCAAGTGAAACCTCCCAAATTATTTTTGCTATAATGAAAACGCATTTTAAACTGTGGGAGGTCTGAAAATTTTGTTCTTAAATTGATTTTCCTTTGGAAAAAAACACATATTCTAATGACTCTTCTAATAAACAAGCTAACTTTGTATCAAACAAGGCCCAGTGTTAATAAAAAAAGATTCCCCAAGCCTCTAATTCTGTAAAATTTCCACATCACTAACAAGTACCGTCCCATAAATGGGAAAGATGTCTTGATGATGGCATAAGTTACAGAGCAGTTTCTAACAGGAGCATCGTTGCTTTGAGATGCTGAAAGTGGCGTGATTAATGATGACCAAATTCATTAGTTATCTTTTCTGATGGTAGAGACCCTTGCTGCTAAGAAATAACTTTCCACTGTCTATAACAACAGCCCCATCTTGTGGTTTTTCACAGGTCATAACTTCTCATTTTACTTCTCACCATCTCTTTAAGCACAGGAAGACATTAAGACATGCTGCCCGGTACTGAATTCTTCCCGTCAATGAAAACAGCATGGAGACTTTTCACATTGCTTTAGCATTGCTGGTGAAGGCAGCAAAGCTGTAGATTTTTACTGTTAAATGGAACAATGACAGCATTTCTGAAAGGAGTTTGGTGAAAGGAAGTTGTGTGGAGGTGGGGGTCGGCTTCTTCTCGCAGATAATTATCGACAGGACTAGAGGGAATGGCCTCGAGTTGTGCCTGGGGAGGTTTAGGTTGGAAATGAGGAGACATTTTTCTCAGAAAGAGCAGCCAGGCATTGGAATGGGTTGCCCAGGTATGTGGTGGAGTCACTGTCCCTGGGGGTGTTCAAGGAAAGGTTGGATGTGGTGCTTAGGGACGTGGTTTAGTGGGGTGATAGTGGTGGTAAGGGGACAGTTGGACCAGATGATCTTGGAGGGCTTTTCCAACCTCAGTGATTCTATGATTCTAAAGTTAAAGGTATTATTACCCACCAGAAACATTAGCAGCTATCATAATTCAGTCTCTAATGCAAAAAACACTTGTTGTATAGCTACAGGCAGATACAGACAGGCTAAGAATGCAAACACAGAATTAAATGAACACGAGTGAAGGTTTTTGGTTTTGATCATTTAAGGGGTTACATTTATTAATTTAATTTAGGCATAAACCGAATCATTTTAACTCCCATGCCGCAGCCACACCCTGCAAAATCCCAGCCTGTTTCATCATCTTTCCACGAAAGACGAGCCAGCTGAGGCCAAAACCCCAAAACCCATCATTCTGCGTGCGCGGTGACAGGAAAAAAAACACGCGTCCTCGGTCCCCCAGGCGCTCTCCCTGCGGGGACAGCGGGCACGGGGACGAAGCGAGGCCGGGCCTGGTGCGGCCTGGTGCGGCCTAGCGAAGCCGGGAGCTGTCGTAATGGCCGGGGCCGCCCCCTGCCCGTTTGTGCCCGCCCCGGGAGGCGGAGCGGGGCGGCACTGCCGTGCCCCCGGCGGCGGACATGGTGCTGCTGAGCGCGCCGCGCTGGCTCCGCAGCCGCCTGAGCGACCGCTTCTGGAGGGTGCAGGAGGTGCTCAAGTATGCGCGGGTGAGTGCTGGGCTGTGCCGGGCTGTGCCCCGCTGCCCTGCGGCTCTCCTGGGCTGGGGGCCTCGGCATGATGGGAGTTTAGCCTTTCCCCTGCGTTTGTGCTTCGTTAAAGCCCGAGGACGGCAGCGTGCTCGGTGTCTCTGCCGTGATACAGAGTACCGGTGGGGGAGAAGCGCAGGAGCTGCGGGCTGGTTGCGTTTTTTAGTTCGGTTTTAATTGGGTGAGGGAACAGCAAGCAGAGAACAGATTTCCCCCCTCAGCATTCGAGGTGCATCTTGTGCACGCTGCTTCGCAACGTGTTCTGAACAGAAGTTGCAACCTAGGCTGGGGCAGAGCCCTTTCAAGGGCAGGCTGACGGCATCCTGGTGGGAGGTCCGTCGTGCTGCAGAATTGAGATGGAAAATGCTGAATTAAGCGACAGTATCTCGGTCTTGTGGCCAAGCTGCTCGCAGCAGCAATACTCGTGACCTCTCTAACTGTACAGCACTGGCTGCTTTCTGTTATGATGGATAGGTGTCAACGGTAGCAGCTCCAGTAAACCTCTTCTGTAATGCTTTCTGTTTGGGCTGCTGCAGTGTTTTAAACGTATCAGAGGCTCCTGTCTCATCCCTGTGGTTGTACAGATAAAACTGAGAGCAGCTCAGGAATGAGGATAAATGCCTGAGTTTAGGGGTTGGTAAAAAGCACTGAAAGATGGTTTTATTGGTTGCTTTGCACCTGGGACCACAGCCTAAAGTGAGGTGTGGTTTGTCTCCCTCCTGCTGGACTGAAAGGTTTCAGCCTGTTCCAACTCTTCAGCTTTGAGTTTCCCATGCTGTAAAAACAAGAAAATTTTCATTATGTGCTGACTGCAGGCTTAGTTGATGAAGTATTTTGTGAACTTTGTTATGAAGGGTTTTGAAGTGCAAACGAGGATATATTAGCATTACTGAAGGGTTTAACAGCTTCAAAGATAACTGAACAAGAACATCTTGTTTTTACTTCAGCATTTTCGTGGAAGGAAGAACCGCTGCTATAAGTTGGCTGTACGAAGTGTTCGGAGAGCTTTTGTGAAGTCTACAAAGGCCAGAAGAGAGAAGAAGAGGTTCCTGAGAGCGGTAAAGAGCAAGATGTTAGATGTCAACAGTAAAATGGGAAAAGAGCAGAGCTGATGTGGCTATTTTTCTTGCTGGGGGGCTCTCTGGAAATGTTTTACCAGCTGGTAAAAAATGCTGTGAATTTAAGGTAATAGTCTCCCTGTGGTCTGAAAAAGATCACATGCTGAAGTACATAGAGGTGTGTCTTGCACCGAGAAAACTGTAGGTCTGAATCTGTTATATTTACTAAGTATGAGCAGATCAGTATGACAGAATGTTTACTTCTAAAATATTTTGTCATCTAAGATATGAATTTTTACTCTTTCAGCTCTGGATCACTAGGATTGAAGCAGCTTCTCTTGAACATGGTTTGAAATACCCAGCTTTCATAAGCAATCTGCTTAAGGTAAGGGTGGTGCTTGAATAATTGCTTTGATTCAACTTTTCAACGAGTTGGAGAAAATGTCTGATAGTGGTCTTCTGTAGCATCAGGCAAATTCATTTGTTTAAACTCTGAAAATGTGAAGCAGATGTAGTCTGACAAAGTATATCAAAGGGTTGCTGGTTGCCATGTAAGAGAAGAACTGCAAGGAACTGAACATGCAGCCTCCAATTGCCGCTCTTTGAAGAATAATGGTGAATTAGAACCATTAAGATGAAGAATAATGGTGAATTAGAACCATTAAGGGTTGGAACCTGAGCAGGCAGTACCAGCATAGAGCATGGTAAAAGGCTTCTGTCAGACTGAGCTTCTGCCAACATTGTCCTGCTTCCTAGTTCTAGCGATGAAAGTTCTGCTTATGAAAGGGGTTTTACTCAATTCAGGAACTAAATTTTGCCCTAAACCTGTTTCTCTTCCTTAAATGTATAATCCCCTTTTATTGTGGTGGATATTGCTCCTCACCTGCCTTCGTCCCCAAAATTTTTACGGCTCATCTTAAGAACAAGGCTTGCAAAATGCTTTTACGTTTGCTGCTACTGCAGGTGTTAAGTGAGAGCTGCCTCTGCTTCACCCAATAAACGTAAAAGTACAGAACTTGGATTTGCAAAAGCAAGCCTAAGAAACCTACTTTTTTGATTACCAGCTTTGTGTTTTAGTGAGCGTAGACAATGCAGATATTTGGTGTCACAGTCCTTTGTTGTTAAACATGCCGGAGAATTGGTCTTAATTTGTTGATACTGTAATTGTAAAATTAAAACTTGTTTCTCTTGGCCATGATCATAATAAACAAGTAGTGTTTCTGCTTCTTCAAGTGGAACTACATATATATTTCTAGCATATTTCAAAACATTTTACCTGTGTTTCGAATAACCGTATAAGTTTTCTTACATGCTTACTGTAAAGTAATAGTTACTAATATTTATACACTCAATCTTTTGCTTAATCTTCTCATGTTGTAACCAAGAGAATCAAGTACTGCCTAAAAGTTAACTGATTTTTCCTCGGAGATGCCTATCCCTTTGTTTCTTGTCTCAGAGCAAGATAGTTTTGTAAGGTAGTCGGTTAAAAGATCCAAAAGAAACAAACTTTCGTATAATACCTCCTGCTTAGAATATAAGAGATTCTTCTTGAGTTCTTGGTTTGTATGGGAAACACTTTGAGAAACGCAGTAAACAAACTGTACGTAGCGGCTTACTGAGACACCAGTGAATGAATAGGCATGTCTGACAGTTCTCTAGTCATGCAAAAATTGTACAATACAGAAAAAAAAAAGATAATTTGCCTTAAAACCTTAACTAGGCATTGGAGTATCGTTCCTAAAAATTAGAGTACTTAACCAACAATTCTTGCATTTAGTCCCAGGTGGAGCTGAATAAGAAAATGCTTGCTGATTTGGCTATCTATGAGCCAAAGACATTCAAGTCCCTAGCTGCCTTAGCCCAGAGGAGGCGACAAGAAGGCTTCCTTGCTGCCCTCGGAGATGGAAAGGAACCAGAGGGGATATTTTCACGTATCGTACACCATTATTGACACCAAGAGTCTGCAGATATGTGTAATAAACAGGAACTTGTCTGACAGGGTAAGCTTGCTCACTGTCTGCAGCTAAGGTCAGAGCTGTGGAACAAAATCCTCCAAAGATGATGCTTACAGCAGGGAAGAAGGGTTGGGTCAGGGTGTGAAGTTTGTGCGTGGATGACTTTTTTTTTCCAAAATTTTGTTAGAAGTGAAATGTGTTAAAATATATCGTTACAAGTGAAACGCATTGAGTTAAAAATCGCAGCTCAACCTTAGCAGCGGTGAGGCGAGCCTGTTGCAGTTCCAATGTTAAAACATGTATAGCGTGCACATACTTTCTGTTCCGTGAAGAGCTTAATAAAGGTGTTTTGTGTGTTTTGTTTTTTTTTTCTAACTGCTATTGGAAGCACGATTTGAGTAGTGACTCTGGGCGTTGCGCTGGGAGGGGAAGGGAAACAACACCCCACAGCCCTGCTTGGGCAGATTTGGGTGCCCACAGCGCTGGGGGCCAGCGGCCCGGTGCTCCTAAAGGTTTTGGGATGGGCGAGGGCGCCGCCAGCCGCCCCCACAGCCCGAGCAACCCCCGAGGGCCTGGACTGAGGCCGAGGCCGAGGCCCGGGCTGCCCTGAAGCCGCCGCCCGCCACTTCCGCCCGTTCCTCCCCGTTCAAATTCCCAACCGCTGCGTCACGCCGCTCCCCTCAGCCCACGGCGGCGCCAGACGGACAGGCGGCGCAGCCAATCGCCGCGCGGCGTTTCGCAGCCCTCCGCCAATAGCAGGCGGCCGGCGCGGGTTGGGGGGGGAAGAAGGCGGGGCTTGCGCGCGTGTGTGTGTGAGGGAGCGCGGAGCCGGGCGAGGCGGCGGCACCACAAAATGGCGGCGGGGGCTGGCAGCGCGGCGGCTGTGGCGGCGGTGGGCGGCAGCGGCGGCCCGGCGGGGCCTCAGGCGGTCGGCGTGGCGGCGGGGGGAGCCCCCCAAGCGGGGCCAGGCGGCCCCCCGGTGCCGGGCCCCGGCGCGGTGCTGATCGGCGACCGGCTGTACTCGGGGGTGCTGATCACCCTGGAGAACTGCCTGCTGCCCGAGCACACGCTGCGCTTCACGCCGTCCATGAGCAGCGGGCTCGACCCCGACACGGAGACCGAGCTGCGGGTCACCGGCTGCGAGCTCATCCAGGCGGCCGGCATCCTGCTCCGCCTCCCGCAGGTAGGCCCCGGGCCGCGGCCTGCTCCCTGCCGCCCTCAGGCCTCGCACCGGGGGGCAGGCCTCGTACCGGGAGTTGTAGGCCTCACACCGGGGGGCGCCGCCGCCTCTCGCCGGCTTTCTCCCAGCCCTCCCCCGTGGCCCACCGGCCGGCCTCGGCGGCTCCGAGCCTCCCCGCGGGGCCTGCGGCCTTCCCCGGGCGGCAGGAAGCGGCTGAGGGCAGCGCCCCGCCGCCGCCCCGCGGCGCTTTGTTAGGGCCGGGCTGTGGGGAAGGAGGGCTGCTCGGAGAGGTGCGGAGGGAGGGAGCGCCGTGAGGTTTTGTGGGCCGGGGAGATTCCCTCGTGGGCAGGCTCCTTGTTACCTCCGTGGGAAACTTTAAGTCTTCTCGCTGCCCGAGTCTCCGGTGCTCAAATTGTGATGTTAATGTAACAAAACCGTAATCTGGCTTGATTTCTTCCCCACACCAAAAAAGTATTTTTTTGGGTTCATATCACAGCTTTGGATTTTACTAGGTCTGATGTTCTGCGTCCTTACAATTTAACGCACGCGTTTTAGTCAAGGGTAGGATTTGCGGTGTTGATACCATTTCAGACAACTCCATTCATTATTAAGATAGTAATGCTGCTTTTTTTTAGGTACTACTGAACTTAATTCCGAATTTAAATACAGCTTAAGTAGCTTTCTTGGTCTTAAACCTGTTGAAATCTAAGTTTTTTTTTTTCTAGACCCACAAATTACTTTATTAATACATGTTTTGATTGTTTCCTTTTTAGGTGGCAATGGCTACAGGACAGGTGCTATTTCAACGTTTTTTTTACACCAAGTCTTTTGTGAAGCATTCCATGGAGGTAAGAAAATACTAAGATATATAATACTAAACTGTGATCTGATCTTTGATCAGTTTTGCCTAGTTGTCAACTTAGATGTGATCGGCATTTGCGTCTATAGATCTGACTTACCGATTGCCATGATTTTACAGAGCTACATAGTACTGATTTTGTCAAGTTTTTAGTATTTCCTGTTTTTACCACCATTTTCTCTTGTTATCCCTCCTTAAGCTGTTGGAGGCGATCGGTTCCAGATTTGAGCAAAACATCAGTGTCTTGCAATACTTATGTTTCAGCATGTGTCAATGGCCTGTGTTCACCTGGCATCCAAAATCGAAGAAGCACCACGACGCATAAGGGATGTAATTAACGTGTTCCATCGTCTTCGACATCTGCGAGAAAAAAAGTAGGTTTAGACTCTGAAATAATCTGAAGTTCTTGCTTTGTATTTTAATTACTAAACTTCATGGGCTGATACTTGCATCATTCCCTGTTTAATTAATCAGGGAACATCTTGAAAAGATCTCATTAAGGAAAAAAGTGAGTTGACAAACTTTACTTAAGGTTTTTGATGTTATGAATAGCAGCAGTGTCCTTTATTTCTATGTGGACATGGCTTAAGCTACATATAAGTACGCCTTGATGTTAAGTTCGCCTTTGGAATTTGAAATTGTTTTGCAGAAAACCTGTACCTCTAATACTGGATCAAGAGTATGTGAACTTGAAAAACCAAATTATTAAGGCTGAAAGAAGAGTTTTAAAGGAGTTGGGATTTTGTGTTCACGTCAAGCATCCTCATAAGGTTTGTACTGTATAAGTTAACTTTGTAATCAGCATTTATTATAGTATAAATGCTTTGAGCAGACTGCTTAACTGCAAGGAAGCTGTTTGGTTTGTACCTGATAACGCTAGTTAATTCCGTAAAGCTAGCTTCTTATGATGTCTTCTTTCTCATTTAAGAGATTCTTACTAGTTGGTCTTGTGTCACTGCTGAATGACGACTGGAGGTGGATGCAGATGTTAAGTATTCCTTCAAGTCCAAGATACTTGAACGCTTTGCTTTTAGAACAAAACCTATTTATATGCATAGTTGAAGTTTTCTAACATCAAAGCTACCTAAACTTGGAATCTTATACAGAAAGGAATTTGGTGATCTAGAGTTACGATATCATCAGAGAAATACTGTGTCCTGATCAATTTTTGCGGAAACATGATGAGGTTCTTAGCCCACGTGAGCTAGTTAGCAGCGTTTCTTCTAAAAAGTACAGTCAAGCGTGAAGGGCTTGACTTGAAAAGAAACAATGATTCTCTATTTAAATATCATATGCCAGACTGAGATGATACTTCAAAGACATACCCACTGCAAGCATATAAGTTCTTACGCTAGTGCCATCGGTATTTCCGTTATAGCTTTTTTGTACCAGCTGATAAGGATGCTGAAAGAACTTTCTACTCAGAAGCAGCAGAACTTGGATTTTTTTTTTTCCCTAAAAGCTACTATTGTCTTCACATTTTGTGAGCCTACTTGATTTTCAGAAATGCCGGTAACCCCGGAGGGCAGTTGCACTTTGTCGATTGGTATACGTTTGTATCTATTAGCCTGCATCCTGTTGTTTTCCTTTCAAACCTAAGAAAAACCTAGACCTGAATAAACAGTGACACAAAACACACGAGGTCTGTTCGCTCTCTGCAAACGCTGTTACGCTTCAATTGCTACCTATTACAGCTAGCTGTATTTTTCCCAAGTTACAGTTAAAAAGGAGTCATGAATTGTATAGGAGAACATATCTAGCTTGCAAACAGTTGAAGACGAGACTTCTAGATGAATAGCATGGTGACTGAGCTCAGAAGACGGAGAACTAGGAAGGTCAGATCTGGTCGTGTGTCGACTCACGGCAACTTTTGCATTGGAGAGCAAAAGTTGTGTGGGCGAACACCGGAGATGTTGTAGACACTTGTGGAGTGTCTTAGAGCTTGAAAGAAAATAGCGGATGCCTCGTGGTTGTCCCTCTGAAATATATAGGTGGCTCTCAAGATTCTTGTTAATAACGCAATAACCCATATCTTCCAGATAATCGTTATGTACCTTCAGGTATTAGAATGTGAACGTAACCAACACCTGGTCCAGACTTCATGGTAAGTTGATTTTCTTTGTTCTAAGAGACCAGCAGGGGCAGTAGCAGAAATATGTCACTTGAGGCACTCTGGGCAACAGTGCTCAGAAGTGATTGTGGGCCACACCAGACAGCTCCAGTGTTTCTTGGAGTGCCCCAAACTACTACCCAAATGTTGATCGTCCTCTTAAGTTTGAGGCACTGTTTTAATGGTAAGGTAGCTTTCTGCCCTGACTTCTCACTTCCCTCCTCTCTGCTTTCACCTTTCAGCTGAAGGGAAAACGTTGATTAGTTTATGGTTTTCTTGTTTTCTTGTGGTTTTTTTTTTGTTTGCTTTTTTGTTCTTCGGAGAAAACTGTGTAGGTAAAGTCTGTTATCAGTGCTGGGAAATGGCCTTTCCCAGCGCTTGAGCTTGATTACAGGTGTGTCAGAACCTCTCAGCACAGATAAATTTCTCTTATCCGTATGGATAAAGCAAGGTATCAGCTTCTAAGACTGGACAAACTCATTGTTCTCATGTTTGCCAAGGAATGTCCTCTGCCTTGTTGCTCTCATTACAATAAAGATTTGCTTGGGTTTGGGAAGTTTATGTAAAATTCCCGGTCTTAAACATACATAGATAACGCTTTTAAACAATAATGCTTTTTAACAGTACCGTGGTTTAAAAATCTTGAGTGAATCCAAAGATCATATTTCTGCTGACTGAACTGTCTGGTACTGTGACCTGTGTGTAGAGAACCAGTTTTGACTTTTCTTTTCTGTACTCTTTTAATCAAAGGGTAGCCTCTGAGGGTAAGTGACTAAGACTTCTCCTCTGCTGCCCAAGCGCTATGGTGCAGGGATAGCTGCCGTCTTCAGTCAAACCAAAGCAGGCTCTCCAAAGAGAAGGCTGACTCTAGACAGGTGGTATATACACGATAGTATAGTAACTGGCCAACTACTTCTTGTGCTTATACTTTTCAACTTATTTATTTTCATTGTGCTTTTTGACTGTTGTATATTTCATAACTTGGTTGTTAATATTCTGAATGGTTTTTAATGTGAAGTTTTTATAACTATTATTAAAGTTGCGTTCTTAGATGGTAAAGCAAATGAAGGTGGGATTTAAGTCGTAAAGTGATGAATTAACAGGAAAAAAAATCTAAGTTTACGTTTGTAAATCAGATAAAAAATACTATGTAATACTGATTTAAGACTTAAAAATAACTTTCTGCTACCAGTATTCCTAGTCCCATTGCATGTGGGTCCCTTCAACTTGAGATATTCTCTCAAGTATTCAGATGTGAGTTACGTACTGCTCATGACCGGTTTTCTGCTCCTTATGAAAGGAAGGAGTAGGTGAGGAGGAAGGAAGAAATTACTCCATTTGAGAAACGTTTCAGATGTAAAAATAACATTCATGTACTGATGCTTGTAGCTCCTAGTACTTAAAAATGGCTGGATATCCAGTGCAATTGTTTTTTTTGTTTGTTTTTTTTTTTTGAAGTACGCATTTTTACAACATTACCTTTTCCTTAAAATACTGTGACAAGGATTCATTTCCTCACGTGTCTGATTCTGAGCCCACAGGGAAAGCATACAGAAGCCAAGCTTGGAAGCAGTCATGTTTTTCAACTTGGGAAGTTAGGAAAAGGATGGGTGACTTTCAAATGTTTGAAGTACCACTTTTCTATTCATATTTTAGTTGCCAAAAGGTTTGTTCTGTTTTCTGGAGGAGTGAAGAGGGAGCAAAGTAACTAGGTTTTAAAGTTCTTTTCTCCCAGAAAGATGAGTTCATGCTTAGCCCTGCTTCTCCGGGGCAGCAGTTGCTCTTTGTATAAGCAAGAGTATAAGATGTCTGGGATGGAGTTCAGTGCTCAAAAGCGTCAAGTTCTTTTTTGCTGTCCTGTGTAAACTGGATACAAGTGTCTAGACTGTGGTCTCTGTTTTGGATGTCTTGGGGCATAGTGAATCCTTGTATACTGGGTACCCACATGAACAATTACTGCTTTTGGAAAGCTTATTATATTGAGGACTTTGTTTTCTGATTTTAGCTTTTCCCCATCTGATACTTTGCTTGACATGTGCTCAAAAATCTAGATTCTTTTTAAGCACTTCAGCTGACAGATTCAGAGGAAGTTACGTTGTGTATTTAAGACTTTAGAAGAATAATTTTCAAGTGTACTGACTGGAATATTATATGCAATATTTTACAGTTTTCTCATTCTGTGAATATTCATTTTAAGCAACCTTGTTGAAACGGGACAATTTGGAAACCGTATTTCATATGCCAAAGAAGAGATCGGCCTGAATACTGAGTATTCTCCCGAACTGATGTTTCCAAACGCCCTGATTTCTCCTATGTCTGCTTTTTGCATCGAAAAGAATTCTGTTCTGGACGGAAAGTAATGCTTCCAAAGGAAAACGGATCCCGTAAATCTCCAGCGGAAGCTGGCGTGTGCTGAAGCGGACCATATTTTCATGGGAGGACTACCACAGGAGCTGCTGCTTTCAGCAAACCATCTGAGTTCAGACATTGCAGAGAAACATGTGAACCTAAAAGTCTATAACTGAGTACTCCAGATTATATTGTATGTTGTCTTGATGAAAATACTTGGCTAGTGCATGAGAGCAAGCCAGTTGAGATCCAGAGGGAAAAGTGAAGTTAAAATTGGTTCTCTTCTCACAACTGAATTTTCAGCAGCCAGCCAGTCAGTCAGACTTAATTCCTATCACACTTCCCTTTCCTTGAGGGATTTTTTTAGTAAAAGAATTCGGCTTTTCTTCAGATTCACAGGAGTGTATTGTTGAAGTCTAGTAACTGAATGCAGAAAGAAATAGTACTTCTAGAAGTCTTATTGGGGGAAAAAAGGGGGGGTGGGCGGGAGGGAGACTGCTGTTGTGCCTTGCAACTCTGTTGATATCCTGTCTTTCAGGAATTACATGAATGATAGCCTGAGAACAGATGTCTTTGTAAGATTTCAGCCAGAAAGCATTGCCTGTGCATGTATTTACCTTGCAGCTAGAACATTGGAGGTGAGCGTACAGTTCTATTAACTTCAAGTTTGTTAGCTCTTCTAATAGAAGCAGTAAAGCCTGAATATTTCTCCCCATCCCTTTCAGATTCCACTTCCTAATCGTCCACACTGGTTTTTACTCTTTGGAACAACAGAGGAAGAGATTCAAGAAATCTGCTTAAAAATCTTGCAGCTCTATACTAGGAAAAAGGTTTGTTTTTCTTTATATATGAACCTTCAGTAGAGACTGCTGCTTGAAACATGAGTTGGAAAATCTTATGCTTAAAATTACCTGCAAGCTTAGTGTGTTAGTGGAACACGATACTGGTCACAGGATCTGGGTGTCTTTGTATCTGTGTTCCCCACCCACTCCCCTTCCTGTGAGTAAGCAGAAAGTCTAATTTGCTGGATTTTGTCCTAAGCAGGCTCCTGTCCTTACAGGTTGATTTGTCTGATCTGGAAAGTAAAGTGGAAAAGAAGAAACTGGCAATTGAAGAGGCAAAAGCTCAAGCTAAAGGTCTCCTACCTGAAGGAGCCCCAAATTTGGATAACCCATCAGGATTTTCCCCTGCACCAAAAAATGGTAAGTTGTGGATGAGCTGTTGGAATATTTTCTCATCTTGTATGTGGATTTGTACTTCGGGGATAAATACGTAGTTGTTTGGTTTTTGAAGCAGGTTTCTATCAATTATTCCAGCAGCAGATCTTGAATAGCATTGTAACTGATAAATTCTTGAGATAGGTAAAGGCTAAAATCAAATTAGTATAAAGCTAGCTTAAACTTATACAGTAGAGAGACTTGCTCCAATGTGGTTTTGGCAATAAACTTAAATACTTGCAGTTGGCTTGTTGTGCTAAAGAAATATTAGAGCATGCATATGATTAGGAACTCTGGCAAAAGTCGTATTTCTGGGCAAGAGGTGTGGAATACTTTTCCTGCATGCTTTGTCTAAGATTTCCAGTCTGCATCCTCAGTTTACCCTTAGAAAAAAGGGAATAATTAGCAAGAGAAAGGAATTACTCTTCTGCCATGCTGGAGTGGCTTTGTGAGCAGCATGCTGCTCTTGCAGCTAACTCCTTGGCATTACTTTGGCAGTAATGTCTCAATAGTATTTTGGCAGAAGTGTTTCAGATTAAATTCTGCCTTCTTTGAAGTTCTTCAGATCTGCTTCTTGTGGGCGCTTGTGTGTGCATTCGTGTGTGCACTTGTACCCAAACAACATCTATGCAGTAAAGGTTATTACAAAGAAAATGAAGCGGGGCGGGGGGGAGGAAGGCTTCAGTCCTTACCCTCTTTCAGTTAGTACCCAAACTTTCAAAAATAAGGTAACAAAGGCTTCTTTTTCTAGAGTCTCCAAAAGAGGTTAAAGGAAATAAACCCTCGCCGCTACCTGTTCAGGCAATGAAGAATGCTAAAAGGAAAACAGAGGGAACAAAAAGAACGGGTTCAAATAGTCCAGTGAATGGGTAAGGCTTTTGTAACAAAAAAAAAAAAGTTCATTTTTTCCCATTATTATTTTAAACAAATTTTTTTACTGTGTTTTTTGCTTCCTGCAGCATTCAGAAAGGAAGAGAAAGCAGAAGTCGAAGTGGAAGTCGAGATCAAAGTTACTCAAGATCACCATCCAGATCTGCATCTCCTAAGCACAGGTATGGACCCTTGTAAAAGGAGGGCGTGCTGTTAGAGAACCTCCCACGCTACTGTGCTGAAGTGGTAAAAAGACATTTTCAGGGAGTGAGCTTGGTAGTTTTTCCACAAGAGGCTGTGACATAATAAACCGGTATTTAGGACTCCAGGAACGTTAGGGCTGATTGTGGATTGTGTTGTCTTGGCTTACAGAGCAGGGGAGTTGCAGTGCCTGACCTTGTCACGCGTACAGCTTTTAAGTCTACTTGGCAGAGCTCTATCAGGATGTTTGCTTATTTCAGTCTGTTTATTGGTGACGTATGGCCCAAGCAGCAGGGTTAGCTTGGTTTGTTTGCTTATTTATTTAAAGCTGGGGATTTGTCTACGACCTTTAGGAAGTTGTTATTACTAAAATATAACCATGATTCCCATAGAGGGGAAATTTAAGAGACAGTGGAGGAGTAGGTATCGGCTCCAGTCTTGTGCAGTTTGGTAATAGCTTTGTAACTGAAACAGGGGAAGTAGCTTTATCTTTGGTTGGTTGGCAGCACTTTAAATCTAGACGTTTGGATATTCATGCATTTTTTTTTTCAAAGCAGCGAGGGAGAAATCTAAAACTGCGACACGACTGCTGTGTTCCAAAGGGGTATGGGTTTCTAACAGCCAATACTTAAACTGTGACCAGAGGGATCGAGTCAGGGGCATGCGATTGGTTTTCATGGGATACAGAATCAAGTGTCCGGCCTCAAACTGTGCAGGCCTACCGTGAGAAGCATGTCTGTACGGTACTTAGGGTGTGTGGATGTGTTGTAGCTGCATTTAGGAGCTAATGTGGAGTAGTTCTACTTGAGAAATCACGTGCTTTCTTTCCTGTTCTTTCTTCCCACAGGAAAAGTGAAAGTTATTCCACGTCAAGTGGCTCGAAGTCCCATAGCCGTTCGAGGAGCCGCAGTGACTCTCCCCCAAGACAGTTCAACCACAGTTCCAGTTACAAAGGTTCCAAGATGAGAAGTTACAAGAAATCAAAGGACTATAAATACTCGGCGCACAAACCACGGAAATCGCGCAGCAGGAGCTCGTCGCGTTCCAGGAGCCGGTCCCGGGAGCGCTCCGATCATTCAGGGAAGTACAAGAAGAAGAGTCACTACTACAGAAATCACAGGCATGAGCGTTCGCGCTCCTACGAGCGAGCAAGTCATCGCTATGACCGCGACCATCCCGGCCACAGCAGGCATAGGCGATGAGCAGTAGAGAAAGGTCTTTCCTTTGGAATTTAAGCTGTGGAGCTCTTCTCCGTTTGGCCTTTGCAGCATAGGGTTAACCTGGCTTGTAAACCACGTGGCTTCAGTAATGTCTATTCTGCTGGTAACTCTGTACTTACTGTCATGAATCCAAAGGAAAGATGCGAACGAGACAGAATGATACAAAGGACTCTGATAATTGTCTCGGTGACCGTTCTGCTGGCACGTCACCTAAAAACACTGCAGAGCTTGTCTCTGGATGCTCTATGCCTGCTCTTTAGTAATTTACCTGCCATAGTGCAGCGCTTGGGCCTTCCAGTTGTGCAGCAGGACCTCCCTTACTCGGTAGCAGTGGGAATACTGTGCTGAAGGGTCCTTCCCTGTGCAACTGGAAGGCTCGAGACTGTCCATAAAAACCATTGGAGTGGCTTGGTGCTAACAAAGCTGTCTTTTCATACTGACTCCATGATGTTGTACAAATGTAAGGTGACTTTTTTAGAACCGATGCCTATATTAGGTTATATATGTGTATATATATTTTGCAGTGTTACAGTACAGTATGGGAGTACGGCCTTACTAGCCTTTACACTTTACCCACAATGTAAATAAGCATTTGTTTAATACAGGTGGAAGATATATACAGAAAATTCAAAACTTGAACTCTATCAAAAGACTTGTGTAGAAAATTCTGATAAATGTGAAAGTATTTAGCTCTGTGTATTGAGAGTAGTATATTTTTTATCTGTGCAATGCTGTGTGCGGGCCACCAGCTCATAAGACATTTCCTATATATACATTTTAAGTGGTTTGAAATTCTTTACTCAGGATCTTTGACACTGAAGAATTAGTAGTTTGTCAATCTGCATGCTTGTTGAAGAACAGCATTTTAAAAATAGCGAAAAAAAACCCACAGCCCAGTAGTATCAGTTCTAGTGGTATATCTGAGCTGTCACACTCATGCTCCCTAATTTCATTAAAATATTTGATTTTATATTAAATTCACTTCATAGTAGTTTCTTATGAGCTATACCACTGTGCCTACTCATAAGGAAAGAAAAAAATTGGTGGTGAATTGAAAAGATTTTTAAAAAATCCTAGTAGACTGAAGACTAACCTCGGATGTTACACCCTGAATATAGATACTGCAGGTGTTGTGCTGGGGCCATCCTGCAGGAGTAATTGGTGCCAGCGTGTGAAATAAGGTGCTTTTATTTGAGCTATGTCACTAGATCTTCCTAGGAACACTGCCTGCTATTTTAACCTTTCTCTGTCTGCTGTGGGGGAAAATGAGATTCATGAGGGATCTTCGTGGTGAATCCTGCCACAACACTGAGTGTGACACTCAGTCCAAACCAGTCTCATTGCAACCTTAGTTTTTGATAAAAAGGCAAAGCAGCTGACAGGGTTTGCAGTCATCCTTTAGCCAACCTCTATCCTACCGATTTCTTGAGCTGGAGATTGCGTAGGATTATTCTGGCATTACCAGTGGTCCTGTCCTTTGTGATTTTGACTTGATTTCTGTTTGAACCAGGTAGATGGATTCTGTTCCATAATAGAAATTGCTGCTTTCCACAACACAGTTAACTTACCTGTTCTAAACACATCGTCGCTCGTTAGTTTCAGTGGGTGCCCCTGTTTGGGGAGAAGATTCATTATTGCCTGGTCACCTCACAGTAGCAGTTGTCAGTCCGTAGATCTTTGCCATATTTCTGATTACATTTCAGCTGAGAAAAGGCAGTTAACTGAGGTAGGCAGCTGATCGAGGGAAAGCCTTGCGGAGCTTCAACAGAGCACTACACCGACTTACAAATTACATCCCGCGGTAGGGGAAGGATACTAGTGCGAAGCTGTGCTGACTGGTTTTAACTGGAGTAGCCTCTTGTTTTATCTGTTCCTGAATCAGCAAACTATACACCTTATCTTGACCTTTGCACGTGGATGGAAACTAATTTTTCCATACCTGGTATGCTAAATAATTGAGTAGAAGTCAAAGTATTAAAGTAGCGTAGAGATAATGCGATATAAAAAGTAACTTTGGTCTATTGGAGGTGTTTCTAATACAAACAAACTCAAGTAACAGCGTTCTCTAAGGAGTTCCCATTTTAAGCCTTTTTAATTCTTACTGCCTGGCTATTACTTGGAGCAAGTCAACCTCAAATCTGTTTATTAATTGCAGTTCCAAAGGGTAGTCAGAGTTTCCCTCTTCAGTTGCTTCATTCTGCTTTGGATGCTTCCCAAGCTGCCACTTGTCCATTTCCTGAGGTAAGGCGTGGAGGGGGAGGCAGGTTTCACAGCTGCAGCTTCCTCCAGAAAGACTTTGGGAGGAATTCTGAGTGAAGTCTGCTAGCGGCAGACGTGGCTGCCATCCAGTGCAAGTAGCACAGACAAAGCTAAAGGTAAGATGCAGGCCGTGTACGTTTTTTAGCATGAACACCATGTCACTTCGCAGAAAACTCAACAGGTGTGTTTTACAAACTACTTATCTACAGTGCTAAATAAGTAATCATCTCCTTGGACACTTGTTAAAATCTGGAGAGGAAGAAAGCAAGAGAAAGTATGTGTATATTTGTGCATTAACGTGGTTTGGTTCCAAAACAAAAGGGATTATATCACAGGATTAAAGGACATCCTGTTCCAGGAGAGAACAACCTGTCTTCACCAGCAAAGAGCCCGATACAGATAGCTACACAGAATGTCTTGGCAGTGAGGCAGGGCTGTGAGAAGATGCTCAGAGTAGCTAGAGGAAGTGTAAAACGGAACTGTTGAAATACGGGGGCTGAGTCATCAGCCTGGAGTAGCTGCACCTCTAAGAGGTGTACTTGTTCTTACTCTGGTGCTGTAGCCAAAGCTGTAAGGGCAGGCGACGTATTATTTCACTTTGCTCAGAAAACCCAAGATTAAAGACTCACCACATGCATGCAAATTCCCGCAGGGTTAATAAATACAAGTAGTTTTTCTGCCTTTCCTGTGCTGAAGGCCGAGAGCTGTGTTATCTGTCACCCCTGATGGACGGCCATGGCAGGTGTTAATAACCTGCTCAAAACTTTATAGCCCTTCGCTCCAGAGTTCTGACTGGAGTTCTTTGCACTGACCCAGCTTAATCACAGATGTTTAAGGAAGCATGGATTTAATTCAGCTGTTTTAAGCATTCTGTCAGTTTAGGCCCCTACAGTTCATGCTTTTGTGGAGTGGTGAAGGCTGTTATGTGGGGCAGAACATGCATTTCTCTGTAACTTAAAATGTAGCTGGCGGACATCATCTGAATTTGATGAACGGCAGTGGCGCTGGTCCTCTTCCCTGTACAGTGATGAGTAAACTGCATGGGTAACAAGCACAGGGGATCTCTAGGAGATTACGGAACTGTACCTCATGAGATTCTGCTTTGTTTGTCACTGCAGTAGAAAGTCCTGGACTTGTGACAACACTTCTTTGAAAATCACCAAGCTGTGGCGCACGTTGTATCCTGCTGGCGGTAGGAGTGAGGGAAAAGCATGTGAATCTTTCCTGTTTCCCATCTCAAAACAGGATCGAGTGAACAAGGCTTGGGATTTTTGCGATCAGAGAAGCAGCCTGAAGTTCCCTGTTGGAGCTGGGTGCTGGACCCTTTGCACCTCGCTGGGAAAAGAGTGGGGTGGGAGAGGTTCCCCTTCAGTTGGAAACCGAAGCCCTTCGCTGCCCAGCTCGCTGCACGTGCCTTTGGGGACCGGACAGAAGTGTTGGAGCTGGGTGCTACCTCTGAAGCCAGCTGAAGATGTTCCAATGGGGCCAGCTCTGAAGTGCTACAACTGATCGTGGCTTTGGCTTATGGCAGAGCCTTTTGGGCACCGCTGGGGAGGATGGCTGCCCTTCTCACATTTGACTTCCTAGACTGTTCATACTGAACCCCGCTGACCTGAAGGCCGTGGATTAGTAATTAGAAGCCATTTAGATAGAGGGAGTGTCTGTTTTTAAACCCTACATTTCTTGTCGTCACATTATCGCTAATAACGATTTGGAGTTCTGCAAGCACTACAAATAACCTGATACTCTGATAGTTGGGTGGAAAAAAGTGCCAGAGACCTACAGAAACGTGGCCTGCACAATGACTGGCCCGAGCCAAAGAGGAGCCATGTGAATGGAGCTCGCTCACAGAAACTGCGAGTAGCAATTATTTAAGAGTGCTGCTTCACCAAAAAAAAAAAAGGATATTTTCTCCGTTGTGCTGTTGCCAGGCAACCCTTGTTTTTATTGCCCTTAAATGTGGGTGAGAAATTACTGAGCAAAACATTTCTGTATTCGGTGTAACTCAACTCAGGTCGAACTAAATGACATAAAATTTGCCCCGTTAGATTGCGATCGGCTATATGCTGAAACCTGGACTTGACTTTGAGTCGAAGTGGGCCTGGAGGAACTAGCTTACAGTAAGCAGAACGTGGTTGAAAGCCTTGGCAGACAGAGCAGTAACAACTGGCACGGAGATGATGAGAGCTGAGGTGAGAAGCACGGCTGAGGGGGGCCAGATTCACGTCGGATTTAACTCAACTCCCGCTGGTGAGGTCCTGCGCTGGAGCTGGCGGTGGTTTGCAGTCTCCAGCCCAGCAAGGAGCTCTGGGCGGTGTTTCTCACAGGTACCCAGCTTTGTCTTGTGACTTGGAGGGTATGATCTGTCTCTGCCCCAATTTCCCCAGCTATGAAAGAAGAAGAATAGCTTTTTGTTTTTAGGAGGAGGTTGGAGTTTTGCATCTGAGAAGCATTACACAGAATTCAGTACAGGTCGGTTCTGTGTCATGACAATAGCAGGAACTTTCAGTACGTTTGGTTTTTTTCAGAGGGAATTAAAAAATCTTCCTCGGGTTAGGCTGTTTCATTCCCTTCAAGCTACTCTGAATTCCAGAGAAGAAACGAGCACCCTCACAATGAAACCCTGCGCGTGAAGTCCTGGCTGCGCTCTGGCAGTGACAGACTCCCGTTGACTTCAGTGGGATTTGACCCTTTTTGTTCTCCTGGGCAGCACAAAGGATGCTGGCAGAAGAATGCTCAGAACAGCTCAGTGGAGTGGTGCTTCCACTGGCAGGAGCCAGCTTAGAGGAGGAACGCGGATAAGAAACTTGTGGGAAACTGAAGGCAAAAACCAGTGAAACAGTTAAATTGATGATTATTGATGTAATCTGCGGTCACCAACAATGATTTAATTGCAAGTGCAGCACCAACCCTAGTGTGAAGCGCTTAATTGGCGTCTCCAGTGGCTCAGGTGAGTGGAGCTGTGTTACGATTACATCAGTCCCGACTTTCCTCTTCCCAGAGGATGTCCCAGGATATGCTGGGCTTTCCAGTGCTCGTGCACCAGCTGCGTGTGCGCGCAGCCGTGGGCCCAGCCAGCGCTGCCACTGGGGACTCGCCTCACGTGCACAAAATCCCAGCCGTGCCCGGCAGCGCTGGCACTCCTACGTGCTGACAGCAAGGTCGAATAAATGATAAAAGCACGAAGATGTCAATTAAGTTGTCTTGTGCCTGACAGGGACTCCTTGAAAATCCTCCAAAACCAACAAGATGCTGTTAGTAATGCACAAAAAGAAGTTGGGAGAAAGGAGAAAAACAGGTGTCGGGATACAGGGTGACCTTACAGCTGGCTTGCTGCTGCACCAGATCTTCGCACAAAGATGAACTTTTCCCACAAGCTTTGGAGAACAGTGAAATATAATTCGGTGGACACAGTTTAAACAAAGGGTGATGGATCCATGCGTTAATTTTTATGTGACAGGGCAATAATCAGACATATTTTGATGCTCTGGAGCCCCTTGGTGTTAGCCAGAGCTTTTGATTTGTGTGCATGTGGATGAGCACTTGCAGTTTGTGCAGGGCTGAATATGGATTTGTTCCAAACCTCCCTACACAAAACCCAATTCCTAGCTGCAATCAGCCCCCCAGACAGTGCTAGTCAACGCTGCCAAACCTCGAGAGGAGGGAGGGCTTGGAGGCCCTCCCCGAGGGTGCTGGTGTAGAGCACTCGAACTCAGTGCCACGAGTGGATTGACTGCATCGCTGTCTCTGCTTTCCCTTATGCAAGCCGTGCCCCAAAGCCAGCAGCGGACAGGATGTGAAAATAATAAGAGGGATATTCCTGCTGCCCCAGAACTTAGATACCACAGCTGCAGCTTTCAGTGCCGTGGCCAGGCGGTGTGAGTGCTCCTGCAGGCTTGCTCGAGCTGACACAAAGCTGCTGATAGCCGGGAGCTGAGCGGCGATTCTCCAAATCCCAGCCGAGCACCCCAACCTTGCACCCCGTAGGGTCAGGATGGACGTGGTTCCCAGCTGCTGTGTGTCAGCATCTCTGCGCTGGGGTGAGTGGGGCTGCGCTGGCTTTCACACCAAGGCTCGGCTGCGTGTCTGTGACTGCAAATGAGCAGAAACTCTGAAAACCAAGGTGGCCGTGCCCCTTTGGCGTGAGTTATCCACCGTGGAAGTGCAATTTCTGGGTGTTGTCCCCTGACCTATGGCTCAGCGGCCTCAAGGCAAGTCGTTTCACCTCTGTTCCCCAGCAGGGAAGAGGAGCCAGTTCTCTTTTCTGCTTTTGCTAGCTATTTTCAGACCTATCAGGGAAAGGAGCAATTTACGGCGGATATTGCCCTCACGGTTTGTTTGCAAAGCACTGCGCGTGTTTATGATGCCATAAAAAGGCAGCGTGGCATAATTAACCACAACATGCTTTGCATTTAAAACTTTTGCAATGGACAAACACTTTGTGTCCACTGAACCTTGGACTCGACTTCCTCCTGAATGCTCAGGACCGCGGAACTCGCTGTCCTGGAGGAAGGGAGCAGCCTGGGGACTGCTCTGTGCAGCAGGAGCTGGGACACCAGAAATAAGCATCATAACCGTGACTTTCTGCACAAAGATAACAAAACCACCGAGCAAGAAGCCGCGTCGCTGGGCAGCTTGGCTTGTAGTCAGTGCTGCGTGTGTGTGTCTAACGGGCTGAGATAGGAGGAATCGCTGCAAGTATCTTGTAGTCTTCGTCTCAGCCTTGTAATGCGATGTGATTTTTGCTTTCTTTTGAGCTCCCCAGCAGCAATAGCTGTTTTCAGGTATGCGGATCCTGTACATTATTTGCAGCTACTGCGGTTCTTTCCCCTCGTTATGGAAATCGGGCTGGCTCAGTGTCTCTGGGGGGCTTTTCCACGGAATCCGAACAAATTACCCAAGCTTCGTGCTGTACTTTCACGAGTGTACGGCGAGGAGACGTCCCTGCCGCACATCGGAACTAACCCGACCCTTTAAAAGCTCACCGAGCCTCCGACGAAGGAAATAACGAGAGCCCGGGGCAGCAGCACCCGGCCAAGCCGCCTCCCCTGGGGGCTGCGGGGAGGGAGGAGGCGCCGAGCCGAGCCGAGCCGAGCCGAGCTGGGCCGGGCCGGGCCGGGCCGGGCGGGGCGGCGGGGGCGGGATCGGGGCGGCGGTGCCGGCTCCGCGCCGCGCAGGTTAAGAACCGCGTGGGGCCGCGGTGGGACCGGAGAGAGCCGCGCCGGGACGCGTTAAAAGCCGTGCCGAGCCCTGCCGAGCCGTGCCAGCATGGCCCAGCCCCGCTGCCGCTCCGTGCTCATCACCGGCTGCAGCCGGGGCATCGGGCTGGGGCTGGTGCGGGGGCTCGCAGCCTCCAGCCCCTGCCCCGAGCTGGTTTTCGCGACGTGCCGCTACCCCGAGAAGGCGCAGGTAAGGGGCAGGGGGAGGACGGGGGTCCCCCGGGCAGCGCGGACCCCAGCCCGGAGCCGGGGCTGTGAAAGCCTCCGGGGGAAAGGGGCTGGGGTTGGGGTTGCGGAGCCTTGCGAGAGCTCCCGAGGGGAGCAGAAGGGAGCTGGGACCCGCCCCCCCCCGGGAGTTACTGCCGTATCTCGCCCCGTGCTGGGCTCGCATCTGGAGGGAAGCGTGTCCTGGGCTCTCCAGCAGCCCCCAGGAGCCCAGCAAATTGCCGCGGCTCTCCTTGCCTCTTCTGCCCGCTGTGCCTGCGTCCTGGCTGTCCTTCCCCTTTCTCTGCTGGACTCGCAGCAACCGAGAAAGCCCAAGCAAGCGATGGCTTAAAGCGCTCTTCTTGGCAGTGCCCTTCCTGGCCAGGTAGGGACCAGCGCCTCCTGCTCGAGATGGATTAAATTGTGTTACGTGCTGCTGGCGAATTCTCTCGCAGTCCCTTCAGCCAGCGCTCCTCTTGCTACAGCACGGCAGCAGTGTGTCGGGACTCCTCCTCCTCCTCCTCTCCCCTGTTCCTAGACTGTTACACGCGAATGTCAAACAAATAAAAAGCACTCCCCAAACCTTCGGGGACAAGCTGATAACGAGGGTTTTGTGCCTGCTCCCTCTGTTGCGTCTCCAGCCTGATCTTGACTCTCCCCGGTCAGGCAGAACGCTGCTGGGGCAGCGCTGCACGCACGCAGGTATCGGCATCTGCCTTTCCTGGGAGCACTCAGGTGCTCCAGAGCTGCAAGGATCCGAGCTGTCAGCTCTGCCCCTCTCAGCCCCCTCTGCATTGCTGCGAGAACTTGGCAGAATCAATACCAAAAGCCCTGCTTCTGCAGGGTACAAGGCTGCCCTAGGAGAGGCAAGTTCCCCAGCCTTACGGTGGATTTTTATTAGTGCAAACTGTGATGCCAGCACTGAGCACCACATCGCAACTTTTATTGCTTTGCTACCCAAAAACTTCAGCAGCTGGTGCAGGGGCTCCTGTTCAAGGCTGCTAGCACAGGGCTGGGCAGGTAAGGCCCGCAGGCTGACCATTCGGCTCCCCAGCAGCATCGTGCTGCTCTACGGGTACGTACAAAACTGAAAGAGAAGGTCTTAGTCTTGTTCCTTGCTGCCAGAACAACCCACACAGCACAAAGGCAGTTAGGGCATTCCTGAATCGAACTGCCCTGAAACGGTCCGGGGACTGAAATGCGGCGCGCAGGCTGCCTTTCCACTACACGAGCTCCCGAACTAGTACTCGCTCACGCTGTTTGCTTTTATCTCCTTTTACAAGGGCTGGCGTTTGTCCCAGCTGTATTTCCTATTGGTGATTGCACAACGGCGAGGTGCAGTTGCGGTATGGGAAGCTAGCAGAGACGTATGACCTGCTGGGAGATAGAAATCTCCCTCGGGTGTTTGTTCTAAAGCTGCTCTAGCTGGTGCTGGGGGAGGATCTCGTTCCCTTATTGCCCCTCGTGTCCAGCACTGACTTCTCCTTAGAGTGGTCTTGCATCAATTAGGTGGAAAACCTAAACGGCTCCTTCAAGAGGAAGAGCTTCCTAGGAAGCGTTACACAGATGATATCTTAATGCAAGTTTCTACGATGCTTTTTTATTTTTTGGCATTGCCAGTACTTAAAAACCGTGAGCAGAAAGGCTGCTAAACCTGCGCAGGAGGACGAAATAGTTCTCAAATAGCTCGGAGTGCCTGGGAAGGGTCTGGGTGACTTCTTGCTTGCAGCGGGAGAAACCTGGAAAGTCTGCTGGCCGCCCCGTCTGACGGAGGCAGGAAGCTGGCCCGGGGCCACATTCCAGTAACCCCGAGTGGTGATCCTGCAGGCCACACGGGTGCATCGTAAGCTTTTTTGGTTGTTTTGTTTTTTTGGAGCAAGGGTTGTCCTTGGGGGCTCGGGGTGGGTTTTTGTTCTCTGTAAGGACCTCTAGGCCATGTGCTGTGCTTTGGCAGTACATCAATAGAAACCTCTGCAGCCAGCTGAAAGCATATTTCTAACAGATGGGTTTGGAAGCTCCACAAGGAAGGGAAATCTTTACTGAAGGTATTGTAGGCTCAGTGGCATTATCTGTCTCATCTGCAGCGCATAAAGCTGGCACAAAACTTGCTGACCGTCGGAGGTGTGCCCCCACCATGCCATTAGTCCCTCTAACCCGGGGCGAGCACGGAGGTGCTGCAGCCTCTGCAGTGGGAGTCTTAGCACCAGGCACCGCTGACCATCTCAAAGCCTGGATCCAATTTGGCAATGTTGCTTGAGTGTGGTATAATAAGAAAAGGTAAAGGTTCAGTGACTTTTTAAAATTATTTTTTCCAGACAAAGCTTTTTGCCTTCACTGGCTCTCCACTCCAATCCTGACAAGCCGGGCTTCTGCACTCCGGGCACGGGCGCTGCCGTCCTGTCTCGGTGCACGTGCAATGGGCTTTGCCCCTTCCTGACCTGTTTGCTGCCCGTGCAGACGGGGCTGTGAAGCTGGGTGACTTGTTCTTTCTCTGCACACCTGAGCTGCCAGTGCCTGCTCTTCCTTTCGACGGTGATTCAGGCTGTCAAATTTTGTTTCTTCCCACTTCACCATGGGCTAAGTGGCCATGTGAAAAATCCTGCTTAATATGTGCACCACTTCCTATCCTGGACCGGAGGATGAACTTGGAGAAGAGCAACTTCGGGCAGTTCTCTTCAATTCTGCTCTCCTCTGGTTTGGTAAAATAGGGTTTTCCTCTTGCAGAATGCAGGGAGGGGGACGGAGGGAAGGGATGGAAAAAGCTTAAATAAGCCTTTTAAAAACAATCGTCCAGCTTTTAGAGGAAAAGTGATTAAGCACGCTTAATTACTGGCAAATTCAGTGCACATCCTAGGGACACAAGTCAGCAGCAAACCCCCAGTAGCTGAGAGCTGCCCGGAGAGCCTCGGAGCAGCGCGTGTGCTGTTATCCAGCCGACTGCTCCAAGCAGACGGGAGCCCCCAGGGACCTGACTTTAGAAAGAGAGATGCTGGAGAAGAGTCTGACTTTGCTTTCCTCCGCTTACTACAGCAAGCACCGTGCCTCCCGTAACTTGCTAACCCTGGGATAATACTCAACAGCTGCAGACTTTTGCATGTGAGTCTGCTGGCAGGAGCTGTAATAACTCGAGCTCTTGTGCTGAATAACTCCTAGGTGGCCTCCACAGAACATTTGCCTAACAAATGGGCTTTAGATCACACGATAACGTGCAGCAGGCCTGCAGGCGCATCTAGATAACCACCGCCCCTCCCTGAAAAGTCCCGTACTAGCCTCCTTCAGCCCAACTTTGATTCTGATCTGCTTTTACTTGGGCTGTTCCAGCACTGAGAGTGGAAGCAGCTAGAAATCTCTTGCAAAATAATCCCCGTGTCCTGTCTTTGCGCTCCAGCTGGACAAAAACACGGCACAGTTATTATTAAGCAGCCCATATAGGATCATGGACCTATCTGTAATTCTCCCACTTTTTTTTCTCGCTCTTTCTTCCATCTTGCTTCCCCCTAAAAGTCAGAAAGCTCTGACCCAAAGCCCGAGACACCTAATGATGGTGTGACCCCTGTTGTCCCCCTCTGCCCTGGTGAGGCATGGAAGGAATAAATTGCTTTTTGGGGGAAGCGAGGTAGCTGAAGGGATCTGCGTCCCATGGTGTGACTCCTTATGGTGCTTCCTGCCCTCAGCGGGGCTGTGTCTGAGCATGGGACCTCGGGACAGGAGCACCTCTTGTTCCTCCTGCCCTCCCGCAGCCCAAGCGTGCTCCCGGGTGAACAAGGACGCGCTCAGTTCCTCGCCGCTCCAGAGTCCTCTGCCGGGCCCTGGAGAACGGCCAGGGCTTAATGTGCTGCTTCCCTTCCTCTGAAGCAGGAGGTGGTGTTACTGCCAGTGCCGCGGCTGTTCCCTTGTCAGACACAGAGCTCGCTGAAGAGCTTCTGCACACCGTCTCGGTCAGTTTTTTTTTTTTTTTTTTTCTTTGCTGCATGTTTTAGCCATGTGGTCTGCTATTGGGAAGAGCAGCTGAGCAATCTCTGGAGCAAGACAGATCTGCTATATCAGGCAAAGGGGGTGTTCTTAAAGCCGTTCTAATTTTGGCTTATGGCAGCGGTTTGCGCTTCTTCCTACAGCCTTACCGTGTATTCGGGGCAGTCTGCAGCAGCTTGGTGTGAATTCTTCCATAATCAGGCAGGGAGCTGGCTGCACACCATGATACTGGATAGCCTGGCTCACAGAGACGGGGCAAATATGATCCTCTTTGGCTCTGTCCGGAGTGCAAGCAGCACAGTGTGACAGGATACCTGAGCACCCTCTGCCTGACAAAGCTGCCCGCACCTGGCTTCACTGCTCCCAACTGCTCTAGCGTGGCCGGGCTCTTTCCAAGAGTTGTAACTGAAGTAAACAATGCTTTCATAAAGGAGGCAAAGTAAATCCTGCTAAATGACAAAGACGACAAAACATCCTGATTGAAATCTAGCAGTCTGTATACCGATGAATCTGTATCTGGAGCCTGGAGTGCCAGAGGACCTTGTTTAAATTGGAGTGGGCTGACTCTTTTTGTTAATCGTAATTAAAATCAGCAAGCAGGAAACAACAGATGTTAATCACGGTTTGAATTTTTCTTGGAATCCCTAAGAGTTGATTCTCATGGGTAACTATTCAGGTACCGAACGCTGCTAGAGCTACCACGCTGCACGCGGGACTGGGGGTGGTGTCGAGTGCTTTGTTTGTCAGTTTGTTGGTTTGAAATCAGCTTTCACAGCACGGTAACTAAAAGAGACTTCACCTGGGATGTGATGGCTGTACCTGCTGGCTTTAAACACAATTGCATAACCCGACATTAAATACAAGGTGCACGTGAGACAGCAGCACCGAAGGGCATTGCCCTTACGGGTTGCATGGCTCTGTGAGGCTGTGCTCTGAGACCCTGCCTTCCCCGGGGCTTAACCTGCGTGTCTGCAACTCTTGCAGACACCTTTGATGGGTTTTTCTTTGCTTGTTTGTTTTTAATGGGGGGGAGAACGAGGCATTTGATAGATGACCACAGTGAGCTTCATGAAAGCTTATATCCTCAGTGGGAAGTCAATAACTGGTACCTGCATGCACTGCCGAAGTATTTTCAGAGTGCTCTGGACACAGGAGTTTTTTGATCTCGTAAATCAAAACTCCTCGGGGTGGGGGAAGAGGAGAAGCAGCACGCGTGGCTGGTGGCTTGAAATGGCCATAACTGATTGGGGCTGGCGTGAGTTTGTCCTCCTCCCTGCACCTTCCTTCTAGGCACAGCAGGGAAAAGAAGAGGCTTTCCTGTGAGTTTTAGGCTTCCTAACTGGATTTCTCAGCTCATGTTCACATCAGGTGAAGTAGCACTCTGTACTTCTTGAAGACCAGAGCGTCTGAGTTAGCTTTGTGCCAGGAAGCTGCTTCTGCGAAACTTAAACTGCTGAAGTGGGAGTCGGTAGTTAACGAAGTAATTAACTAAATGGAAAAGCTATTGCATTTTAAGCCTGCTTTGCATACAACAATTACAGTGTTTATGCTCTGGAGAATTCATAACGCTGCAGTGTTTGGAGCTCTTAAGTGAAGACAGTTTACTCATTGCAGAAGCCTCTCAGTTGCTGTCACCATACAAAACATCTTCTGGGGCCTTTTAGCGAAGGAAGTTTACCCTCTGCCTCGCAGTTAGTAGCCTGTTTCCGTTTGACAGTGAAGCAAACCAGCTACAAATAAATGAACGATTCCTGGAAGCCAGAACACTTCTGGAGTTTATCATTAATTGATACTGTCAAACTGAAGTCCAGTAGACAGTCCAAAGCCACGTAATTATTGCAGACCTTGGTGTGGCATAACTGTCACATGCCTATCAATAAACCAGATAGTGTGTCCTGGGCATCTCAGCTGTGGAAATGTGCCCCCTGAAGATGCAAGGATAGGAATGTCTTCTGGTTTTGTGCTTCTGACTTGTTCCTCTTCCTTCCCCCTCCCCTAACTGCAGCTGTAGACTGGCCGCGGAGGGAGAACAAGTTTTCTAAACAAGCCTGGGGGGAATCTTGCAGAGCACGAAGCCGAGATAAAAGATGTGATGCATTGTAACATGACCAGAGGACATGGAGTCCCTAAGCATCTCCAAGTGGCAAAGAAGTGCTCTTTGAAAACTGGCCCTCCTGACCTCTATTCCAGAAGGGCTCCTAAAGAAGTGGATTTGCTCGAGCTGGAACGTTTGGCCATGGCTGCTCAGTCTCCTAAACAAGGCTGGGAGTATGGAATCCATCTGTTACATCTGGCCATGCTTCCCACTTGGCTATATGGCACAGAAACCTAAGTATTCCAGCCTGGCCTATAAAATCCAGTTTGCACATGCCTTGTCCAGAAGCAACACCAGTATAGTACCAATTTTCTCCAGGAACACTAATCATTCCTCTATTGCTTGCTCTGCTACTGAGAGGCAGTAGGCAGATGACTGTATTATTAATATCTAGCAGAATAGCGTAGTTCTCCTGGGCAGTTGCTGTGTGCATAACCAATTTCTTTTGTATTTTACCTTCAGTCACGAGAACTGAAGCTAATGAGAGTGCTGGGAAACAGAATTTCAATGGGAAAATTGCTAGAAAACTCTTCCTGCAAACAGTGGTGCCAAATGGCTTTTCTTAAATAATTCCTGCTGCCCTGAAGTGATGCCTAGCACCAGCTGAACTTCAGGAGAATTACGCTCTTCTTAGCAGAAGTGGGGAATTACTGGCTTGGCACGCGGCCTGAGCACTGGATCTACTGTGGAACTGGCAGTGGTAACCACTTGATTGAAGACCTTTGGTTAGACTGCAAATGTACCCTCTTGATGAGGTGCATTTGAGACACACTGAAAACTTAACGTAGTCTAGTGTGCTGGCATCTTGACTAAGCAGGTGAAGAGTCCAGGTTCTTGAAGCAGTTGATCTTGCTCTCAGGAAAGCTGCTCAGCAGGATGGAAAGCAAAGTAGTGCCACTGCCTTCAGTCCAGTTATGAAAGTAAATGGCAGTTACAATTCTGGAGGTGCAGAACTCAAACTGTTTTATGTAATAGCCGTGGACATATATACAGAGAAGCTAATGCAAATGCTTTCTTCTTCCTAGGAGCTCCAGCAGCTTAGCAAGCAATACAGCAACATCAGGCTCCTCCAACTGGGTGAGTAAAGGGCTTAAATAGAAGTATGTTCAACCAGGTCAGGTGAGCGCATCTTAAACCACCACTCTCCTGCATGATCTGTAGCTGTGCATGACCTCCAGCAGCTGAAAAGATCTGTAACTTCACCTTCATCTTAAGAAAACACTGGGGAAACATAATCTGTGTAAATCTTCTGTGTATAGTCTCCATCTCTGTGTGCTGCCTGGATGTCACCATTCAGACTGGTGTCTTAACTTTGGTTTAGCATGTGCTGTACTGTGCTAGACAGCGTTTGAACCACTACCCACTGTTCACTGTGGCTGTTCTTGGCTCCTCTGTGCAGATGTGGTCTGTGAAAACAGCATCAAGAAAGTAGTCAAAGAAGTGGAAGAAATTGTGGGAGACAAAGGTCTGAACTGCCTCATTAACAATGCTGGCATTAACGTGCTTGCTTCCTTGGAAGAAGTCACAGCAGAGACAATGCTCACCATTTATGAAACCAATACAGTTGCCCAGCTGATGGTCACTAAGGTAAGAAATGGAGAGAAATGCTTCATCTGTGGTACTGCAGAGGCTCTGCCACTAGTGAGCTGGACATGTAACCCATTTGTCACCTCAGAACTGCACCCCTAGAGAGCAGCAATGACCGTCTATCCAGGATCTTTCTCTTTATTTAAAACCACTATGCTGGTGGCATAGAGTTGTACTGCAGTTCTTCACAGAGTAGAACTCGAGAGTCCAGCTTGCCTTGAACAGGCCAAGAGCACGATGACCAAATTAAAACAACTACTTTTTTTCACAGGCTTTTCTACCCCTTCTGAGGAAGGCAGCCCAGCTTGGCACAGGAATGGGCTGCCACAGAGCTGCTATTATTAATATGTCCTCTCTTGCTGCCTCCATGCAACTCGTCCAGGCAAATGAGATGTTTCTCAAGGTCTACCCCTACAGGATAGCAAAGGTTTGTGTGATTCCCTGGACTGTGATCACTGGGTGAGAGCAGGTTTGTGAGTTAAGGGCCACCCTGTGCTTAAGATGATGATGTGAGGTGTGCAGCACTTCCTGGGTAGGCTGACACAGGAGCTGTTCTTGTTCTTAATGTGGGTGGAAGTGGGGCTTGTGAAAACGGTACATCTGGAGCAAGCATGCCAGCTTCTTAAGAACAAGCTTACACACATGCTCTATCGCTGCACTGATACAGATTCATTTCAGAGGGACTTGGTATTCAGGGAAGAACTATGCCATCAAATGTGTGTCCTATTATCTGTGCACCTCTCCATCCAAAGCAAGGTAGAAGACATGGAAAAACAAAAACAAAAGGTGTGCTGACCTGTACATTTAGTGAGGGGCGGAGTTTTTAGTTTTGTCACATCCAGAGACTGAGTTTGTATGAATTGTCAAGATCAAACATACAGTTTCTCCTACACCACCTACTCATAAGCTGTTAACGTGCTTGTTTTCCCTGATCAGAAGTAAAAAACTGAATGTTTGTGTTCTGATTGTTGCAGAAAAACAGAGTCCTTATGTCAAGATTATTTTTCCACACCTCCTTAGGACTTTCAAATGTTACTTTATCTTCCACCATGACTTAGATTCATCTTTGGGCAGTAAGCTTACGATGACAGAGCTTTCACAATGCTTCTCTTATAGATGTTTCTGAGAATGAAGGCCCCACTAAGTCTGGATAAGTTACCATGACTGCCACTCAATTTTTCAGGAGATATCTTGGTGGAAGGGAGGTGCTTAGCTTGGCTTAAGGTCTTACTGAAGGTTTGTAAAAACTAGCATGCTAATATATGGTTTCCACTCTTCTAGACCGCACTGAACATGATCACCAGGTGTCTTGCTGCAGACTTGAAATCGGATGGAATTCTCTGTATCTCTTTGCATCCAGGCTGGGTTCAGACAGACATGGGCGGAAATATGGTTAGTGACATCTCTCTGAAAACATGAAAGTATGATTCCCTTGTTGTCCCAAACCCTGACCAACAACCTGCAGTACAGTATACACTTCCATGTGTTGCAGAGGCGCACTATGCAACGTGAAATACATCTGATTTGATCCTAGTAACTCTTAGATGCATGTGATTGTATTCTGATTGTATTCCCATTAATAATTCAACTATGATTTGCTTTCCAGGCTCCCTTGCAGGTGCAAGAGACTATCCCAAGTATTCTCTCCGTTCTGGACCGTCTTGGTGAAAAAGATAATGGCTCCTTCCTGGACTGGCAAGGGGAAACTCTACCATGGTAGATGTGCACAGTATACTACAGAAACAGCATGTCAGTCACTACTCAACTTATGCCACTAATGTCTCTGTCTCCAGGGTTTTCTTATGTGCTAGTTGAAACATCCAGTCTGATATCCATCCTCTCTCTCGGTGTATTTGGAAAGGCTTGTCTCTTTCTTGGTATTGCTACTGCTCTGTTTTAATGCTTCCTGCAAATACTACTGTGTTCTTAGCGATGGGTCTCTCCTGGAACCACCTAATATAGATTAAAAACTGCAAGTTAAATCCAGGCGTTGGTTCCTCTTTGCTTCCAGAACCATAGCGAGCCTCTTTCTCTGTGGAAGTCAATGATCTGCTCACAGGCCTGACCTGACAGCACAGGCTGTCAGATTCCAGTACGTTCAATTTGCTGGAGGCATGTCTCTGGGAAAGGTCCTCCAGTTTCATCCAGTCCTAAATGAGCCAAGGCTGAAATTGCCCAGTCCCAAAGTACGTGAATTTGGTACCTCTGTAAGCTCCTTAGCAGCTTCCAAGCGTCTCCAGGCTGATTGCACCAGGCACTTGCTTTGTTCCCAGTGCGTGACTAACATCCTGATATTGGGGTGGGAATGTGGTTTTGTATATAAACTTCTGAAGTGTCTTCAATAAAGTCTTGTTTGAACAGATTACCTGTTTACTGAGCTACTTCAGTTAATTCCTCTGCATGTAGGTCTCTCTTCCCTGACCAGAGATCTGTACTTTCAGGCAGAAAGTCTAACCATTGCTGTCTCCTTCAGGCTAGATGGGTTTAATGTGGGGGAGCACACCTGAGACTGAGGCAGCCCCTCATTCTGGTCTGAAATACTGAAAGCAGCTGGTGAAAAGATCTCTGTGTTCTGGCTGAGGTAGGGATAAAAGCAACAAGTTCTTTGAAGTCTGGGATTGGCTTCAGCATCGCTCCTTCATGCCAGCTGATTACGTGCTTTCATGCTGTGCCAAGATGGCAGGTTCTTGTGCCCAGAGAAGACAAACAAGAGCGAGGTAAGTGGGAGAGGCAGGCGTGGCCATTCCTGGACAGCAGCCACCCTCAGATGCATCTCAGGGTGTGTAGGGGAGAGGTGTCTGGCCTCATCTCCCCATCCCTGTGGTGACAGGGACATAAAGCCTCCCTGTAACAGCTGTTAGCTACCCCACGCTCTGACCCATTTCTAGCGAGGTGCTGCTGTCACCAGGCAGGTGAGCAAAGCACGATGCTCTCCTCTCACCTGAGAGCCGCTGATTTCCCTCAGAGTGCGACTGTACAGTCAGCACAAACAACTCAGTTTGAAGGCTGCTGTTTAATTTTAATTTGAACCAAACCTCGGAAGAGGAGCTGGTGTGCCTCCTGTGGGCAGGAGACAGGGAGAAGGGGACGGCTGAGGGGAAGGGGACAACTGAGGGGAAGGAGAGTGCTTGTTTGCAACTGCCTTCATTCAGAACCATTACAAATGCTCTTTATTCCGCGGGCCGAGCACCCTGGACAGCCAGGACCCCGTCGCTTTCCCTCCAAGCCCCCACAGCCGCCATTTCCCTGGGGCAGGCGGCTGTAGGCGGGGGATCCCCTCGCGTCTCCCCGGCGGGCGCCATCAGGGGGCGCTGCCGCGGCCGGCCCCGGAACTTCCGAGGCGGCAGCGGGCGGGGATGGTGAGTGATGGCGGCCAGGGGCAAGCCCGGGGCCCGGGGTACGGCCCGGTGGAGCCCGCTGTGAGCCGAGCCCCGGCCCCGGGGGCTGCGGGGAGGCAGGCTGCCCGGGGGGCTGCGGTCCCGCCTCGGCGCGGATCCGTTCCTCTCAGCCGCAGGGCAGCGGGCGCCTGCTTTGCGCTCCTGTTTTGTACTTTGGGAGCGACGCCTTAGTGCTGAGCTGGGCAGAAAGGTGTAAGCGGGGCTGGAGTTGCCTAATTTTGAAAGCTGAATTAGTAGGGGCTGGGTTAAAAACACCGAAACTCGGCAACATCAGTGCTTGTGGGCCGGGCCGCTCCAGCAGAACCCAGCAAGGCGTTGGTAAAGCTCAGAGGGTCTTAGCTCGTCTGCTGGGGGGTTGGGGTTAAATTTCAAAATGTTGTTAAAAAATTAAAAATTTTAGTCAAAAAATTAAATTTCCAAAGTTAAGTTTTCAACGTGTGAAGGTAACACGCTCGCTTCATTGAATAAATGTTCTTATTTTGACAGTCATTACTGGGGCTGACAGAGTGAATGAAGTGAAAAAAAAATGTTAATATCCCAGCTGACTTCCAGGTTACTGAAGGCTTCCCGAGTTGCAGGTAAATGGGCCGTGCAGCCCAGCTTTTTGTTTGTTTTTGGGGTAATTGGGCTCCCAGAAAGTTCTTTTCCAGCAAGCAGGGCAGGAGCGGTGAGGCTGTTGGTTGAGTCACGCGGTTGTGGTGTGTTACTACTTCTGTGCCTGTTCTGTCAGCGTCGTGTAGCTCTAATTTGACTTCTGTTAAGCTTAGGAGGATGCTTCTTAGCAGCAGAAAAGCTTAATACAGAGAACAGTTCCCAGCCGTTCTGAATTGCACTTACACTACACAGTAAAATATTGTACAATGTAATTTTAGCTGATGTAACAGTTATGTCAAATTAAAAAATGCTTTCTTGCTTTTATGATGGGAATTTGATTGTTTGTAAGTAGCTTCCTTTATTACGTTATTTTGGCTGTAATTGTCTGGTAGTTCTAGAGCTGGGCAGAGCTTTTGTTAAGACGTTTCTAGAAAATTCTGCCTCCTAAGTGAAATTCTTTTCTTCTCAAAGGCCACCTTTTGCCAAGGTCAGTGTCTTCCTTTCTTTGCTATCATTCGACGTCTGTGAACTATAGCACGCAGCCCTCTAATAAGAATGGAGCCCAGCCTCAGCGGTGGCATGCACTGGACCCTGAACTGGAAGAGATGCTGGTCCCCAGAAAACTTTCCATCACCCCGTTAGAAAGCTGGCTGACAGTTAGATACTCCCTTCCTAAAGCAGAATTCGTTAATGCTCAGGAAGAAGCGGGCTATGAACCTCTGCAGAAATATGACTGTCCCCCATCTGCTGAGGGAGCTGATGTGGAGAAAGGGGAAGGAACACCAAGCAGCAACGTTCAGTGCAAGAACGTGCTGAAGATCCGCAGAAGGAAAATGAATCGACACAAGTTCAAAAAGCTGCTAAAGCGAAGGAAGTTTGTACGGAGGAGGATAAAGGAAGGTCGCAAGAGGAAACGTCAGGTAGGCTTGGGTTAAAGGAAATATCTTGGTTTAAATGCACACCCTTCTCAAACTGCTCTCTGTTCAGATATTGGATGATGTTTTTAGATGGAATTGAATTATAAAAAAGTGGCAGCAGCTCTGAGAAATTTAGCTTAAGTTAATTCAGTATTTACTGGTCCAGGAGCATTTTCTAATTTGCTGGTTTGTGTTTTACGTGTACGTCCTCAAAAATTGTTATTTACTGTGCTTGTAAACAGATGTGTGAGTAACTCAGAAATATTTGTGGCTAGTGGAGAAGAATTTTTGTGTCTGTGTGAAAGATTAATTTATGTGGTTGTATTATATCAGGAAGTCTGGTTTAATCTCAGTTTTCTGCCTGTCTTGCTGGCATCCTCAAGCACTTCTATGAAGACGCTGTAGGGAGAGACCATCCTATTGTCTTTTTTTTTTTTATACAGATCCCTTTTACTTCCCCTAATAGAAAGGGTGAAGGAAGGCATGGGCCTTCATTCAAGTTGTAGATATTTTTCAGTACTTCCTTTCAATAGTCTGTTAGGTCTGCTATGATATAGTTTAATTGATTCTTTGTTAATTTTCAGTTTGCTTAGATGCCTCTTTAAAAGGGTTTAATGGATTCTTTACATTTGTGGGAAATCGTGTCAAACACTTTGATGAGAAATACTCTTAATTTTCTTACAGTTTCAGTGTCCATCTTCTCAGTTTTCCTACCACAGAATTTTTAAGAGAATGCTACCAAGATCCTTGTGCATTTTAAATGCATTTTTTGCAGGAAGGCTTACTGTATTTTGATGTTTGGAAGAAGCTGCCGAGATAAAAGCATTTGTTTGATTTTTGCACATAGCTTCTCCTTGGGACACTTGGGCAATGACTGATTACTTGAATGCTGCATCTGAGCTGTTACCATTCTCTCTCTTTTTCCTCTGTTTTAGGTGAAATTTGAGAAAGACTTGGAGCGCATCTGGAAAAGAGCTGGTTTGAAAAATCCTCCAGCAGGATGGCAGACACCCAAGATATTTCTGAAAAGCTCAAAGCGATAAAAACACTTGTAATGAGTTTTCACATGTAATTGTAATTAAAAAAAATATATAAGTAAGCAGGCTTCTTTTAACCTTTTTCTGAGTGCGTTAGGATTAGTAGGAGGTCACTTTGAGTCTTGATGAGCAGTTTTCCAACGGCAAACCTGACAGCAGTGTGCTTTTCCTCCCCAGGAGAATGGTGTGAACCCTTGTGCGGTGACTTGGCAGCGCTGCGTACAGTCCAGTGCTGCCGCTGCCAGCTGTACTGAGCAAAGACGTCTTAGCCTGCAGCTGAATTTCTGAAGTTGCTCTTTAGGATTAGACTGAGTAATGCGCTGTTAAAACCAATTGGTTGTGAGAGAGGCAGTAAGTGAAAGACCTCTTCTAATTGTTAGCGTAGCTGTAAAGGACACCAGCAGTTTGAAAAATTATTTTCAAGTGGCATTCTTTCGTAGGTTTACTGAAGAAGGGCTGATGCTTGTAAGTGAAACAGGCGTTGGATCAGAATTCCATAAATTATTTCTGCAGAAGAATTACCCGATACCTTTGTGTGCATGTGTTTTGGACAGACATTGCATGAGCATCCTTAAAAGGCATATTTTTCCTGTTCTGTAGGCCCTAATAAAAAAAATTATTTTTCTATGACTGGCCCCTGTCACACAGAACATCCAGGTATTGCTATCAGTAAGAGCTGAATGCTCGTTACTGAGTAATTACAAAAACTGCTTTGTACCTGAGATAACCCTGTTGTGATCAGCTGTTTTTACGTGTCTGAAAAGAGTCATGAAAGCTGGGGAAGAATATAGATGTTTATTCTAAACCCTGTCGGGGGCTTGATATCTTGCTTCTGTGTTGGATTCTGCTTTTGATATTTTTTTTTTTGAGACAGTTAGCTTGTGTTCTGTGCGATTGAGTTCTTCCCTGGCACTGGTTAGATGGGTTGGACTGGCCTCTGAGAGAAAGGAAGGAAAAATGAATTCCAGGGGCTCTTCAACCTGCAGCATACAGAGGAGCTAACTTGAAAATGTATTCCCTTTTATCTGCTAGCAGCGGGACGCTTGACTAAACTGAAAGGGAAGAAAAACTATTCGATGGAATTTATTGCGATGAGGTAAAGTTTAATCTCGCTGCGGAAGGACAGATGGCTCCTAGCATACAGCGAGGCTTTCTGCTGTTCTTGTCGCTAGATGGCAGTAAATTCAAAGCCTCTGAAACTCCTTTAGCAATTACTGGCAGAAGCCAGCTGGATCTTCATGTAGGTATTTTAAGGAAAAGGGGCATGCACGTTTAAAAATTGATTAATCATGCTAGAAAACTACTGGCATTCTGAAAACTGTACTGGAGTCCTGTAGAAACATGTGGCTAGCACATTTTTATCGTTTTTTTTCCAAGCTATATGTTAACAGCAGGCGATTTTGATCAAAGGCTTAAAAAGAGGTTCCTTCCTCCTCATGCTTTAAATAGGCTGCAGTTGCTTTTAACCAAGAGCAGTAGGACTCTCAGCTTAGTGTCAGGATTTCAAGGAAGAGGAGGAAGCCACGTACCTTCAAAACTCACCAGGCAAAGAAGATGGAGTGTTGATTCTGGCTTACAGGTTTGTAAGGTGTGCAGAGTGCATCTAGGTGTTTCTAAAATATCAGTACGCGTTCCCTGCTCAGAGGTGCGTCAAGAAAGGCTGGGGCATGATGTTCTGGTGCTAGTTAACTATGGTGATGATTATATTATATTAGGGTGCTTCTGTGGTGAATTGCAAGTCTCCACTAAGTAAAGTAGTTTATTAAATGGCAGTCTCTCTAAGTAATAGTCCAGTCCTCCAAATGGTAGTCTGCCAAGTGTACTCACTACTTTTACATCTATTAGACATAATTACACAACCATGTAGAGAAGTCTGGAACTACCGTGTAATTTAGAAAAGTGTCTATAACTTCCACCCATGGAAGTTACTACCAGCCTTAATCATATAAATGCTGTTTTCCCTTTTGCTGAAGTATGTCAAAGCACGTCTCAGGATTTGTATTTTCTTTACGTGGCAGATCCTGCAAAGACTCTGTTGTACGTGGAACTAATCAGATAATATACACCAGGGTTGTATCAGCTTGCTTGAGCTCTCTTGACCACAGGATGCAATTTCCAACTCTCACTTCACTGAACAGGGAGAGTCAGATAGGAGGAAGCTGTGCCTATTTTTCTGCAGGGGGAGCAGTAGTGCACAGTATGCTGTTCACAAAGCTTTGTTATGAGTTGCTCATAAAAATATGTGCATACTTGCACGCTTACCAATGTATACATGTATGTGCCTATGTAGCTGTAGTAAAAAAAAAAAAAAGGGCTTTAAACAGGAAAGACTTGACTTATCATTGTCAAAATGTTTTAAGGCTCCTTCATCTCCTTTTTACTCTGCTGTTCTGAGAAGAAGTGTTTGAAAGTCAGCAGGAGGTTGCTGGAGGAATTTGTGCTCCGCGTTACAGAGAGTGGAGATATCCAGTGGGTATGGTGATTTTATGTTTGAAACTGCCTGACAGTTACTGGTCTGGAGAGATCCCGTGAAATCGGAATATGAAACCAATTACCCTCGTGCTTACACTCCCTAATTCTTGGATTGCATGCACTTAAGTACAGACAGCAAGCTCAGTTAGCTGAGCACAACATCCAGTTTGGTAGTTGTATCACAGCAATCGGGGCTGTGCTGGAATGAGTTGGCTCTGAAACAGGAAGTCAGCTCATTTCAGCAGGGATGAAAGTTCTGAATTTTATTTATCCTAGCCAAAGCATCACGCTGAAAATTTAAGCAATGTCCTCCCTTTTGGAAAGGGCAAAACCAAAACCCAGCAATGTGATGATGATGGGAGGCTTCCAACAAACGTGTGGCAGAAATTCCATCCAGGTAGTGTGAGCAAATAATGGACAGTGGAAAACTTTAGATTTTAGTTGTCTCCTTGACTTGGATAGTGAGGTTTCTCACTAGGGTAGGAATTAGATACATTTTAAGGAGCCTTCTCTGGAAAATGCATTGTTCAGTTGCATCAGTATGAATTCCTGACATTTTCAGATGTTTCTGGACGTAAAATAACTGCTCTTTCATCCACGCAAATGAATTCAACATAACTTAGGAATAGCGAGCAGTGAGATTTTTATCTAGCCATACTCAGCCTTCTGAGTGCATTGGAATTACACTAATTTTCACAGCTGAGAAACAGTCAGGCTTGATTAGTCAGGCTGGGACCTGCTAGCCCGATGTTTGTGGATATCTGACATACAAAACCCCTTTCAGGGAGTGAATAGCACTTTGCTCCTGCTGTTACCTAACCGACCGAGGTTGCCCGGTTATTGCTGAGCAGAAGCAGTGTCTTCGCTCTGGTGAGCTAACACCAGTGTTAAATGGGATGCTGTCAAAACATTACCTAGGATAAATTGATGTATGTACCTTGGCTTCAGTAACTGACCTGGTCCTTTTCAAAATACGAAGCCAACTCTGTTTTAGTGGGTGTGAACCCCAGTCCCTGTCTTCCAAAGATAATAAAACATGCGTGTTTATTCTAGCTGAAAATCTGGCTGAAGTAATCTTACTGATCTTGCAAACAGCACCTGTGGATAAGTAAAACTACATCTTTTCTTTTCACCATTCATGCTGTTCTGGTGTTGGCATTTCTGCTCAGACTGTGAAAACATCCTGGTTTGGGTTCACTTGGGCCGAGTCTGGTCAGTTGCCCTCCAAAAATAACAGCGCTCTGTGCTTAACCTGCAGCCTTGAGTTTTGCAGAACTGAAATGGTTCTGAAGATTAGGTTTTACCATTCCCACTGATTTAAAAAAATAAAATAATTCAATAACTGCAGCTCTTGTAGGCATCTGAGCTAGCTTTAAGCAAACAGTGTGGTGGCTTTCCTGTGGAGGCGTCCCTTCTTGCTTGCCTTTCCCTGTAAAGGAAAACTGAAACAAGGAGTTCTGTGAGTCAGAGAATTGAAGAACATTGTCTGATACGGCACTTGTGTCAATTCCCTGAAATAAGACTGAGTTTTGTAGTCTTGCTCACTGCATGGTCACTAATGTGTCGTCCCTGTGCTGTGCGTATTCCCACAAAACTTGTAAGAGCTATAAAACAATGAGACTTGTTCCCTACTCTCAAACGTAGCCAAGGCTGGCTGTTCAAAATAACAGGAGGAAGGAGGAGGTTGAACAGACAGCGGGATCGTGGAACTACAAGTGCCTTGTTTCTGTAGGAAATGTGGCTAAAATCCTGGATAAAATAAAAACATACCATTAAATATTGGTCAAAAATAATTAATGATTGTTTTTTCACTTGATCGATAAGCAAGACTTGGAGCAGATCAGTGCTGTTGAGCTGAAGGAGTGTCATTGCCTTTGGTGTGTCTAGGTCTGGAGAGGATTTGACGCTCTGGGAGCCTCTTAGCTGCTGCCACCCCTTTTGAGTCCCATAGCTGATTGCGGAGTGATTGGTGTTAGACAAAGATTTTGAGTCCTGAGCAAGGAAACAGCACATCAGGTACAAATTCCAAACTATTATATGTTTTTTCAGGTTTATTTGGAGGGAATTAACAGTTGATGGCAGGATGCTTATCACCAGCCAGTGAGGAATAGGTTAAATATGAAGAATAAGCAGTTAGAGAAGAATGTGCCAAAATAAAAAATAGCAAAAGAGGCTACAACAGTTGGAGTCAGCAGCGTGACTGTGTGTCAACAGCGCTACGTTACTCACCAGCTCTGCTCCCTGGGTGCTTTTGAGTAAGAGCCGTTCCCTCTCCTGACAAAGGGTTTTTGCTGCTCGAGGCAGCCGGTCAGCCCTTGATGGGGCAGCCAGCTGGAGGCCGTTCAGCAGCAGAATCACCAGGTACATCCTGAAGTCAGGATCTCTGCTTGCTCACCCAGGCTTAGTAGGCCTTGGTTTGGCTTCCCTGCCCGTTCATATTGTTTCAGTTACTGCCCAGAAGACGCTGCTGCACTCGATCTTTTCTGTTGTTTTTTTTTTTTTTAGGTCTGAGTGAGCATCCTCTGGAGAAACTCTCGGTGCCTGATCCTGCTGTCTGTGTGATGTGGGAGAATGACGTGTGTTATCAGCATCCTGCCGTCTGTAAGAGATTGTGCTGTAGGCCCATCGGAAGGTAGGACAGAGCTAAATGTGGCTTACTTTCTGATAACATCATCCATTCCTTGGGGAAAGGAAGAGTGTTGTAGCCCTCGGAAAGACAGGAAAGCCTTTCCCTTGCGAGTGATTTATGCAGAACCCTGGGACTGTGAAAAGGAAGTAGCCAGAAAAAAACAATCTCATTATCTCTGCCTTGGGTGCAACACCTTTTCTGGGTGATTTCTAATTATGAAGTGGGGCTGGGGAGTAGAAAGGAGAGCAAATAAAAATATGTTTGTAGCTTTCAGAGTAGGGACGGCTGAACTGAGCCACTCACCTCTTTACTCCCTTATTCAGGTAAAACGTTGTTTCATGGAGCCAAGAAGTATCAGAGGAGCAGCCTTCTCTGCTGTGGTTCTGTCAGGATCACCTCGTTATCTGTGACCGTTAAAGAGCCAAATTTCTCTAAATTGTAGGATTTATGTTTTCCTCACCTAAACCATTCCCCTTGGGCCTGTCTGTGGGAGTTAATTTCGACAGAACCATCATGCAGGGGTATTCTTCCATGACTCCTCAAGGGCTACTTGGAGAGCAGGCAGTTTTTGCAAGAAAAACCAGGCAGAGTTAGGTGCTTTTGAACCATTTGTCATAAATCATGCTTTCCAGAGGATGCACTAACTTCAGAATGCTGCTGTTAGTTTCTTTGTCGATAGCTTGCTACTCTCTGTTGGTGCTCACATTTAATGAGGAGGTAAAAAAGCACCCTAGAGCTGTTGGCTGGTCTCATGGAAGGAAGGACAGTGATGATATTTATTAGAGTAATTAATCCTCAGAGACTAGAGAACATTGAAAGGTTCCATGTTATACCACTAGTAACTGGGATTATTGCATTATTTAAGATTTAATAAGAAAGGAGGCAGGAGCTTCTGAGCTTGAACATGTTTACTCTGTGACATTTGGCAAGATACTCAAATTTCATTTCTCATTTTCCTTGCTTTGTAAAAGGGGGAGTAAAGCTCTTTTTCTTCCACAAAAGGGTGGTAGAAAGTTAATTTGAGTCATGTAGTGCAATACTCAGATCTCTGGATAGGAGGAGCAGTATTGGTTCAAGCAGGTAGGTCTGCATGCAGGAATATTCCCAGAACACCCGGTTTGTGAAGCAGCACCCTGCTGTCTTTAGGGAAAGGTATGGTTGCTGGGCTCCTCTTGGATCAATCGAGAGCAAGTACACAATTCACATGGAGTACCCTAAAAGTTGGCCAAACTCCATGTTTGTGTGCCTAAATTTGGCAGCAGGATTATACTGCCTTATGGAGAGCAACCTCCTTTCAGCCTAAGTATTTTTATTTAAGACGAAATGGCCTGCAGAGCCGAGGTAAATAATACAACTCTCTGGGAAGCAACCTTCCAGCACCCTTTTCGGAGCCAACCTATTAATTTTTCCACTCTTTCCCAGTCATTTCTGATCTCAAAATAGGCTGCTGTGCCTGGAATTGCACTGCTTAATTATTCTAGGCGGGCACAGCAGCTGGGCTGCAATTAGTGTGGGGAACGGAGTTCTCTTTCAGAAGCTCACGGTCCCAAAATGCTGTTCCCATGTAGAGGGACTGAAAGATGTGGTTGGAGGCACAACGCTGGTGGTCAGAAAGGGGACGCAAAGCGGCATCTCTCAGCTAAAGGGCTCTTCCCTGAGCACTTTCAGAACTTTTTGGTTCTTCATGGAACCAAGCAGTGCTGTGGGCTTGTGTCCAAAGCTTTTCTCGT
Organism: Cygnus olor; assembly: GCF_009769625.2. Taxonomy (NCBI): domain Eukaryota; kingdom Metazoa; phylum Chordata; class Aves; order Anseriformes; family Anatidae; genus Cygnus; species Cygnus olor. Next base: position 2,785,450 of record NC_049189.1, read on the forward strand.
GTTGTAGAAACCTGCACTGCTGTTGCGTGTGCAGGAGATGGCTGGAGAACTGCTCTGGAACAGGCTCCGTGCTCAGTCCTCTCCTCTAGCACTGTCAGTGCTGTTTCTGAGCGATCTCTGCTTTTCATTTTGTTCTGGCTGGGAAGCCTGGCAGGTTCCTCGTCAGGAGGCCGAGCAGAAACAGGGAGGTAGGCAGTAACAATGACCGAGTCAGAGCCTGGAAGCGTATGTGAATCTTCCTCCTTGCTTCAGAGAGCTTTTAGTTTCAGCCCTGGGTCTGCTGCTTGTACCTCCTTGGTAAAGGAGAGCAGAAGCACAGGGCTTCGTGGTGGTGTCTGTCACCAGCAGAGCCTGAGAGCACTGCAAAGTGGAGGCCTCGTCTTTACACAGGAGTGCTACTGAACTGGAAAATGGGACCCAGCTCTGCCCGGTGCCTCTTTTTCCTGAAATTTAGAAACTTCAGGAGCTTTATCTAGCTCGATAATGCACATCCATGAGTATCAGCTAGGTGCCATGGTGCTTTTCTCAGCTGCTGCCTTCTCTCACTTGTCTGCAGACAAACACACGAGCTGAGTGAAGGCTCGCAGCGGTGACCTGATCCCTCTGCCATTTCCTCCTGACTCCCAGTGCTGCCTGCCTTCGGCCAAATTGGACCGGCGCTGAGCGTCTGTCCCCTGGAGGGGGGCTCTGTGGTTTCAGGGCAGGTTTAAAAAAGTGAAGACTCTACAGAACCGCAGCTCCCATGGCAGTGAGTCAGTCCCGTGTCATAGGTTGGATACCGTCCGTCTCAGGCACTCGGTATTAAGAAGTTGATTCCTGGTGGGGGATCCAGAAGTTTTGGGGGCTCTCGGATGCGAGTGGTGGTTCGTCAGGGGCCCTGAAAAAAATCCCTCTGCTTCCCAGCAGCACGTGGTGGCTGGCTGCTGCTGTGAACCTTAGGGGAAGATGAACAGATGCATAGACATGCACAGAGCCAGCTCCTGAAGTTATGATGGATGGTAACTCCAAGTCAGATTTGCCTATTTTTCCATCCCCTCAGGAACTTCATGGTTCATGTGATTTTGAGCTAATACCTACTCTTTTTTTTGTATTTTTTTTTTTTAATTCTGTGTGTTGAAGGCACTGCAGGGTCTGAGAATAGGTTGGAAGATACGTAGGTTCCTCATATTAAAAAGATAAAATAAATCCCACTATGGTGTCATGAAAAGGCCCAGCAGGTAGTAATGACTGCTGCTCTCTCTAGGGAATTAGAGCGCTGGAAAAATCTGAGAGGCAAGAGGGATGCCACAGGCCGTTCTAAAGGTAAAAATCATGGCGCTTTCCTAGTGCATTGTGTCTCAGAGTTCTGTGCATCACCGAAGCTTTCCAGAGCTGAAAGAGAGTCAAGAAATTTTGTCTGACTGCCCTTCAGTCTGCGTCCTTGTCAGCCTTCTGTGCAGCGAGTCCCAAACGGTGCCAGGGTTTTCGAGGCTCCCTGGGAGGACAGAGGCAGCACAGTTTAGGGACTTGGGTACTAATGGGCTGACGTGCAGCTGCTCTGGGCTGTATTCCTAATCCTGCCACTGATGTGCTGCGTGAGCCTGGGTGAGTCATTTCCTTCTGTGTTGTACGTCTCGCTGCTGCTCCTGTCTGTTTAGACTGCAAACTTTTCCTACGAGGAGCTGCCCGTGCTGTGCACCCAGCCTGCCCTGCGGTGCAAATGAAATGTGTTGCCACCGACACAAAGACCTTGCAAAGATGGAATGAGGGGGTGGAAAAACATATACAACGTCCTTCCAGGTTGACATTTTAGTTAAGGCAATCATGGCAAGCTACTTAAAATTGCTCTTTTTTTACTCAACTAAAACTAAATTATTTTTATAGAGAGCTGATTTGCCAGATTTCCCTTTTTACACACTGTGGTGTATGCCAATGACACTAAATTTAAGATGCCAAGAAAGCAGCAATTTACACCTGCTTTGTGATGTCAGTGAAGTTCTTCTTTGCATCTCATTTCTCTTCTTTGCTTCCATTCCTGATTTGCCTGCTCGCTTGTTGGTTTTGACCATCATGAGATATAATAACGTTGATACCTGATGTCTGCAGGAATTCTGTTCCTGTGGCTGGCCCGGGTGTAACATCGCAGCCCATCGTGACTGTCATCGAATGGAACTTCTGCAGCTTCGGTTGGAGGCACTGCTGCAGCGCAGGGGACTGCAGATTAAACCCTGATGAAGGTTTGTGAACTCAAATGAGTTGAAAAGGCAGTAACAGAGGAGGTGGAGGCTAGTACTCAGGTGCTCCCTTGAGTCTTTGCCTGCTGAGTTTGAGGGAGTTGTGCTCAAATACCATTTAAAAAATACAACTCAATGAAAACGTTAATCTATTGGGATTTAATTAATTTAAATCTTAGCCTAACTGCATCTGATTCAGGTGCTTATTTGGAACAACGTGAGATTTGATGCTGATTCAAAAGAACTGTTTTTACTGTAAAAAAGACGTATTTTGACAGTTTTTTGACAGTGATTTTCACAGGCTATGAGTGGCACGATACATTTTATCAATACACAAATGTCTTCTGCACCAGAAAAACCATCTGGTGAAGCAGAGCTGTGCAAGATCAACAGAAAAGGCGAAGGCAGGGAGATTCTGACTGCGTCCTCTTCTAATGAGAAGGGTAAATAAGTTTTGCTCTTACCTAAAGCTCACTAGTGGTAGGATTAATGATCGGATAGGTCTTGAAGTGTTTGTGGAACACTTAGCAAGGTTTTATGAGGAAGACACTTGGTGTAAACTGACGTAGGTCCATGGTAGTTAATAGAAGCTTGCTGGTTTATACCTGCTTGGGTATCTGCCTCTGATGGTTTTTGGGGCACATGAATCCGTTTGGCTTTTCTCCCCATATTGAACCCAGCTTTTTGGATTTCATGTTGTGGAAGAATTGCCAAAACACATTTTTATCTTGGAAAAATAATCTTCAGTTTTCAGTCTGGAAAAAAAAAAAAAAAATCTGTTGGTTTCCTGGGCAATTTCTCTGTTTTTGTAACTGGTTCCTATTAATGGTTTTGAGATGAATCCCAGGAATCTGAAGCTGACAGCTTTCCAGCAAAAGGGAGTGTTTAAATATAGTGCCATCGAAAGATGCTAGACGACAGGAACCACTGGGCTGTGGGGCCGCCTCACAGCCAAAGGTGCAGACAGAGCTCTCGGACCTGTTACCAGGACAGTAGCGCTGGAAGAGCACAAAACCACACGGATTCACGCAGACATTCATCTTCTCAGTAAGAGCAGCCTGCCTGGATGCTGTGGTTTCACTCCTCCTCTGGGCAGGTCTCTGCCTGGCAAAGTGCGAAGCTCAGTGCCTTAAGCAGAAGATCGACCCCCTCTTAAGATTCCCTCTAACTAAATATCTTACATACCTGGCCAGTTTTTATCGCTGATGCGTATGCACACATCACATCGATGAATTCATGCTCCAGCACGTTTGGCACGTGGGGAAGGAAGGAGAGCTTCTCAGCTGGAGAGCCGAGACAGGCAGGAGAAGAGGAATTGCCTGCAAATGGCAGTCCCCACCAGCACTGTTCCTGCACAGCTCTGATTCTGCTTCGGCAGTGCTTGGGCGTAGCACAGCAGAGACTACAACTGTGTGGTGGTTTTGTGGGCTTCGTCTTTCTCCTTGCTGGGAATGGGTTGTTCAAGGGGTGTTATTAAGTGAAATCGTTAGCTGTTGTCGTGATATTGTTTTATGTGTACTTAGTAAAAGGGATGTCGGAGATCTGCCGTTCTTACTTGTGCATTTGCCTCAGCTGTTGGTTTGGTGACTGCAGCACAGGCTGGGGATAACAGCGGTCCCCAGCGCAATGAAACAAAGCAGAAAAACATCTGGCCAGCCCCTCGACTTGTCATCCCGAACAGGCTCTTCAGAGAAGGCAGATCAGGGGCTATAGCATTTACAGCTGGGGAACAGAGAGCAAACCTTGTGCTGCTGGGTCTGTGAGTTGCTGCTGGTTACATCACTGCAATAATGACAGGCTTCGCTCGACAGCCCTGTCATTGTGGTCGGCTTTCAGTTTTGTCCTTTTAGTTCACAGCTCTTGCTGCAAGTTGGATTATTCCAGCCTTGCTTATGGGATTCATTGCAGCTGAAAGATTTATTTTAATGAGAAAAGCTTCCTAACCAAACGAAGCCTCCCAGGAAGTGCATCCCCTCTGGTAATTCATGTGCCTCTGTTGTGTTGCTCTTTTCCAGCAGCAGGCAGCTCTGACGGCTCCCCTGGCCTACACCAGGCCTTTCTTAGAAAGGGGGAGCGAATATGGAGGTGTATTTATCCTCGTTTCTGTTCCTGGGCAGAGCTGTTCTCTTTTTTCTTTGGTCATGGCATGGTACAGTGGGTTTCATACTTAGAGAAGATCTTAGTAATGTAAATGTGGAACATGACAGATCGTGCACATCAGGCTTTGTACTATAATTTGTGTCCTTGTGTCGACAGAGCGTTAATGCTGGCATTCCTTTCTAATACGTTACATGGATTTATAGCTGTAAAAATGGGGTGGAAGTGGCTGCTTCCCCTCCTGCTTCCAAGTTTACTGGTTCTCAAAATGGTGATAAAAAGGCAGAGGGGACCTCTTTGCATCAGGCCTTCTTTCCAGTCTGCTCTCTGCTCAGCCTTCTACGCTGATGGTCTTCAGTCCAGGAGGTCTTTCGGTGCAGCCTGCAGCCATGGAAAACAAAAACGGTGAAATGGAAGAGATCTGGGAGAGCAAACTGCCTGCCAGACGTGGCTTGCTCACTACTGCTTGCCACAGGCCAATTAATCTCTCTGAGTCACCAGCGTTTCTGGGTGAAATAGGGGTGAGTGTGGAAACAGAAGAGCCTTTCTCCCTGCTCGCCTGACCCGCGATGAGGCCGGCAGGTGCAGAGCTGGAAGCAAAGCCCCTTGTGTCGGTGCTGGGAGGGACCTTTCCTTGCACGGACGAAGCTGCTTTCTTTGGACAGGCTTTGTGGTTGGGGTAGACGGCTGGCTATGCCGCAGTGGGCAGCTGGGGGATGCTTCTTGTTTTGAGAATCAATACCCAAAGCACCGCTGTGGAAGGGGAAAGGCTGACCAGGGTTCCATAGCCTGGCCTCCGTGGAGAATGGAGTTGGGCATCCAGCACCTGCCTGGGCAAAGCGTGGTGCAGCTGCCTGGCCCAGCTCCCTGTGGCGTAGCAAGGCTCTGGGGCTGAGTAGACACTGCACAGAGCGACAGCGAGGAAAGGGCCAGGATCTGTGAAATGCCCTTCTGGGTCCCTTTCTTCCCCTCGGTGTGAACCCCAGAGAAGCTGTTCCTCTTCTCTTCCACAGGGCTGTTTTCTTCAGGAGGCTTCAGTGGGCTCAGCCTGAACTTGGCTTTCTTCAGTCAGGAAATAGCCAGTCCGTGACAGCAGCAACCACAGCAATCTGCAGCTAGCCCAGAGAGCAGGCAAGAAGCAGCCAGTAACCTCTGCAGTGCCAGAGCTGGGGGCAGAGGGGTGGGGAAGCAACCTGGAGCTGCACCCCGAAGGGCTCTGCCTGCGCCTGGGAGGAACCAGGGCGAGGAGAGGGTGCTGGGGCTGCCGTCTGCACCACGGGGACAGCTTCTTGTCTCCCAGCCAGACGTTTTCCAGGCTTCTCTGATGACGCAGCTGGACGAAAGGCTGTCAGATTTGAGTCTCTCTTGCCTAGCTCCCTGGCCGGACAGAGGCAGCAGGGGAGGCTCCTTCATCCCCTAAACTTCTCTCTGAGCTGCTGAAGATCAGCGTAGTCTTTGCTGTGATCCCTGAGGGCCTGCCAGCAAGTTTTGATTCGGGGGACATGGAGCAGCAGGAGCCTTTGCTGCATGCAGCTGGTTGTGGAATCGGACTAATGCAAATATCCGAGGCTTGCAAAGACCAACCCGTGTTTTACGTTAGGGCTGCAATTAGGCCGGCCGTGTGAGCATAGAGGCTATTGACACAGCTCAGCTGAAGTGTGGGAACTTGCGCTGAGTGGTTGTAGGTGTCTAATTACCCACAACTTCCCACTTAATATAACTACATAAATCACAGAGCTGAACTTTGCAGTGAAATTTCACGGGGTTCCTTCTGAAGATGGTTTTCGAACGTTTCGCTGGCAGTTATCTGGGTCTGGTTTGGACAGCGTGAAGACGTCCGGGGTTAACAGCAAGCTTTGTTCGTGGTCAAATTATTTAATAATAATAGCTCAAATTTCTTGGAATTCCTTGGAAGCGTCTGGTTCTGTCTGCTGCTGCAGAGAGGATCCTGCCCTCGATGAAGTTCTGGGCTATTTTCATCTGGCTGTTTCCAGGGTTTGTCTTGCTGCAGGGTATTTAGATGTTGGTTGGGGTTTTGGTTGTAATTGTAATGTCCTCCTCTTTGCTGAAGCGCAGCCCCCTCTGGGTGGAGTAAATCTATCTCCTGGTACACAGAAAAATGCCAGAAGGGAAAAATTCAAGTGGGGCAATTAAGTTTGTATCCATGGAGTGCCATGGGAGGGCCCTCGCTTTTAAGTTCTCATATATCTGGCTCCGCTCTATAGACGGACATTTAAGAATGAGAAGTTAAATGCCCTTTCCCCCAAATTTTCCACTTGATGACTAACTTGATTGTATGGTTTAATCTGCTACACACTGCTAACCACAACCAACAGCGATTTAACAACAGAGCAAGAGCAAACAGAGAGCTTCACCGTGTTTTGTTCTCTGACATATACTGACAGCAGCTACGCCATTTCCTGAGTTTCTAGTCATGCAATTTTCCTTCAGGTCTTGCATTAAAAGGCTCCCGCAGGCCAGTTTAGCCACCTGCACGGATTGGGTTGTTAGTCCTGCCCAGGGGAGGTGGACATGTTCCTGGTGTAAAGCAGCATCCGAGCCTCTTCGACCCACCTCCCCCGGCACTTCGTGGGCCAGGGTGTTGAAAACCCCAACTCGGTGTCTTTACCAGCTTATCCTGCTTGAGGGCACACCACATTTCTGCACTGGGGTTGGGTTATTTCTTTAAAAGCTCAGACTTGGGTTGATGTGGAAGAGAAATAAATGGCTGAACACTTACAGAGGAGGAGGATAAAGTGAACCTGTTCCAAGTGGTTCCTCCAGCAGCCTCGTGCAGCTCTTCAAGCTACCTGCGAAGGTTGCTGCCCCCTTCAGTTAGGCTGGTAAAGCTTCAATCTTTTAATGGTGGCAGGAGGGGAGGATTTCACTAAAAGCCTGGTTAGCCCAGCAGTGTGGAGCCTGTCCCCGTGAGCATCCCACAGCATCTGAAGCAGCGATCCGCTACGCTGGACAGCCGATGACTGGTGCAAACCGAAGCGATCTGAACCTTAACTGGTCTGTGTGAGTATACAGCGAAGGGGTGTATGTAGCCTTTCTTTTGTGAGCACTGTGTCCAGTTTTAGAATTTACTGCAGTTTTAGAATTTACTCTTTGCTGTTTGGCACTGGTGGTGTTCAGCAACTGACCACCTTACTGCTCTTGCTCTTTGTGGGACGCTGAAGCGGCTTATAGAAACACAGGCCAGGCTTTAGGAGCAGGTTAACGTACCAGTCTTTCCCTTGAGAAGAAGACTGGTGAAAATTCAGTCATCACTTGATGCTGTTGCTGCCCTGGCAGTGCTGTCAGGGCTGGTTTTATCTTACGGGTGTGCACCGGGGATGAGCAGCGTTAAGGTTACTGCAACGTGTTGGCTGCTTGTTGTGGTGCTGATCAGGCACAGCTTGTTCAGTTCTGGTCTGAAGGCTTCGATACAGAAATCCTAAATTTGACCGAGCTTTCTGTGACAGGGAAACCTGTTCCCCATATCGCAGCAGGGGCTTTGGTTGTGTTCTAGGCTGCTCTGCCTGCACTGCCCTAAGCTCCCTGTACTCATTCAGGTCTTTGTCATTATTAGCCTATCGCTAAGGCAGTTGCTCTTAAGCCCTTGCTTACAAATCACAGGACAGGGTAAACATTGTTTTCTAGGTTGTCTTCTGAGACTTGAACTTAAAGTAAAACCATATGAGGAAACAAAGATCAAAAAACCACTGAAGGCAACAGAATAAATCCAGTCTCAAGCAGACAGCTGGACGAGCGTCAAACAAAGAGAGGAACAGCTGGATCAAGTAAAGTACAAGGAAAATTAGTTCCATCCCCAGGGGAGGGAGAAGGATTGTTTCGAGAGCTGTGTGGGACCAACTGTACCCGATAAAACTTTCACATCAAAGTCGGGGCAGATCAGAAGGTCCCAGAGGGAGGGGAAAAGAGGAGAGTGGGTGTTTGTAGTGACTGCAGGCAGAGTTAGGGGAGGGAAGGAGGTGGAGTGCAAGCTGGGGGGAGAGCAGAGAGGGGAGGTGGGGAGTCAGGAGTTGGAGGTGGAGTAACTCTGCAGAATGTGAGCCGCTGTCCACAGCTTTCTGGATGTAAATTGATGAGGTCATAGTGTTTTCCAGTTGTTAAAAAAAAAAAAAAAAGTCTTTAACTTGTTTTTCAAGAGAGACGGAAACACGGAGAAGCTGAAGAAATGGAGCAACTAGCAAAACTCCTCCTGTGGCAGCTTGTGCTTCAGCAAAGTAAGCTCCTAGCTGATAACACGGTGTCGCTTGGGTTTATTTCAGCTGCAGAGGACGGGGCTGGAGGTTTTGGACTGTTATCTTTGGGAGATTTTGTTCAGATTCCTGAGTTAGCTGGGTACTGCTCTGTGAGGGGAGGGAATTATGGATTTCTCCTACTTTTTTCCTTTTTGAGAGGAAAGGAGAGAGACTGGAGAAATGCTTGGGGTTGTTTCAGTGCTACTTCATCCAGCGTGTTTGTGCAATTTACTTTTTCATGTCAGTTCCCTTCATCAGCAGATTCAAAGGCAGTAAGCTGAAATGAGAATGCTGTAAAGCTTGGCTAGTTACAGGTTGTTGTATACTTCTGAAGGGGCAGAAACAGCTGGTACGTGTGTATGTGTGTTCAGGATGGAAGACAAAATGAATGTTATTTTTTGCCCTGTCAGCATAAAGACAGATACGAATTCACTTTAAGGTTAAGGTGCAGGGAAGAGACAAGGACAAGTGTGATGAGCTTACAGTAACAGAATGGCTTCTGCCTTCTCCTCTGCTACAACGTGCTGTAAAGGCTGCAAGAGGAACCAGTGTCCTTAATTGTAACAGCCCAGCAAATCCACCCTTGCAGCACGCTGGTCCCTAAGGAAGGCACCTGTCTGTGAGCAGGGACCAACTGCAGCTCCAAGAACGGCATGGGAAGGCCTCGCTCGGAGGAGACCGAGGAAGATGAAGAGTTCTCGCTTCGGTCCCTAATTAATCTAGCTCCCACATCACCAAATCCTCTCTGGCTTTGCAGTGCCTAAAGGCAAGAAATGGACATCACATGGGGCCAGTCATAGGGAAAGAAGGGTTAACGTGTCTCAGAAAACTAGTGGGGCGGTGGGATAAGGAAGGAGGGAGGCCACGCTTTGTATTTCAGAAGCACCAACCAGTCCAGCTGCTCCCCGGCGTGGTTTGGCAGAGCTTTGGGAGGGCCTGGGGCAGGAATAGCAGGTTGGGCTGCTGCACAGCACTGGAGGGCTGTGGGGAGGCGGCAGTGTCCCACCTAAGGATGGTCTGGTCTCACACAGACGTTTCTGGGTGTATTTTGGAGAGAGAACTGTCCGTACGCCAGGCAGCCACCGTGCTGAGTCCTGCTGTACCCACCCAGATCAGCTTAGCGTAATGGGAGAAGATGGGGAGGGGAGAAGGGAAGAAATCTGTGCCTTTTTTTGCTGAGATGCTCCCTCTTGGAGAAGAACCACACCCTCAAGCGTTAACGTCTTGCAGGGAGGAGCAGCCCAGTGTTTGGAATGGCTCTGTGAACTGCTCCGTGGGCCCAGAGCCAGCGTGAAGTACACAAACCAGCGAAGGGCTCACAGAGCTGAGCTAACATCTGAGCCCTCTGCGAGGAAGTTCGGGCAAATCTGCGAGTGGCCAGGATGCGATCGGTTTCTTGTACAGGCAGGAGACTCTTCCCTTCGTGCTGAGGCAGCACATTCTTGCTTTGTGCCAGCTCAGGGCACGTTCCTACCTGCAGCTGATGTTGGAACTGTTGGGGCTGGGGGGCGGCTAACGGCTCTCCAGTCCCAACATCCTTCTTGCAAGCACTGTCCTCTGCCGTTGAGAAAGCTGTCCCAGCAAGCCTTTAAAAATAAACAAGCACAGAGACTTAGGTAAAAGTCCAAAGTCCAACGGCCATCGGTTGGCTTTGTAGGGGAGGCCTTGTTTAAGTGAGAAGCCTGGTCCTGCAGTCCTCGGGCAGCTGGGGCAGGTGAGCAGAAGGCGTCGAGGCACGGGGCTGTATTGCTCACCATCTCCCTCCTCTGCTTATTTGGGGTGCACCCAGGTGGTGCGGGCTACCGGGTTAAAATATTGGCTGCTAGAATAGTGCTGGGCTCACGTGTTGCTGTCTCCTTGGGGTTACTGTGCCATAAGCCGTCAGGGCCTTGCAGACACCGTGTCAGCTCCCCACAGGGGCAGGATGGAGCCACTGCCGTTCTCCAAAAGTATTTGGAAATGGCTCGGTAGCACAAGCTTCTGTTTTTGTGATAATTGTGAAATAGCTCTACAGAGACCTTTAAATCCTCTGCATAAGCAATGGGATTTGTGGGAAAAAGAAGGAATCTGCCACACAGATTTCCCGAAGAACATGTCCTTTGTCTAGGCCTAGACCGTCCCTCCGCACCCCTAGTGTGAAGGCATCCTTAATGCAGAATTCTCTTTATTCAAAAGAAATAAGAAACAGAGACCAGGAGGTGGTAGGAAGGTGTGCAAAGAGGTAATGAGCTGAGCTTAGGCAAGCAGAGCATCAACCTCGGAGACTTGTTTCAACCCCCATTCCTGGTGGGATGTGACATTCATTTCTCCGGGGAATTTTTAGTTTATTTTCTTTCCTGCCCACCACTACGATCTGGGCTTCAGGGATGCTCATTGTCTTGTAAGACACCGATCCTGGCAGCTTATCCCGGCTCTGCTGGCTTTGGTGGCCCAGCTCTTCCTGCGCCCAGCAGAAGCCCTGCCTGTTTCCGTGCCCCGTGGGGCGTTTGTGCCGCTTGGCACTCAGGCTGCCGCTCTGGGTTTGCAGAGTTTCTGTTCTGGTGTTCTCCAGCATGGGACAGGAATGTGGTGGTTTCCTCAGCACGTGCTCCTACCTCTGCCAGCAGCCTCTGGGAGCAGAAGAGCAGGGGTCCTGCTCAGGCAAGGACACTTTTCTCTTTGAGCTGCTCCAAGGACAGTGCCTGGAGAGCTCCGACATGCAGCACGTCTCTCAGCGCCTGAGGCTTCTACTTCTAGCTTGCCTGCGCTCTCTGCAGCCTAATTCTTTGCTATAAAGATGGCTGGGATTCAAGAAGTAAGAGCTGGCCCTGCCTTTTACAAGGGATTAGAAACCTGCAGGCTGCTTTCCTCTTCCTATGTTGTGGGACCAGCAGAATACCTCTGGGATCCTGCTGAGAGGCATGCTGAGTCCGCACAGAACATGGCAGGGGATGAGTTTCTTCATCTCCGGTGGGTTTATCACTTGGAGAGAGGGCAGAGTGATCATCCTCCACGTGGAATTTGAAATATTTTAAAATGAAAGTACAGTGAGTCCTGCCTTGCCATCTGTTAAGGTGTTTGGTTCTAGTGCACAACGTGACAGTAACCCTGGGCCGTGTTTGTGTGACCCAGCAAGTCAAAACAGCCTGGCAGAAGGCAGGCAGGGCGTTAGCGGATGCTTTTCCCTTTTCCTAAAAGGAAGCAATGCCCCTGGTCACCGAGGGGCAGACCTGGAGGGACCCTGGAGTTCCCGGGGGTGGCACGGAGAGGGGCTGGGAGGTGCGGCAGGGCCCAAGGCGCTGGCCTTGGCCTGGGGCCGGGCCTGGCTGCAGAGCAGAGCACGCTGGAAGGCTTAGGTGGATGTCCCTGTCGGATGTGAGATTTACGGCGCTACGTTTGGGCTCCGTGTTTTTCCCATTAGCTTGCAAGAGGAAGGGAGCAAAGCGAACGCATTCCTGCTGCTCAGCCAGAGGAGCCTGCTTCTGCAGCACCAAATCGCGTTAACGAGCACTAAAGCGAGACCGTGGAAGCACAGGCAGCCAGCTCCCAGCCACCACTTCCTTACACACAGGTCACCTTGTGACACCTTGTGACACCTTGTGACACCACGTTGTTCCCTTGTCACGCTGCAGATGCCACCAGCTCGGGCACGTAAGCACGGCTGGGTCCCCCTGCCACCGATGGGTGCTGAGGGCTGGCTGCTCCTGAGCCTCCTGAGAGCGACTTTGTTCACTATAAAACTGACTGGCTCTGGGAGAAGGCCGGATTTTTTTTTCTTCGTGATGCTGAGGTTGTAAGTGCAGGAGGTGTCGCTGAACTGGCAGTTCAGCAGGCAGTGCTGCTCGTTTCTGTTCTCTGGTGTCACTGCCCAGTGTTTTGTGATAGGAAAAGGGAAAGAAGCAGAGTTTATTCCCAGCCCGGGCGTTGAGGGTGTGGTTAAAATAGCCCCGGTCTGGAGTTAATTTTTTCTCTTTTCAAATGAATAAATCCCAGGGCTGAAAAAAAAAAATGCAGCCTTTGTCAGGAGGGCATTGTGCCTCTGACATTAGCAGCACAAAACATCCAACTGTCCTGCTGGAGCCCACTTGGGCTTGGCTGGTTCGGGAGATAATGTTGTCGTTGTGCTGAGAGCCTGATGCGTGCTCCCAAAGCGTGATGCCAGGAGACCTCCAGACCCCTCCTACACACCAAGCAGGAGGGGCTGGGCCGGAGAAATGCAGAAACAAAGACGTCAGTTAATGTCTTGCAAAGCTCTTCCCGCACAGATCTGCGTCACGTGAGTTGGAGAGAATCGTGGTCGCTTCCAGAGCGTTACGTGGCCGGCTGTGCAGAGCAGGAATGGGAGCAGGAGAGGCTCCGGGGAGCCAGCCCGAGGCTGCCCAGCAGAGGACAGGTAGTCTCAGCACCCCGCAGAGTTACCAGTGCCCTCTGCCTTTGGGGAAGGAGAGAACACTTGTCCTCATCTTAGGGAACTCTTGCTCCCAGGCAAGTGTGTGTGCGTGCTGGTCAACACCAGGGACATTTGAGGGGCAGGAAGACCACTGGAGGCACCTTCTTTCTACTTTCTTGCTGAGCAGTGATGCGAGCCCAGCAAACGTGTTCCCAGAGCTAATCACAGCTCCAAGCTGGAGGCTGTTGCTGCCCATACCGATCTGTACCCACTGGCAGGGGTTTGTGAGTGGGACAGGGTGGAAAACACTGCTGGGACTGCCTTGGAACGAGCACACAGGAAATGCTTCAACAAAAGCTAGTGAATGTTTTATTTTCTTGCTTAGCCTAAAATAAGGTCCAGTCCAGGGTAAGTGAAAGGAACGAGAAGGCGTAGACAGCCTGTGGGAACGTGCAGCTCAGGAATGCAGCCTGCAAGGGAAACTCTTCTTGTCCTGCTGTTTCTGCTGCTTCCCATGCAGGATGAGCATCAGATCCTCTGGTGTCGGTGCCTCCCACCCCCCTGCCCAGTCCTGCCTCCTTGGGTACTTATTTTTTGTCCTACACAGAGCGTGTTAAATAGCAGAAGATGCCTTTCGGGCAGTTTCAGTGGGTGATGCACTGACATACCTTTGGTGTAGTGTTTGAATAGCAGGGTGGAAAAAACTCTGTAGCTATAGACGGTATGAAATAAAGACAGGGACTGTACAAAATTCAGTTGCAGGCTGAGCATTTCCCTTGTTGCTCTTAAGCGTGAGTTTGTTGGATCAGGCAGTTGCTGTGTTTGCTGCAGCATGGGCCAAGCAAGATCTGAGCTCTGGGCTTAACTATAACACTCATATTAAATAAGTATTAACAGAGAAGGGAGGGATGGGTGGGATAACAGCAGAGGAGACAGCTGCTGCTAGGAGTGTGTTTGTGTCTTTCATTGTCAGTAACGTTCTTTTTTTTCTGCTTTGACAGGTTCTGTTGTTTATTTATATTCAGGTGAGTGACATCTCTGTAATCTGCCTGTTTTTTTGTCATTGTGAGAAGAAATGAGGTGTCACGGAATCAGGCACCCCCAGATGGGCATTTCATGGCTAACCTCCATAGGCAGCAACCGTGAACGAGTGTCTCTAAACATTGATATAAGCGGGGGTTAGGGCTGAAAGGTAGGTAGGACACATCAAATTCAGGATCCTGATAACAGACATTGTTTTTGCTGAATGAAACCATCAGTTTTAAGTGTCTTTCTATTGTATTTCTTCGTGAGAGAGCTCTGTGTTGTCTTGAAAATTACTTTATTTTGCGTGGAAGGTGAGCAGAGATTCTAGGGCAGGACCGAATCTTACTCTAGCCCCTTCTTCACATGCTATTAATCCAGAAACTGTTTTTCTTTCTTTGCTCCTGGCTCTCAGTCCCAGCCGATGCCTCCAACCCCAACAGCGTTGTAGTGTCCGTGCTGAACATCAGCGCCACGCTGGGGTCGCAGGCTGTCCTGCCCTGCAAGAGCTACCGCATGGTGTGGACCCAGGATCGCCTGAACGACCGCCAGCGCGTGGTGCACTGGGACGTGTACAGCACCTACTACGGGGACAACAAGATGGAGAGGCTCTGTGACATGTACTCGGCGGGGGATCAGCGGGTGTACAGCTCCTACAACCAAGGGAGGATCTTCATGCCGCAGAACGCTTTTACAGACGGCAACTTCTCTCTGGTGATCAAAGGTACTAAACAGCATCTTTTCTCCTCGTGCTTTCTGCACAGTGGAGGATTCATCTAAACTGACTTTGTGCTTTCCAGTGAAAATGGCTATTTTACAAAGCACTTTTCTGAAAGCAAAAATGAGCCTAATGAGGTTACGTGAATCACTGGCAATAGTGTTTTATTCCCCTTTGAACCAATCCCATTTTAAAAGGGAATCAATAACTCACTGTCTAAATGTCCTATGGGCTTGTGGACCTTTGACTATTTCAGCTCCATAAACCCAAGATTGTCATTCTTCCTATGCCTGCTCTTAGCTAAACTTAAATTGGCTTCCTCTTTCCATCTGGTAATACAAATGTTCCACGCAAGAGCAAATAAACAGAACAAATTATTATGTTAGGTAAGATGGTTCTTCTGTTTAACCCTCTCTGGTGATAGGACTTTGTTCTAAGCTATGTAACGGCCCCTGTGTGCATCCACACAAGCATTTGGGAAATGGCATAAATGACAAAATTGTTATCTCAGCATGAAATATTCATCTTCCCGTCTCTTCTCCGTTGCCCTAGATGTTGCAGAGAGTGACGGAGGCATATACTCGTGTAATCTCCACCACCACTACTGCCACTTGTACGAAACTGTGAAAATCCAACTGGATATCACCAAGAAAGGTAGGTGTGACGGACAGCTTGGTGCCCCTCTCAGCTAGGGGCAGGCTTTGGCAGCTGGAGTCCGGTGGCTGCCAGGACGCTGCTGAATTCCCGGTGGGATTTGTGTGCTGATCCACAGAAGGTGTTGGATGCTGTGCTGCTCGTGTCAGAGAGGAGCAGCGTGGGTGAAGGGTTTTGTGATTCCTTCTCATTGCAGGTTCAGGGCACAGGTGCCACAAGAGTCCTGCAGCGCACCAGGAGGCGGTGGTGCTCGCTGGGCTGTTTTCTGTTAGACTCCTCAAGTTTCGTTATTTTAGCCAACGTGTGTTTTTATGAACCTCCCTTCTTTCTTGGCCTCTGCCAAGCCCTGCAGAGAGGCTGTTAACTGTTTGCATTAGGCAGCCCAGCTAGCTAACTGTCCCGTTAATGCTCCGGCAGTAAAACATCCTTAGTAACAATCCCTCATTAGTCACGTTAGCCACAAACATCTGCCTTGTCACACGGGTCTGGGGAGCTTAGTCCTGAGAAGCTTGGAGTTAAAAAACCTCCTCGTGCACCACGCCTTGACTCCAGCTCTAAAAGCAAGCTTCTCAGGGCTGTTGGCAACTGCAGTCTGTGCCACCTGCACTGCAGAAGCATCACTACTGTGTCATTTAAATCCACCTTTATGTAATGCACAAGCGAAGCCTCTGGGACTGGCTGTGCTGGGAAGCTGTTGGAGGGCTGAGTTTTCTAAGAGGCTGATGGGATAGGAGAGAAGTGTATTTCTTCTGCTGTTCTCACAGCTTCGATGCAGTAAGAACGCCCAGCCTGCCCTGTGAGCCCCAATCTGCTCATCCGTGTTTTTGTTCTTGAAAAGGAATAACAAAAGAATCAAATGCAAAACAGTGCTCCTTGAACTTCCCCAGTAATTAGGGCACTTGTGGCTAGGAAAGCATTTCCTGCTTGGAGGAGCAAGGCACGGCACATCGAAGATGAAGCCTGCTGAGGGAACGTGCTTCCTGCTGTGTGAAGCGGGAGGTGAGCCCTGTTACGAGGAAAGGAAGGAGGTCCTGCATGATGTACTCACCTAGGGTGTGGAAGGTGCAGGTACATTTGTTTATTGACTGCTGTGGGGAGCGTGAACAAGGCACACCGCCCCGGTGGCGCTTCGGGGTCTTTGTAGGGGATGTGTTATAGGACTGCAGGGTCTGGGAGCGATCTCAGGCACGTCTGGGTGTCCTTAGGCATAGAGTGAGCGTGTAAAGGTGCACGTACCAAGGCTCTACAACTTGTCCTCTCCACAGCCAAAGCGGCAAAGGAGTACTGGGATGGGGAGAAGGCCGTGATCGTTGCCCTGGAAGGCAGCACGGTGATGCTTCCCTGCGTGAACAGGAACCACATCTGGACGGAGCGGCACAGCGAAGAGGAGCAGCAGGTGGTCCACTGGGACAGGCAGCCCCCGGGGGTTCCCCACGACCGCGCCGACCGCCTCATCGATCTGTACGCCTCCGGCGAGCGCCGCTCCTACGGCCCGCTCTTCATTCGTCAGAAGATGAACATCACTGACACGGCCTTCGCCCTGGGGGACTTCTCCCTCCGCATTTCAGAGCTGGAAAGTGCGGACGAGGGCACTTACTCCTGCCACCTGCACCACCACTACTGCGGCCTGCACGAGAGGAGGATCTACCAAGTCTTCGTGACAGAGCCGGTGAGGGAGAAGAAGGTGGTGAACCTCACAACCCACAACACTGCCCCAGCCCTCGGTAAGTGCCTTCTGGCAGCGGCGCTGACTGCGGGAGGGAGGGAGGGAGGGAGTGTGGTCAGGGCAAACTGTGCCCTGCAGAGGTACCACAGACACCACGGCAGCAAAGGTGCAACTCAGAGCAACCCTGAGGTTTCCTGCATGAAGCGTTCTGGTGTTCCTGCCCCTAAGGTTGGAGGAGTAGGTGAGCTCTTGCCTCCCTCACTGCTAGGGTACAGCTCCGGTGCACCTGGAGCTACAAGCTTAGAGATACATGGGGATCTCTGGAGCTGTTTAACACGGAGCTGCGCCCAACGAGGAAGGTCCCACCCATCGGGGCTCATTACCCTGCCTGCCGAGCGGGGCTGACGACTCTGCGAGGCTCGCGTGCCCTGAGGCAAGCAGGCTGTTTTTCTAGCAGGCTCCCTTTTCTGATTGCTTTTCTGAACCAGGAGAGGGTGTGGAGTAGGGGTCAGGTCTGCGCTGCCTCTGCTGCGACAACATGCCGCTGTTCGCGCTTCTCTCCCCATCGCGCAGGGGTTTAGGCTGCGCCAGGTGCCAGGCTGCACGGAATCAACCACCAGGAATTTTCCTCCACCCTTCAGCTTTTTTTTTTTTTCTTAACTCAATTTTCACATTTTCCACTGCAGTGAGTTATCATTTGACAGCCCGTCCAAACCCCCAGCTGTCACGCTTAGTTCAGGCAGAAGAGTGAAATCCCAAGTTTAATAATTTTTTTAATCTTTTGGGTATAGTTCCTTATTAACATTTTAACGTACTCATTGTGGTTTAATATTTATTGGCTGCTCGATACAAAATTTCGACATGCTTCATACATTTTTAAACAGGTCTGTTCTTCTCCAGCAATTAGTTTTTTTCGTGTCACAGAAACCTAAACCTTCCCACTGGGACCGAGGCTGGTGTCCAGAAAACCAGGCGGTACCGAAGAGAGGTGGCCGTTGGGGCTGAGCTGGCGCAGAGGTCAGGACGCACAAATATCAGTCTCCCTGCCCCTGGCTCTTTTGCTGCCCTCGAGTCCTATTTAGATCACATTGTGCAGATGGAAACTACATCTTGTTTCCGGAGTTGCCCACCCAGGAGTCTGTTCCCCTCTCTGCTAGATGCTGTCCTCGTTGTTGCTGAGTTTTTACCTACTTGCTCGGGCGTTAGGCAGAACCTGCAAGTAATTCAGCCTGCCGGGGCTGTCTTAGTTTGGCAGTAATGCCCCGCTGCTGAAGGAACTGGCCTTCCCGAGAAAAGCCATTTCCACCCCCAAGAAGAACAGCCTTGGAAGAGCTTTGTCCCCTAGGGGCAGCGGACGCTCAGCTGGTCGGAGAGCACCACACACAAGAATGTGCTGAGTCGGTGGGAACGGGGAAGAGCCGAGACATTCAGGGAGCCGTGCTCAGCCCCACTGCTGGTGAGCAGCCTGCTGGTACATGCCCTGTTTGTGAGTAGCGGGAAAGGCTGAGGTGTTGCCCTTCTCCACAAAAAGCTGTGCAGGACTTCTCCGGGCTGTGACTTAAAGGCAAACTGAAACACCAGGAGATAACAAAAGCAAAACAGGGAGGTTTTTTTTTTTTTTTTTTTTTTTTTTTTTTTCAGCAAGCAGCTATAGCTTCTGGCGTAGCTCCAAGGCTCAGAGCCATTTCCAGACAGGAAATTTCATCCTGTTTTGAACTATAAACATGAGTTCAATTCTGTTCTCAGTCCCAGCAGAACAAATGTGTTGTGTGTGTACTAATTTAGTGCATTTTTTACTCCGCGTTTGCTTTGGAACAAGTGAGTGAAGAACAGCATCTCTTGCGTCTCTTGCTTATTGCTGGCCTATTGCCAGTCTTTGGTAGCCCTGAAAACAAAACGGGCCACATACCCAGCAGCTGTGAGCTCTTGGTGGAGCTCTCTCCATTTTTTTTCCCCAGCAGAAGGATCGGCCCCTTGGCATTTTGGTAAAGTAATGTAAAGGCCCCTCCGTTCCAACTATTTTGGGGCTAAGGAGGCCCAAAGTTTCTGAAACTCTGTTTCCACAGCTTGCCGTTGTAGCCACCTCTCTGATGTTGACTGAAGTTTCAGATCAGCTCCTGCCCTGCAGTACTGGGGGAAAGCAAAAAGCCAGGAAAAAGCCTTCAGGTCTGCTGCCTTCGGGCTCCATGGCTGCTCCAGGGGCTGCCGTCTCCTTAGGGCAGCTGCTGAAGACGCCCTTCGTGATGCAGGGATTTGTGAAAGCAGAACCGTCCCTATACTGATTGCAGCTTTGCGGTTCTTTTTGGTATGGTATTTCTTAGCTGTGGTGAAAAACACATGCTCGTTTTCAGCAGTGGAGTCAGGAAATACAAACCATCCAGCAGGGCCAGCAAAAACTGCAGCGGAGGGCTGCACAACCAGAACGGAGCAGCTGCTAAAACCTCCCCATTTTCCAGGAGTGCTGTTAGTATTAGCAAACAACCATTGCTGGTGTGAGACCGTGCTTCCATCCACGGTCATTTTATTTGATTTCACAGTGGGTGGGTTGTTTTTAAACGCTGCAAACAAGCTACTCGACCAACTGGAACCAGTCGCTGTGCCAGCAGCTCCCAAAATTTCATCCAGGGTTACTTTAATTGACCTACCTGCAGTGTCTGGGGAGCAAGCGCTCATTTACCTGCTGCCTGCTTTTCCTAAAGCCGGAGCTGACCCAGACACCGTGATGAGCTTCCTAAGCCTTAACTGCTCTGGACCTATTATCTGAATCCTAATTTATATTTAGGCATTTTCTGATGCCCCGTGGCCTTGGGTTGCTCAAGCGTTTGATGAAGAGGTTTGCTGGTTAGCTTAATAAGCTGTTTGCCTCCCTGCTGTCATGGAGGGTGAGGTTGGACAAAATCAGCGCTCTTGGTGCTGAGTTTTTTGTGCGGAATATTGAATTTCTGGGCTCAGCCTATTTACAGTGCTGTGCCGATGGAAATGAGCAGTCTCTAACATTCCCAAACGGCCTCAAAAGGAAAACCAGCTGTTGAAATAATGATGAACTCGCTGGCTTAGCTCAGCTGCGACATTCCTGTTCCTGCTGATCAGCTCTGACCTTAACTGGTGCTGGAGATGTCACTGCGCTTAAGGAGGAATACCAGGACGCTGCTGGGGGAATCTGGCCCTGGTGGAATACAGAGAAAGAGCTGGACACCGTCCCTGTTTGATAAGGAACCAGACTGCCCGTCTGACTCTCACCCCTGTGACTTCTCAGTGCCCATGATAAGATCAGCGCTTATTGGTGTCCCAGTCTCTGCGTGAGACGGGCTTAAGAGGAAGCAAGGGGTTGAAGGAAGCAGGAGCTTTGCTCTGACAGTGTCCTGGAGGTGCAGAGCGGGCAGGGAAAGGTGCCACCGGAGCTCTGGCCCTCCTGGTTTTGGCCCTGCTGCTGCCGCAAGCATCAAACCTCGTTAGCAAAGCAAGCAGGGAAAGGAATCTGCTCTCAGCCTGCTGGTGTCAGGCTGTCTTTAGCCCAGAAACAGCCCCAGGTTATCACGGAGTAACAGTGAGCAGCGTTCGACCAGTGTTTGTAATTAAACACTGATATAGGCAGAAAGGAGGAGACGGAGCCCGGGTTGTCTGCGTTGACGTGGGGTGACTTGGAGGCCTGGGATCCTTGCAAGCAGAGAAGTCGCTTTCCCTTTCTGTGTGCAAAGCCTTGACCTATTTATTTGAGATCTACAAAAATGTTCCACGTAAAAGTTTTGAGTTACCCTTCCCTGCGCCGAGGAACTGAAACGCTGCTGCACCCACCACTGGAATGGAATCTTGGCTTTTCTTTGCAGGTTTTTATTTTATTTATTTTATTGATTTTTATTTTTTTTTATTTGAAAAGGAAACTCATTCTTTGGCATTGAAAATTCCTCCCACTCTGTAAATTATAACCCTTGGCAGGGAGTGGCTGCTTCATACTTGAGCTGTCTGGAGCCGAGGCAGCGCGGTGCGCGTGTTGCAGGGGACCCAGCGTGGGGCTGCGTTACCCCGCGGGAGGCTCCGGGCTGCCTCCTGGGGCTTCTTTCTGACTTCTCCTCTGCAGTGAAGGCGAGCAGCGTGCTGAGAGCCGGGCAGCAGCACGGGGGTGTGCAGTGGCCACAGTTAATGCTTGGTACTCCAGGAAGTGTAACGGTTTTGCGATGAGCACAGACACCTTCCGTCTGACAAAGGTGCGGTGTGTTGGAAATCCAGCAGCCGTTTGCTCGTTACCTCATTAAGTTCAGAAGCTTCTCACTGCACATGCTTTTTGGGTCCACATTTGCGCCCACCTGCAGTCGTGCTGTGCTGTGAATGCCAATTGCAATTATCATCCTGTTCTCCTTTTCCTCCGCCCCCAGATCCCAATGTTGTCAGGGGCCACAACGTGATAAACGTCATCATCCCCGAGAGCCGCATCCACTTCTTCCAGCAGCTGGGCTACGTCCTGGCGACGCTGCTGCTCTTCATCGTCCTCCTCATCATCGTTGTCCTCATCACCCGCAAGCGCCGGCAGAGAGGTAGGTGCTGGAGAAGATCGTCCCTGTGGTGCTTACGGGGGCGTCCCGTGGCAGGGGAGCTGATTCTGCAAACAGTTACTGTGCAGCACAACGCTGAAGCCACCGATCCTCTTCTGGAAATCCAGCACAGAGGAGAGTTTCTGCAGGTGCTGGTGCTGAGAGAGATTCATTAGAGTGGGGTAAAAATGTCCAGCCCTTGGTTCGCTGAGTTTTATTAAAGGTGGGAGTTTTTTAGAGCTTACGTGCATGCCGTGGGACTAAGATTTTTTCAAGTCCTTGCTGAACCCCCTGTGCTGGGTGACTGTGTGTAATTAGATAAACGTACTCTGAGGTCTTTTGGACCACAGAAATAGTTTTGGATGCCACAAAAAAAGCAAATACCAGGGAATGTTTGTCTTCTTATGGCCTCTTTTGCAGTACCACATCTGTCCTTATTTACACGTCAGGGGGTAGCACCAACAGCAGCTGTCCCCGCTGACTAGAGTGGAGTTGATTTGCAGTCAGAGAGGGGACAGACTCCTGGCCCTGCTTTTTCTATAAAAAAGAGGAGCCCAAAATTATCATTCCTTGCTGGCTGGAGTGAGACAGGAGTCTGTTTAGATACCTGGCAAGTGGAAGGCAGAGGGAAACCGGTGTCTGCAGCGTGTGATGGAGGCAGGCCTGAGCAATGGGCTGGGGCTGGACAGGTGCAGCACCAGCACACAGGAGACGACAGATAGGCTAAATATTTGTGTAATCAATGGGAGGTAAGAAATGAAAAATGGGGATGGCTGTAGTTTCTCATGGCTGGTCATCCTTAGATTTGGAAAGACCATCAGAAAGCTGGTGAGTAAAGCAAAGGGGAGCTCCCTGTGGCAGGGGGACATGCATGAATTCTTGTGTGTTAGGGGGCTTGTGAAAACACTTCCTGTAAGCATCACAACAAAGAGCACTGTGAATAACTGCTGTGTGTTATTGTTATCAGTGGTATCTGGGAGTTGGTTGTTCATTTTATTTCTTCTTCCTGTTTAGGCTATGAATACAATGTGAAGAAATATGGAGAGTAAGTATAATTACAGGATCTACTATCTATGGCTAGAATACATACTAATGAACTTAGTGGTCCCAAGCCTCTGCTGTCATTAAGATCCTAAAACAGCTGAGGATCTGGTTAGTAAGAACGCGGCCGTGTAAAGCTTAGACTGTTTGATACAGTTTAGTAGTTGGACGTGGGCCAAGATAGTGTATCTGGGTCCCTTTATGTTTTATTATACATACTAAAGTGGAAGAAATGGGAAGTTCCAGTTCAAATTGGCTCACCATCATTCTAGGCTCCAGACAAACTCACGGGGAAAAAAACAACCAACTAGCCAAAGATCTTTCGGTGTCAGTAACAAAGACAGTAAAAGCAAAAGAGAGGAGAATCAGGTTCACTAGTGAGCAGGATGGCCTGCTGAAAGCTGTCATATTTTCTTCAAGAGAACCTTGCAGAAGCTGAAAAGGGTTCTGCAGAGATTACTGTGAAAATCACCTGTTTTTAGTAAAGAATGAAATCTATAGTTTTTTCAGCTGTCCTCCAGCTGTACAGCAAATAAACAATGTCGATTAAATTCCTTGAAGTAGCACTAGAAAGCAATTGTGAAAAACTGTAAAAGGAGACAGTTATTAAAGGATGTGGCAATAACCTTTTTTCACTCTCATTCCTTTTTCAGGAAGGATGTAAATCTTAAAGAATTTACAGTCGACACGACAGATCTGACTCAGTACAGAAGTGAAGACATCAGGCTGGGTATGCATCAGCTAGCAGCACTTCTCTAGACCAGGTCAAAACTTGTTGTAACTGAGGATTTCCTAAAGATATTTAGGTGCCCATTTTATAGCGACTTAACCTCCTGATTTTAAAGGGCAGATTTATGAGAATCTCACCCCTAGAAAAGGTACAACCTTTAAAAGAACAAGCTGACAAACTTCAGGCCCCAAGATACAGAATTGCTGTGTGTAAACGAGGTAGATATAAAAGCTGAAGTAAAGAACAGAGGATTTGCAGGGAGTGGGCTGCAAACCAGGACAGCACAGGTATAAAATTCTTGTGTGTGTGTCTCAAGGGAGCTTTCCTCTGAGCAAATTCTTTAAATAACTGCATCAGTCACCTTCACATGACCTTGACCCAGATAATCCAGAGCTTGTTGTTACATAGCAGAAGAATCAGTGGTACCTATGAGGAGCAGGAAACTGAAGTGTGTGTAACTGATTAGTGCCAGGAAAAAAAATCAAAAACAACTAAGTTGTAGCACGTTTCCTTCTCCTGCTGAGTAACTCCATGAGGTACTCCTAGAGATCTGGAGATGCTGGGCGTCAAGTACTTCAGGGAAGGGCTGATGCCGTCTCCCTTGCCTATAAAACTTTGTTTTCTTTTAATGTTCTGATAGCTGTCTGAATTACACTCCTCCCTTATACAGATTACAAAAACAACATCCTGAAGGAGAAGGCTGAGCAAGCCAGAACCTTCCCAGCAAAGAACATCGACTTAGACAAAGGTAATAATGACCTGCTTCACCCTAATTGGTGGCTGTAGGAGGCTTCTGATGGGTTGAAGGAGGGAGGAACACAGTATAGCAGTAAGCTGACCAAGCCACAGTCAAACGAGGAATGGTAAACATCATGACAAATGAGAGCAGGAATGAGAAGCCAGTTCCCTTCCTATCCTTTCATCATGGAGCCACAAGATCCAAGTAGTGATTAGGTTTTTAAAAGCTTTTGGCATGGCACAAATAGATTTTTTTTCTTTATTGGAAAAAGAATGTCTAGCAGGGTTGGAATAGCACATTCTATATTACAACCCCAGAGAAAGATGTATCTCAAAAAAGTACTGGCATTGTGTTTGTGAAGAAAACACTGTGCAGAAGAGTGTTCTGAGCTGAATTCGTTTATGGGCAATGGGCAGCCTTTTTCTTCATCCAACAAAAGCAAACAGCTCTCTCTCTGCAGGAGCTGAATCTCATTTTGTTTATCCAGTCTTAATTCTGCGTATTATCCCTCAGTTTTCAGGGTTGCACTTAAAACAAACAGCGCTTGTAAGAAGGTTGTTAGGTTCTGTGACTCCTTTCATATCAATTCAGAACATAATAAATGTGACTGAAATGAGAGCAAGAAGGAAGTGATCTAGAAAGCCCATGAGTTGCCTTAGACCTGCAGCTCTTGATACAGTTCTGACAATATTTTGCCTACATTCTTCAGAAACAATCTGTGCAAGAATTTATATACCATAAATCTCACTGTGGGGTTTATGAAGAGGATAATGAGAGCATAGCTGACTGCAAATGGTCACTCATCACTGTAGAGCTAAGTGCATTCACAGTGTGTTTCTTTGGATGGTTTGAGATTGCCATCAAGGTACTGACCTCCATTTCAATTTGCTTTCAGATTTCAGGAAGGAATACTGTAAATGAAGACATTCCCAAGCTGCTGGCTGGACCAGAAGCTTCAATCAAAGATAGATAAATGGAAAAGAGATGCCTTTTCTTGATATCATGTCCCTCCAGCTACCATACATTTTTCATGTAGAGTTTCTCCCCAGTAAGCACAAGGGTATTTGCAAATGCTTCCCAAAAGAGTTAGACCATCTGTCTTGTGTGCACTTATGATGGGTTTTGGTTTACTTTTCTTCTTTTGTTCTCCCAGTCCTCCCTTCCCTTTTTCTTTCTGATATTATTGTTGTTTTTATGCATCAATGATTTTTATGAGCTGAATCAGCAGACCTTTTGCTTTGACGTTACTGCTTAAAATAAACCAACCTGCATCACTATTCTTGAGCCATCATTATGTCAGGCATTTTTCTGTGCAGTGCAATCATTAAAAAAGGAATAGCAAAGCCTGATTGTGATCTCTCATATGCTGGTGGAAATCAGGAGAAACAATACTGTCACTTAGCACTTTACGTGTTCTAGGTGAAATAAAGAGAGACTAATTCAGCCCTTCACAAACGACAATGTAAATACCTCAATTTACGAATGGGGAAATGTCAATATCCTCATTTTACAGGGGAAAGGGAGACACACAGATCTAGTTTCTTGCCACCAAGGTAGTGTTGGGATCAGCTCCAAAGAGCTCTAGAAGCCTAATTTTGTATTTCTCACTCTAAGCTTGTTTGTTGATTTGTTTTTGTTTCAGTGCAAACCAAATCAAATTTGGCACGAGCAGACACTTTCAGCTGAAGCTGATGGAGTTACAGTGCTGTAATGCCGGTGTCAGTTAGATCAGATCCAGAAATGATATGGAGAGGGCTAAACTCCTGTGTGGAATCTGGAGTGTGATTTTCCTGCAGTCCTGGGGTGGATCCTGCCCACACAGAGCTTGTGTGCACATCAAACCGAAGGTATGATCACAGCACAGGTAGACAGACCGATAAAAAGAACGGCTTCCCACGAGCCGACCGTGAGGAACAAGAGTAACAACACATTCCACCATAGCCCGTCAGGCACGTTCATGGGCCACAGTCCCCAAAGGGGAGCTGAGGAGGGATAAGAGTCCATTCTTGTGAGTTTTGCCATCGTTTTGGGGAGCAGATGCCTGAGATAGTGGGGCTGTGGGCTCAAAGGGGAGCTCCACATGTGAGCAGGTGGGATGTCCGAAAATTTGCAAGTGAATAATTTAGTGTTAAAATCCAAGCAAGGTAAAGCATCAGGAACACCAGAAAATATTAACCACTCTACACAGCTACTCTGACTGCTTGGGATATGCTGCAGCACCGTTCCCAAACTGGGGCACAGATGAAAATAAGGTGTTTCCTGCCTTTGTGGGCATGATGGCAGTGGCTCGTGTTCCTGTGTAAGGGTGTAGGTGGCCAAGGATTGCCAGCCTCCTCTTTGGTAGTCTGAAGGGAATGGCAGAGGAAGGGATTGCGTGTGGGCTCGGTGAGTGAATGGAACTGGGGTGGGGTCTCCAGGACGTTGCGAGTGGTGGAAGTGTGAAGAGGAGCTTGTGTGGAGCTGCTGTGAGGGTGAGGTGTGGTTTTGGACTTGAAGCAGTGCTCTGCTTGCAGCTGGTATCCCAGCAAGGATTTCTCCCTGGGGATGGGGAACACTGAGGTCTTTCCTTGGATCACAGCTACCTCATCACCAGCAAAGGAGTGTGGTGCTGCCGAGTTGCAGCTACTTACACTGAAGCTGAGCTTAGCCCCCTAGCTCTGCCAAAAGTGTGGGCGAGGCTTCCTACATAGCAGAAGGGCTATAATGTCTATTCAGAAGCTAGGATGTGAGTACTTCTGTGCACACACTTTACAGGGGTGGGAGATGGACCGTGTCAATCTTTATAGACGTTCCCACTTCTCTCTGCTAGTGAGGACTATTTTAAAGGGCAAATATATTGGGGACCCTTACTTTTAATGCCTTCAAATATTACAGAATCTTAATAATATGAAAATAGTACAAGTGGAGGTGAGCCTGTGCTACAGCTGTGCAGTTCCTTGTCTTCTTACAGTTTGCACAGCCCTCCTGCTGTTCTCTAGACAATTTCTGTGAGTTCTGCCTCTCCCTTCACTTAAGACACACCTGTATGGAGGTGCTCAGGGTGGGCAGACCCACGACTGGTGGCGAGGAGGGCACGGAGTCGGCCCAGGTCCCTGTTTGCCTGCCCTTCCCCCGGAGCAGACAGCCATTCTGAGGTTGCCTTTGGCTGGACCTGACTGAAACCCAAGCTGCATTCCTGCAGGTGCGTAAGGCTGCGCTGGTTATTCCATCAGGGTGGCACAGTCTCAAGTAATTGCCATTAATGTCTTTCTCCCTCCCTTTCATGTCTGTGAGTCAAAGGTTGGAGATCTTTACTTGCCAGTTCAAATTGCTTAGCATAGCTCACAGAGACACCAGCTCAAAGTGGGGTTACTCATAAACTCCGGAGGCATTTAAATATTTTATTTGACTTCTAGGCTGCAAAATAGCTTAAGGGGAGAGAAATTAATATGTTCTCTGAAACAAGCACTAGGAAGGGCTTTATGAGTTCATCCTTGCTTTGATCAAAAGCTCGAATTTGGGTAATGGTCGTATGTGCCAGGATAATCCTAGACTGACCAAAATAGGAGACCAATCTGAGATTACGGCCATTTTTTCTTCAGGAGAGGCACATGTTGTGTGATTGGGCTGAGGATCATAACAGTGGTTTTCAAAAGCAGCCTGCCACATCTAGCGTGTAATTTACTAAGTTAAAATTCTGGCTGAAAGAGATCCAGGCATGACTGCTGGATAACCACTTGTGTGTTTTCAAACTGCTGAAAAAAAAGACAGAGAAAACCGAACGCTCAACTGCAGAGTTGTTTTTTTTACATGTGCACTTTGTATTCTGCCAGTGGTTGGCATTGGCATGAAGTTTGTGTGGCTGATCTAGTGTCAGAACCTTCTAAAGGAGGCTGTACACAGGGGAGGTCACTGAGAGAAGAAATCAGCTGTAAAGGATGGTTCTGCCTTAGAAGTGAAGAGCTTGTAAGGTAGAGGAAGCCTCCCCATCAGTGTGCATTTGGCATTTTATTTGACTTTTATCTTGGAGCAGCACAGCAGTCTTGGGTAAACTCTTGTGCAAGGAAGCCCTGCATGCACTAAGGGACACGTTTTGGTGATGGGACTCGGTAGGTCAGGCTGATGGTTGAACTTGATGATCCTGGAGGTGCTCTGCAACCTAAATGATTTTGTGATCTTGCACATGAAAATTAGAAGGCTGGACTTGCAATTAACCACTAGACTAGGGACAGGGCTCTTTTCTGTTCCCACTCTGCCGGAGACGCAGTGTGATTGTAGACGGGTTGGTTTTCTCTCTCCCATCTCTCATCTCAACCTTTCTCTCTCTAATATGGGACGTTAACGTGCCTCTCATGGAGAAACAACGTTTAAATATTTGTATAGTCCTTTGAGAATGATAAAGGTGTTTTACCTGAGTTATTCAAAGTAGTGTTCCACTGTACTCGTGGAATGTTGCATCTTGATGAACATCTTTCCCTGTCGCTTTGCAGGCTCTTGGCAGGCTTTGTTAACCCCTAATATTTCTTTCTTTTTCTTCCTTTTTTTTTTTAATACCAATTACTTCTCTGGCTCAGTGAAGGCAGAGAGTCGAAAGTCTCTTGTAGGGTTTTTGAATTTTAGGCACTGTAAGCCCTTGTTGTGGAACAAGGCAAGGGTGTACAGCAGTGACCTTAGAAGGGGTTGTGCTAAATGCCAGCTGGGCTCAGACTGACTCAGTTCTTTGAAGGAAGAAATTTCAAAAAGCTTTCTTCATAAAGAAAATGGTCCTTTATTTTAGGTTTTATTTCAGTTTTGGGAATTGATATTTTTTGAGCCTTGTGTTTTTGTATTTGGAGCAGTTAAATTGTTATGGTTTTCTTATGATTTCCTATATCTAGATAGGAAAACTGCAGTGCAGGTGTTTTTTTCACACCAGCGTTCGTGTTTGTTTTGGCTTTGCTACTCAATTTGTCTTCTATGAACTTTGTTCATAAGCAACAAAATATGGTTTTTAATCACTGTAAGAAAGCTATAACCTATAATAATATTCTTTCCCTCTTTTATCATTGTATGGTAATTTGCAGGAGAGAGTTCATGTATGCAAATTGTAGGCTTAGCTTAGCGAAGATGACATTGCCATGATCTTAATTGGACGTAAATAGAAGGGATGCTTATCTGGAGGAAGGAAAATGAGTACAGATGAAAGAGTAAAGCACCTGCATGGGACCAGTGACTTGGAAAAATGAACAGAAGTGTGGAGAGCCCATTCTGGAGAGTCTGGGGAAAAATATTGCTTTCCATGAGCCGATGAGGTTTTAATTGAAGAGTTAGGGAGTTTAATTGGAATGGAAGCTCATGCATTTGTGTAGCTGAACAGTCACTGTACAAATGCTTAAAGAATAGGGATTATGTAAACCATGATTTTTTTTAAGGTAAAATTAATTATACACCTGCCTCTTAGTAATTCAAAGTGGTGGTTTAAAGGGGGAATGTTCTTGTAAATGGGAAACTTCCAAGTGCCATGGGATACCCTACAGGTGGGACAGGTAGGTGCAGTGCCCAGGGTGCCCGCAGCAGCGCCATACGTGACTTCACCGAGGGAAGCAAGTGGTGTTCCCTCCACTGTGATCCCAGTCACTGTGTCAGGCTCTATGTACAGCAGCCCCGTAGGAAAAGGCCTGAGAGTAGAGCAGCAGTTCGGAGAACCTGACACCCGCACCCTGTGCGTTTCAGGTGGGGAAGGCTGCTTTTGACTTCAGCCAGTCTCATCCTCTGGACTGAAGACACTGTAGCTGGAAAATGCTTTTTCAGTTTAATTTCCTTTGAAATAAACGCAGCTCGTGCATTTAAGGCTGGTTCATAACACAAACCAACGAGTGCTAAGTGGGGGCACTCAGCAGATTTGTTCTAAACCATGTTTGTGATACAAAGTGCTGCTGCACATGAGCCCTTTGAGTTTATTTGGCTGATACAAATAGAGGAAGCTCCAGTGCAATTTTGTATTTCTGGTACTCGGTGAAGATAAAGAGCCTATGACTGAGAAGCAGGGGGGAGTAGAAGTGAGGAAACAGTCACAAAATGTGATACTGGTTTGCCAGAAGAGATACAGAAGGCCACTGGCATAACAGGGTAGAAATAGAGCCCCTTCCCTTCTGCTTTGTGTGCACAATGCTTCCTCTCAAGACTGAGAGGAAGACTCGGTCCATAGAATTTGTTTCATTCTTTATTGCCTCAGAATTAATTTCCATTATTACTGTTACTTAACTTCTGCCATTTATCATTGTTGTGTAACTCTCCTAACATTTAAGAAATAAAGGAGAATATAATAGAGTTTCAAGTTAAGGGTGATTTTATTTCTTTATGCTCTTTTGAGATGCTGTCTAAGCTATCACCAGCATTAGCTAATTCTTCCCAATAACATGTTTAATCTCAGAGCATCCTAGTGTTTGACAAAGTGCAGATCTGATACAGTAAGTTATTCCAGTGATTTCAGTATGGTTTCCACATGGGACATCATCATTTGACTTGGTCATGGGGCCCACAGACAAATTCTAGCTCTGCAAAAGCGTATAATGAACAGTTCTGTGGCTGTACATGGAGTTTAAACCATTTATCACGGAGACGAAGGCTGGCAGCTCCCTCGTGGTACATAATTCTGCAGGACCAGAAGGGAAGATAACATATCCTGCTGGAATAGTTAACGGCACAGTTTTATGGTTCTCTCCCAGCCCAAATTCCTCTCCCTGCAGAAGTAACACCTTGCGAAGTTCCTGCTGTGCTTTCTGTTCTTGGAGAGCTGCCACCCGCTGAGTACAATCCCAGCTGGTGTGACAGAGTTCTTCCAGGGACACCGGTGGAAACAACTTGTATTGCTGCGTGGATGGACAGTGCAGGTGCAAGAATCTGAAGGATCAAAGCAGGATATGAAACTGAAAAGTGGCAAATGAAGATTATTGACTAGATTGGCTCTAGTAAAAGTATTATCTGCTCTCATACCTCGTTGGAATCATCCTACAGCCAGTTTCACGCTGTTTCATAGCATCTCTTCAGTAATGCTCTGTGATTAGGGTGAATCACGCTGCGATGGCTCCTTGTGCTTTCTCAGATAACTGGGGGGGAGAAAGAACAAAAAAAATAACAAACAGAAACCCTAAAAAAAAAACAACAAACAGGTTAAAAGGGTTGAGAGCTGAAAGCAATGAGAAGAGGAGGGGAAGTAGTTCCTTCTGCTTGGGCTATTCATTTGCTGAGAATGAATGACAAGAATCCTTGAGCAGGTGGAGACAGGGGCCACATACAATAAAGGTCTCATCCAAACGACCCTTCCTGGGACTGTTGTGGGACTTCAGTGGTCATGATTATAACCTGTAAGTCAGATTCTTCACTGTGAGGGGAAGACAAGTGAGAGCTCCTGAAAAAAAGATACTTTGGGCAGAGTGAGATCATCCTGGAACTGGTGCCAGTCCCACTGGGAACATCTGACTCAACAGCATTTTTCTAAGATTTAAATTTACTTTTTTTTTTCCTTAAACACCACAGTTGAAGTAGAGCACCATGCCACAAAAAAAAAAAATCAAATTATCTTATGAGTGCTGGGAGCTGGAGATGGCAGCATTCTGCTGGATTGAGGTGACACACGTTGGGTTGGATTTCTCTGTTTGTTCTTTGCTGGGGGAATAGGGAGCTTGAGTGGAGTTTTTTGAGGTCTTCAAGAATAGAGATTCGGCGTTTGCAGGCCTGTTTATTTGTGACTGACTCCATGCACATACCAATGCCTCGTTTCCTCCAGCATCTACACAGACTGGGGAGAAAAAGGCAAAAAAGGCAGCTGCAATTAGTTATTATGAAGAGTGGGGGCTTAGTGCACAGGCCTGGCTGCTCCTGGGTGTCGCTAATGCTCAAAGCCCTGTTCCTTTCTGCTGGGACGCTGGGTCTCTGCTGGCTGGCTTCAGGCCAGCCACTGTTGGGCATTTTGTTGCTGGGGCATCTTTTTACTTTTCTCTCTCTGTAGGCAATGGGGCTGATTTTCCAGGAAAGCAGCTGGGAACAAGGAAAAGCTCATTTAGCGACCGCAGGGCCTGCTCTGCAGACCACTGAAATTAAATATTTTCATTGTCTTCAACTTGTCTGAAATGAAATCCAGATTGTCCCCATTTCCTTTCTGCCTCCCAGTCTGGGGAGAGCCATACCAGTGGAGAGGGACTTGCTAGGCATTAACAGAGCACATTTCTGAGGGGAAGAAGAAACACTGGGGACCTGAGAGAAGTAGGACAATGGTCTGAATAGCATTCCTAAGCAAAAATCTCCATTGTTCCTTAGAGGTCAAGTTTCTAAACACATGTTGCCCTCTGCACATCAGCTGCTCTGAAGACAAAGGTTGCAGGAAAAAATCCCTCTTTTTAATGAAATAATAATAATAAAAGGCACTGCAGCTGTTAAGAAGAAGTAGGAGAACCAGAAAATGGTCAAGGAAAGAAAACATTGAGTCATGATGAGCAGGATCTGGGGTCAACCCTTAAACACATCGATGAGATGTGCTCTGCATGAAAACATTTGGAAGTACTTGGGGCTGACGAAAGGGTACATGTGCAATAGCGACCGATTCTGCAGGATTGCAGCTAGGAAGACTCCAGAGAAGGTGTGGGAGCACTGAGTTTTCTAACCCGTGGTGTTTTGTGTATGTGGTTCAGCAACACCCTTGGGTCTCTCATGGAAGGCGTCACTTCTTCCCTTTGCAGTCACGGCTTTTTGTGCAGACACCAGAGGGTCTCATGAAAATTTCCCTTTGAAGCCCCAATCCACAGCAAATGTGATGGTGAAAGAGATGCTATCAAAAGCAGCTTGCTGTCATTCAGCGCTTTGATGTGCTCAATCTGTTGCCTTTTTCAATAACCTTTCACATCTTTGTAGCCTCATCTCCACTGTTGTGATTGTCGCTTTAAAGTTGTGTTCCAAGGCAGAAGCACTAACATTTCTGCAGCAAGAGTAGGGAGAGAGTTGTAAGACAGGCTGATGCTGTTCTGTGTGAGCACCTGATTTTCACTTGAGTTTTTCCTGTTCCTGGGAGACCTCGAACGGACAGGAACATAATTTCATTTGGTCTGCTAATTCTTCCACCTCTGTGGTCCACCCTAAAGGAACTGAGATGCATCAGACCTTCAGTAGCCATAACTGAATAGCCATCAATAGAACCAAGTTGGATGAAAAAGAAGGACTGAAACTGGAGGAGATGCTCTTCATTCCTGTGAATCCCCAAAGTTATGTGCATCTGCTAACAATGTTGGTTTCCATTACAATCTTGTTTCTTTTTAGCCATCCTTGTAGAGCACCAACACAAATGTCCTTTGTCCTTCCTCTCCCCTAAGTACACTGTCCCTCATTCCTACAGACCTGGAGGGCAACATCCCTCTGTAACACGCACGTTCCTTAGTAAAAGGAGTTCTTGGAAATGCTGCTGAAAATACTCACTGTCATTTCACTCCCTGATGTATTTGTATTTGAATCCAGTGACAAGGAAAGCCCCGGGGAGCTTTGCCCGGGAGGCTAGAGCAGATGCCATACTGCAAGTCTTTTGCCTCCCTCTAGCGGTTCGTGTCTTTATTTACTTGTAAATTGCATCAGGACCAAGCCCTGCGGTGACCTGACTGTGCCCAAGACCGGATCCCTGAGTAAACCGACTTGCATTGCGTCCTGCTGATGTATATCGGGTTGGGAGCCAGCCTACAGCATCTTAATTTTAAGTGCTTCGGACCTGTTTGGTTGCGGTTTTATCTTTCTGCTTCTTTTTCTCCTTGAGTAGCATTTCTGTTTAGTTCTGATTTTGCATCGATGCTAGTTTTGCCAGTGTGAGTGGGTATAGTGAGGTGGAATCCCTACCCCAAAAATGAAGAGTAGCTGTATAACTTGCCTTTTAAAATGTGCTGAAAGTCTTCATACAAGTGCTCAGTGTTTAAACAGGGAAATTTAGTATCTCTGAGAAGGAATAGGTTGGTGAACAATTCCTGTCTGGTTCATTCAGACAGCAACACACCCCTTCATTAAGTTCAAAATCCATTTCCCCTTTTATTTTTAAACAGTGGTGACTTTGGAGAAATTACTGGGGGAATATAAGGATTAGTCCTACTGCTTAGTCCCACCACTTTGGCAACCTGTATTTTGTGTCTCCAGGTCACTACTGTGATGCCAGTCTGGAAGGAATCTTCCCTGGCTAATGGGTGTCATTGGTTTAGGTCTGGATAAATCCGTCCTGCTGGCCTCCTTGCAGGTGCCACCAGTCCCACAGGGGGCGTGGATAGCTGGCAGTAAATGACGGGAAGCGTGCAGTGGTGCTCAGCGCGCTGATCGTGCTGTATTGCTGCAACAAAACAGAAGCCTTCGTTTTCCAGGGCTGGCTGTCCAAATCAACATGACATTACAAATACTGTCTTCCAGGTGGTTAAAAAATACCCACGAAATCTCAGAGTGGCTCCAAGTCACAGCTTTGGCAAGTGTCGGAGTGCTCAGAGCTTTGCTTTTCTTTCTGTCCTATCTCTTTAAACAAACGCTTATTTGCCAAGCACCCAGAGTGTGATGAGTTTTTTGAATTCACTGAGACAAGCAACCACCATCGCTGTAATTCAAAGGACAGCTTTTTAAAGAGGCTTGGTTATTCTCTGTGTGGTAATGAAGTGCACTGCTATATAAATGAAGAAAAGGGCGAGCAGCTTTTATGCCTCGGGACACTATTTGCTCCCTGCAGGGGTCAGCAAGACTATTTGCTCTGTCACGGAGAGCACAGCAGTAATAGCAAGAGATTTTATGCCTTATATTTATTTTCCACTGAAGTGTTAAGCACTAAACTCTGCAAGAAGCAAGATATGAGCCCTGATGGGCCGGTGGTTTGCTAAGGTGGCGTATTCTGCATTCCTATGTACACTCTTTAATTGGATTAGCTTGTGGTTTGACTGTAACATGAAAGTGGGTTAT
Organism: Cygnus olor; assembly: GCF_009769625.2. Lineage (NCBI taxonomy): Eukaryota > Metazoa > Chordata > Aves > Anseriformes > Anatidae > Cygnus > Cygnus olor. Next base: position 2,820,402 of record NC_049189.1, read on the forward strand.
CTCTTCTGTGCTTTATGGGGACCTGGAAAGCTTTTTGTGAGTCATAGATTCAGCCTCATCATGGCTGTTCCAAGGTAGTCATCTGACAATTATCCGACTCATTATATTTTCAGTTGTCAAAAGTGAAAGCAAAGCCAACAGAGCAAGAGGAGAGCTCTTTGCAGATTTAGTCTGTGTGTGGATACCACCTGGATCTCTGAGGAATTCAGGAGGTCATTAAGTATGAACTGAAAAGACCAAAGGGTTGGATGTTAATACTTTGCCTGGGTTTTGTACAGCAAAAACTACATAAAGCCCAGTATCTCAGAAAATATAGCTCGTACCAGAGCTGTCATCTAGTCCTGCCAAAGGGAGCCTTTCCCATTCTTGCTCAGAGACTCTCGTGTGTGGTGAAAGTTGTCCATTCCTGACTTGAGAGAGTACCAAATTACTAGTTACATGATGAAGATTAAGGCCATACCTTTACTTTGCTGTTTATCATACCTTGTTTGATGATCGTACAGGCATTTAAGTTCAGCAGGGATGAGCATGAATGTCAGCAAATAAACAAATCAGTAGAGTAGAAGAAATCCAGTGACTGCAATTTTGTAATTGCTGTACCAGAAATGATGGCAGATAGTTGATGTTTTGTTTTCTAAGTATTATTAAATCTCATTGAGTTGTGGATTAGCCATGCCTTTGGTAGAGAGGCTCACAGGTCTGGTTCTGCATAGGAGGGTTCGGCTCTGGAGGCAATGTAGCAGTACTCCTGTGTTGGTGTGCCATATGGATGTCTTATTCCTGGTCAGTATTTCTTAAGGGATTTTTGCATTGACAGTCAACAGTGCCACCAACCTGTTTCGTTTTTTTTTCTTCCTTTATTATTCTCAATATGGATTCTTACAGCTTCCTTCATAAATGCTTTGTTAACTCTGTTTTTTGGTTTATCCAGATAAATCCACTATCCCCCATTACTGTAGGTAACAGAGTTGACAGTATACATTACAGCAATGCTGTGTTATTTGAATCCAAACACCATGTTCATTTTTTTTAATGTTCATAATACATGCGTTTCCACTTAAATAACTTTATAAACAGGAACACAGGAAATCAGGACGTTTCTTTGCTGATCTCCAAACCTTTAAGAGCATCACTTTGTTTTTGACAAGCATGGTCAGGAATAATTATACATCCAGAACAACAGGTGTAATGTGAGATACAGGGGAGAATTTGCAACAGTTTAAGGCAATGGGACACATCATTCTTGCTTAAAGTTGGTGAGAGCCAGGAACTGGTAGTGAATTAAGCATTCAGAAACTTGGAAATAATAGACAGCAATAATGTTAACGGACCTTTTGGCACCTCTGATGCAATTGGCTCCTCTGTTTTGTGCTGGCAGAAAACCATTCCAGTGCCACCGGTAATTCAATCACTGAGCTGTGATTTACCCCTTCACAGAAAGCAGCTGGATATTCTGAGAAGTGGATGTCCTCTTTCTCTGAAAGGGAAAAAGAGGGAATGTAATTAGCTTGGGATTTTCCTGAAAAAGTATTCTGTGATGAGCAGATTTCTTGAAACCTGAGCCTACTGTTCTGAAATCTTCATTCCCTGGCTGTCATTTTTGGGGATTTTTAGAAAGAAAGGTGGACTTGTCCCAAACACATCAACTGCAAAACATGGCTCTCAAAAGATTTTTCTCTGGACCACGTGCTCCAAAGCACATATATTTCATAAAGCAGCAGTGAACGGTGATTCTTCTGCTGTTCTGTGAAATTTAGGAGATGATAGGTCTAAAGCTTGCTCTGTGACAAGCACCTCAACGGGCTCTGTGCTCAACAGGCTTCTGTTGAAGCAGCTATTAAAAGCAATTTTTTTTCTGAGCCACGAATCTGTCTCTGCTTTCTTATTAGCATAAGCTCCAGAGACGCCAACTGCACTGGAAAATTTTGCGATCTGCAGAGAATCCATGAGCTCATCGCTTAAACGGAACCCAGCTCGGCTCTGACGAAATGCAAAGGGCTGCTGGGAGGAGGGAGCCCAGCTTTTGAGATACCTGAACCAGGGGAGTCTGCCTGCCGTTACACTGTTGCGAGTAGTGTCAGCCGCATAAATCTTGCCCATCTCTCATAAATGCAACGGAAAGAAGCCCATCACATCTTGTAAATAGTGCTGAGTTAGAACATAAAGCTTTAGTACTGAATATGTGTGGTAACATATATATCTATGTGGTAACATACCTGACCTTTCGTGCTGCCATGTGGGTGATGGTGCTGGCCACCTTGGCTAGGGGATGTACCTGGAAAGCATTTACTAACTCCTAGAGGCAAAAAATAAGGAAAGAGGTGTTTATATAGCCCTTGGGGGGCACTTACAGGGACACTATGTGCTTTTATGAGGCCAAAGGCCTTACACAGGGGCTCTCATGTCTGTGTGTCATACTCCAACAAATCACCACCAGCATCAAAAGTCCCCAAACCGACACGTAGGCAGTTTGTATTCGGGAAAAAAATAAAAAAATAAAAATAAAAATAAGGAGGGGAGAATAAAAAATATAAACAAAAAACCCCGCGACGGCTTTCGTGGCCGTTCCGCTGAGGGGGGCGGCGAGCTGCCGGGGGGCGGCGTGCGAGAGCCGGGCTGCCCGCGGGCAGGAGAAGGAGAAGAAGGAGAAGGAGGAGGAAGAAGAAGAGGAAGAAGAAGAGGAGGAGGAGGAGAAGGAGGAAGGCGGCCTGCCCGCAGCCCCTCGCCCCCCGCCGCCCCCCGGCCCTCGCTTGCCCGGCGCGGCGAGCGGCGGCCGGCGGGGAGGATGCCGGCGGGGCGGGCGGCGGAGGGCTGCCGTTCCCGGCTCGGGCAGCTAGAGAGCAGTGCAGGGAGCCAAACCCCGGCCCCGGAGCTCGCAGCTCCCTTCCTGTCCGCGGGCTGCAGGCGCTGAGCGGAGCCGAGAGGCGGCGGGGCCCCCGGCCGGCTCCCCGCAGCCCTCCTCCTCCTCCTGCCGCCCTCTCCCCATGGCGGAGACTAAAATAATCTACCACATAGACGAAGAGGAAACCCCTTATCTGGTGAAGCTGCCCGTCCCTCCGGAAAAAGTCACTTTGGCCGATTTTAAAAATGTCCTCAGCAACCGGCCGGTGCACAGCTACAAATTCTTCTTCAAATCCATGGACCAGGATTTCGGGTGAGTGGGCAGCGAGGATAAGGCCTGTGGGGTGTGTGTGCGTGTGTCGCGGTGCGTGTCGCGTGTCGCGACAGGCGATTTCTGCTCCGCCTTTCCTCCCTTTTCTCCCCTCGCTGCTGACAGCCGGGGCTTTAAACCTCCCTCTGCCCCCCGGGCTGGGGGAGAGGGAGCGAGCACCTGCTCGGGAGGGCGCCTCCTCTGCGGGGCTTCAGCTGGGGCCGGGGGAGGATCCGAGCCCCGGCCGGGTTGGGTCTGGCCCGGCTCGGCCCGGCCCGGCCCGGCCGCCCCATGCCGCGCACTGCGGCGCCCGCTCGGCGCTAGGCCCCGGGGGGGGGGACGCGGCGGGTGCCGCCGCTAACATGGCGGCCCGGCCGGCCCGGCGCTGGGGTCGCCTCCTTCTCCTCCTCCTCCTCCTTCTCCTCCTCCTCGCCCTTCCTCAGCCCCACCGAGGCTCCGGCTTCTCCCCGCCCTGGCAGCCCGGCGCGGTGCCACCCAGCCGGGCCCGGCCCGCGGCCTCCCGGCGGGGCGAGGAGCTGAGGAGAGCCCGGCGGTGAGGGACGGAGCCCCCTGGAAGCGGCCCCGACCCCCCGAGACTGGCCTCGGGACTGGTTTTTGGGGGGGCCCGGGGCTCCTTCACATCGCCGTGGTCCCCACACGAGCGTGGGTTTGCGTGCCACCAGGCTTATCTATGGTCGTAATAAAATAAACCAATAAAGAGCCGTTTGACAGCTTGCCAGACAGTAACTTTCAAAAATGTATTAATCCCTTTGTAGTAAATTGCTTCTCTTTGTACTCACATCTGTCACTGGCAAGACAATTTTTAGATATTTAAATGCCTTGCCAGTAGAAGAGAGCAGGTCCGTGGAATACTAATACGGACCTGACCCTAAAATAACGCTGCGATTGAGGTGCCAACGTAGCGTTTGGTCAAATACATCATCATCCCGAGCGTCCCCTTACACGTCATGTAGACTTCTTCTTATCCATGAGACCTGGAGCCTTTCTGTTGTGTTTTATCCACGATGGAATGTGGATATTGTTTGTTGACATGGATTTCTTATGTGGCAATTTGTTAGTATTGGCATGCTGCTGTAGGAATGTTCATGCGTTGACTTGTTGTTGTTCGGGATTGTGAAAACACAGTTTGGGAAACAACTATACAAACTGTTTGTTTTCAAAATAAGGTCTTTGAAAATGTCTATTCATAAATTTTTCTCCTTCACCCTCAAGTGACAGGGACACATACCCTACAGCAGGCTTAGAAATTCTAGCTCTATGTTTTTGTGGTGCAGCCTCAATAAAGGGTGATGGATTTGTTGAGACAGCGTATGTGCTCGTTCCCACTGCTACAGACACTTGGTACGAGGAAGAACGTACCTGTGCCGAGGCATGCTGAATGTTCTGGGGGCATCTCTAAGACATTTGGGCTGTTCTTGATCTTTGACCAGGTAGCAGAGTTTGTAATGTAAATCCTGTGATGGATTCTCTTGTTAGTCTCTAAACTGAAGGAAAAACGATTTGTTCTTGCCTTGTCATGGAAATGGAGATGGTGGAAGATAAAGCGCTGCAAATGGGTGATTAGGTTTAGGACATGTAAATTCTGCTTCTCTTATTTAAACGGCGGTCTCGAATATGACTCCACAAACAAGTTTCTGATTGTGAGGAGGGTGACTGTGGCCTGTGCGCAGTCCAGATCTGCAGTCGGATAACGTGGAACTGAATGTGGACTGATTGGGTAGCAAACAGAAATTTGTAACCATTAGACTGAAAAAGGGCAAGTTCTGGAGAAGACCTCGTAGGATGCTGGCAGGTGAACGAGTAACCATGGGGTAGGTGAAAGTGCGAGCTTGGTGGATGCTCTGTAAATTCATGTTGAGCTTGCCGGGTCATATAGATCTTACCTAATTTTTATGTCCCTCAAAAGCACTAATGGACAAGCTTTGGGCAAGGGTGCACAGGTAGCAGTAACTGCAGGATGGAAGAAATTGGTAACCCAAACCATTTTTTTTCGATAGCACTGGGGGCTGTTATGAAAGTTGTATTACTGCTGGCCTTAAAAAAGGGATTGCTGGAAGGGATACAGCAGCCTGTGATACATGGGAGGTCTCCCTTGTCATAAAAAGCTGTAAATAGGTATATCTGGTGAAATAAGAGCTAAAGGGAGTTATGGCTCTGCCTTACGCTGAGTCCTACCTAATAGGAACGTAACTCTGGTGCTGTTTGCGCACCTCACCTGGCATGTTACCTGTTAAATGTCTACATACAAACATTTATAAATTCCATCTGCAAGATTTGTGCTGGGCTTCATGGCTCACCATAGGAGTACAAGCTTCAAAAGAAAATTAGCCTCAGTGTGTGACCTTATATCACTTTAAAATGTTCGCTAAGCTGTAAAAGTAAATAAAGCCCTGCTTTTTCTCCCCGAGCATTTATTCTGGCTGTCAGAGCTGCGCTATTTATTTGATTGTTTTCTCTAGCTTGAATCTTCTGATAGAGCCAAGACCTCCAACTGCTGATAATAGGTGGTCACCATCTGTTTTATTTTATTATTATTTGTATTTTTTATTAGAGCTATATTGCGTGAGCGGTACTTGCAGAGGTGAAAATTCCAAGCTTGCCTTTTAAACCCTTTGCTGAAAGCCTCCAAAAGTTCAGCACGAACTTTACCAGTGGCTCTTTGGCGGCAGAGGTCCAGATCTAGGCAGGGTGGGTTGTATACAGGGGCCTATGCATAAACCTCACTGACATACAAGCTTCTCCGACTAGCTTTTGGCTTCCAATAAAACTTTTACAGCTGAGCTACGAGCCACAATAAAATCGGATTTATAATAAAAAAGCTGATGCACTATTTCACAGCGCTGACAACAGCACAACCACATCGCAGTTCGTTCTCCTTCCATGGCTGTTGGATATATTCAGGGTGTTCCTGGCATCTTTTACCTTTCCAGTGTTGTAAAGCATCACCTTGTGATAGGCTTGTCTCTAATTCCCATGAAAAATAGCTTCTCTGTGCTCAGACTGAAGGTGCGATTGATAACCACGGCTCTTCTGAGTGCATCTTCACGAGTATTTCGATCAACTTTCAATTTATGCCACAATCCAGGTTAGAGAGAGCATGCCTGATTTTCCAAACAAATCACATGGACTTTAACACAACCCTGTCTTGAAGGTGTTTTTTTCTGAGCTGAATTCAGAGGTGCATGTGAATTTGCCTGGAAGTTTTCTGGGCAGGTACAGTGGCCACTGTACGCTGATGGCTTCATGAAGAGTCTGTGCACTTGGTGGCACGTCGGAGAATGATCCCAGTAGCCAGAAGAGGTCTTCTTGGACTGAAGCTTTAGGTAGCAATTCTGGACATGGCATAACTTGAGGAAAAAATGTGATGATATGAATTGGAACAACCTCATTTCAGCTCTGTGTTTGTCCCTGCGTGCTCTCTGTTAGCAAGGACCATCTCCTTCTTCTGGCCTCCTGTTAGCTTGGGCAGCATCGGCATGAGGACCTTCTCTGCATCTCATCCGATGCGCGCAGCCTCTCTTGCTCCATCCTGTCCACAGGCTCACGTTCTTTAGCTCACATCTCGCCAACCTCTGTATTTTGTTTTTGTAGGAGTAGCTCCCTGGAGGGTGGCTCTTGCAAGCTGTCAGTCAGATTTCTGTTCCTGTCTCACTTGTCAAGCGAACTTTTGTTCCTCTGTGACAATTACTCCTGAAAATCAGGGAATTAGAAGAAATCTAATCTCAATCTTGGCTGTCTCCGCAAGCATTAATAGTAAATACAGGCTTTTTTTCATAATCTTGTCTACAAACTGACTTCCTGATCGTTGCGAATAGGTAATTACAGCTGCAGTTGCCACTAACCATAAGAGAATTGTATGTCTAATTTCTACCGTATGTGCCTGCAAACGTCCTCCAAAGCAGCTTTTTTTTTTTTTTCAGTGTGTTCTGTAAGTGGTGCTTAGACGTGGACTACGGTAACGTGTGGGGTTTAAATGCAGCGTTGTGCCCGTCCCTGGTTCCTCGCCTTGCTCGGTGGCTGTGCGCGGCGATAATCTGGCACGCTGGCTGCTGCTTGGCAGGGCGGCTCGCAGGGCCCAATATGGAGTGAAAAGCACTTCTTGTGTTAGGAAAGCAAATGTTTTCCTGGAGAAGTGGAGCCTCCTTGAGAAGGCAGTGATCGGGAACCGACGCGGCAATGCTGCACATGTTGTTGTAATTAAGGCCCGGCCTTTCCTGGATCCTGAAATAATGCAATAAATAATGGTGTTCAGAAACAGTGGATGTGTTGAATTGTTTCCAGCCTTGAAAGACAGAGCTGCTGGCAATCGGACGGAGCTGGAGGTGCACCCAGAGCCCTGTCAAGCTGTGCTGTGAACGCGGAGCAGTTGTGTGCTCGTGTACCTGTGCTGGGTTACCGGCCTGCCTTCAGCTTTCCTTCTTGGAATGGGCCTGAGAAGAAAGCTGCAGGAGCGGTGAATTTCCTTCTGCCTTCGGTTACATTTTAATTTGCCGCTGTGCCTTGCAGCGTTAATATTTCACTATCAGCAAAGCCGTAGAAAATAGCTCTAATGTGGAACTTTCACCTCGATTTTCCTGGCAGCGTCCCTTTGATAGCAAACCGTCTTTCCGTGCCATCTCATTCCCAGTGGTGATTTCTGCACTGACTCTTGCTGGGGTGGACCTGTCCACGTTCTGCAAGCCCAGGCTTCCCCGTGGCCTCTGTTTTGTGTAGGAATGATGTCATCTGTAGGATGCAGCCTGGTTAACTGTGCTCCCACTTGGACTCGACCCATGGAAGTGCTTTGTAGCTCTGTTTTTATTCCCATCGCCGGGAAGTTAAGCTGGGACATTACAGGACCGGGCTTGCTAATGCGGTAGGATCTGCCAGCGCCGAAATTTAGAGAAGGGGCTGTTTGTGTTGCGTGGTTATGGACGGGGAGCTGTGTCATCAGCTGCCTTCGTTGCTTGCAGCGACTGATTCTTGCCTCTCCGGGGAGGAGAGCGGAGGTTACTTCCTACCGCTGCAACTGCTGGTTCTAAGGTTACAGCTGCGTGTCCTCGCGATGATGTATAATGCAATTTGGTTGATTCTTTGATGATTGAAAAATGACAGATAATGAATGCGGCTAAAAATAAGGCTATGGGTTGTGACGCCTGGGCTCTCATGACTGAAACTCTGACAGCTGCATAAACTGTGTGGGATCCAAATGATTCATAATTAATCCGTGTGACACATCCCGTAACAGACGAGCCTATCTGTCTGCTCGTAAATATTTAGTATTTTCAGAGCTTTTCTTTATTGCACTGTAAGGCGCTATCATTAACTCAAGAAATACAGGATTCTAAATGCCTATTATCCAGGCATTCCCAGAAGTTTTAACTCAGTATTTTAGCTTTGAGATTTCATTCTGCGGTCGATGCAGGGTGCCACGACTCCAGCATGAGACTCGAAGGAAGGACAGCTCCGTCTTAAAAGCGTGCTCCGTACCAAAGGAGGATGTCTGTTCTGCCATCCTCCTGGGTGAGGTTCAGGCCCTCGTTCTTTCCATTGTGCGGACTGATATTCTGTTCGTGATACTTCTTCAGGGAGCACTTTGAGGAGTGGCTTTTTAGGCATTCCTTCGGTATCAGCAAAAGAACTTCCTTTTAAACTGTACTTTTAGGTGCAGCTGTTTCTTGCACAGGAATTACTTTTCTTGGGACTCAGTGCATTGGAAATTAGCAAGCACTTGTGATTTAAAGCAGGAGGAATCCAGTTTGGGTTTGGAATTAAAATTTCTGTTTTTACCCTTACCCTTAAAAGAGTCCGGGCTGAGAAGCAGGAGTCCTGATCGAGCTATGTCTGGTTATGGAGATCCAGAGCAGCTTAATCATTGGGAAGGCTTTTAGAGACAAGGCATTAAAAAACCCACCCGTCTCAGCATATTTTTCATGGGGAGAAGTGAGGTAAGAGTTGCCTATTTATAGATGAGGCTTAGAAGGCTGCTGCTTGAAGTGCTGTTTGGACGTGGGATGTGCATCACCTAGAAAACAGAAAGTTGCCTGACGTGGCACATTCACAGAACTCTGCTCTCGTGGAATTTAACGGGGAAAGCAGCTGTAAAAATCCCCCAAGCAAAGGAACATTGGACAAAAACGTGGAAGCCTTATTTCTGCCTGCTCTCCATCCATCCGGTGCTGCAGCAGTTCCAGGCTCCGCGCTAGCAAAGCCCAACCCTTGGGGCTGAGCCGTGTGCTTGGAGAGCTGTTTGCGTGCTCCTTCAGGGACAGGGCAGCACTCGGGGCAAAAGTGTCTTGCAGGTAGGATTCTGCCTTTTGGATGGACTCTGCCATGCTGTGTGATAGTCAGGGTTTGGAGTTTTTTTTTTTTGGTAGTTACTGCAGCAGAGAGTTTAATGAGGTGTTTTTGCTGGTGGTTTTTCCTCTCAAGACTAAAGAGCAGCACGAGCAGATGCCCACCTCCATAGCAGGTGACAGGATGGTATCGTAGGTCGGTTACAGGGAGGAGATCAGCCTTCGTAAAACAGAATAAAACGAAGGCAAGTGGTTCACATTTCCATTAGTAAATACGGAGCCAGTGGCCTAACGTGCAGAGGGGGCATGCACTAAAAATAGCGGGTTAGGAGAATGATTTTGGCAGCTCTGTGGCAGAGGGATCGCTACCTACAGAGCGGGTGTGGGGACAAGAACTGGACAAGGGATGTCGAGGCAAATGCGATGATCCAAGCTCTGGAAGAAGTTCCATGAAGGGAGAACCAACAAAGCTGGGCTTCCTGAAGATTTGTCCTTTCAGCATTAACCCTCTCTGCCTCCCCCATCCCTTATCTCATAGCTTTGTCAGTTCGTAGATGTTCGGAGGCATCTGAGGTACAGTTAGCCTGAAAAAAAGGCAGCAGTTTACTAGGACACGAGGTTAAAAAGGATCGGGGCTTCCACGGTAATGTACCACATACGGATTTGCAAATGCCTATGGCATATTTACTGAAAATGTCTTTTGGATGGCGAGTGTGTTTGAACAGATGGAGCAACAAATGGGATCCTTTGAAAGAGTTTTTTTTTCCCTGTGCCCTTTTTGGCCACGTTTGCTGGTCTGTAGGCTAGGAGGGAAGGATTGCATAATAGTCAAAGTTGTCTTAAGGTCACGCTCGGGCAGCTGCTCCGTGTGAAGGAAAGAGGCACGGCTGACCGAGAAATGAACGCAAGGCACGTTACGGCCCGTGGCTCGGCTTTGTGACCCTCCTCTCCTGCTGCTGCCCGCTCTGCTTTCGTGCCGAGGCTGTGTGGCGAGGTCGGTGGCAGCTCTGCCTGGCACTGAGCCTGCTGAAGTCACCAAGTCTCAGCGTTTCGCTGAATTTTAGCCAGTTTCCACGTGAATTATTCTGTCCCGTGAGCGATGCTGGCGTGAATGTGAAGCTTGCGATGAGTGCAGTGGTAGGAGAATAAACCTTTTTGATAAAGGCTTTCCTAAAAAAAAAAAAAAAAGTAAAAAGCAGGTGAAGAGGTTTTGTTTAGAAGATGCTGGGATTTTTCTTAGTCCTTTGAGACAGCGAACAGAACCGAGAACGGTGACTCTGACTTTACCATGCTGTGATGGGTCGTGGTTCCTTCCAGCTTTCATGGCACTCGGCGTGGTCTCTTGCAGGTTTCGGTGCTGTAAGCATTGCAGAAGTCTTGGTCTGCTGTTCGTGGAGGAGCTCGGAAATAAAGGCCAAGTTTTAGCTTGATTCAACCAGCTAAATCTGTAACAACGTTCTGAAAATGGGGATTTCTAAGACCAGGGCCTAGGGCTGGGTATCTGCATCAACAGCAACCACGCAGAGGCTGTCAGGAGGAAGGAGGGCGCCTGGGGCCGGTGGGGATGGTTCATCAATACCTGCAGAAAGCCGCAGAGTACTGTTACTGGTGGAAGAAAATGGGTAGCACTGAACTGGAACTTGGGAAATAGAAAAAGAATGGCACCGAGCCACAGCTGTAGGCTTGGACTCGGCAGAGTTGCTTGGGCTTGCTGAAATGCAGCGCTGAACCGGGGCCGGTGTTAGCTGCTTGCCTAATGAGAATAGGCTTTATTCTCCGAGGTTTTTCCCTTTTTTCTCTGCTGAAATTTATAAAGCTTTTTGTTTATAAAGAGGCTGTGCTTCCTACTGCGTGTATTTATACAGCAGCCAGTGCTGTGGTGCTGTCCTGTTTGCTGACATCAGAAAGCACCATTGTAGTGCAAATAACAAAAATAGGTACAGGAACACCAGGCTAACAGCCCCCAAAGCCCAGGCTTTGTAACCACACTAGGTTAGCTTACACATACTTTGCCAGGCTGATTCTGATAGCTGTCTACAGTACAAGTCGCTGCTTATTTTAAAGTCCCTACTGTAATGTAATTTAAATACTTAAAACAACCACTTTTTCTGCTGGAACCTGAGGACTGCTCTGCTCCGAGGGTGGAGTACGTTATATTTATTAAAAGCTAATGCTATGAAAACATGCTAAAGGGATACATCAGGTTTGGTCTGCTTCCTGTGGCTAGTGATCTGCAGTGGGACAAGTTAGAAAAACAAGTTTACTACTGTTCGTTTAATGAAACCCTCCCCATACTGTGTGCACTTCTTTTTTTTTCTCTTTTTTTTTCTTCCAGTGCTCAGGCTTCAGCATACACCCAGCCTGTACGGCTGCTGGGAGCATTAACCATCTCGATAGGATTCAAGTTCGGCAACTTATCTATGAACTTGCTAATGAAAATTGGCCTGCGAAGTGGCTTGAATTAAATGGGATTTATTAATAATGTTTTTTGAAAGATTATCACCGTTCTAGACTGGCACAGGAGAATGAGCAGGCAGCTAGGCACCAGGAGGAGATCCACGTTCAGCTCTTAGGAATCGACCATAAATAGCAACGAAATAGATTACAATTTTGAATTCAGGAATTCATTTACGTGCAGTATTAAAACCTGTAAAGATTTCCATTGTAGAGTTGAGCTGAGTCCAGCAGGCTCCTTCCCCTTGAATTCTGCTTGCCTTCAAGCACATGTCTGGCATTTTGGAAAATAGCCTTGTGCGTGCTTGCATGTGAGATCGCACTTGAAGTGCAGTCTGAGAGGTGTTGCCGTGACTCTGTGCAACCTGGGCAATTATCCTTCTGATTAGTACCTCCAGAGGATCCGTCGGGAGCCCCAGCCATTTATTTCAACTCTTGTGCCACAGCGCTAGGTGGAACGGTTGTCCAGGGGGTGTTTATGAAACGCAGGTTGTGATTTTTCCATGTATGGCCTCACTGCTAGAATTCTCTTTCAGGAATCACGATGGCTGTTTCAATTTAGAAGTCTTGATAATTAAAATTACTTCCTTTCTCTTTTTTTTTTTTTCCCACAGTGGTTGGGGTTCCAGTGTATTTGGCTCATTAGCTGCGTTGTTGTTGTGCTTGATAGGATCAACAGTAGATTTTCAGCCTTCATCTCTATGTGAAATTCTTCCAAACGATGATTTTTCCCCCCTTAAGTTCTGGCTAATTCTCACATTCTCTCTGTTTTACTGTAATTCTTTCATTGCAAATAAATGTTGAATAAGAGTATCCAGCAGTGCCTTTATGCAGCTGATATTTGCCTTGAGAACGTGCTAGACCTCAGGTAACTCACAGTATTTTGTAGTCTCCCCATTGCACTGCCTTTAATGCTACTTGGTGCAATCTTAACATGTGTGGGACGATTATTTTCGATTTCAGCAATGAACTGTGTTCACAGCCTGGTCACCGGCCTTTGAAATGAGGAAGGCTGAAGGTTGTATTCCAAAGGAAGCATCTCCTTTTGTGGTGTATGACTTTTTCAGCTCGTGTTTGCAACATGGCAAGCTTTTCTGATTTAAATTTACTTAAAGCTTCTGCAGCACAGAGGTGGATGTTTTCTCTCTGTGTTTATGGTAAGCTGAAAAGGAGCAGCATTATCCTTGAGACTTTGAGCGGCATAAGAGGTGTTGGTGTCCAGTCCTATCCAAAGTCAATTAAGATCAGATATCTTAAAGCCATTAAGTCCTGATCCCCTTTCTTAGCAGGCTCCTACCTCTCTTAACGTGCCCTACGTTACTGGAAGAGAAGCCACTAGAATCAGCTGACGGATCCAAATGACGGTGCTGCCTCACCCGACGCAGCCCTTCACGCAGGTTATTACGCAGAGATTTCCGGGGTCTATTTGGGAAGAAAGTCAGAGAGAGGAAGCTAAGTGGCAAGTACGAAACTTCCTGAGTAAAGTCAGGATCTAGAAGAGTTTCGTTCCTATTTTCTGTCTTAGTGGGAGAAGGAAGATGGCTCGATCGAGATTTGAGTGACTTGAGCACCTATTTTGCGCGTACTGGAGGTAAAGCCAGCTTTGTTCTGTCTGCACCAGATGATCCTGAGGTCAGCGAGTAAGTTTGGAGGGTTCCTTTTGCTTTGACATCCGTACAAACCGGAGCAATGCTGAGCACCTCGTGCTGAAACGCCCGAGGAGAACCTGAGAAGGCACAAACAGCGATAGCATCCTTTCAGCAACTGATGGCTGCAGATAGACTTAATTTGTCCTTTGTTCCTTGAAATCTAGCTTTGCCCTGCTCCTGGCAGGGCTCAGCCTGTTGTATACGGAGCATGTGGTGCTGTTTCCCATCCTTTGTTTGAATGGTTTGGGTGGCTTGGCTGTACTGAATAATGGAGATGAGGTGAATGGCCTCTGGTGAAACAGGACACGGCACGGAATTGAAACACATCAATATTACTTGGTCCTGTAGTATTATTTTTTAAGCTTTCTTATGCCTCGCAGTTTCTCCCAATTGGCTCTGTTGTTTGCATTCTTTTTGCTTTTTTTTTCCGTGTGGTTTACTAAAGCTGAAGTCTGTAAACTACTATATTGTACCGAGCAGAAATCTTTCCTGGTGCAGTTTATTGGACAGTTACTTACAATATCCAGGATCGTATCTTTTCTTTGGCTATGTTATTTATCAAGAAAACAGCCTCATCTTTTGCTAAATGCCTGCTTTATGTGCTCTAATTGTGATATTACAGGATACCATTGGGGTAAGTGATTAAGATACTCTTGCGAGAAGGGATTTGTCTGTAAGTGAATCCTCTGCTCTGGTAGTCTTGAGTAAATGTCAGAGTACCGCGGCCCTCGGTAGGCAGCATTTTGAAATCCCTCTTCATGTAGCTAATGAGAAAAACATATTTAGATTTGGTTTAAGCACAGCCATTTGTGAAGGATTTTGCAAGGTTGCAGTGTGTGTGACCCCGGTTCCAAAGAACTGTTTTCAGAGCAGATACACTGAGTAGGTGGATTAGGAAAATGAAAAGGGGGAGGAAAGTTTTCTTGACAATCTCTAATATCAGTTTTACTGTTTGTTTAATCTGTGTTTGCTTTTATTCACTTGGCTGGGGTGCTGAATCTGGGCAGATGATTCAACTTGTCTGTTTTTCCTGTCCCAGCAGAGTGTGTTGTTTTTTCATAATCATGCAGGGTAGGTCTGGCTGCTTCCCGGGAAGTCAGAGGAGAACCAGTCCCCAGCAGCTCACCATTAATGTTCAGAAATGCAGTCTCGCTTGCTTATTCGAGAGTTTCAAGATAGGTTGTATGCCTCGTTTTTCTTTTGTTCAAAGGTTTAGCAGTGAATGCAGGCAGTGGTGCTTTTAAACGTGTCTGCGTTGTTTGTTCAGCTCACAAAGCCATTATAGCAATTAGAAGCCGAATGTTAATTGAATCAAAATATCTGTTGAAGAGCTTGTTGCTGATAATAAATTATTTGGAGTTGTAAAAACGTCCCTTCCCTGCAGAACAACGCTCAGTCTCATCTTCGCTTCTCAAACCATGTCCGTACCTTTTTCACTGACCCCGTGAAAAAACAGAACTGAGAAAGCCTGCTTTTAAAGCATGCCGTGTCGGCGTGCGTGTAAGCCCAGGGCTTTACCTCTGCGTGCTACGCCACCACGATACGTAGACTTTACTTTAGGTTAGCTTCAGACATGCCCAGATCTTCTACGTGCCGCAGAACGGTGTTAGATGTAGTTCCTAACCAGCCTGTTGAAGTATTTCGGAAGATAATTTCTCATCATGAATCAACATTTCAACGTGTTAAAGACAAATTCCTAAGAGGGATTCTCAAGGAAGGAGCATCTGGTGATAGTAACATGTTTTTTTTTCCTCTGAGTTCATGGCAGCTCCCACTGTTTTCTGGCCCTCTTTTACTTTGAGAGTACACAAGCACAAAAATGCCTCTCCTTACACACCCTCCAAAAATTGGCAGATGGATGAACCTCCTGGAGAAAAATATGAAGAGGCCGAGTCTGCTCTCCAGATAACTCGTGAATTCAACGGCTGCATCCAGGTAGCTCCTGAGAAGACCCTTTTAGATATTAATTTTTTCTTGTTCTATGATAATAACCTCAAGGTGGAAGTTACCCCTTGGGCTGAAACTTTCATCGGCTTGTGAACAGATAACTGGCTTTTCCAGTGGAAATACAGTGTCATGTAAAAATGCATAGCCCTTTTGTTAGTCATCCTTGCTTCTCCAGGGAGAAAGAGGTACCTGTAACCATCTGTGTGTCTGCAGGATGTTCTGGTCCGATTCCTTTGTCCTCTACGTGCGTGTTTGTGTGAGCACATAATATAGCGAAAATACACTCCCCTCTGAGCTGCAAAATGCTGAACGAGTCTCAGGAATGTCATAGCTGAGGTGGAGGGCAGGGGGGTGTGGTGTGGGCATGCAGGTCTCTGGTCTTCCTCTGCCCTTCACCTCTGTTCAGTTTTTGAGCCAAGAGAAGATTTTAAGTGTGCATGCGATGTAAAAGCTTTTATATATTTATATATATATATTTTTTTTTTAGGCTGTGCTTTTCCCATCCGGTTACTGCTCGCTTTTTTAGAGAAGGACGTTTGGCTTGGCCTGCCGCTAGAATGGCATTTTCTAGATCAATTAAGCACCAGCTCATGGTTTAATGAGCACGTTGGGAAAGGGGGAGGATGTGCCCGGTGATTTTGCTGATGCTGCTCTGGGGTCCCAGTTCTGAGCGCAGACTACTGGAGGCTTGTCCTCCAATTTCCGCCGGGGACTGTAATCAGTTGAGACAAGCTGCTGGGCAAATACAGAGGAATTTACAGCGTTTGAGGAAGGAATGACCTAAATATTTGCCCATGGTTGCGTTGTGGGTTATCTCCACGTTAAATGGAAGTCACTGAGATGGGGTTTGCTTGAGGGAATAATGATGGCTTTCGGTTGTTTCTGTGGCCTTGGTGAGATGAAGCATTGTGAAAATCTCTCGGGAGGAAATTCCACCAAGGTTACAATATGCCACTAAGGATGGGAAGAAATCCAGCATTTCAGCTGTTGCGGTGAAACACCTGAGGGAATAAGAGAACCCCTTCACCTTAACCCTTGCTACGTATCATTTGGGTATCAGATGTACTTTTGCCTCTTCCATCATTTGTGAAGGAGATGGCAACTCCTTCTTGCACAGCACTCTGGCTCTTTCTTACCGTGTGGGTGAAGCGAGGAGCGACATTCTTGGCTTTGACAGCAGTGCAACCGGTGAAGACCATGCCTAGTCATGGGGGGATTTCTGATTTGGGTGGGAGTGTGTCTCTGCTGCAGGCAGAGGCTGGCTGGTCAGCTGCTCACCTGAATGGGAACATGGCCCTTAAGGGTTTTAAGGAACAAGTCTTTTAAGGATGGCGCTTTCACGGTGTTCGTGTGCAGTGGCTTTGCCTGTAAGATGGCCTTTTAACTCTGGGTTTGTGCCGTTCCATGTATTTACGCAGTGCACCTTGATTAAAGCTGTGGTTTTTTTTCCATTTTTTTTTTCTGTCACAGCAACCTTGGCAGCCCAGGCAGCATCTTTGTACATGAGAATTAATTGACTGAGGTTCCTGCTGCTGTTAACATCGACGGCTTTGCATTTAGAGGCTTGGCATCGCGAGACCTCACTCTGCCATCGGTGCAGACTTGGCTTTCGTTTGAAAGCTGGGTTTGGTGCAGTTTTTGCATGCGAGAAGAAGCTTCACGGAGGTTGAGCATATATTCCTCTTAAAAACCTCTTTCCTCCTCAGTTGAGAAGTCAGTTTAAATTCATCTCTGTCTGTACTGGTGCATCCACAACGATTC
Source organism: Cygnus olor (assembly GCF_009769625.2). Classification (NCBI taxonomy): domain Eukaryota; kingdom Metazoa; phylum Chordata; class Aves; order Anseriformes; family Anatidae; genus Cygnus; species Cygnus olor. Next base: position 2,837,660 of record NC_049189.1, read on the forward strand.
TGTCTGGTATGAGTTGTGTGCATGCATCTTTCTGTGAAGGCTTGGAGAGCTCGAAATGTTGTCTCCCTTTATGCCTGTCTCGCTGTGTCTCCTGGGATATGTCATGTAATCTCTCTGTCCTACAGTATATGTTTATTTGATGAGGTTAATGTATTTTGGCACCAATTTAGAGATGGAAAATTTTACTTGAGAGGTGAGAAGAGTACAGCTGTCACCTCTTCTTGTTGTCTATTGCAAAAATTTGCTCTGTCTCCTCTGTCCTGAGGGCAAGCTGGCTGATCTTCGGCAGACATTGAGTGCTTCAGCTGGTCTCCAGTAGGAGGTAATGTTGGGAATGTTACTGAACTTCTTCATGTTTAACCAAAGAATTGAGGTTAGAATTGGGGTAAATGCTTTCTGGTTGGGAACTGTTAATATCTTTGCATCCAAAACGAGGAAAAAAAATGGATGCTGGAGTAGAGAAGTGTCACGGGCCTGGTTGGGGTAGACATAGACCTGGATCTGGCCGTGTCCCACTGCAGCAAATCAGTTCAGAGGGAAAGTTTTGAAGAGCTGCTCTGTGGCTGCCATTAAATCCACTTCCTCACTGACAGATGAAGAATATTATTAAGAAAATGCTCGAAGGCAAAGCTCTTTTCCCAAGCTGGTCTGGGGAATTAAGGGATAAGTATAAGTCTAGGATCCATGAGATCTTCACCCTGCACGTGCACATGGACTCCTGAAATCTTGGCTTCTAGACCAGTGCCCGGTTCCTTAGGTTCTGGTAATCCCACTCCTTGGAAAAGAGCAAGAGAGAAGTCCTCAGAAGTGCAGGTAGTCAGCTCAGCATTTAAATGCCGGCTTTCATAGAATCATTAGGGTTGGAAAAGACCTCCAAGGTCATCTGGTCCAACCACCCCCTACCACCAGTGTCACCCGCTAAACCATGTCCCTAAGCACCACGTCCACCCCCAGGGATGGTGACTCCACCACCCCCTGGGCTACTGACCACTCCTGAGAAGAAATGTCTCCTAATTTCCAACCTGAACCTCTCTTGGTACAACTCGAGGCCATTCCCTCTTGTCCAAATTGTCTTGCTGCTATGATTCCGTGATCCCAAGGAGTGCAATTTGGGGTGTGTCTGCAGAAGTCCGTACCTTGGCTTCCTGTAAGGGGGATATTCTGAGGACACTGGGTGTTCGTGTTTGCTGTTTGGTGTGAACTGCCTACGAAGACTCGCTGTTCGGGGTAATTTGTCATTGTGCGCATCTCGTCGTGATTACCTAGGATAACAAAATTTGGCTACAGCTAATCTTACACTGAGAGGCAATTAGCAAATGCACAGTGTAGCTAATCTAATCAAACCTCTTTCATGTGCGCACAGGGGGGAGAAGTGACATTTCTTTCCCCTTCCTCTCCCACTTTGCTTTTTCTCTTCCTGATTACTGGTTCTGGCATCCTAGCTACGTCTGCTTTGTTGCTGATTATGTATTGTTTGAACTCGAGGGAATGTTATTCCTAACGAAGGCAGAGGTTGCTATTAGATACCTTACTGAAATGACAGCGTTCCCCCACGACAGCAAAATAAACAGTCATCATCCATCCTAACAGGTGTCCGAGGGCAGTCCTCACCCACAAAATTATGAACTAGCACGGTGCGACCAGAGCTAGGTGCTGGAGATACGACATTAGTTATTGGGATGCCTGCAGAGGAGCACTAATGGTCACTGATTTTGTAGAGCCACGTTGCCATGTGGCTCTACAGAAAATGGGAGTGGTGGCTTTGGTTTGCTTTTCAGGTACAAAAGGCCCCTTCAGTGCTGGTAACCCCTCTGCCGTTGGCAGGAGGGGATCAGAAAGGGACGGCGCTGTTATTTCTTTTTTACAATGAAACCTTGCAGCTGTAGGGAAAGCTATGTGGCACGAAGAAAAATATTTTGATTCCACGCGTCCCTTGAATATTTCCTGTTAATTTCAATAGTAATTATCCAGATGATTAGGAAAGGAGGAGACAAAGAAGACATGCTGTTCCTGCACAGAGCAGGCAGCGTTGGAACAAACGGCGTGTGAATCTCCGGGTGTCAATCAGGGGCTCGAGCTTTTCCTAGCAGAAAGCCCCGACTTCTCTGCCTGCTGAGGACTTAGAAGCTGTGCAGCCCTGTAACTATATATTATATTTCCATAAATCCGTGTGCTGAGGGGCTCCATCCGCTGTCCTGGAGAGCTGCTAGGTTTGCATAATGCCATTTTTTTAGGACATCTCAGGTTTTGGAAGAAGCGTCCTATAGAAGTTGTTCAGCAATATATATATGTATATTTTTAGCCTGCCTCTGCATTTCTGAGTTCTGAGGTGTAGAAGTAGATCCATTTGGGAAATCCTCAGTGAGCGACTGCACAAATACTGTTGTTAGCTGCTGTCTTACTGTGGGGAACTGAGACAACAGCTTTCATCAGCTTTTAAAACCAAACATTCATTGCATAAAGTTGGAAAGGAACAGATAGATTTGAAAATTGTCTCGAAATAAGAGTTTTGTTATTTAAATCCCACTTGAAACCTGTGGTCTTTGAATGACTTCTCCTCCCCTCTGCAGTGTGAGGAAAAGAACGGCCGCATGGTTAAGGCATTGGTTTGGGATTTGAGGTCCCATTTCCATTTTTATCTCTTCCAGCTACTCTGAATGTGACCTTGAGTAAGTGATCTAGCCCCTGATATTACAACCAGTTAAACTTGTGCCTGGCTTAATTTATGTACGTGAGTTGTGCCTTTGGAGGAGACTGTAAACATAGTGAAATTACATGCCTAGGAATCTCGTAAACACCAGGTTTTATCCTTTGGGTTTCAGTTCCCATTTGCGAGAGCTTCTAAATCGCAGTAAGCTCCGGCTTGCTGCGAACTAACAAACCCCAGGAGTGTGCACTTAGGGAAGCGCAGCAGGGCAAACCCCAGTACCTGGTCCGATGTCTTCCCTTCTGCTCTGCTGAGAGGCAGAGGCTCTTTCTCCCATCCCCACCCATTGCTTTCTGGCAGTCGTTGCAACAGGAGCTCTTCGCAAGGATCGGCTTCAGGGATCGTTCCCCTTGCACCTGGGCAGTAATCCCGCTGAAATTACTATTGCGATGCAATTCTTAAAATTATATAAATAAAAATAATTTGCCAATGCAGAAAGAATGGAGCTACTGAAGGAATGGGTTTGCAAGGCTTTTGGGGGCTGCTCTTTAAATGTTTATTTCTACTTGTAGTTCAAGACCTGTTTCAGCTCTAGACCCAAACTGAAGATCTTGAAGGTCTTCCCAACCTTATTGGTTCTATGAAAAACCTGAAGAAAGGAACAGTAAGTGGAACAAAACGAAACGAGCACCGGGATGGGGAGGCAGTAAGGACGCCTGACGTTTTTCCTTATTAGGCAAGAATTTGCACAGAAGTGTCTGGCACTAATTACATCTTGCTCTTTCCGAGGAAGGAAGCTGCTCAGCGGTAGCAGGTGATGGCAGGACCCGGGTGTCGCAGAGAACGCCAGTCCTCGGGAGCCTCTGGACCAGCCGCCTTGTTTCTAACCAGAGGTGCAAAGCTGCTGAATTCGAGGGAGAGGCTGGATTTCTGATGTCATGGGGACGTGTTGTCATTGCAGATTGTTGAGCAAGTGCAATGCTCGCAGACGTGCTCGACGAGTTCCTTATTTCAGCCTATGCAAAAATCCTCGCTGGCTTTAGTGGGACTAGAAACTAATCCCGGAATGGGACAGAACGTGCCTTCCACAGAGCTTTGAGTATTTGGAATAAAGGTAAACCAAATAATGGCCTGAAAGCTTGTGTAAATGCGTAGCTGGAGCATTGTTAAGGGCTCTTGGGTATATTATTTGTTTCCCGGTGTCTCTTGTGCGGTGTGTCTTGATCAACTGTGAGTCAGCAGAGTAGTTTCCAGAGCGGAGTGAGTTTATTTGTTGTCCTCAGTGCTAGTTCAAGTCTGGAGCTTGTGAGAATGATCTGCAGGGTAAATGGAAGTCCTGTTCCTCATGTGATACCAGATAGATGCATCTGAAGCAGAGCAATCAAACAGTTAACGCTAAAAAGCCTGCCTCTTCTGTCTTTCAAATTGTCCCAGCAGGGGTTACATTTCATGGTTGACATTAGCCATGCTGTTCCAGCGCCTGCTTCTTTCACATCCCGCTTTTCATCCCCCCTCCCTCCTTACGTTTTTTTTTTTTTTTTTAATACATCTCTTGTTCAATGTGGTTAATAAGCAAATTTGTCATCTGCGTATTTTTGTCTTTGCTAACGCTCCCCCCCCACACCGTTCAGCCCAAATTAACAGTAAGCCAGTGAATTGAAGATAATGCTACTGTGAATTATCCTTTGCTGCAGGGCAGCTTTGCATTTTTAGTGCCAAGCTGACTTCGGTTTGTGCGACTCAAAGCAGGCAGTGCAGGAGGAACTGGGATTTTCCTCGAGGCAGGAGGGGCTCCTGGGTGCTATGGGGTAGGGACTGGGATTTAGGAGGCATCTCCTTGATGGGAACAGCTTTTTTGGGAACACCTTTGGCTGGTCTGGCTTCTCCTCGTCCGTCGAGTTGCCGGATGAATTGCACTTGCTCTTTATGCTTGCAAAAAGGCAGCAAGATCTGGTCCAGGTGGGCAACACGATTCGTGGGGCACGATGTCAGCTCCTAGCAAGAAGGTGGTCGTTGCTCTGGAGAGCTTCCACTGCAGCTGAGCAAAAGGAAAGGAGCAAGGACAGGAATCACTGCAGGTTGGCACATGGAAGGGATTTTGTCATGTTCACCAGGAGCTTGTTGGCAGGACTGCGAACGGACATCTCATCTCCTGGTTTCTAGGCTTAAATTTTATCTGCTGGAGAGCTTTCCCAGGTCAGTTTTTTTTTTGATATCCCACTGTACAATGCCACCTTTCCTTCGAAGAACCACTTGGTTGCAGGTTCTGCAGCTCGTGCTTTGTGCAGAGGCCTCAGCAGCGTGCGTCTTGCAGCAGGGTTGGTCCATCTCTGCTTTCAGCTCTGCATCGGCCGCTCTCAGCGCTACCGGGTGGTGACAGCAGGATCGGCCCCTCTGCTGGCAGCCCCGGAGAAAGGGAGGTGTAAGGGAGAGCCTGTTCCCTCCGCCTGGTGGCTAATTGGCTCCTGTTTACTGAGAGCTTTCTCAGGCTGCCGTAATTACCGTGGTGACACTGGTGTGATAGGTGTGAGCACGTAATGAAGCGGTCGGAGGGAGTAAACACTGCAGGTTTTTCACCCAGCGGGTAAAGAAGTTCCATTGTGCTGTTGTTTCTGTCGATAACTGTTGAGTTAGTTAGGAAGCCTTCCAGCTGGGTGAGGGCAGCCTAGAGAAGCAAGACCGGAGCGCAGCCCAACGTGTTTGGGAGCACAGGTAGGGTTAGTGTATTGTACTTGTCCTGGGTAACATCCCAGTGATCTCTCTGGAGTAGTAAGGTTTTTGTAATTAGCAGAATCTTGATGCACCAAACAGGAGTATATCCTCCCCTCCCACACACAAGATGTCAGATTGTCAGAAAGGGGAAAAATCCGTTAAGGTGGAACATCTCAGCTTATAAAGCCAAACTCCTGCTTTTTGTCTTTAACTAAAATAAAAGGAAAACTAATAGGAAATTACAGGGACAGTGCCCAGGTCTGGGACCACGGCCTGGAATAGACTGGCTCCTAGAACAAATTCATGATGTAATTACCTAGCCCAGCCTGGCAAACTAATTAAAGGTTGCTTCCAGTGATTGCTTCTGGACGCAATTGTTTGTGACCACCCTGGGTCTATCACTCCCGTTCCAGTAAAAGGTGTTGCCTCAAATTAAGCAAAATGAGATCTTTCTTCCTTCTTAAAGTTATCAGAAGCTCGTGGCTCTCATTGCTCCTTTCTCCTTTTCCCCCGGTTGGCTTTTTGGAGCGATGGCAGCCGTGCTTTGTCTGGATTCCAAGCTCCACAGTACATCAGTTCGGAATTGGGGCTCCGTGAGCTCTCAGCAGCAGACGGAGTGTCACAATCAGAAGCTCTGTATGTTCCATTTCTTTGGAGCAATGTCATAGAAATCAGGACGTGGCTTTGTAACCGTACACAGATGGGACGAACACTTGTGAACTTGCGGGGCCTTCCATGAACGTAGTTTATGATGGGTTTCCCATGGTGGGTTTTCCTTTTCCCTCTAAGTGTTGCCGAAAGAAACCCTCGTCAAACATCTGCACTTTGAGGCTTGCTTTGCACGGTCCACTCTGCTGAGTTTCCAGACGGATGTTTAATAACTCCACAGAGAGCTAACGCCGGGTGTAAGTAGTTAGAAAAACCTGTAAAAACGCCATTAATAGGTGTTCCCTGACCCTAGGGAAGGTGCTGCGATTGTGAGCCACGGCTTTGATACTTACTGATAGCAAAAGGAGCACGCTATGCAGAGAGGAAGGATATTAAGACGTTTCAGCTATATTGGCTTATGTAAAGCTCTGCACAATTAATTGAATTTTATTGTATTTATACAGAATTGCCAGCCTAAAGATATTTATAGGCACAATGGTGAGTTTTGACAAATTATGTGAATGACTCTATGCTGACTGGCTCCTAGAACTAATTAAATCTGCGTGCAAAATAAAGCAGAGGGTTTCAGTGGCGTGCTGTTCGAGGACACCAGCTGAGCAGTGGCTGCAGCAACTGGAGCTGGCCTGGAGCTGGAGCAGAAAACTGCGGTGTCCCGAGCGTCTGAAAGTCCGGGGGGGCTGCCAGTTAGTGCAGGCAGCTCTGGCAAAGCCACTGGCTCGAGTGTTGTTGTACAATGGTGGGTGATAACGCAGCGCAAGTTTTGGGTCTGAAAATGACAAATCCTTTGCTGAACTGCAGGTAAACTTAAGGTTAGCAATGAACAGAATTTGCATTTGGTGACGAGACAAGGTTTGATTCATTTGTTCTTGTAGCAATGTCCCGCAGCTTTCTAGTGACCCTACCTGAATTTTGCTTGCTTATGCTTCTTCCAAAAGATGTGTACAGCCCCGACGAGTGCCAGGACATGTGGGAACATCATCAGAGGTGCCACGGGTGGGCTGTAGTTCCTTCCTGGCCATACAGGGATTCGGGGAGAAAGGCTTTGGGGAAATCTGGCCTGCTGCACCCTGCCTGGCGTCCAGGGGTGCTCGAGTGGGCTCGCTGCGAGCTTTTGGGCTCTTTTGGGCAGCGTTTGTGCAAGGTGGCTTTGCCGCTTTGCCCTGCTGGGCTCCTAGCAAACCAGGCTCGCTTTAGGAGGAACAGTTCTGCTGCAAGTTCAATCTGTTTCTCATCCATGCCGTCTCCTTTTAATAGCTCCTTTCTTTCTCTGTAGACTCCAGGGATCGCTAAGTAGGAAATCGGCCTCTGGTTGGTGGCAAACCATTGGCAACCACGGCAGTTCGAGGGCTGCTGCTCTGCCCGAGCCTGGCAGAAAGGGAGCAGAGACAGGACCCAGCTGGACGAGAATGGGCAGATTACAAAACCGCCGGGATCGGGTCTCTCCTTATCTGGCCCTGCCAAGCAGCAGGATATGTGTCTCAATGAAATCCGAGCGAGGAAGTGGCCAAGTGGAGCTTTACTCTTGAGAGATGCTATCTGTATCCCTCGGCAGCAAGAGGGTTGGGGAAGCTCAAGAAGCTTTTCAAGTTTCATGGTGTGGGTTGGCCGAGTCGGAGCTGTTCAGCGGCTCTTTGCTCAGTTTGTAACAAAAGCAGCAATAAAATCAAGCTTCCCAGCTTACCTGTCCCAGGGTTATCGTGTTGGTTGGCGTTGAGTCAATCACGAGTCTGACCTGTGGAAGACTGCTTCGACTTACGGATCGTGCTCAGCTGCTGTGTGTGATTTCCGTGCTTGCGAGTGTTGTGGTGTGAATTTGGGCTCCCCTCCTTAGTCTGAACTCACTATGGCAGGCAGCTTGTGCTTCTCTAATAGGATTTGGAAGAAGTCTTGTGGTCGTGCTTTGCATCCAGCGCTGGCTGTTAGGCTGTGTGGGTGCCTGTCCTCCAGGCTGGACAAATGAACCATTGAATCCAGAAGAGGCCGTGTGCACTTCCCCAGCAGGCTTCTTGGTGAAGCTTTTAAAATTAAGACCATAAAGGCAAGAGGGCCTTCTTGTTACGAACTGCAAAGGTGAATTTCCTGTGGGTGGGTATTCCGTGCGTTTTTATTTATTCTTTTTGTTCAGTTCCTGGTGAAATTCCGTGTTCATAGACTCGTCAGAGAGCTGCTCGTGGCTGCGGTGATTACCTGGCCCTGTGAAGCCCCCGTGTTCGTTGTCAGCCCTGCTCTGCCTCGTCCTACCTCCTGCTGGAAGAGGTGCAGTGAGCCTTTCATCTTGCGGTTCAGATGATAGTTTTCTCTGCAGAAGACTTATCTCATCCTGTATGGTGCCAGGCTAATGAGAGTCTCCTTTCCATTTCAGAGGGCTTTAAGTGCTGCTTAAATAAATAAATAACAATAAAAAAGGTAATTGGGCCCTGTGTTTCCCCCCTTTCTTCCACGCTAATTCTCCGAGCTTTATTTACTGGTGAATTAAGACAGAGGTTCTGGTGGATTCTGTGTTCGAACCTCCAAGGGCTCCTTTAGAAGTCAAAAGTACTTGGGCAGGCTCAGAGGGAAAGCCTTGCAGTTTGCTCGCTCTCCCTTCTGCATGTGGAGGAGGCTCAGTTCTCTCCCCACGATGCACAAAATCCGAGCACCTTCTATCTGCGCTGTTTTTCTGAACGTCTGAGGACGCTGAAACGACTCCTGAAGGTGGCCGGGGGAGGGGGGGGGGAAGGTTTTGGCTCATCCTGGTGAAAATCTTTGAGGAGCCATCACCACCCCATGAGGGCACGCACTGGATTTTGTGACAAGCCGCGGGTCTCTTTTCAGCGCCTAACCAGACCTGTAGGCCCAGCTCCGCTCTGAAGTTGGGCTGTGGGTGGAATTCGGAGCCGCAGAGCTCGGCCCCAGCCATCCAGTAGGGCAGGAGCCTGGCTCGCAGCGCTGCTGGCCCCGCAGGAGGCTGTATTTGTGCTTTCCCCACACCACCACCACCCTGTTCCTAAGGGGAGATGGGACTTTGAGGGGGTGAGGACACGGACGGCTTGGTCTGGTGATGTGGCTTCCAAAATGCTTTCTCCACAGAGACCATGCAGGCCCGGCGCTGAGTGGCCGAAATGGCTGAAGTGGCTGAAAGGGCCACCAAGTGGATTTTTGCGGATATCCCGTTCCTGAGTGTGCTGGAGGTGCTGGGACCCGCGCTGAGTTGATCCCGTGGTAGGCACACGGGTCGTGGGCTCCACCTTCCTGCCCGGGACCTGCCTAAAGCCTGCCTCTGACCTGTCAGGGCCGTGACGTACAGCTCGGGAAGCTGCAGCAGTGCAGACCAAGAGACCTGATTAAAATAAACTAAATGATTTTCACCACATCAGTGACCAGAATTATGCCATTTAATTAAAATATGTCTAGACAAATAACCCAGGGGGAGAGAGATGCTATCTGCACGAAGTGTTTGAGGTTTCTGCAGAGGGACCATACCCAACAAACCCATGACTAGCTGCTCTTCTCTCCCGAGTATCTGGAGCCTGGGAGTGCTGGAGCCTCGTGTGGATACCGTGGTTGTTCCTTGTGTAACCAGCTTGGCATTCGTTTCCTTGGGAGCAATTATTGTAAGCTGCCTGTAAGTAATATTTCTGTGCGGTATTGATGAGCACTTGTGGATATTTTTTTAACCCGGCTTTATTATTATAATGAGCTGCTTCCACGAGAGCACAAAAGGAGCATGTCACAGCTGAATAAGGATTGATTCTTATCTCGGCTGCTCTCGTGGATGTTTTGGGTTTCCTGCATTGTGCCGTGTGACAGCTGACACCTCTCTGTCACTGCTGTGTGGCACCTTGAGTGAAAATGAATTGAAAAGCTATAATAAGAGCTCTGGAGTTGCTAGCACATCCCGTGGTTACTCCGAACGGTAGGCATCGACTCTCTTTATTTGTCGCTGATCAGGAAGAAAGCTTTACTTTCTAAGGCTGTGTTTAACCTGTTTTTTTCTTGTTCTGAAGGGCTGGAAGTTGTTCTGACTTGAAAGGCAGGAGGACACGTTGCCAAGCTGCCGATTCCTCTGCTATCTTACTTTCAGAGGGTGATGTTTCTCCATGTAGTCAGTGGCCCCCTCTGAAACGATAACAACCGGTGTCACCTTTTTAAGGGCAACCATTGTGCTTGGTTTTTACCATGTGCTGGTGCCACTGGTGCCAGGGTGATTACAGAGGAAGGCACGTGAAAGGGAGCGCCGGGCTTGGTGTGTGCTGACGGCAGCGTTATCAGCGACAGCAACAGGATGGTGCTGAGACAGAAGTAACGTGTTTCTGTACATGTATGTATATATTTTTTCTCTTTAGGACAGGCAATAGATTCGTAAGGTTGCAAATATACCGTGGTGGTAAGGCCTTTGAACATGGACTGCTCGTGATGGTGCTGGGGTTGTCCCGTCTGCGTCTTTCAGCTGCAGAGGAGCAGTGGCTGTGCTGCTGGTCCCTCCTCTCCGTGGCTGCAACGTGACGTATGTAAATGTCAGCCTTTCTCCTGGAAATGCCCGGTCCCTGCAGAGTGTACAGGTTGCAGATTTGTTGTTAATCTTGCTGTGAAACAAGCTCTTAACTCGGGGCAGAAATAACTGCGGGGGCGCCTGGCCGTTGTGGAGTGCATGCAGCCACGCACGGATAAGAGACAGCTGCTGTCGGGGGGCTCGGGTTTTGCTGGTGATCAATATTTTGAATAACAATAACAGGCTGTTGCATGGAAGTCTTCTGGGATCCTGGGGAAGGGCTTTCACCACCACGGGCTGGTTATCGCCCTTTGACAGGCAATAGGTGGGACCAGCCCTGCGCTGGAGCTGGTGCGTGCTGTGAGGTTCTGCACTTCTGGCCCGAGGTCCAAGAGTAGTGGCTGCACAGTGATGCTTCCTGCATGCTGATGAATAAAAGTTACACTATCCCCAAACACTCTAGGGATGTTGTGAAGTCTGGGATATTCCCGGGGCTCCTTAATGGTTCCCAAGGTGCTTTGAAATGGATGGAAGCAAAGCTAGAAGGGGCAGTTTGCACTGAGAGGAGCCAGATTACCAAAATCTGTTTCCTTTGCGCAATAGTAAAGATTGTATTGGTAGTACAAGGCAGGTGGAGCGGCCGACGACCTTACACGCTGTACAGCCTCTTGCCGCTCATCAGCGGGGCTGAGAGCTGCTGATGAGGTGAAGGCATCACGAGCTGTGCCTTCCCCTCTCAGCTTCAGAGCCGGCTGGGAGAAGGACACTCGGGGCGCGTCTGAGAACCGCAGCATCTCGGCGGATTTGGATGCAGCTCCCGGCGTGCAAGGTCGCGACCTGCCTTCAGCCTGCAGAGGCTCAGATTTTCAACAGGCTGCATCCCCGCCTTGGCGTGGCGTGAGCGTCGGCCGTAAGCGCTATTTTGAGAGTTCTCTGCTCTGCAGTTTTGAAGATAATTGTACCCTGGGGAAAGCAAAATCCAAGCCAGCTGTTTCGGATGGGCACTCCACAACCAGCTCGCTGCTGGCGGTGGGCTGTCTTTAACAGTGTTTTTCCTAGGTTGTTTTCAAGAACTATTTCATTTTATAGGGGATTGTTAATAGTCTTTTATTGGTAACTGAGGCATTGGACTGGCACTTGGAAGTCTGGGGTCAGTACATAATTCTGCTGACCTGTCCCTTTGTATCGTGACTTTCTTGTCTTTATGGCAGAGCTGATGATGTGTGTCTGTCATTTGGGACGGTTGCAAGAAGAGATTCATTAACGCCAGTGAGGTGGTAATGTAGTCACAAAAATAATTGATTAAATAATGCGAAGGGCGAGAAGGAAAAGGGAAATCGTAGAGAAGACTGAAGGCTGTCAGGGTGGCTAAGCTGCTTTGCTTGTCGTGCACAGTTTGCTCAGTTCTCCCTCTGCAAAGGGTTTGGACCAGACGGTACTGCTGAGTGCAGGGCTGATCCGGCTGCTTGAGAAGAAGAATCGGTTCCCCAGCCTCAGGGCTTGCGTGCTGCAGGGAAGGTGGGAGATGAAGGGCAGCAACTGCTGATGGGGAGCGCTGCCTCGTTGCAGCACTGCTGCTTACAGCTCTTGGAAGTGTTTCCTTGTGACACAAGGAATAAATTGAAAACTCGGCCCCCAAAACATAATTTGAGGGCTGGACCAGCTTTATGTGTGCACGTATGTACAGTGTGGCTGCTTGGATGGCATCTGTCTCTTCCTGCAGGCTGTGATTCGCTTTTTGCCTGTTCTTGCAGCCACGCAGCCCTGCTACAGCCTGGGGATGCAGGAGAACCTCGGTCTCGTGAAGGTGGCGACTGGTGTGTTTTGTACTGCTTCTCGTTACGTTGTGTGCCTTCCGATCAGCCCTTCCGGTATGGAATGAGGGGTGAAAGACAGATTATGGAGTCACGTTTGATGAGGCTTAAAAGATGTTGCACTACATCACCTTCTATTTGCGATCTGCCAAAAGAGTTGGCTTAAGGACTCTGAGGTTGTTTTCTCCTTTTATTTATAAGCTTTTTGTGAAAACTGACTTACAATCCCCTCTGTCCAGTTTAAGGTTGTCACTGAGGTTTTGTGTTTTTTAAATAGGTGTCAACACACATTTTTCTTTATTATCTTCGAATATATCCATATATAGTTAATGTACTTGAAGGCTAACAGACGTGTTATTTTTTTTGCCATATATAAAGTGATGTTTTACAATGTGTAAGGGTGCTCAAAAACTAGTATGCCCCAACAGATTCTCAGCCCCAGATGTAACACAGCCCTGTGCAGCATCGTGTAGTGCTGAGGCAAAGCAGAGAGAGCTGGCACGTCCTTGTTGCATCCCTGTACGCTGGTTGGAAAGAGCGGCAGAGGGGACCGTGGATGGCCAGGTATTTTGAGACACAAAAGAGGCTGCAAAGCTAAAATTGGGAGAAAGAGATGGAAGCAGTTGGTGGGGAGTAGAGGGAGCAGTGCGAATAACGTGTGTTATTTCTGCCAGGTGACCTCGGGGGCATTTCTGGCTCAGGAAAATAAGCCGTGTTCCATCTAAGCCAGGCCTATACAACGGGCTGTCGTCTTCGCGGCCCCAAACGGAACCCGTGCAACGTGTCGTCGTCCCTCCCGTGGCTCTCTCCCGGTCTGGCACGGCCCGCAGAACGCAGGGAAGGGCTGAGCCGGAGTAACAGTGCCATCTCTTTTGTTCGGGGCGCTGCCACTCGCGCTCGCACATCCTTAACGCCGCCCGCTCCCTCGCCTTGCTGCTTTGTACCTAAGCAGTGGGAGCACCACCTCCGCTGGCTGCTGTGTGATGTTGTTTTCCGTTTCAAGCGGTGCTGTCAAAATCCCCATCTCGCCGAGCACCTTTTATTATTCACACCGCAAGAAGTTTTTGAAATAGGACGCGTGTTCCTGGATTCGTGATGCCCATTTAATATATTTTTTTTTTGCCTTTGCACGGTGAAATTAAAGCGGCTGGCTTCGTTCTTCTGCCTTGTGAGAGGTGCGCTGTGATTTGCACGTGTTTGCAGCATGTTGCTCGCTGTTCCTGCAGTGCTGTGGGGGATTATTTAAAAAAGAAGAGTTTTTTTTAAGGCTGAAGACAATGTAACATTTATGTGGAAGGCTGTACGAAAAACTTCTTGAAATGTGGATTAACTACGGCCCAGAACTTTGATGAAAAATACTCTGAAGAATGACCCGGTCCTGTGGGGAGATGTGGGAGCTGTAAGCAGCTTAGAGGAATTTTTTCCAAGCTGTGCTGATGGTTCGTGGCATGTTTTTGTGCGAGTGGCTTTCTGTGCCTCCGGATTTTTGTTTTCTTTTCTGTTGCGAGATCTGTAGGTGCAAGTCCCTCCGTGTTCGGGGGTAACTTGTGTCTGCTGGCTTAGCTAGTGATGGGGCGGAGGATGGCACCGTGCAATCAGGTGCTGAAATCAAAATGGATTCGTTTCTGTAGGTATCAGCCTCTAATAGCAGAAGTGCTTGTGTTTTAGTGGGACTTGAACACCCTGAGCACCTTCACCATGTGCTGCAGCACGACTTCTGTCCGCGTCCCTCCCTCCCTCTCAGTCTCCGGCTGCTTTTTTCTGGGTGATGCGCAGGGACCTGGCTTCGGGCAGGACTCTGGATTTCTCTAACCAGCCCGTGAGGCTTCCCACCACTCGATGATTTGTCTTAAATAGTCATCAAGGAACTTCTAAACGTGAAGGACCTTAATTTGGTTGTGGTAGGAGGGAACGCAGGAGGCCAAGTGGCCTCCTCGGGGTCCCACTGTGGGTCGGTGCCGGAGTGGAGCCTGCACAAATCTTTCTGCCCTTCAGGCCCAAAGCACCGCGATAAAGAGGGCAGCTTTGTGCTTGAAATGTGTCGGGTGAAGGGCAGATTCAGGCCGACTCCTAGATCACCCAGTAGTCCTTACTTCATTCAGTGGAGACTTTCCAAAGCATCTGTGTGAGGATGCAAGCTGATGAATAAATGATGCTTTGGAAGCTGCAGTTCTAGGCCCTGTTCCCTGACCTTGATTTCAATTCTGGTGCTGAGCTGTAAAAATCGGAAACCGAGCAGTTTCCCCGAGCTGGAAGTGAAGCCTTGTCATCTTCCTGGGCGTTCGGTACTTTCACAGCTGGCCTGCCCTGCTGGGAAGGGGGCTGCTCAGCCCGGGGAGTCACGCATCCCTGGATTTTGGGGGATGCTCATCAGAGAATGCTCTCCTGCGCCCTGCTGCTGGCCTGGCCTTGGTACGTTTCCTTACCCGTTATATGGTAGCATCCTCTCCCAGTCATGCTCTTTGCTAACGGCTGAATGCAGAGTCATGAGAGACTCATTTTTAATTTTGCCCCTGTTTTTGTAGCCCTGTTTCTGAGCTGGAGCAGTGCCCCAGAGGTACAGACATCCTTTGCAAAAAGACAAGTTTCTTTCTACAGCCACTGAATTTCGCCCTGCTGCGTGTGCAGTGAGTACATCTGCACCACGTATGTGTGACCCAGACCCTTGCAAGGGTTTTAAGCCTTAACCCTCATCCTCTTCTGACATGGAGACACCTTGAGCTGACAGGACAGCATTTGGTACAGGACCTAAGCGCCAAAGGGTCGCCAGAATCCTGCAGCTCTCCCGAGATATGATGGATCGTCCCTCCAGTTTCCCTGGAACTGATAAGAAGGAGCTTCGTGCATGGCAGAAGGACAGAAGGTTGGCCTCGAGCTGGGCAGGCAGCCACAGGACCACGAGAGCTGACTTAACCCTGGCTTCGTGCAGGAGGGACGGCGAGTGTTGTAGTGTTTGGAAGAGGGTTTTGTTCCACGGCTGGGTGTGTCGGTCGTGCTATAATTGTGAGTAGCGTGTTCGTCTTCATTTTTGACAGGTTTTGTGGGAGCTGGCATACAGAAGTGCACATGCGGGAGGCAAAGAGCTCTCAGTGCTGTTTGTGAGTAGCAACCCAAAAAGGAGAGTGCTGATCCCGCGCTGTGGTGTTGCCAGTGGCCTCAGCTGAAGTTTTAATTCTGCATTAAGGGTTCAAACTGAAATGTTAATCAGCTTGAGCGAGCCTCTATTTTTAGAGCTGCAGCCTTGGATTCCAGTTGAGTAGTTGCAGTTTCATGTGATCAGAAGGGTGAGAGGGGTTTTTTGGGCTTTTTTTTTCAGCACCAGACAAAGTGTGCACGTCAGCTGTCTGCTGCTGGGCCTGCTGTGTGCGTTCTGCACACAGCAGACAGTCCTTAAAGGAACTGCAGGCCTTTATTTATTTTCCTTAAGTTTTCTTAACAATCAAACCACGGTAGAAGCTGAGAGCTTCCAAAGGAAGAGTTGCTCTTGAGTGAGCTTAGGATCCAGGTGTGCCAAAGCAGTTAGCAGAATCCTACAAGTAGCTTCCCTTTGTACTGGAGCTTCCCTTAGTAT
This sequence comes from Cygnus olor, assembly GCF_009769625.2. Classification (NCBI taxonomy): domain Eukaryota; kingdom Metazoa; phylum Chordata; class Aves; order Anseriformes; family Anatidae; genus Cygnus; species Cygnus olor. The sequence continues at coordinate 2,853,544 of NC_049189.1, forward strand.
TAACTGGTTGCAGATGTGGGCTTCTGATTACTTACAGTTTTACTAACTTGAACAGCTCCTTTGGAAAAATGCCGTTTCATACGTGGGATCAAGTTGCTTGGAGATACTCAGAAATGGAGTAGACATGGCCCTGGGCAACTGGACCTGCTTTGGGCAGGAGGTGGGACTAGCTGACCTCTGAATTTCTATTCCAGCCTACATGATTCTGTGATGCTATGAATCAAAACTAATGTCTGAATCATCTCTTAACTCTCCTTTGCGGTGGCTGGAGTCATCGAGCGTACATACGGAACAAATGGCTTAATTACTTCACCTGCTCTCCAAGGATCTCCCAGCGAGTCACGAAAAGAAGTGAACGAAGCTGCTCTCTTCCAGTCCTCATTTGGAGAAAAAGCAGGGAGCTAAAGTCACCCGGCCAATTCTGGAGCTTGTCTCCTGTCGGTGTGCATGATGCAAGCAAAACGCAAGTGGGCGCAACGCTGTCAGCCCCAGTGTTTAATACCCCGTTGTCTGAATGCTTGGGAAGCAGAGAATCATTGGAGGTTTGTGGGGTTTGGTTAGTGTGCTTACGGTGGAGTCAGCATTTGTTGTGAGGCAGCAAAGAGCTGGGCAGGGGGATGAGAGCAAGGTTAAGCCTGAGCAACCTTTGGTCCTAGGGCTAAAATCCTCTGACAAGGAAAAGGCAAGGGCAGGATCCTGGGAGGGTGACAGGGGTGTAAATGTGTCCCAGGGACAGGTGGGGGATCAGCAGGGGATTGAAAGTGGGTCTGGTAAAGGCACAGGCACCTATTTGTGCAGGGGAGGGTGGGAGCAGCCTCGGAGGATCCAGACACAATTCCAGGAAGCGAGAGGAAGGAGGGGCTGCTACCAGCCGTGATTGTTTCATTTAGTAATTAGTGCTTAAATCTCCTCTAAGACAAATAAAGCAGAGGATGTGAGCTGCTGAGAACTGCTCCCTCCTCCCCTTCCCCGCACATCCCCACCCTTTTTGTGCATTCCCTTTCTCGAGTGCAGGCTGTGTCCGTGTGGGATTTGACAGCGGGGAGCTCTCTGGTGGTGCAGAGCAGGTGCTCAGGGGCTCGGGAACCACAGAAGTGTAGGGGTTGGAAGGGACCTCCAGAGACCATCGGGTCCAAGCCCCCCCACCAAAGCAGGTTCCCTAGAGCAGGCTGCCCAGGGAGGTGTCCAGACGGGCCTTGGATATCTTCAGAGAAGGAGACCCCGCAACCTCCCTGGGCAGCCTGTCCCAGGGCTCCGTCACCCTCACCGTGAAGAAGTTCTTTCGCATGTTGGTGCGGAACTTCTGGGCTCCATTTTGTGGCCATTGCCCCTTGTCGTGGCCCCACAGACCACTGAAAAGAGGTTGGCCAAATCCCTCTGTCTCCCACACTTCAGGAATCGAGATATTGATAAGCGAAAGGGGCTGCCCCTTTAGGGTCGATAATAATTTATAAAACAGTGCTATTTGAAATGCGTGGCTGCTGCCACATTTGATGTTCTTGGCACTGCCCGTTGCTCCCCAGAGCAAGCTGGGAATTACAGCCTGTCGTTCTCTTGCCTCATAGCCCGGGGCTATATTTAGGAATTCAAGTTGCAACAGATCTGAAGTTGTTCCCCTCCGCTGCAGCAGAAGGCTTTGCCGGGGCAGAGTGCGTCCTGCTGGAAGTGGGGGCTGCTGTTCCTTCAGGAACCGCTCCGTGCAATCTTGTAGGGATATCCTGACTGCCACTGGATGGGTCAGACTTAAAAAGCCCCCCAGGCCTTTCCCCTGGAGAGAACCCCACAACCACTGTGTTCTCGGTCCGTGACTTTTGCTGTTTCTTGAGCTTGATGCAAAACTTCTGCATGAGGTTCCTGGGATGCAGCAAGTGGCATCTCCTGATTTCTTTAAAAAAAGGAGATGCTGTCATTCAAAACACGTGGCTATCAAGATAAAATCATTGCAGCATCTTCATTCTCTCATCCCGGTGTTGGATCTTTGCTGGGTGCTCTCCCCAGGACTCTGAAACACAGAAGGGAACGTCTGAGCTCAAGGCAGGGCGTTGGGGCTGGAGATCTGTGCAGTGGTGGAGTCCTCTGTCTGCATGCGGAGCTTGCAGCTCCAGAATTACAGGTCTGAGAGCTTCGGTGCATTCCCAGAGGTTTTTAAAGCCCTGGATATCTGCTGGTTTCAGTGAAGTTACTCTTAATTGCCTCTTCAGAGTCTAGGTATAAATGAGTAAAAAATAACACTGACATTTGTGATCTGTTCCCTGTTGCCAAAAGGTGAAGGCAGGGCAGATGCGTTAGGGGTTAAATGATTTTTTCCCAGTAATAGGACCAGGGTGAAGCCTGATACTGACCTGCGAGCCATGAACACTGCAAATACACGTGGAGAGAGACGAGAACATTCTTTCCTACTTAAAAAGAAAAAAAAAAAAGGTGAAAATACACGGATTGCGGTGGTGTTGTTTATCCCTAATTTTCCAGAAGTAAGCTGAAAAGAAGCCGTCCGTTTGCTCTCCTCTCTCCTCCCTCCTATTTGTTTTTTTTTTTTTTCCTTTCTGCTAACACGACACCGTTCCATGCGCAGTCGGTTGCTTTGTGGCTGTTGCGGTTTTTTTACACAGCAACAAGAAAGACAAAAACATAAATAAAGGAAAATGTGGTTACGGAACCACAGCTTTTTACTGAGCTTGCCTAGGTTTCAGGTTGGCTTTTCTCAAGCGGAGAGATGTCAAAACCAAGATGTCCCTGCACCCCTGGGCAGGGACTCGAGGGCAGAGGTCTGTTTCTGCTACCAGTCTGCTGTCCGGCTCCATGTGAGCTCATCTCCTCGGCTTTTCTGCTCCGAAAACTTGTCCAAAAGCTCCCCTGGTAGCTGGAGCCCGCAGGTAAATGGGAGGTTTGGGGTGTTCCAGGCAGCAGGACAGCCTCACACCTGGAGCACGCCTGCTCTTTTTAGGTGAGTGACTTTCCGAGCCACTTCTCCCCAGCATGGGGATTCATAAATCTCCTGGGTTTCAGCCCTCCTTGGGCCGTCGCTTGCAGGACGAGAAGAATCCCCACGTGTCCTGCTCGAAGGCAGGCAGCAGCAGCGGCGTCTGAGATGTTCGCACAGGGCTTCAGGCTTCGGTACTTGCTGCGGGGGGTGTGCGGATTCCTGTGGGGGGTCCTGGGGCTGGGCTTAGAGCTTGCTCCGATTTGAGAAAATTGAGAAGATTGAGAAAAAGGCTTTAGAAAAGGCTTGTCCTTCAGGGCTGCTTTCGAGGCAGAAGTGATATTGGACTGGATGGGAGGAGGGATGGGAACGGAGCCCTGTGTGACGGTGACTCTGTGCCGATATTACGAAGGGTGATGTCTGTGCCCTGGGGAAGCCAAACGGGGAGCTGACAGCCCCGCGACTCATCTCTTTCTCCCTGCCAGCTACCAAAGTGTTGTAACCAGCACCGTGGACCATTCCTGGCCTGCCTCGTGGGCCGGCATCGACACAAGGGAGTGAAGCGGCCGTGGCACCGACCCGGAGCTGAGTCACCCTGCGCAGCTGGCCCCGAGCTCCCGTCTCGGTTTCTCAGCTGTGAGGCAAACGCGAAACGAAACGGCTGGGCTGTGACAATGAAGCAGCCCAGCTGTTTTACCGAGTTCCGGTGTCAGAACTTCCGAATTAGCTGCGTTCAGGAGTTCGGATTTGAAATGCAATAATAAAACACGCGTCGAAAGCAGCAGGCTGGTTCCTGAAACGGTGACGCTCTTAAAATCTCCCCTTCTCGTGGTCTCTGCAGAAGCCTCCAGCAGTGTCTGCTTTTTCTCTAAACACAAAAACCACTTTCTGAGGACTCCTGGCCTTGTATAATTGAGGGAGGTTTGTTAAGGAAGCTGATGCAAACGCGGGGTTTTCTTAATCTTAATCTCTGCATCTTGAAGTGGGACCTCTCCAGCCTGAAGCAGCAGTCGGAAAAACCACGGCTTGAGGAGCCCTGCTGAGAGCTGACGTTTGTGATTGTTTCAGAGGCAGAAGCTGGCTCTGGGGGGCTTGCTGTGAAGGCAGCAGCTAAACACTGCCCGTAGCACCGAGGGTTTGAACCTGCTCTTTTCATCTGGCTGCTTCCAAAGGGTCTCCGTGCCCTGGACGGGATTTGGAGCCTGTGTAGCCTCGTGCAGGAGAGCTGTGGGCTCCCTTGGCCTCCAGCAAGATAGAGATCTCGCAGGCTGGAAACCTGATTGCTTCCTGAGAGGATGAGCGAGCAGTGAATTGCTGGAAGAATTCAGAATATCTCGGTGTGGCTGTAAATAGACCGTGTGGTTCTGCCTGGCTGAGGGACTGGAGGCGAGGTTGTTAAACGTGGGCCGTGCTGGTTACGGCGCTGGTTTGGAGAACAGGAGCATCCGACGTAGCTTCAACTGCTGAAGTGGAAGCTCGGAATTAAGTGGAATAAGATGGGAACGTCCCTGTTCCCTTGGTAGTTGGGTCATCTGTACCTGGTGGGTCAGCCCCGGCCGTGACCAACCTCAGACTGTGGAACAAACGCCAGTCCTGAGACAGTGACCACAGCAAGCGTCTTCAGAGGTGAAACCTTTACGAAAAACCCAGTGCTAGCAAGACAAATCGCTGATTTTATTGCCCTTAATTATAGGGGGTTGAGTTCTGGATTTAGGTTTCATAAGGACTAATCTGGGCTTGACCCAGTTTGGCTGATACTACTTTTTTTTGGTATTCTTATGACTTTGTATTCTTACGGCTCACGCAGCTGCTTCTCTGTGCCCCACATTTTTGGGTGGGCTGGAGAGGGGATGTCGGCAGCCACAGAGCTCATCACGTAACCCTTTTGGCTGGCATTTGTCAAACGTTTGCTTCTGTTTCTGTGAAGTTTTGTTGTTCCACTTGAGGGAAGCCTTCGGCAGAAGACAGTTGAATGCTGTGACTGAGGCCGCTCTAAGGAGCCAACCTGGAACCTACCCCGTAGCAGCTGAATTAACGCTCCTAGTGCCTCGTTAGCGACTGTGGGCACCGTCTGTGGTGCACAGAGATACTGACATCACGTCTGTTTGAAGAGGAGTGGGTAGCAGAGGGAGCTCAGTGTTCGACTGTGCCCATGGCAGGAGCCAGCTCAACATTTGGGGCTGTTTGGGAGCAGGAGCAAGAGGGGCGCACAAGGGTGGGAAGAGAGCTCGAGTTAACAAAGGTGCCTGAGACATTTGTGGCCGAGATGCTGCTCTGCTGGCCAGGAGATGAGGCTTCAGCTTGACCACAACGCCTTCAGTTCCTCGGGGCTGCGGTTTGGCTCCGGAGCCGCTCGGGGCTGGAGGCTGGAGGCTGTTCTTGCCAGCAGAGGGGCCTTAAAGCGTGGGCTCTCAGCTCCGACACAGGGCCTGCTTAGCACAGTGCCGTTTTAATCACCATCAGAGCTTAAAAAGGTGGAGAAAATGATTGAAGTTACTTTTGTGCCTTCCGATTTGGGATGGTTATTTGGAAAGCTACCCTTCCACCCTTTATTTTTGCTTGCTTCCTTTGCTCTAATAGTGCCTTACCTGTTAAATACAGAAGACATGCTGACACCAATGTTTAATAAAAATTTGTATTTTTCCTGGACCATCTAAGAAACCCTTCGGATCTGATACCATGTCAAACTCTTGACTTTCTTTCTATCTTTTTTTCAGGGTGGTGAAGGAGGAGATCTCAGACGACAATGCAAGGCTGCCGTGCTTCAACGGAAGAGTGGTGTCCTGGGTACGTTGCTTCGTGTCTCTGTGTATGTATATGTTGTCTGACACAGCGGCAGGGTAGCTGGTACATGGATCCTGATGGTCAGAAGTCTTGCTTTCTAATGCACGAGCTTAACTTGAGCCCTCCTGTGTACCCCCAATGTGTACCGAGTGTTAAGCACTTAGATTTTGTATTCAGTTGAGATCCTAAAAACCAGGAGACCGTTCTCCCTTCAGCCTGTACTCTCTTAAAAGGCAGTTGTCGCTGAGAAATGCATTCAGAGGAACAGCTACTGTTTTCTTTGTAGGACCTGCGTACCTTGTTTTTTTGCTTCTGTGCTCCAGCGATTTGACTCAGCAGCAACAACTGACTAATAACCAGTGTGCTCGTAGATCTGACCACGTATTGCCACCCAGCTAAGTGCCTCGGTTGGAAAACCAATGAGTGTTTCAAACCGATTGTCATGCTGGTGTAAATGAACACAGGGGATCTGTCTGCCCGCCCTCACAAGGGAGGGGAGATTCCCCACGTGCCGTGCCCCACGGAGGAGCAAATCAGTTGTCGGAAGGAATCTTTGTTCTCTGGAATAAAATAATTGGTATTAGGGAATAAAAGTAGTGTTTAATCAAATAAAAAACCAGGTCTTGTCTTGAGACCTGATGGTGCTGGTGGAGTCCCGTGGGAGGCAGTGCAAGGTTTGTTCTCCGTGAGGTTCTTGGCTGGTGGCCGCTGTCCTGTGGCAGCAGAGCATCCCGTGGTGCTGGCTTCTTCAAGTCGTTGCCGAGCAGGCGTGCTCGTGGTACCAGGCCCTTTTTTCTTTAACCGAGGGGCTGGTGAAGGTTTGAGGAGCCCAGTGCTGCAGAACATGCTGCTTCCAGGACGTGTGTGAGCTACAAACGCTGGTGGTGCTGGTTTTGTCTTTGGTCCGAGGGCTGCTGGGTGCTGTAGCGAGGTGTTCGGACTGTGTGGGAATGGGCTTCGTGTGTAATTAACAAGCTGAAGGGAGCATCCCGAAAGCTCCAGATGGAAAAAGGCCATGAAGATATCATTTATGTCGCCGTAGTGTGAGAGCAGCATCTGGTTTGAAAGCAAAAGGATCGAAATGAAGCAGTGGCTCTTATCGGGGAGCAAATTGATCCTGAGAAGCCCTCTCCTCCTTCCTAGCGTGCAACACTTGGGCTGTATTTACCCCTCAGTGTCGTTCCCCTCCTGTTTCTTCCCCTTTCTCCCACGCTCTGTCCTGAGAAGCACCAATACAAACGTCAGGCTGGTGCTCGGATCGCCTTCTGCATGCCCGAGCCGGGTCTCTCTTCCCCCCCAGCACACTCAGAGGCACGGCTCTGTTTGTTTTCGTCGGTGCGGGCTGGTTAAAGACCGGGTCTTTTGCACTGGTGATTCAGCACCCTGATGATTCAGCCTGAGCTCCTCTACCCGATGGTGGTGGCTCTTCTGTGCAGCAAAACAGGCCTCAGGTTGTTCCAACAAGGGACAGCGCTTCTGGAGTTTGAGGAAAAACAAACCCTAACCCCAAACTATTCCACATGAATAAGGATGTGGATTATTTCATTCTGTTTTACATCCCAATTGTTTAACTTCTTCCTCCTTCCTCCTCCCCTTCCAACCAAAAACCCGATGTGAGCCACAGCCCGAGGGCATTTGATCTCAAGTTGAGAGATGAATTCTTTTCCCAGATTCTTAAATAACACGAAATATGAAAATATATGCCTTTTTCTCTGTTTTCCGCCTGAAAAACAGGAGAGAATAAAGAACAGTAAAATCAGAACGAGGGGAAAATGTATGCAAGCACCAAATGTTATGTTTCAATTCTGCGGTTGTTACTGTCAGGTTCAGAGAAACATTACAATTTCTGAAACGCATTTAAGGGTGAGTTCAATTTTCTGATTGTGATTCCCGTTCCAGGATACGTTACTGGCTGCTTGCCAAATGCAGAAAAATGTGTAATCCCTGCTCCTAGGACTTGCACCTTGTTTCATATCTTTCCCCCCATTCTTGTGTGAAATTCGGTCTGCTGCTATCTGGTTTTTATGTTGCAGGTTTGCTTGGAGGCTGCATCCAGGATTGATGTCTGTGTTTCTTTCTCCTTGTGCCATGTGCATGTGCGTGGTGGGAGACGCAGCTGCTGCTCCAAAGACCTCAGCCTTCCATTTTCCTTGTATTTCTTGACTGTTTGCTATTTCCACCTTATAGGTAGGAACTGAGACACACAAGTTTTCTGTGGTTTTTCTTTCTTTCCCTGCAAGGTCATGTAGGAAGTCTTCTGCAGCTGACAGCAGCTCTCTCAGAGTCTGATGACTTAATCTTAAAATCCTCCTCCTTGTGCGCAGGTAGTATGGATGGATAAACTGCTTCAAAAGACTTCTCTTCTCTCCTTTTCCATCCATCAGCTTGTTTCTAAATTTAAATGCGCACCCCAGTAGCAGGGATTCAGGTTGCAGCTCCCTTCTCAGAGCTCATTTGGAGCACCTTTTGCAGATGATGTTGACAAGAGCTTCTGTTCCCTCTGCTCAACAATCAGCTGAAACATCTGTGTCTGACCTGCATTACCAATCGCAAATTACTTTTTCCACGCTAAAACCCATAAAATCGTGGCGCTTATTTGCCTCTATGTGCTGCTAATTATTGGGGGAATTTTATGTAAATCTTGCTGTAAGTTAATTGTTCACAGTTTGGATCCCTTTCATATCCTATGCAGTGGAACTTAACAGTTAATTGCGTCTGTATATTTCAGGGCAAGCAAAGTTGATTTTTACCTCTTGGAAAAAAAACATATTTTGGGCAGGGCTGCTTCCTTGTTCGGTTTCCAGCCCGAGGGACCTGAGCTTTCCTTGTCTTCCTTGCTAGAAAATGTGCAGCCATCGTGAAAGGATCCAAGCTGGTAGCAGACAGCTTGGATTCTTTCTCAAAGCCATCTGTGATAATTGTCATCCTCGCTGCAAATTGCTGCGATGTGTGTATGTATTTCACTTCCAGACAACATATTTAAAATTGGAACATGAGGCGCAGCCGCTGCAGCTCAGCTCTCTCCTCCCCCTGGCTCCTCTCTGCACTGATGCAGTGACTGCTTTGAAGTTTACAAGATGACTGACGTTTGGAAATCTGAGTTTCATCTTTTTTAATAACATTTGAATCCTTCTATTTGTCATAGCTCGCAACTTTGATCTTGGTGTCATAGGCAGGACTGATTTTCATAGGGGAAAATGTTCAAGGGAGGATCTGCAAGTCTTCAGCTGCTGCTGACTTTTGCTGCCCTGGGAACTCAACGCACACTTAGATTAGCACTGGCTTGGAGTCGCTGCTCCCAGGGAGACATCTGGACCTCCTCCCCAGTCCCCCTGTGTCCTGCTTGTTTTTCTTACACGTTGTCCTTTTGATTTTGGGGTGGGTTTTTTTGAATCACTGATTTGGGGTGGAGGGCTACTGCTTACTAGGTTTATAGTTTGCATTTTTGGTGGTGGACCATTAAGATTCTCCAAAATATAGAGACTGTCATTAGTTCTATGTCCTAGTCCTTCATCCAGTAGTTATTAGTTACAGCCTTCGCTGCTTCCTGGACAAGATTTAGCAGCCAGTGTGACGGTGGGGCCTCGGCTGGAAAAGCAGCCAGCACTCAGGACGATGGAATGAACTGAATCGACCGTCGCAATGAGTTCCACACTTCCTTATTAACTGCCTCCGTGTGAGCCACACAGAAGACGTCCACATTTCCCTCTGAAGCGCAGTCCTTTGGGGTGCAGCTGGTGCACAGCCCGCAGGCGTGCTCCTGAGCAGCACGGCATAGGCAAAGGAGTGCAATAAAATGCTACGGCCGGTCAGGGCTGCAGGGGAAGCTCGGTGGGGGGAAATACAGTTACCAGGGCTGGCTTCTGCCCAGGGAGCTGGGGATAACGCTGCTTTTCTTGGGGAAACGCGGTGAGAAGCCTGGATGTGGCAGTCCCGTAGCGCGTTATCTTCTCCGTTCAAAGCGGTGTAACCTTGGAGCCTTTTATTCCTACCATAGCTCTCCAAAGGAAAGGACACAGTTTGTCCTAAAGCTGGTAGGATGCTTAATGCTCTACAGAGCATTTAATTTGTTGTAGGAAGAGTCGAGCACATACCTAACGCCGCGAAGCAGGGACACGCGTGCAGCCGGGGCCGTTGCAGCGAGGTGAGTTCAGGGAAGGAGGCTGCACCCCCCAAATCCCTCCCCTTCTGCAGGCACCATCAGACTCTCATCAAATCCAAGGCATTTCTCAGCGTGGCTGGAAAGGGGCAGGGCTGCTACTTCGCTACGGAGGCTCCAGCTGAGTCCAGTTTCTGCTGGGTTTGGTGCTACGCTGCCTTTCTGATGGCTGGGGTGTTCGGGGAAAATCAGCTACGTAGTGCAATCTTAATAATTGGGCTGCACGTCCTGTCTTCTACTGCATGTTTTCTTTTCTGGCACAACAAAAGCGTTCTTAATGCTCGTCGCAGTGTTTTTGTTAATGTGGTCTGCAGCCATCCAGATGCGCATTTTTAGCCCAGTGCTGTTGAGCACAGCTCGGTGAGTCAGGAACGAGAGCTCTGATGAAGGGTGAGTGCTCCGGTTGTCACCTGCCGTAAATCTGGACAGCCCGTGTTTGGTTTTAACAACTTAATTGCTTCCAGATCTCTCGCTTAAGTCTCTGAAGTCAGGTCCTCCTGCAGGACCTCCCAGATCCCGTTATCACGAGCAGGATCGCGTTAGGCAACCCATCTAACCCTTACGCTCCTGTTTGTTTTGGGTTTTCTTTGTTTGTTTGCTTTCATTCCTCGGGGGCAAATTTTCACCCCAAAGGATGCGTCTAAATCGCAGGCAGCGGATTCAGGTCTGAGGTGGGGTGTTTCCAGAGTGCAGCCAAAAGATGGGTTCCCTCTTCCCTTTGTGCTGGTGCAGGCACAGGGTGAGGCTGGCTGCCCGCTAATCCCACTGCCGGTCGGTGAGGAGGGGGCACCCAGGGCCTTGTCCCTGGGGAATCGCAGCCCAGCCCGGTTTGCAGGGATGGATGCAGTTTAGATTATGTGTAGATCTTTCCTACGCTCCGTTTCTTCGCTTCTTTTTATCCCCTGGTTTGATTTTGTTGCTGAAAGCACTTGCCCAGAGATTCCACGTTTATGGCATGTGCTCGTAGGAATAACGCACCAGTCCCCTCCTGTACCCTCCCCTCTCCTCCTCCATCCCCTTCTTTAACAGCTAGCATCTGTCTGATGATCATGCTACAATCAGTCTTTGATAAATTAACCGATCACAACCGGAGTCCCTTGCACAGGGCTAGCTCTTCGCGGCTAAAAAGGGAGGGAAGCCGAGCCCTCGCTGCCTCTTAGTCAAAGGTAATGATCTACATCGGTCCTTGAGCATTTACTTAATTAAAGGCCTTATAATCATATTATTTAGAGCGACTCAGCAAAGGGATTAGGTGGCTCAGGGGACGGTAATTGGATATAAACCTTTTCACCTCCAGGCCACGAGTTCAGGGCTGACTTCTGGTGGCAGTGGACAGCGAGGGGAGCGTGTGGCCAGCGGGCTGTGAGTGAATGAAGGGATCGCTTTTAGCCTCCTTTCTGCTTTGCAGGGTTTGTTCCCCCATTCTTACCAAAACATTCAACATATAGTGAGGGAAGGAACTAGATGAGGATGTGCAAAGTCTGCATTTGCTTTTAGGACTCCTCCTGTGCGAGGCGAGCAAGTTGCTTCCTTCAGCCTCGATCTGTCCCCAGCGCAGCGGTGCCAGCGGCGCTGCTTCCCCGTCCTCGCCGCCTCCTTGCCCTCCTGTTTGAAGCCTGGGCAGCCCTCGGTGGCCTTTCCTGCACAGGCGTAATGCAACACCGATTTTTAAACACTGATATTTTAAACCTTTTTAAATACTGATATTTAAAATTTAGTTTTCAGGTGGTGGAGTTCTGTTTTCACTTCAGGCCGAACCCTCGTGTTGGTCATCTGCCTTCACAATTTGGGTAAGAGAGGACAGCTTTGTTAGGCTCTCTAATAACAACAAACAAGCAACATTTCTAGGAGGTGAAGCTGAATTAGAAGTGGAACAGAATTACCACATTTTGTTTGCAGAGAGAAGTTAAAAGGAATCTAGGAGCCGTGCGCCTTGGTTGGTTTTCTGTGTTGATGCTTTATGCAGTGTGGTATGCTTTATGCCCCAGGATTCCCGTTTCATTTATGCATGTTAATTCTTCTGATCTACATTCCGCAAAATCGATAGTGTTCTGCCTTTCTATGTTAGGAAACCGAGGCGCAGATGCTGATTTTCATATCAGAAATTTACTGAATTATTGGCAGCAAAAGTGTACATTCAGCTAGGAATTTTTTCCAGCATTAGTAGGATTTTGAGAAAATTGATGCAGAAAGCCACTTTCACCCAGGTGTGTAAAAGGATCTTTCAACACAAAGCATCTCTAGCCTTTTTTTTTGGAAAAAAATTACAGAAAAGTAATAAATTAAGTGGATGGAGTCAGGTCTTACTAAAATGTAAGAGCCACTGTCAATCAGGGTATTATTATGAGCTCCAAATGAGGAGGATGGGGATAGGGAGACAGACTTGTTCGTCTTTCTCTCGTCTATTTATCTGCTAATTAGAGGTGTCACAACAGGCATGTAGATGGCCTTGCTGTCCTGCATTTATTGGAAACGAGACTGAGTCTAGAAAGCCTCTCGTGTGCCATGTCCGTACCTCGGACCCATCACCCAGCAGCCTCCCTCGTAGTAACTGAGGATGTTTTCAGGTCGTTGTGAATTACTGAAGGGTGCATGCTGCACAGCCTGGTTTTCGTGGTATGGTTGGAAAATGAATTTCCTCTCCTGCAGCTCGGCCTTAAGGGAATGCTAAGGGACAAAACGGGCCCAGGACGCACGAGTATGATGAACGTCAGGCATCTGTTCCTCCAGATGTTTATGGCTCTTGAGACTGGTGGATTTTGTTTTTAGTGCAGACTCCTAATAGGGATGGGGGCGGCTCTGAGATACGGTGCTTGGTCCAGACCAAATTTTGAATTTTCATACATTTGAGGGTCCTTGTCTAAGAAGTTGTAGTACTGGGGCATCGTGCTGTCAAGTTTCAGGTTTGGGTTTTTATTTTTGTCAGGACAAAACCAGGCTGAAAGCGCAGCATTGCAACGTGCGTGCATTTTGCAAGGAATGCTGACGATTTGCATGCTTAGGAAACTCCGAGGGTGCTGTAATGACAAGTGACGCGCACACGTGCACTCCCTGCCCCGAGTGCTCGCTTGTTCCGAGAGGAGGAAAACCTCTGTGGTGTTCCCTGCGTATCCTGGCTGATGGAGTTCTTGTGCTGAGGCTGAATGTAACCTGATTTTGTGGAAGATTGGCAGGAATCCGTCCAAGTAGGCACTAAGCACTTCCTTTCCTCTCTTAGATAATCACAGAGTGCACAGCAAAGCAGTGGCCGACCACCTGTCGGAGCGGAGAAACTCGTACAAATGTGTGTAATTCTCTTTTTTTCTCTTGACAGCTGGTCCTGGCTGAAAGCTCCCACTCCGACACAGGCTCGCAGTGCACCGAGAGCCACGCAGACCTTCCGCCTCCCATCGAGAGAACAGGTGGCATCGGAGACTCCCGGCCTCCGTCCTTCCAGTAAGAGCAAGTTGTCTTTTCTTCCTTTTTTAAACCAAAAAAACACAGTTCCTGTCTGTTTCTTGCCCACATTCCTCCTTGCTTCTGCAAGCTGACCATTTATTGGTACTGGTAGAAAAATAGTGTACTTGGTAGAACTGAGGAGTTAAAAGGGAGGTGGGAAGAAAAGGAATCTGTCACTGTTGGAATGAAATATATATCCTGTGTGTCTTCTGTGTTCTTAAACCTTACACACACCAAGCCTATACGCTGCTAAACTTCAAGCAGTTCAAGTTCTGAATTTCACCACTTACCGTTATTTTAAAATGTGGTGAATGCAGAGAGAGACTTTGAACTGCGAATCAAGAAGCAGAAAATAATGTGAGCTGATGCACAGCGAGTAAAAGTGATGGATATTCAAGCTTCTGCAAGGGCTGGTACAGCGCTGGAGCGCCCACATCAGAGCAGAAACCAACGTTCCTGTCTCCTGTGCTAGCTGCCAGAAAGCTCTGCTTATTTTTTTCTCCACGGATAACCAGATGGTGGTATTCTCCGAGGTTTTCGTGCATCTGTTGTAAATTTGGCGTTAATGTCCAGAAGCCCTCTTTCTCTATGTATAGTAAATAAATCTGCCCCATCTTTCCTACGGCATGAAAAGTGGCATTTGCTTAGCTAAACTGAGCTTTTGGGGCCACTCTGGTCTTCGACTTGGCAGAGTTTCTCGTGCTCGTCACATCTGTGAGTGCTGACGCTCTCTGTTGAGCCCTTTTTGCTGCAGGGATCAGAGTGTCAGGCAGCCCTAGGATGTAGGGATTAACATCTGCTGCATTTTCCAATCTTGGCTGGCACCTTGCGTTTTGCTCTGAATCGCTGACATGAACAAATAGCCAGAAGGATGGGCTGATGCAGGGAGCACAGCCCCGGTGCTAGCGCGGCAGTGGTTTGCATGTTTTGAGATGGAAACCCTGCCTTGATGTGCCCGTTGTGACGTGTTTCCACTGCTTTCTGAGATATCTCGTGCCTGGAAGAGCCCTGAGTGTTCTCTGCGAGTCTTTTACAGATAAATGGTTTCTATGGGGGACAAGAAATCTTGACAAGAGAAAAATACAAACCCTGCCTGACACCGGGCTTTTAGCAAGGGTTTTACTGCCCTCGTGCGTCCAGGAATTGCTTTGTGTTGGCTAGGGAAGGCTTCAGCGAGCATAGTCACATGGCTTGCAAGCATAAGTAATTCTTTGTCTTCCTGACCTGTACCTAAAGGTAATAACTGCGAGATCTTTTTAAAAAAATAGTTATATTGTAAGTCAGGCACAAGAGTGTGCTTGCGGAACCACACTGCTAATAATCGTGTGTTTCAGACCGGAGAAGTTTAAGCTGTGATGTGGTGCACCTGCTGCACTCCAGCATCCTACAGTTCCCGTCGGTGTCGTCGTGCCGTCAGTAAGCACGCAGGGCTGCAGGTGATGGTGTCTGCACGTTACGAAGCAAACGTGGGAGGCCTCAGAGAGGTGAAGTAACTTACACAGGTCATGCTGAGTCAGGAGTAGCAGCACAGGAGGTCGTGTTTCCTGGCTTGTGTTCTTGTTCCCAGATGAACCGCCTTCCTTTTTTCTCTCTCCTCCACCCCTCCGTCTCTTCTTGTTTCAAAATGCAGTACAGAATCTGGCTTGTGGGTCGGCCTTCTGGTCGGAAACTTGTTCTCCCTTAATGCTCTTTTTGATTCTTCTCTTCACACTTGAATCTCTTAACATTTTGTAGTGTTTTCTGTTCTTGGGATTTGTCTTTCAGTCCAGAAGTGAGTCTAATGATGCCCTAACCTTATTTTCATAGCACACGGCAGAGTATTTCACTCGGTTATTTGGCACGAAGCCACTTCATTCTGTTTAGCTATTAGCATTTCATCTAAAATGACATCTATTCTAGATGTAAAGATTCCAAGGGATAATGAATTCCCTGGATTTTGAAATGGTTTGTTTCTCTTGGATAAACTAAGTAGAGCTGCTCACATTTTTCATTATAAAGCGTGGTTTCCAGAGCTTGCATCATGACTGTAGTTCACTCCTTACTCACTTACAATTCTTTGGCGTTCTTCTAAATGCTGTATCTTGGGATTTTGGTGTGGTGATTCTGCAATAGTGTGTTTAGAGCCATTTCTGCACTCTGTGTGCTTGGAAAGTGGTTCCTGGTAAGAGATGAGTAGTGCAACCCTGTAACCTGCACAGCCCAAACCTGAGTATCGCTGTTTGTTCACCTATCACGTTCCTTTCTGAGAGAGACTTACCTTCCTGGCTCCTAAATCCCTGAGGGGTTTTTTAAACGCAATTAAACCTAACAGATCTGTCATCTCCTGTCTTCCTTCTTCACTGATGATTGGGGCCTTATTTATATAAGAAGCCCCAACCAAGCTAGGCGTTGTGTAACTGTACAAACAAAAATGTTCCTGGTCTACAAAGCCTACAAGAAATGGATGGAGCAGGCAGGCAGGCAGGCCATACCGTCCCAGGGAATGAGATAATTACCAGATGCGAGGAGGTAATCTCAACTAAGCTGTCTGACAGCACTGATACTTCACTTCAGCATTGATTCAATGCAAAGAAAATTTACTTTTTCCCTCCCTGGTGAGGGTTCTGAAGCTCAGCCTGTATTTCGTGCTCAGCCACTTCTGCTCAGTGGTTGCCAAATCTGCGTTGGTCTGAATGGGTGAGGCTGCTCCTGGGTTAGTGGTGGAGGTGCAGGAGTGAGCTGAGCAGAGTGACCTCAGAGCTGCCTTACTGCCACTGGCACACAGCACTTGGGCTTGTGCACTGGAAATTGAATTGAACTGAATTCACTCAGCAATGAGAGAGAAAGAAGCCAGCTGCAAGGTTCTTTCTGGGCCCTTCGTTAGGCTGTACACCACCTTCTGTAAGCTGCTTTAGCCGGGGGAATGGTTTAGGGCTGGATAGTAACAGCAGTAGTCACGAGATGGTGCTGCTGAGATGGCCGGGAGCCTCGCAGGCTGGCTAGCACAGCTCCCAGCTCCCTTCTTTGTGTGTGGTGCTGCCTTAGGAGATGGTCAGCCCCTTTCCCTTTCAGTTTTGCTGGCAGGAGAAATGCAAAGGTACCTGTGACAACACTGAAATACCTGCTCACATGTCGGTAGCCTCATCAGGGCTTAAAGCGTGCATTCAAATGTTTTCTTGACTAACAGCCTCTATTTCCTAACTGCTGTGGTGGGCATGTCAGTACATCTCATTCATACAAGGAAAGCGTGTGGGTGTGCAGTTGCAGAAGGCTTTTCAACAATCCTCTTCAATGCAATGCTGTGCACGTGTGCTCGCTCTGTTCCAGCTGATGTTCACTGCTTGGGACGATCCCTCAGTGCGTGCCCAGCCGTCAGGGTGTGCAGTAAGGAAATGTCCAAGACTAGCCTTAGAGAAAAGACTCTTGGTGAGCACAGTGGTGTTCTGGTGGAGTGGCAAGGAAAGAGGGCAGGAACAGCAGCAGAAATATGTGCTGGCAGCAAACTTCTGGACTGAGGTTCTTGGTGAGAACATCCTTGTACGAGGTCTCAGAGGTACTGTGCTCTGCTTTCATCAGTGAAGAAAGCCGCCAAGATTCATGTGAGTTCCTCGCGTGCTTTACACCGTTCCTGTGCCTGAGTAAAGAGGGTGCAAGTTGTAGATACAAGCAAATAATTTGGGGGAAAGAAAAGTCTCTTGCCTAACCTCTTCTGGTTTCATGCTTAAGAGCAAAAATGAAGTACAGAAGCTCTTAATGAATTAACGTGCTGCCCAAATCCCTTAATCTTTCATCTTGACTGTCACTCGGTTGACACATTGCAGCAGGCCAGAACCTGAACCAGGAACCTCTGTCTGGTGCCACTGTCAGGCCCTGGAGACTCACCATATCCACTTGGCTTGGGCTCACGCGCTCCAGGAGTCACTTCTCGGTTTGGTGCCAATGTTCCTGCTTTCTTAGTTTCTAGAAACTGAGCTCAGAAGGGCTGGGTTCTCACTCCACCTGATGGGGGGAAAAGAAGCTGCAAGTCCTTGGGGTGTATGGTAGGAAGGCTCTTTTTTTAGCTCTTCCACGAAAAACCATGGGGCCAGTTGGTTAGATCCTGGGCATCTGCATTAAATATGTGTGGCAGGGCATGCCTGGAGTTGTAGGAGCAATGCGTCGATGACTGGTGCTTTGGTGGAAGTGTGCTGGTGGCCAGTGGGTGTGCACAAGGAGGACCTGTCGGGCGTAAATAACAGATGCGAGAGGCAGATGTGGTCGGGGACTGCTTTTCGGTGGGTGCTGCTTGCGGGAGAGCGAGGATGAGCATCAACAGCAACTTTTTAAGAGAAAACTTCCACAGCAGGGCATTAGCCTATGTCAGATCCCAATGGCCCTTCACAGGGACTTAGTAGGGTAAGCATTCTGCGGCACTGGCAGAGCTGTGGAGCTTTCAGACGGCTGAGAACATGAGGAAAGGGCCAGGGTCTCTCTGAGTGTTTCACAGACACGCACTTAATTATTTCGAGCTTTGCCATGACTTGCAAGACTTGAGCCTTCAAGGTCAGCGTTCTATATTAAACGTGGCTGCAGTAAGGTATGGCTTCTGCCCTTTGGCTGACAGCAAGCCGCAGGGGTAGCTCAGGTTATGGTCAGGGAAACAAGCCTTGGTGAGGTGAACAAGCACTTCAGGAAGCGTGCTGAAACACAGGGTTTGGTTTTAAAATATATACATGGATGTTGCAGAAAAGGTGACAGTTCACGGTCCCAGTACTTCCTTGAGAATAAGCCCCTGGTAGAGCATGTCCTCTGCTGGAGGAGTTCATGCGTATTTCCATGTGTTTCTTGGATTGTGATCTTTGGAATGCCCATGGGAGGATTTGAGAGATGCATAGGAACTTGGCGGGAGTTGGAGGCTGAGATGAGTTTTAGGGTTGGCAAGTTTTCTTCTTCCAAAAAACAGCATTGTGAGTTTGTTCTTGTGTTAGGCAGGTATGCTGCAGGTTTGTGATATTAGAGCTGTCATTGTGGGACTGTGCTGAAATCCCATGTCCTGTGAGAGTATCCGCAGCTAAAGCTGTTTTGTTGTTGTCATGTCAGCGCCTGCTAAAATCATCCCTTTTCTTAGCCCACCAGCAGGCTTTTTTCCTATAGAAATTCCATGCAACAGTCCTGTGGCAGCTTTTTCAATGTTACGATGATGCTCCCTGTGCAAATAGCACTGTGTCTCAGGGCATGGATATTGAACTGTCTTTTGAACTGTCTTGGGGGTGAACAGAGCAGTTTGGGGACCTTGTGCTGCAGCTGCCAAGGCTGCAGCTAATCCTCATAACAGTTTTCTGGCTTCTAAGCCAATATGCTCACAAATGCAACTGTTTTTATCAAAAAGAAATGAGGAAAAAAAAAAAAAGAAAAAAAGATGACTCCACTGTTTCTTCCTATGTGTTTTCTAACAGCCCAAATGCTGCCAGCAGCCGGGATGGACTGGACAATGAAACAGGAACAGAGTCGGTTATTAGCCACCGGCGAGACAGACATCGACGGAGGAATAGAGAAGGGCATGAGGATGGTGAGTCCTATGTCATTTTTCCCCTTTTTCTTTATTTTTTGTATGTTAAGCTTTCAGTGCAGCAACTACTTCTGCATGGGTACTGCAGAAGAGAAGTGTGTATACATTTCTGCATACTTTCAGGGACCATTATTATTATTTTAATGGAAGAATTTGATAATTGCTTTGAGACACTTTGAAGTTCAGCATTTGCTAAGAGGTCTGGATAACCTGCAGTCAAGTGGCAGGGAGATTCTTTTTGACAATATACAGAACTTCCTGTAGTATTAGAAGACAATTAGCCTGGAGATGAATAACAACTTAGCCAGTGTGAGCTCTGTACCATCATGGCTAGACAGCCTTATTCAAGTTTGCTCACTTAAAGGAAGAACATAGCACCTGTACGATGTGTTGGGAGTTGGAGGGGCTTAGTCTTAGTATTTTAGCATTGCAAGGTCTGAGCCCAAATCCTCTGAAATAATTTCTGTCGACTTCTCTAGGCTTGGATCAGCAGTAGTGTTTTTTGCTGGTATAACTACAGCACGTTGGCTGAAGATCCTTTTTTTAAACATATGTGCAGCCAAAGCACACACATAAACTACAGAACTTCATCTCTTGCCTCTAGTCTGTACATCAAAGTAAGCTTGTTTGTTCATTTGTTGCCAGACAAGAATTTCCAGGCTTAATTAAGAATTAATAGATGCCACCCATTGAGTCTAAAACGGTCCAGAATATGGAATACTTGGGCCCAAGAGATGCCATCACAGCCTTTATTCACAGCTCCACCCACTGAAGTAATTGCCTCCAGTTAGAAAAGCAGAAGTCGCCTATATGCTGTGTGCTAGAAGCAGGTGTCTTTCTGCTCCTTTAACCCTTCCAGCCTGTAAGTGACTCAGGGTGAATGAAAATTACTCAAATAGTGGGTGGAGCAGAGAGCTGTCGGCATGGTATTGACTGCAGATTCCTGTGGGAATCACAAAAAGAGGGAGAATCTTTTAATAGTGTTGTGGCAAAAGCTTATTACTGGAAGAATGTTAAAAGGTGATTTTTTTTTTTAACATTGGTTTGTTGCCTGCCTCCTTTCTCGCTTCCTCCCACTCTTCTTAGAAGTGCCTTTGTGAGCCTGATAAAAGGGAAGCGTAGCCAGACAGACTTCTTGGTCTCGTTTTTTCTTCCCTCTACCCCTGGTTGTTCTCCCTCATTCTGCATTCCAGAAGAAGAGAAGGAAAGTGCTGGGATCCTCCCTAGGTTGTCTGCCTCCTTTTCTTTTTTTTTTTTTTTTTTTTTCATCTGTCTGTCTAAAATGCAGGATTTCTGGATATATTCCTGTACGCTTTGATCTCTTAGGTTCTGTAGCTCATTGTGCTGAAAAGAAAGCGACTCAGCCAAATGTCCCTGTGAAAGGATGCTCTTGTCTTGACCTCCTGTGCATTATGATTCCTGCGTGTTACACTCAGTTCAGGCCTGGAATCTTACAGGAAAAATATGTCGAAGTTTCTACAGAACGTGATTCCATTGTAGAATCAGGTTATGTCAATCTACCTCAAGAACATTGGCCATGTTTGCTATAGGCTGTCTTAGAAGTTGTTACGGTTAATTTCTAGCTCTCTGTGCAGGGTTTCTTTTTGTTAGAGGCTTAATCCTTTAAGGTGCTGAGTTACACTTGACATTGCTGATTGCCCTTCGTTCCTGCTCTGGCTCTTCTGTGCTCATTCAGTGTATGGCAGCGCGAAGCCCCAAGGGCTGCTCACCAAAGAGCTAAAAATACCCTCGTCTTCACATCTGCCTACCTGTCTGAAGTGCATTATCCTTTGCATTCGTGTGTGTCCCTCCCGCCCTTGCTAGCTTGATGTGGCCAGAGCACGTGTTGAAGGCTGCCTGTGGCTTCGGTGAGTGGCTCTGTGTTATTACAGCTGAAACCGGCTTCAGCTTCAGGAGAGGCAGCTGAGAGATCGTGCACCTCTCTGCTCGGTTTTGGAAGATGCTTCTGCTTTCTTCTGCTCTAGGGAACATTCCCTGGGCTTATCAATGTCTCTTTTGACTGTGTGGGTCTCTGAGTGGAGAGGAGCTGCAAGGAACCCAGCTGTCTGGGTTTGTGAGGCTCTGGGCAAACAGTTCCTGTTCTACCTCAGTCCACGTGTGTGCTTTTTGGTCTCAGTGAGACCTGCACACTGGGACTTCAACCTGTGCTCTTATTTACCAAAACTCATATTTCACACTAACTTACTCTGTGATAATTCTTGGTGCTGAAATAGGGGCCTGCATCTTCAGAGGGTTTGGGAAACCTTAACTGGTTACTAAATGGTCGTTGCCAACCCCTTAGGAGACAGATGGATTGGAAAATTTGCCAGATTTACTGATGGTATGGAGTTTATGTTAGGTTTTTATCCTGCTCAAGCTAATGTATGTTCTGCCATGGACACTTATGGCAGCAGAGCTGGTTGTTGGATGGCTGGGCTAGGGCCATAATGTTGATTGCTTTCATGACATTGCTGTGGCACAGGAGTTCGTGGCTTCCAGCAGCCTGAAACCAGTGCATGCTTTTCCCTTTAGCTACAAATGGGATAAAATTTCCTCCTTTTCCTGTCAGTCTAAGCTGTGCTCAGGCAAGAACATGTCACTCAGTTATGCAAACATTACCTGTTCTCAGAACAATTTAAGCCTCTCATCTGAAGCAAGCTATCCATATGAGCTGAGTTTTGTTAGCATGCATAAAGCAAGGACAACTGCTGTATCATTTTGGTCCCATGAAATGTATTTTTTAATGTCCATAATGTTTCTGTGGTTGTAATAAGATTTTATTTAAAAACCAAAGCCAACCAGTGTGTTATTTTCAGTTGAAAGCACATCTCCAGAATGCATAGTTCAGCACTTGTATCCTGACTGCCACTTAAATAAAATTAGAAGTGGGATACCCTTATCATGGAGAAGGAGTTTAAGGCCTCATTATAACAAAGGTCATATATAAGCAGAGTTTTTCTTTTTGTGAGTCTTCATGTCTTCTTTGCATGGAGCACAGTCGGATGTAAAATGGGGAAACAGCGACAGGAAAAGGGGGACAAAGGTGGGGGGGGCAGCGAGGTTGTGACACCTGGTTCACAGCCAGTTTCAGGGGCAGGAGCTGCGTGCATCGCTTGTCGTTATGCAATAGTGGTAAATCCTCCTTTCCCTGCAGAAAGAAGGAAATGCAGTTTGTCTGTTTGATCTCGTCCTGTAGAGGCTTGCTGAAGTAACACCAAAATTACAGCTCTAATAATTCATAGAGAGGTAGGATGAGTGATCTTCATTGGGGCACTGCATTACTCACGGGTTTGTTCCAGGGCTATTAATTATGCAGAGTAGCCAAGACGTATGTACAGTGCTGTCAGCTACAGCACCATGTCGTGTTCCTAACTGAGCTCGTTATTGGTGTAAGGGGAATGACAAACAATTCCCCATCCACTGCACAGCTCCGTCAGGAGTAGATAGAGTTTCTTCAGTGTGTAACTGGTAGCAAACCCACTTGTTCATCCCTTTTCTGTAAATTTTAGGAAATCGTTCTCTGCTAATGGGAACACAAACGGTTAATGAGGTCATATATGCAGAGCACACTTACTCTTGTACATGGGTATTCAGTAAGGCTGGGGAAACAGTGAAGGATCAGCAAGCAGAGGTGTAAGTTTTTTTCCAGTGAATTACCTACATTTTAATTTGCTGTATTATTCTCATTTTTCAAGCATGAGGTTTCTCCCCAAGAGTGCAAGAGGAAAGAGTTTTAGCTCTGATCCTACTGTTCTATTCTTAACGAGGTTAATAATGCAAACTAGCTGAGAAGGATGAGCTGTGTCAGGTGAGCATGGACAAAGTTACCCTGTGTGTGTGTATATATATATATATATATATATGTATGTATATATATTTTAAAGCATAATGGTGATTAAGCTGTGGAGGCTACATGTGCAGAGAAGTGATTTTTTTTTTTTTTTTTGGAGAGACTTTGTATCCAAAGGGGCTTTTGTCCAAGCTGGGAATATGTCTTTTCCTGATCACCTTTCACATTAATTAGTAGCAAAACAATCCTTGGCATTAGCTTCAAATAAAATTAGGCTGAAAGGGCTGAGCTGTCAATATGTCAGGGCTCCACTTTCTCTCTTAAAACAACAAGAGTCCGTGTTGCTTTGGAAAGTTGACAACGTCCTATTAAGTGAAAGGAGAGTGAGGATCTTAATTAGGAACGTGGGAGGTCTGCCTGGCACATGTTCTGGGGACCCCTCACTGACTGGAACAAAGCTCCCCCGACCATTTCCTGAGGAGGAGTGGGAAAAGGGACCGTGGAAGTTCTAATTAGGGAGGTAATTAAGGGACAAGTTTTCTTTGGCATTGGAGAATGTTTTACAGCTACTGCTTGTTTTTTTTTTAACAAGTCTGCAGATGTCAAGTGTCGACACTGGTGTTTCAACACTGAGTTTGCTGTGTGGTGAACTGAACTACTGTGCAGCCAGCTGAAAGACGCTGGGCAGGGACATGTGCTTTGGGAAGCTCCTGATGTGCGGATCCCCAAACATTTGGGAGGAGGAGCGGTTCCTGCTACAGTATGTGTGTACCATACCGTGGTAAAGGACTGCACCTACCAAACAGTTGCAATGGGAACTTGAACAGTGCTAGCTCAACATAAGGATTTCTCAGCAGTTGTTTCTCCGTAAAGACTCTGCACAGATCGGGTTGCAAGTCTTCGTTAACAAAGTGGTAACACGTTTCACGTTAATAATTGGTAAAGACTCTCTGTATTGGTGAGGATCGGAAGCTCTGTTGTTTTTTGTCTTAACTGTGAGCTTGGCTATGACTTCCTCCTGAAACACTCTCACCTTTGTTCTTTGCAGGATTACGGAGCCCTCTTTACAGCTTCCTTAAGCAGATGCTGCTCCACTGTTTCCCGCTTTCAAAGCTTGTTTGATTTTGTACTTTGATGTGCTTTTGTCCCTCAGGCAGGACCAACTTTGCTGTTGATAAAAGTCAAGGAGGGCATACTTTAACCTCCTAGGCTATGCTTTATTCTAATCTCTGTGACACACTGAAAGGCTTTTGTCAGACAGTCTCAATGGACTCTGTCATCCCCTAATGAAGAAACAGGAGCAGGAGGTCAACAGGGCAGAAAGTCCCTGGTTATTAGTGGGACAGGCATTGAACCAGAGCAGAGAATGAGTCTTGTTTAGACTATGGACGTGGATACCTGGGAGTACTTTGTGAGTAAAACACACAATCATGGTTCATGAAAGTAGTTATTGAAGTATAATAACTGACCCCCACACCCCGAACAGCGTTGGCTAAATTAGAAAAAAACTTAGAAAAGGGATTTTTTATTGGCTAGACAGATTTCAGAAACTTTATGGATTTAAATATGCACCTGAGTTACGCAGGAAAACTTTTCCTATGAATTCAAAACTATCTGGTGCTGTTTGGGAGGTGTAAAACATTGATACTGAAGTGTTTGCATACTGGTAAAGCCACTTTCATCTATTGGAGCTGTGTATAGGAGCTTTTCTATGCAAGAAATTCTAGGTCAAACAGGAAATAGGTGAAGAGGAAGCCTTCTGTTTTGTTTTGTTGAACATTTAACAGAGAAGATACAGCTGGAAAAAGGAAATGGAAAAATGTAAACAGTACAGTGAAATCGTCTGATATAATGTATAAGCCAGGGGTGTTTTAGTTTGAATATCTAGAAGTATGGATGTTGTTCTCAACTATCAGTGCCCCTTCAGATGCGCAGAATGAGACTAAAAGCCCTTCTTTTACATCGCAGCTGTTCGCCCCTTCCAGTTCCAGCTGCATCCAGCTGTGCACTGGCTTTTAGGGAGGCAAGGGAGTGAACCTTTTAGGGTGCTCAGAGAACAATTCCCTTCTATTTTTGGTTTATAGCAGATGATAACGAGACGAGTCATAAACTGAAGTTTTAATTTACCCAGGCAGGCCAACACATTGCTAATCAGAAGCTTTTAAAGGTGTATGTTTATATTATGAATATATTTAATAATTATAATAACATACGACTAATATAGTAAATTTATATTTGATAAAAGAAATCACTACAGGAAGTTTAAGTGTTAAAGAGGGAAAAGGGAGGGAAGCTGTGTTTAGTTACAGGCCTTTTCTTTGAATCTCTGTAGTGGGACGAGGTTTGGCTGCCTGGATGTGGCATCCAGGAAAGAATTCGCACATCCAGATACTTGGGAACTGACACCTTGCTTCCTTTAGCCAAAAATTAGGGATTGAAGGTCCTTCAACGTCTCATTCTGTTAGCAGTGTTTTGGCTGTTGCTTTTGCTGTTTGGAAAGGACTTAAAGGTACCAACAAGCTTCTGCTGATGCAGTGTTCGGGTCTGACTTCAGCACTTCAGGTGCAGCCCTGCTGCCAGCAGCAAAATCACATTTCGGATCCAGTCATGGCAGGCAGACAAAATGCTTATGTTACTGCCATCATCCATCCAGCTCAGCCTGTCTGTGCCTTTCACTGTCTTTGTACCAGTGCTTATGAGGACTGTGTAAAATGGTCTCATGGCGGCCTGCAGCTCCCTCACGAGGGGAGCGGAGGGGCAGGCACTGAGCTCTGCTCTCTGGGGACAGTGACAGGACTCGAGGGAACGGCATGGAGCTGGGACAGGGGAGGGTCAGGCTGGGTGTTAGGAAAAGGTTCTGCACCCAGAGGGTGGTCGGGCACTTCAACAGGCTCCCCGGGGACATGGTCTCGGCCCTGAGCGTGCCAGAGTTCAAAAAGTGTTTGGACAGCGCTCTCAGACACATGGTTAGATTTTTGCGGGGTCCTGCGTGGAGCCAGGAGTTGGACTCGATGCTCCTTGTGGCTCCCTTCCAGCTGGGGGTGTTCTATCATTCCACAATTGCTTCTGCTAGATGCAATTTGTCGCAAGCTACTCCAGGAGCAGCTGCAGCCTGCCCAAGCCCCAGAGGAATTCATCCCCCGCAGGAGCACTTTGTCTCCGCGGGTGGTTTTCCAGCAGACCTCTGAACCGGCCGCCACTTGATAAGCGCCTGCGTGGCGCTGATGTGACCCCAGGCACCACCACAGCAGCACCCCCACGGCCTGCTCTGCCGCCAGCGGCCGCCCTGAGGGAGATCGCCCACAGGGAGGGCAAGAGGTGGCTGCCATCAGGGGCCGTGAGGGCTGAGTGACGAGCTACAGGGCAGAAACGGGGCTGCTACTGCCTGAAAGCCTGAGGAAATGCTCTGACGGTGAGGGGAGGATGAGAGCGTTGCTGTGCATCTCTGTAGACGGGTCATGGTCTGAGGGAAAAACAGGGGAAAGAAGATTGCTTCGACGTTAGATGGGGATTTTCCTCAGGAGGAGAAGGTATGCTTTCAACTTGCTTTTCCATATGAGGCATTTAAACTTCATGGAGTCCTATTAAAAAGCACTGCTTCATTCTTGCCTGAGCGAGAAAGCGATCTGTGACCCTAGGAGAGTCTGATCGTGTGGCGAAAACATCCCGGGTGAAGTTAGAGGGTTCTTAATCTCTGAAGAGCTTGGATCAAAACCTTGGAATAGTTTGGTAAATGTTTTAAATTTAGCATCTGAGGTGCTGTGTAGTAATACCACACAGGAATGTTGAGACCGTTGTAGTATTAAACCTCACTGCCATTAATGAAGCTGAAAGCAAGCACTAATACCATCACCATACATTTGTCTGAGTTCCCTGGGCCTGTGAGGAGCACCTGGTGAGACGGGCTGGCAGAAAGAGCCCAGGGAGAGGGCAGTGAAAAAGGTGTGTGACAAAATTGCAATATCCCTTGCAAGGACCATCCTTTTAAGTGTCCTGTCTTAATGAATTCATGACATACTGCATTTTATCTGTGTTTGTTCTGAAAACCCAGTCAAAGAATGTGAATGTCACAAGTGGTGTCACCAGCTGATGAGGCCACTGGAACGAGTCAGATGCTATCCAAAAGCACAGCCCTGCGTGTCTTGCTGTAGGTATTCACATTCAGCTCAAGTGGAGTTCCTAAGCAAGCAGTCAGTGCCCTTATTTTGTGTGGTGAAACTGAGGTACTCAGTATAAAAATGACCTAATGCACACTGGATCTAAACAAAATCTGAAAGTTTGGGTGATTATTACTACATTTAGGGAGTTTATGTCCATATTAATGTATTGCAGCATTGATAAGATCCCCAGATGGATGCTTCCCAGTCTCCTGAATTTGGATCCTGCCATATGGAACCCACTGCGGTGGAGCCTTCCCTGGGATTCATAGGCTGCAGCACTGCCTCCATCCTTGACCTTTTGGGCACAACCTTTGCACAGAAATCTTTGCACAGAAATGGGACCTTGCATCTCTGTTGCCTGAGGCTCTCAGGACTGGTGCTGGCATTCACTGCTGAGTGAATTTTGAGGCACACTTTGCAGCATTCCAGCCATGTGAGTCCTCAGAGTTAATAGTGCATCCCTTGGGGACAGCCAGGCATTCAGACCTACCCGATATACAGGCCATGGCATTGTTTCACACTGCAATTTTGGCGTTCTTTGCCTGACACAGGAAATGTGCAGGCTGAGGGGAACATAGCCATGGATGCCATTTCCACGCCCTGGCTCTCTTGGTATTCATGATTATTCTTTTGATGCTGGAAAATCCTCATTAAGCACTAAGCATCACTTGCCTTAAATTTTTTCTGTTGCTTTAGTTGAGAAGCAAAAGAATGAAAGTTCAGCGTTTTCACTGCCAGATGTAGATTATCTAGCAGAGCAACACTGTCCTACAGAGGTACTGCTATTTCACTGGAAGGTGATGTACTAAAGAAAACACTTTGGGTGTTCGCACAGCCTGTTTGAGGTAGCATTCAGCTGGTTAAAAATTCTGTCTGGTCTTAAAATTGTCCTCTGCGTGAAAATTTGCCCTTGAGAACTAACAAGTGTGGAACGTCAATGTGGACCATTAATTCTTCATAGTGGTGTGAACAGATCACGTTTATGTCTGGGATAAATTATTTGCCTGATAGTGAATGAGGAAGGTGTTGGAGACTCCATATGAGACATCAGCAGTCCCAGTCCGACTGACAGGAACACAAGTCAGAGCTCCAAGAGCTCTATTCCAGCTCTTATTTCTTATAAGAAATGCTGATTAAAACAATACTATAGAGTCAGAAAGCTTATATGTGAGCCCGATGCTAGGCAGTCAGAGCTGGGTGACAGCTGAATTACTTTATTCCTCAGTGGCATAAATATAAATTTTGAATAAAGTTTGCTTAGAGGCAGCATGAGAATAGTCTTTTTAGGATGCTAGCAGGAAATAAATTCAGATTTGGAGTTTGGAAGCTTCTTACTCATAGTGAAACACCAGACAGCAGGTGTCCAGTGGTTTGGAACATGGAAAACAAATCTCCTGTGCAAATCATCTGACTTACAGACAGAATTTCATCTACTGGATGTATTTGGCAATGGACTCTGAATTGCAAATTCAATAAAGCAGCAATCTGCTCACGGACAGTTAAGGACAAAACATTTCCTGATAAGGTGACCCACGAGGGGTGAGATGTGACACATTGAGGATGTCCTAGTTTGGACATCTGTGATGGGGGAGACAGCACTGGCCATTTCCAGTGGGCCCTTGAGACAACCGCCTGCTGATGAGCAGAGGTGCCCCCCCATGCCTCGCTGCTGCATAAATAGAGAATAGTTTTGTGGAAAAAAATTACAAACATGCTGGCAACTTTCTTTCTGGGTTGCATGTCTGATAATGATCAAAGCCAAATATAAATAAAGTATCTGTGATGATAGAAGCATGCTGCCTAAGAAGTTGTTCTGAAGTACCTTATGCACGTGGAATGGTTTCTGTGCTGCTTGGCGTACTCATACCAAGCTCAAATTGTGTTGTCTGCTGCTTTTCCAGGATCTTTGTGTGTACCTTTCTTTTGACATCAAGTGCTCAAGGCCAATCTAATTCATTTTCTAGCACTGTTAGTGTACTCGTTCATGCCTGTTACTTCTGCCTTTATCTGTTTATGGCATGCCCACGAACTGAGCCATAGGCAAAGGAAAAAGTTAGGAAAAAGGAAGGTAGGCAGGCAGGCCAGGGTGCTGGATCCAGCAGTTGAATGAAATCAGGTGCTGCAAAGAGCTTGGTTTCTGCATCAGGATCCTCCTGCAGAGTTGGCTGCAACTCACAGTATGACTTCAGTGCTACTCGCAGTGCTGTTCCGTTTCTTCCTTGCTCTTCCTCTTTGCCTGGTAATACTCCATTTATTTCCTTTTCACAGTCCCTCGGATCAATGGCCATCCCAAACTGGACAGACATCGCGAGCACCCTCCTGGTTATGACAGCTCTTCTACCATGATGAGTAGTGAGCTGGAATCCAGCAGCTTCATTGACTCCGATGATGATGACAACACAAGCAGGTAGGGCATTGCCGTAGTGACTGAGCTCTTAAATACTGTTTGTGTCTGTTTCCCAGCCGCTAGACCGTGTATCTGGGCCTTTCTGAACATGCTGACTGGCAAGATGAAAAGAATTACGTATTTTTTTCCATTTTTTTAAATTTTATTTTCCTGCTAGGTATGATTTGAGGACTGCTAATTCATCAGTAACATGTTGAATATAATCACTGCTCCAAGAAAAAAAGCTAACTTACTGGGATCCCTATCCAAGCTGCCAACAGGCGCAGTTCCAATTAAGAGAAAAGTTCTGTTCCTGTTACTTTTCTTTCCTTTTAATAGCAAGAACGATTACATTTTAAAATCAAAGCACTATGCAACTGTCTACCTATTTGTGAAGTAATGATGTGAGTATTGTAACAAAATACCTTCATCGTGGATTCCGAATAAGTATGTACTTAACTAAAGCAGAATTGTAAAGGAATTCCTATATAATTGCATAGTCTGAGATCTGTGAGCTGTAGAGGAATTCATCAAAGCTAATGCTATTGCAAAGGCAGTCTGTGATGCCACATATTTATGACTTCTTAATTATTTTCTTCTTTTCATGCAAACAAATAGTGTGGTGAATTATTCCTTCTTTTTTGAAAAAAAAAAAAAGTCCTCTACATTTCAAGACATCCTTGTTAATTTTTAAAGAATACTTTTGTTCTTTAAAATGAGCCAATACGTTATTCAGATTCAAAATACAAATTTTTAAAAATGCAAAATCAGTCAAAACTAAGGCTGTTCATTTTCCTGGCCTCAGTGACAGCATTCTCTAAATACTGTCCTTAGAGTTGTTAAAGCATCCCATTCAGCCAGATGGGCTATGAAAACCCCTTACAGACCTCTATGAACTGTCAAACGTTACAGATCTGGTGGTTTTTAACTACAGATGTCTATGAACAAAAAAGGTGCAACATGATATTCTTAAATTTTAGGTAGAAGGGAAATAAATAGCAAAGAGCAACTAGTCCTGGAGATATTTAAACATTTGCCTTGTTTACAAACAGCTGAGTGGCTTACTGAACTCAGTGGATCTACTTGGTCTTGCAGTTAGTCATGGCTTAAATGCCTGTTGAGGAACAGCAGTTCCTTCAACCTCTGCTCCAAGGCTGGGTGTTCCAAAGGGTTGAAAAGGTAACTAAATGAATGTTTAAGATTTGGTTCAGAATTAGGTTTCAGAACTTATTTTGTAGTTACGGTGAAGTTGCCAACACTTGAAGACACAGAAAGTCAGTTGTCTGGGTGCTTTGTAGTTCACGTGGATATTTATATGCATAAAGGGTTGGCAAGATCAGTAATTAATGGGAATGCACTCCGAGCCTTCCCAAAGCCTTTAGGGCTTTTAACTCCCCCTATTTTGAAAAAAAAAAAAAAAAAAAGGCAAAACACAAAACAGCACAAACCCAACAACAACCCTGCAGGTGATTTTGCTTTTTCATCAATAAATGAATCATTTCCGTGGCAGCAAGATATGCAGTGGGGCAGGGTTAGCACAGTCAGGGTGGCCACTGAAGTGTATCGTCTTGGACCCAGCTAAATCTTTCTGTCTGTATGAATAACAAAAAGCTTCCTGCGTCTGACCTGTGAAGAAAGAGACTCTTCGAAGCTGCTGCGGAGGCCTTTTCCTTTCTAGGCTAGGGCAGAAGCTCTTGGCACCCAGAATAGCTGCCAGGCCAGCTAGTCAGGAAGAGCAGCTAAATGGAATGCTCCGAGGTATGCTGTTGTGTTACACCGATGATGTTCCTGAGCAGATGAGAGATTGTGCTGGCAGGGAGAAGTTTTCTTTAGAGGCAAATCCAGCCAAATAGAAAATCGAGCATGCTCCAGATCTGCTGGAGACACGGAGGCCTGGGGAAAACAAGGTTGAAGGGGGTAAGTTTGTTTACTAACAGCCGATGAACTTTAGGGTCAGGACGTGCATTGTAAAGGAGGCTGTACACAGGGGAGGTCACTGAGAGAAATAAGCTGTGAAGGATGTTACTGCCTTAGAAGCAACGAGCTTGAGGATGCTTTTCTAATAGTGTGTGTTTGTCATTGTTGTGTTTTATTTTTATCTTGGAGCAGTGCAGCAGAGTGGGTTAAATTCTTGTCCAAGAAGCCCTGTGTGCACTAAGGGACATGTTTTGGTGATGGGACTCAGGGCGATGGTTGGACTTCATGATCCTGAAGGTGCTCTCCAACCTAAACAGTTCTCTCATTCATTTTCTTAGAGAGAAAGAACAATTTTTTGTTTCATTGACTCAATTTATTCTCAGATATTACAGGACAATACAGCTCTTCACATTCCTTTTGCTTCTCTGTGTTAAATTTCTACTTTTAAGCTGAGTTGTTTTTAACAAGATTTGTTTGACACATTTTACCTGTATGGCATGAGACATCCTACTTACAATACAGGCAAATCTCTTGTCAGAAATCCTCTAAGTATAGTGGCAGTTTAATTGTCTTCTCTAATTGTGGGAACAGAAACTGGGTGTTTTGATTAATCTTTTCTTTTGGGATGTAGGAAAAGAAACAAAATGTTTCTTCTTGAAAGGAATCATCCAAGGAACATGATTGCAATAATTTTATTTCCTTTGTCGTCAGAATATGCAATAATTGAATGTTAGTCTTATTTGCAGGCACTAGATGGTATTTTGAATACAGATTAATGTACGGAGCTTAAACTTTTCAGTCTCATTTCTGTTTTCTGTTAAGCAAATAAATGTCTAGCAAATGTGAAGTGAGGCAGGAGGATTATTGTCAGCAACTTGCAATTAGTGTTCTCAGTTCAATGTAACTAATGGAATTAACTGTGAAAAAATTTGCATTTATTTCTCATTTAAGAGATTAAAGTTAGTTCTTTTAAAGCTGTATGGATAAACTTTTTAACAAGTTATTTTTTTTTACATTTTGTCCTTCCTTTGGAATTGTTTTCAATAATCACAAGCAATAATCATTATTTCTGTTTTAAATCTTTCCTGTGGGACTTATTAGCCTTTGTGTTAGAAGTGTAGTTGGGGTTTTGGCCAGCTAGAGCAGGAAATTGGTGGTTATGATTCCAGATTTTTTGCATCCTTTTTTTTTCCCAAAATCTCAAATATACCTCCTTCTTCACTCTTCAGTTTGTAGAAATCATTCAGCGAAGCATTTGTTGAAACTGTTCTGTTCCTATCCGTTCCTGTCCCTCATTTCCACAACGTGCTATCCAGATAAAACTCATTGTCTGGAAAGTAGAGGGAGAATTTTGCCACTGGGTGAATTTCGTGATCTCCTGCTGCGGGCAGGTGTGACTTTCAGTATAGGTTTTCTCTCCATTTTCCTTCTCTACTCTGTGGAAATGGCAAACTTAGAATTGCTTTTTACAATAGGCAGTGTTAGCCAGAGGCATTACCCCTTTCAGGGACACAGTAATGAGAAACTGAATAAATGAAAAGATGTGTATGAATTTTAATGAAT
Organism: Cygnus olor; assembly: GCF_009769625.2. Lineage (NCBI taxonomy): Eukaryota > Metazoa > Chordata > Aves > Anseriformes > Anatidae > Cygnus > Cygnus olor. Next base: position 2,886,188 of record NC_049189.1, read on the forward strand.
CCTCTTTATCCACGGTAACCAGGAGAGGATTCCATTTTGAAAAAGTTGGGGACAGGCAGTGCTGCACACTCCTTAGGTGACACCACTGGGATAAACCCCATAAAATATGATACAGCAGTAGGCAAAATACGTGTGTAAGCAACAAAAACCAACTGCCTGGCTGCTGTGAGTGACTCCGAAGTGTGATTATAGTAGCCAGAAGGGCAGATAAAATTTTACGGTTTTGTCCTTTCTGTTATGAGCTAGCCCAGCTGTTTCTGAAACGAGTGACAAGTCTTGCTGTGTTGGGGGAAAGCGCAGGGCTTTCACACTCCTGTCTGCAGAGGGAACAGAGTCTGCGAGCAGAGGGTTTGTTTGCAGGTGGGAGCACTGAATTCATGCTCGAATCGGTGGAGGGCTGGCACTCCCGTCTCTCGTACAGCCTTTGAAGACATCTTGGTGCCTGGCTTGTGTTCAGGCAGGAAAGCTCCCCCAGTCTTGTGACTTTGTTTTTTGCTGCCCTTCTCAAAGAGCAAGCAGGTTCACTGGGATGAGGGCAGCACGCGTTGCCTTTCTTTAGATTCTCCATAATTGTTGTGTGCTGGAAAATTGTAGCTTAATCCTACCGGTACTGAGGTGATCTGGGAGAGAAGAGGAGGATAATGAAATCAGAGAGGAGATAGGAAGAGGGAGAATATTGGTAGTAAAATATAAGGGGGTTTTATGTCAGTCTTTGCCAGTACTTTCAAAAACAGTGGTGAATATTGAACAAGTCCGATTTTGGGAGCCCAGCATCTGAGAGACCTCTTTATTTTCCTCGTCAAAAAGGCTAGGTCTTAGAAACCAGGTGCTGTGAGCTGTTTCCATGGATGGAGAATTATCAAATCTTTGATCTCTTTTGAAAATCCCACCTCTTGGCTCCTTACATTATTTTGCCTTGCTGGGAGGGGAAAAAGGAGTGTGAGGTTAGCATGCCTGAAATACTTTTGTGAACTCAAAGAGAACGTCAAGATATTCACGCCCTCCAAGCAGTCTGTAATACTCAGCTGAGCATGTTTGACTAAAACATATGTACTTTATGCAAGCTGGGTTTCCCAGTGTGCTGGGGTTGTCATCTCAAGACAGCAAGCTCCTTTGCTGGTATCGGGTTTTGCTTGGGGTATTGTAGCATTCCTGCATGCAGCTAGGACTTTGAAGACAGGGACGTGGCAAGTGGGAAGAAGACTGGCACTGTTTTCTTTGTGCCAGTGCCAGTTCAAGTACTTACCTTGTATAGGGTTGGATTTTTTAAATCTTGGTTCATGGTGGAGCGTTACTTTGTCTCTTCTGCCATTCTTAACACAATAAACAGAGGAGAGGGGGATCTGTGGTGTTGCACCTCTGAAAGCTAGGCTTTGTTCCAGGCTTCTGAAATTAATTGGGGCAAATCCATTTATCTCATTCTGTGTCTTGGTCCACTACCTGTAAAATGAGAATAATTAACTTTCCTAACTCATGGGGAGAGAGAGCTTAAGGATATATGCGTAGGATGTGATATATTTGGGTTCTACACATCTGAAAAACCTTGGGGGGGGGGGGGGGGGGAAAGAAGAGGACCTGCAAAGTGAAGCATTCCCTATTCCTCTGTTACTAGTTGGAAGTAGCTGTTATCAAGTGCTACTTATTTCACCAAATTCAAGCCCCGGTGCCGTGTCCCTGTTAACAGGGTAGTCAGCAGCAGAAGAAAACAGCCCCGTGACAAGGCCCACATGAAACAGCATTAAGAGATTCTCCAGGTTGTCTGTTGAAATTAAAATCATTATTTAATGTGCACCTATTCTTACGGTGTGCATTTTTCTTTGGGCATGAGGTCAGGACCACCACTGAAGTAGCAGAAGATGGCCACCTCTGTCCTTTGGCTGGTCAAATCAGGGTGATAGATGCCTGTTGCAATGCAGGTTGTATTCAGTCTTGCTGCCAGAAAGAAGAAAGCTGGGAAATTACACTCTCTAATCCTTGTGTAGTTTAGCTGGTAACTTCTCTGTGCTCCTAGGAAGAGGCTAAGATACAGCACGTGCTGGGATTGAGCAGCAGTTGAGCAGCAAGCAGAGCAATGCATCGTAAGCTAGCTGTTGGTGTCTGAATTATTTCTCTCTTCTGTGTTTGTGGGAATCTGCCTGTTTTTGGCAGGGGGCAGCGAATCGCAAATGGCTCAGCTTTACAGAGTTGACATTTGCTCTGAATTTCCCTCAGGTTGAGTAGCTCCACTGAGCAAAGCACTTCGTCGCGGCTCATACGGAAGCATAAACGCAGGAGGAGGAAACAAAGGATGCGGCAGATTGACAGGGTAAGGCTGGCATCATCATTTTCCAAGAAGGTGAACCATGATTTTGAGTGTAGCGTGTGAATTAGGAAGGGATTCAGAACAGATCTGTGCCCAATTGAAGTCATTGGAAAGAATCGCTTTGGCTCCAGTCTACCCTGGACTAAATCTCTAAGGTTTGAAGTTCTGCAGCACTAGGTTCAAATTCTTTTTCTCCTCCCCCTTCCTCCTTTTACTGTGGTGTGGTCACGTTGCTTGTTGTCTCTTTCGAGCCCATTCTCTGCAGGACAACTTCCTTATGCTTCTGGCTGGTGTGGGCGAGGGGTTAACGCGAAGGTGTCTGCGGTCCTGTCCTAGACATCTGATGCACAAAGTGCTGAGACTGGCACCCTGCTGAAAGGAGAAACCCAAGTTTATAGGAAATTTCAAATCTTTTCTTGTCCTTTCCTGTGCTAGTCCCATGATAACAGGACAAGGGTGATTTAAATGACAGTTCGTAAAGTAGTTGCTTCATTCTCCTATAAATATCAGTCTTTACAGATTGGAGAATGAGTATGTATGTATTTTATCACTAGAACTGGAGTAGTAGTGAGGAAAAAGTATTGTAGAAGACAAGATAAACACATTTTTATTTTCTTGGGGGGAGGAGGTATTTGCTCACTTTCTGAAGGATCATGTGTTGCTCACTCTTTAGGGAGGAGCCTGTGGACGTAATAATTCACACTTCACTGGGCACTTAATGTTTGAATGTCTGCCTGTCAGTCATGTAGTCGGGATGCAGAAATGATTCAGTGTGAATTTCAGCTGAGAAACCTCAGTATAGGAACTTGCTTCGTGTGTTTTGTAAAGAACCCTTTGCAGAAAGTGTGGATTGTGTTCAGATTTTTTTTCCTTACAGATTCTAAACGAAGAATAATTTTGAGGAGTCCATAGAGGTTTCTGGAGGCCTTCCAGATGGAAACCTATTAATCAGTTCCCGATGAATTAGTCCTCAATAGTTATTTTTTTTGCCTTATTTTGAGCTATTTAAAACCTTGAGAATTTTCTGTTATATTTTGCAGTCATCCTCGTTCAGCAGCATCACTGATTCTACCATGTCCCTAAATATCATCACTGTCACACTCAACATGGGTAAGAGGATGAGCAATGTTTTTTTATGATGAATTTCAAGTGATACAGATATATTTTGTCATGGTGTAGTAGCCTTTGGAGCACATAGAAAGTTCCTTGATTTGAAAGAACTCCAGTCAAACTAAAGGGAATGGCAGCTGAAAGTTGCTAACTCTGTTGGGTGTGCCTGGGTTCCCAGTCCAGTACTGGATAATTGGGAGCTATTTGTACAAGCAGATCAGTTTTCTTCCCAAGAAGCCCAGGGAAGGAGCTGGAAATGTAGACCCAGGATATGGAGTTCTGCTTTTATTTCTAGGAACGGTAAGGGGTAAGATATTGCCCTTCTGTTCTTGCTCCTAACACTGAAGGTTTGCATTTCTGCAGCTCACAACTTTCATTGTTCAGCCAGTTAGAAAAGTGCAGGACTGTCAGTTCAGCACCTTTCAGTAGCACCAAATTTTTCCTTCCTCTTCTGAGGTGTGGAAAAACATTGCCTGATGCTGATCAGCTGCCTAATTTCTAAGTGTAGACACGTCTTTTCAATGTCGCTTCTCTTGCTAATTTTTTGAATGTAACTTTTCACTTTTTGTCTTGTAAGAAAAAATGATGGGTTTAGCAACCTTTCCCTGACCATGCCAGGCAGACTTATCCCAGTAGGGCAAACTGAGGTATTGTAAATCAAACGCAGCCCAGCTGATGTGTTGAGAGAAAGCAATGAACTGATTTTTCGGGACTGAAGTAACCTGGTGTTAGCTCTTCACTATCATTTCAGTCACCTTGTTTGCTTTTCTTCCCCCCCATCCTCCCCTTTTTGCCTGTATAGAAAAGTATAACTTCCTGGGAATCAGCATTGTAGGACAAAGCAATGACCGGGGTGATGGTGGCATATACATTGGCTCTATTATGAAAGGAGGGGCTGTGGCAGCAGACGGCCGAATTGAACCAGGAGACATGCTTCTGCAGGTTGGTCTGTGTCCAGAAATACGTGCTGCTCTCTTGTACGTTGGTGGCTTCAGCTCTGTCATCCCACCAGATCCATGGATTTAGTTAACCAGAATTCACCCATGCTCAGAGAAATGTGTCACAAAGACTGTTCTCACTTAAATGCATAAATCTTAGCGAACTCTGTTGGATAGTTGATGTTCTCTGAGAAGCAACATTTCTGCACTTGCTCAGGGGAATGGAAACAGTTAGAAGGCAAATAAGTTTGGAAACAAATAACTAGAATGTCTTTTGGGTTCCTGTTGCTAAGCCTGACCTCTGCTTTTTGCAACATTTCAGGTGAATGATGTCAATTTTGAGAACATGAGCAATGACGATGCAGTACGGGTTTTACGGGAAATAGTCTCCAAGCCAGGGTGAGCATATTACAAAATCTCTCGCTACTTATACTCCGTATACAGTTATTGGTGTTGGGCAAACCTCACAAATCAACATTTTGATCTGAATAAGCAGCCAATGTGATTGCTGATTTCAACTCTGAGCTTCTTAGTGTAAGTGATGGGTAGATGAGACTGGTTTCAATGTACCAGCCAAAACCAACACAAACTGGGAGTTGTCTGGTTTCAGTAGCACCATTTGTTCGTGTGATGAGAGTTTTAATATCTCAGGAGCTGATCATTTAACAGATTTCACCAGTAGTGCTCATGATATATGGAAAAACAGAAACTGATCTGATACTAGTCTGTGCTGAAAATACTTTGACAAGCATCTCAAAAGCCTTCTCAGAATGTACCTGACAACTGTTTGATAGGACTAAGTTGGTTTGAGAGAATTCACTGTGGTAGTCACAACTTCTTTGGGAAAGTTGAGAGTCACCCTTACCTGTTTTCTTTATTCCTAGACCTATCAGCCTAACGGTAGCCAAATGTTGGGACCCTACTCCCAGGAGTTATTTCACCATCCCCAGGGGTGAGTACATATTTATGCTCCTTGCTGAGTTCCTGTGGAGCCAGCAAGGTCTAGAACATTTTTCAGCAATTTTGGCATCTGATTTCCTTTCCCTACAAGTTCCATGCTTCTAATTTGAAGTTTGAATGTGGTGTTTGGTTGCTTTTTGTGTTAGGAGGCAGGGACTTAAGATAGTCTTTCTGAGGCTGCAGTGCCTGTATCCTTCTCAACTTAACCTTTTTATTGATAGAAGTTTGGGAGGAAAACTATACTTAGGTGTTAAAAAGCCTCATTTTGTCATGTATGCACTTGTAAGAAAGAATTTAAACGGAGTATTTTTAAAATCTGAGGCAAACAACGTTGTCTAATATGCATAAACACTCTTGAAAATTATCTAATTTGAAAATTCTGATTTAATAAATAGTTCAGTAGCTATAAAAGATCTGTGCTCATGTGACAAACACAGCTGCCTCCTGCTGGTGAGTGCTGTGCTCAAGATACTGAAGCCAGCTTGTTACCAGTCCTAAGATGCTGTGGGTAGCATCATCTACTGAAAGAATGCAATAGACTCCTGCAGACTTACAGGAACTCACTTGATGAAGTCTTCAGGAAAACCAGCATCAACAAAAGAAAAACCCACAAATCACATATTTCAGATTTGCTACAGGGAGAGCTTGTGTATCAGTTTGCCCTTTGTTTATTGAAGATATGCCCATTGTGACCCAAGGCAAATAGCTGTCATAGGGTAAATTGGTTGCATTAACGTGTGGGATATATTGAAGAAGCACCCGCCATAAGCAGAGCTCTTGTTTATCATTTCTGGTTTTAAGAATTATCTTACAAGGCAATGGAACAACAGCTACTGTAATTCAGAAGAAAAGTAATCCAGGATAAGGGGAAAATTCAGTTTTGTTTCCAGCTTTAAAAATGTCTTGCTTTGTGGATGTTCTTAAGGTCTGGGTGTAATTTTCATTCCTCTCTGATTCCAGTCTCTTCGAATGCTCTTTTCTATTTATTTTGCAAGATTATTCCAGTCCTGGAAAATTTCGTTATGGCTTCTGAAAACACTGAGAGGGGAATTCCATGATGCCTTATTTCTGCACATACAGAGCTCTATAGTTACCATTCTATTTCACCTACAGTAGAAGATTCACCCTTTGAGTGGTTGTTTTGGGTCCAAAGCTCTTAGAAGTAGGCAGAGACCTTCCTGTCTGCTGGGGCAGAACACTTGGTAGTACTTCACATCATAGCAAAATGAGAATCTCTCACTGTGCAGAATAACAGTGAAATATTATGACTGGACTGATAGCTTCTTTCCTACAAGTAAAAATATTTCCTGCATGGAAAAATACGACAGTTGCAGGAGCATGGCATGGTTACGTCCTGTGAGGCTGGTGCAGCAATTCCTAGATTAAACTTATTCTGCTGTCAAGGTGTTTTCTGTTCCCTTCAGCTGGGGCTGTCTCTGTTGTGAGAACGGAATGGCAAGGTCTTGGGCTCTCAAAAAACATTTGCTCTTACTAGGATTGTACTGTTTAGTGCAAATCTGATTCCATTTGCCTTTTTCTCCCTGTTTTGCAGCTGAACCAGTGAGGCCAATTGACCCTGCAGCGTGGATCTCTCATACCACAGCCATGACGGGAGCGTACCCCCGTTACGGTATGAGCCCCTCCATGAGCATCACCACATCTACCAGCTCCTCACTAACAAGCTCAATTCCCGATTCGGAAAGTAAGTCACACTGCGGCCAGCACAGGGCAGGCGTCTTCTGCTCGGGGCCAGCAGTGCAGAGCTGTGTGCAAAAACGACCCCAGCCACGAGCACGATGAAAACGACAGCCGTCACAGAACTCTTGAATGCTTTTTTTTTACATTTGTAATTCTTAAGGGGAGCATAAAGCCTTTTTCGAAAGGTCAGAAGTTAATGCAGTGGTGTTTTGCCAGGGTTTACGTGCAGGGAGAGGTGGCTTCTGGTCCCTTTTAAAGTTACAAGTCAGGCCTCCAACTTTTCCCCCTCAGATGAATGTGAGGGCTTCCTCCTTGCATTTGGCTGCTTTTTTAGAAATTTAAATAATTTGCTTCAGATGAATGTCACTGGATAACAATGTTAGTGTATCGTTTAGGAAATCTTCACCGATATTTGCATAGCCTTCTTTTATACTTTTTTTATACTTTTAGGATTTATTGAACTGAGAAAAAACAAATGTCCCATGTGAAATTAAGGTTAGAGTTCAGCCTTCTCTCCTGGTTTGTCTATCTGTGACAGTCTCCAAAATAGTCATATCCATGTAACCAACAAGTTGTCATGATTCCTATCTTGGAAACTTTTGTTTAAAGAATATAAACTCTTCCTTTCTTTTACTTTTCCTTTGCTTTCTGATATGAATGTGGGATAAAAGGTAGCATTTGGTTTGAAATGCGTGGCACTAAGGCAAGGCAAATAGATGAGGATCACACATCCCTAAGAAAACTGTCCACTGAAATCCTAGTTCATATTTTAGTGTATGTGTTAAGTGTTCATACTTAAAACAGCTCTTAATCTTTGTTACTTGACAGGAAAGCACTGAGGCACTTTATACCTCAATAATACGTGTTTGTTTCCTGTAATATTAATATGGAAGAGTTTATCTAGAGATGCAGCCTTTCTATCAGATTTTTCAACTCTAGCAAGGAAATTTGTTGTATTTGTTTAGATATACGTGCATATCTTGAAGTGGCTTTAAACTTCTGAGGAGATTATCTCATTTGTGGAACAAAGCTCATTCAGTATGCATTCACTGAAAACCATCTGAATACTTGTATGTTTATCAAGAAAGGGATACTTAAGTGTTTGCCAGATCTGGAGTCTAAACTAGAAGGACTGAGTATTACTTTACATTTGGTAAGATTTTTTCCAGAGAGAAAGGGAGGGTATCATTAAAAAGAACAAAAACCAAACCAAACCAAACAAAAAAAACAACAACCCTTCAAATACTTTGAACACCAGTGTGGTATTGATGATTAGGGACAGAATCTTTCCTGGACAGAGGCATGGCTGAAGCATGAAAGTTGCATTTGCAGGGCCCATTTAAGTCCTATCAGAGTACATAGGTGTCTGCCTCTTTTTCTCTTACTCTCTCTGTTATTTTACAAGTGGATTGTTCCTGGGATTATGCCTCACCGTGAATTGAAAAGGGGGTTATCCTTTCTGTAGGTGTAGTAGTAGGCAGCACCACTGGAGGGAAAATACATCTGCAGTAGAAAGCAAGTGAACCACTTAGATGACGACTGCTTTATCTTGAGATGTGTTTTCAGCCTTACAGGTACTAAAGATTTCTGGAATCAAATGTATCTACTGACCGCTGTCAAACAAGAGTCTGTTACTCTATTTACATTCCTCTTGAAATATTCCTGTACTGTGTGCCTTGGTATATAGTAATGTGATTGGGAAGTGTGGAATGTAGACACCCTCTCAATCATACTTTTAAAATAAAGGTTATTTGGGAGCAGAACCATGTTTCTGGAGACAGCTTCTCATTTCTATGTCAGTGACTTTCCCGAATGCAAGAAACTGGGGAGTACCCCTGAGCTTTATTGTGACCTGTTTAACACTGCTTGCCTCGGTTCAGTCCTGTGAACCCTGCAGAGCATGGCAGGCAACACCTCAGGGCCCTAAGTACAGGGAGCACCTATCCCCTGAACCTTCTTGCCAGGAAAAACAAAGCTGGGGAAGAAGGGAGGAAGAGAGAAAGACGGGCAGAGGCAGAGAGAGAAAAAGGCTGTGCATTTGCATCTCGGAGAGCCTTGTGCACGATGGGGCCTTCTCACTTTTCAAGTTCCAGTTGAAAATTCTCTATTTCAGTTCCTCTGAGAGAGGAGTCACTGGTATTTGAAGCGAATCTAGTGTCTGTTCTACAGAATCTGGCTGTAGAAGTGGAAGCAGTGAATTAATGGAATCATCTTAGGCAAAGCTGTTTCATGGTTCCTTGTTTTAAGTACTGTGAATGCCTGCTGCTTTACTCTGTTTATATAGCAAGGCCAGGATTGAATAATTCTAAATGGATTGAATAACTCAGCTTTTCTTCTGATTAGCATTCCTTTGTTCTCTGGCCTCTGGATCAAAAGTGAAATTCCGATATCTGAAGCATTTGCACAGCCACCATCAATCACGTCAGTGCTAGTCATTAAAGTATCCAAGATTTTGTGCCATACAAATCACCACCACACAGTAGGAATTGCTCTGTTAACTCTTTTCTCGGGCATGTTCCTTCAAAAACAGGGATATCCGAGCCAAGGCAGACTGAGTTTTTTCACAGTAGTTATTGCTTTAAGAAGCGTCTTGTTCTCCAGCAGTGTTCTGGCTGATGCAGGAGAATGTTGTCTCACAGTGGTTTGTGAGTGTTGGACTCGGTACGTCAGTCAAGGCAAACCCTGGTCCTTGTTTGCTCTGCTAAAGATAGAACTTTCCAGCCCCAGTTGTGCTACTGCAGGATCCCTTCCTGCAAAGAAGTGCTGTTCCCTTCCAGGAGATTAACTTCAAGTGTTGCAGGGTTCCTTGAAAGTCCTGCTGTTTTGAGTGAAGCCCACTGACATTGTTGGAAAGTGCTCTGTTTCTCTTGCATGGACTTTGAAGTCTCAGTCCAAAATCCTTTAAACTATTTCTGCTTAATAGCGTTCAGCCCGAGGTACGGTGAATTTCCCGGGGCCTTTTGGTTTGGGCAGTTGTGTACTTCCTCACTCGAATAAGGATACAAACCAGGGGTGGTGTTACACATGGTAGGACTTCATTTTCCTGGAGCATACACCTCTTTTCTTAACAGGATCTGCCAATGGGAAAAGACGCCACTTAAAATCGATAACCAAAGCCCTGAGAGAGAGTTTTGCCGTAGATCTGGTCGCCCTGGAAAGGAGTCTGTGCTGTTCCTCAGATTTTCACATACCCGTGCAGGCGGTCAGGTAGCCAGGCCCACAGTTGACTGACAAAGTTCAGACCAAAGTGGATGCATTTTTAGATGCATCCAAGAAATTTTCACATTTGGACAGCAGCTAGCAGGCTACAAAATACTGATGATTATTTGGCTAGTGTTGTTTGTATGCAGATCGCAGGTCTCCAAGAAAAAAAACGATTTATTGCTCCCCACATACTTGAATATTGATTGAATATTGATTTTTTTTTCCAAATGAACATGTTGCTTTTTGCCACTAACCAAACTAACTTAAAGCAAAAGCAAAATGTTAGTGTTTGTTCACTTGATAAGTATTGAAACTGCATGCATGGATGGCATGGGGTATTTTCATGCATATTAGCAGTGCATGTACCGAAGGAAGCATTTTCAGTTTTCATTGTTTCATGCTTGTACCTGTTATCAATATTTTGACTTGCTGGAAAAGAGCAAACTTGGTTCCCTTGTGCTTTTGAAAGGTGGGTGATACGGGGAGCTGGGAGAAGGGAGGGAAGAAGGGTTCTGGATTCCTGTTGGAGAGTTTGAACTGCAAACACAGAGCACAAATGAATTTGCTAGGACTGAGAAGATGGGAGCAGGAAGGAGGGCTGAGAGCTGTATCCAGTGATAATAGGATATCTTACTATGTATAGAAAGGGTGATTGAATTCTACGTGGTTAGCACAAGGCTGGTAGACTCTTAGAGCCAGATTCAGTCCCCTGAGCTTTCATTATTAGATGCCAGTTTGTCTCCATGTATAGTAGAAAGGAGTTTCTAAAGGAACTAGACTCCTAAGTCTAGTTTTACTATAAAAATTGGCCAGGAAGTTACAAAGCCTCTGGTAAGTCAGCTCTGCCTGTAAGAATGTGTGAAATACGAATGGAGCTGTGACAGCTGCTGAGGCAATGGGGAGCAGCATTTTGTTTATTTATTTTTAAGTGTTGTGCCAAAAAAAATGCGGGGCAAAGTAATGCTTCTGCTGGGTTAAGTGACTTAGCAGATCACAAGGCTGCCATCATCAGAATCCTGGGAAGTTTTATTTATTTATTTATTTATTTATTTATTTATTTATTTATTAAGGAAACCTCTAGCCTTATCTTGATGATGGAAGCTTTCTTTTCTAATGTCAGTTCTCCCCAATTGTGCTGATGTCCAAACCTTAAAAAGACAAGTGGAAGCTGATATCCATGCTGAAGGCATGGTCATCATCTTTCTCCATGCAGAAGGGTATCATTCCTGACAATTCAGTCTCTAAAGCATTGGTAAAAGCTGTAATTTATGCCATTGACAGGGGTGCATTTGGGAACCTTTGTGTTTTTGCATCTGTTGGTCAACCTGTATCTTGAAATGTTTCATCCAGATTGGGAGCTGAGAAGTTCTTTTCAAGCGGTTCATTTCAAAGAAGCATGTAACCTTTTTGCTTTTAGAATTAGAAGAATCTCCCTTAACTGTGAAGAGTGACATGGCTACTATTGTCAAGGTTATGCAGCTACCAGACTCAGGCCTTGAAATCCGGGACAGGATGTGGTTAAAAATTACCATCTCCAATGCAGTGATAGGTAAGCAGGTCAAGGGAATGCTGGGGATAAAAAAAAAAGGCTTTTTAGAAGTCAGCTGCAGAAACTATGCAACCTTTTTTTTTTTAAATCCTGTTATGACCTGTTTTGTAATCCTGTTTGAGTGAATTAGATAATGTGAAGATTAAAATTCAATAAAGATTAATTTGGTTTTGGATGTTCCTGGGTCTCCTCTTCCTTTTTCTCGTTTTAGGAGCAGATGTGGTTGACTGGCTTTACACACATGTGGAAGGCTTCAAAGACCGACGGGAGGCTAGAAAATACGCCAGCAGCATGTTAAAACACGGCTACCTCAGGCACACTGTGAACAAAATCACCTTCTCGGAGCAGTGCTATTATGTCTTTGGAGACCTCTGTGGCAGTAAGTTCACCGTCTGTGAAGGGCAGAGCTGCATGTGTGTTGTCTCTTCTGTGCTCTCAGGATGCACAGAGGAGTCCTACAGGATTTCACAAATGAACATTTCAGAACAAGCCATTGTTCTGAAGCTGCATGACAAGTGGTTGACATTTCTTGCTAGGCCAGCAATGAGACCATTTGAAAAAAGATGGGCTCATTGAATAGTGTGTTGCACTGGGGCTCAGGGAAGCTGGATTTATTTCTCGTGATGCCGGACTCCTGCTTGTCAGTCACGCTCAGTTTCCGATCCATAAAATGGGGATTATTCCTCCCTGACTTACAGAAATTCTTGGTGCTCAGTGGTAAATATTAATGTCTGCTCTACCACATGTGATATTGTGAGTGAACTCTGGAGACTGAGTCCCTCGTAGGCACCCTAAGTGCTGTGCAAGCCATTAGTAATATTCAGGAATCAGCTGCTAGGGAGGAGCACAGTTTTCACCTTTTGTTTCTTTTCCAGATATGGCTGCACTGAACCTCAACAATGGTTCCAGCGGAGCCTCGGATCAAGATACCCTCGCTCCACTTCCACATCCTGCTGCTCCCTGGCCGTTAGGCCAAGGATACCCATATCAGTATCCTCTACCCCCTCCGTGTTTCCCACCAGCATACCAAGACCCAGGCTTTAGCTATGGTAGTGGCAGTGCAGGGAGCCAGCAAAGTGAAGGTAAGCTGGTTAATCTGGTGTATATTTCTGCAGCTGCCATTATCCCTGACCATTTGCTTGACTTCCTTAGTATTGTTTGTGTTCCAGTCTTGTGGTTCTGTACGCTACTTGCATGGATTTGGTGTGACTGCAATTTTAATCAAAAGCGTTTGTGTATGTGGTGGGGTGGGTTAGCCTTTCAGCTGTGTATTCAAACTGCCAGCCATGTTTTAAGTGAGTCAGTGCTGCGTCCTGTTTGTAGTTGTGCTGTAGTTCTGGACCCCAGGCAAAGTGCCAACGGGGAGCAACCAACATTAATGACTCAATTGTCCACCCTGTTAAAACAAATTAAAAATAAAAGTTTTGACCCTATTTAGAGGTCAGAGACATTACCAGCAGTGGGGGCTGCAGTTGCTTGATATGCCTAGAAATTAGGCCACTGGATTGCTGATGGAACAGGGACTAGAACCGTGGTGCTTTTGGCTTTTTGTTATAATTCAGTATAATCATTCTTTTTGCTCGTGTGAGACAAGGGTGAGGTGGCCAGCCAGCAGGTTTACAGGGCTGAAACACTGCTCACAGGGAGGAGAGTCTATTTTAGAATACATGATAGGGGAAAAAAGATAATACTGCATGGATTAAAAACCTGACCTCCTCCTTTCCTGCTGTAGGATCATTTTGTTATTCATTTTTAAAACTTAGTAAGTAAAAATTATGTATTTTGTGGCTGTACAGACAAGGCCCTACTGCTTTCTGCTTTTATGGTTTTTTAATCGCTTCCAAAGTGAATTTTGCTTTTGGAAATGCTGCCAGTAAAGAAAAGGTGAGGATTCCCTGCGTTTTTATGATAAACATCCAGTAAACTTGGATGCAGCTTCTTCCTGATAGATTTTGCAAAATTGTACAGAAGAATTTCAGAACAGGAACTTGCTCACCAGATTTTAGCACTACTGCTTCTCACTTTATCTCAAAATAAGTGTCTGTGAGGACACTCGCAGTGGTATCCAGAGATTTTAGAACTGCAAGCTGATTGTGCTGGAAAGAATGTGGGCATTTGTTTTATTTTGGCAGCTGGTTCTGTGGGTAGCAGGCCATTAGATCTCTGCCGCTGGAATAGGAAAGGTATGGTATTTTATCCATGCGGCACGTGTTACTGGCAGAGACCTTACAAAAGGCACCAAGAGTGTTTCATTTTGAAGAGTTTCAACTCCTTCCTTGTTCTTCATTTGGAAACTACACTGCTGTGTTGTTTCTTGTTTTGTAACTGTTATTCCCTTGTTTTGTTCTGAGCAAGCATTAGACTGAAGGATTCATAGAGGAATGGCTGACTCTAGGGGATTGGTAAGCTTCAAACGCCTCCATGATAATAATGACTTCACAGCATGATCATTTAGACTCTTGTGACCCAAATGTTTAGCTGTATTTTTTTCTTTTCTTTTCTTTTGAATTGTCTTGGACGCTCAGCCTGTCTCAATGCACAGTAGTCCAGTAGCGTGACGTTAGCATATCAAGCTGTCTGCCCCCTGTGTGACTGTGCTGTAGCAGCCACAGAGAGAATGGCATCAGATAGCTTGCTGTCAGCTGAAATGAGAAAATCCCATCACCGGTCTCTTCACTGCCCTTCATTAAAATAAATAAATAAATCCTAGCTCCTAATTTATTAGTCTGATGTAATCCATCTGGATTGGACATATCTGCCAGTGTCCTTCCAGTGCTGGTTTACTCAGACATTTGAGTACTGTCCAGATGTTTCAGGCAGGTACAAAGAGCTTTGGGACACAAGATTGCACTGGTCACTCTCAATATAGAGTTAGAATTGGGTTTCATGTGTTCTTTCTTTTATGTGCAGTGTTACTTCATAGCTGAATTCACCTGTTGAATGAGGGTGCTGCTCCAGAGCCCCCAAAATGCCACGTTTCTGATATGAATGCAATGCATTTGCTGATACTTACAGACAAAAGACAAAGATTTGAGTCGAGGGATAGAACGAGATGTGTTCTGGGAAGCAGCAGGTGAGGAGGAAGATCTAGCAAAGTTTTCTGTGAAGCTGCGGTTCTGTTCAAGGTTCTGTTCTAATTTAGGTTGCTGCTTATTTCGTCTGGGCCATACCATCTGACTCTGCTCATGGTACCCAGGGCTTAGGGTATTTCGAAAGTCACGAGCAGGCTTGCTGTTGGAAAAGCACTCATGTGAGGACCTGCTCCTCTGCAAAAGGTCATTGCTGTCACCACAGTGTTTAGGACAAGGTCACATCCCTGTTCAGGTAGGCGCTCACTGTATGAAAGGACAGCGAGAGATCATCCAGCGATGGCTGGAGTTTGTATCTGGCAGTAACAGAGGGAAGGCTGATGGCAGTGTATCGTGGCAGTGCTGAGCACAACTTTTCTCAGCACCTCAAATGCAGATTTTAAAAATTCATTTTAAAGTTCGCCCTCTAAGACAGGCCAGTCCCTGGCTGCCAAGAAGGTGACGTTGTTGTTAGATTGACTTTAGAATCAAGGACTAGAAGGACTTTTTGATTGTTCTGTGACAGGCTTTAAAGGCATGTCAGGGAGAGAGTGAACCTTAGCACGACCAGATGATAACAGCTATGCTGCTGATTCTCAGGCTGTTGTATTGTAGATGGTTTCTCTCTTCTTTCTGTTTGCCCGCTCTAAGCATCAGCTGTGGCAGACAGAAGGTCATGAACATCTGTAGTTCAAGATTGGAGCAGCTCTGAATCATTCTGGTTTTCCTATTTCAGTGGCCCTAGAGACTCAGTGGCTCATCCAGAGTCAAAAGCTGGTCCCGTATTCCACTGGCTGGGGATCCTTGCTGGCAAGAAGACAACCTTGCACTAGGGGCTTTGGCTTAAGTCATTACTCAGTTCCAAAGGGCAGAAACTTAACGAGATATCATGTAGGGTTCTTTGTTCTGTTTTTAAAAGAATAATTAACTTGGGAACATCTCCTGACGTCTATCCTATCTCTGATGGTAACAGAGCATGACCTTCAACTTTCATGTAAAATCAGTTCCACAGTTTAGTGAAACTTGTTTGTGGCAACAACTCAGCGTACGTGCCAGCAGCAGTCCTCTGGTTTTCTGAGTCGGTTTAGTGGCCTCTGCTGGGAATATCCTGCACGGTACTGATTCGTCGTAGAGCAGTTCAATAAATAACTGGTTTTCAGGAGCTCTCCGACAACAAAACACTGTAGTGATGAATTTTAGAAGGATCTATCTACTGAGACCAACAAAAGGACATCTGTTAGCCTCAGGTGATTTAGCCTTGAGTGAACGTCTGCCCAGTGTGACCAACGGTGATACAGGAGAAGTCAAAAGGAGTTTCCTTTAGAAAAATGTCTGCCAACAGAAGATAGCAAAGGCGCAGACAGTTCTAATTAGCTTAAACCTCGTTTGCTTGCGAGTCAGAACCTGAATGCCCGCTCCTTCCTTCCATTTTTGCTGCTGCCCTCTCTGCAGGCAGCGAGGCGGCGGCGGAGCAGGTGCCTTCAGCCCCTAGTTGTAAGGTAGCTGCTGCTTTCACTGTGCGAGCTCTGAAGGTGTCTACATGTACCTGTGCATGGCACAGCCTCGTCAGCTTCATTCTACCATTTATCACCGCTAAATGCCATAAGCCACCGACAGCACGTTCAGGCCTGGTTTTGTTAGCATTGTCGCCATTCCAGCGGTCGTACCTGGTAGGAGCTGATGCTGGAGGGGGCAGTTGGAACTGAGCTAACTCTGCTTTTCTGTGTGTCCTTTCCCCCCCACCCCTCGCGGGCTTTAGGAAGCAAAAGCAGCGGCTCGAACCGAAGCAACAGCGAGAACAGCAGGAGAGCTCTTGGCAGAGAGAAGGACCGCAAGTCGGCGGGCAGCGGCAGCGAGTCTGACCACACTGCCCGCAGCGGGGGTGGCGCCAGCGTCGTGCGTCGCGAGAGGCCCGTCAGCCAGCTCAGCCACCGGAGTCACGTCTCTGCCACCCACAGCGAGAGAAGCCACCACAGCCATCATTCTTACGGGCCTCCGGGAGTGCCACCCCTCTACAACCTCCCCAAGCTGGGCTCCAAAGTCTACGGGACGAGCGGCCCCCCCGGAGGGCCCCCTGTGAGAGAACTGAGCTCCGTGCCTCCGGAGCTGACGGGGAGCCGGCAGTCCTTCCAGAAGGCTATGGGCAACCCTTGTGAATTCTTTGTCGACATCATGTGAGAGAGGAAGTGCCTTCAGACTCTGCTCGGGGGAGGGCTGGGGTGGGTTGTTTTGGGGGCGGGTGGGAAATCTGGTCATTGTCGAACACTCACCAGAAGAAACTTGGCTGTCTTGCATGTCACGCCTTCCTGGTTTGCAATTGTGTGTTGCAGAAAAACCAACAAAACGAAAAAACAACAACAAAAAAAAAGAGACAGAAATGATGAACAAAAAAAGCCTCCTGGGATTGTTAAATATCAGCAAACTGATGGCATCTTTTTTTTTTTTTTATCCTTTTATTTTGCTTTCTTCCCCTCTTGTTTTTGATTGTGGTTGGCTGGTGTATATTCACATCTTAATGAGCTTTGGTAACTGTGGCACCTACTTTCAGTGCAATTAGTGTATCTTTTTGGCTGATTCAAGGACTATTATTTCACATAACTCCTGGATTTCCAGTAATGCATAGTAGCACTTTTATTTTCCTCTGCTTTTTGCCCTACAAGGAAAAAAAAAAAAGAGATTGTTGGCTGGTATCTGTGATACTGCCTCGTAACGCTGTTTCTTGGATGCATCAGTCAGCGAGCTAAGCAGCCGTGGCACCTGCGAGCGTACAGACAACCCGTGCTTGGAAAGGAGCAGGCTCAAACCAGTTCCCAGCAGAAAGCAAAGTTGTGACTACCTTCTTCTACTGACTAGGGAGTATAAATCGATCTTCGTTTTTTCTTTAGATATTATCCTGTCCAGGAAGTGGTGGAGTCTTGCTGCTGTATGTGTTCCTCGTGCAAAACGTGTAATGTTATTTCATTTAGTATCACGGTAGTGACTTTGTAGCTGCAGTCTGTTCCTGGGCATTTCCGTCACATCCCTGCTGACAGATGTGTCTGTTTTTTCTGGTTATAATGCACACTTGCTTACTGGTTTTACAAGTTGTTTCCACAGAAATAGGATGATTGCTGCTATGCAATTGTTAGTGTGGCTGCAGCTTTCCCCTGCTGAAAGGGATATTTCTATCAGAGACATAGGTAAATCCTGGCTCCCACTGGGACGTGGCTATTCATCTCGATCACCTCTTTTTCCATTCCTCATTTCTGAGCAGTGTCTTCCTCTTTTTTCCCCAGCTTAATCTCTGCTTTGAAATAGAAACCCAAATATACCTAATCCCAATTGCAGTGTGGCACAAAGGAAAACGTTCTAAACAAAGCTGGGGGCTAGTTGTCAGCAGAGAGGCCAGAGAGTGTTTGGAGAGCAGCTCATAAATGGTACAATGAGTGCATCATATACCTGACACGGAGTGGGACCTGAGCTAAAACTCCTGCTGGGGAGCTTTGACTTAACTGCTGTTGTCTATCCCCAGGATTTCATGACCGTGTATTCTTCGCTCTTAGGCTGTGGACACTTCGTAAGTGTGTCCAGGAACCTTCTCTGTTGTTTAAGAAGCTTTTTTAAAAGTATCTGAACAAGATGGTAAGAGCACACCCACACTCACTTATAGGGGCTCATGTAATGGGAAATGGGTGTTAATCTGCAGTCACTCAGTGGCATTTGACCATGGGGCCATGCCTCAGTTAAATCCTTTGGTAGCTACCTGTTTCTGGCAGGCTTTAGGACAGGTGCTTTAAAATCAGTCTTTACTGTATATAAGCATTTTCTTCACTGATAAGAAGCTTCTTTGTTACGTTCCATGCTATATGGGGAGTGTGACTACCCAATATGAATGTTAAAAGAGAACGTGGCTTTCTCACTAAATACATGTAGTTCATGTTCTTTTGTCACCTTGAAAAATTACTCTTCAAATGCCATTTTTTATATTGTTCATTCTGATAGGTTTTTTGTCACTACTTCTTTTCTTACGACAGATCTGTGTGTAAACACATCCCTTATACAGAAGTCAAGTAACATTTACAAATGTCTGTGTTAATCAGAGACTTAAGTCTCCCTTTCAAAAGGGAGCTAGGCATTTAGGAAACTGTGTCACTCAGACTAGGTACCCGAATTACTGGGCTTCCGAACTACCTGAGTGCTTTTGGACTGCTTTCTTTCCAAAAATCTCCCGAAAACCTGTATAACGTTTCTGACAGTGGTGCTTTCTTCATAATCTATCTGATGGGCTAGTGTAGATTGCAGACCTGGTGATGACTTGTTCAAAAGAATGGCACTACCTGAAGCTTGACTGTGCAAGAGAATCCTTTCCTTTCCTCCTCCCAGCAACACAGCAAAGACACTAAGTAAACGGAGTAAACCATTTTGAAAGATCGACATTGAAAGCAATGAAATAAATCAGGGTAAAAAAAAATCTTTATTTCTGCTATGTCTCCAGGAGACACTGTGAAGGAGTCTGTGACTTTCCTGACAATCACTAGTGGTTCTACTTTTAAATCAATTTTAACTTTTCTGGTCTCTTATATATCATGATTTTTCTGGCCTGCTTTGTCTTAAGGCAGAACTTGCAGGACCAGAGGAAAAGACTGTCATTTTAATAAAATACTTCCAAAAGGGATAAAAACTGGGGGCTGAGCTTGTGCTCATGGAAGAAACGTGTTTAATTTCCTCATGTTTTTTCAAGAGTTGCAGTTTACACACTTGCTGGTTTTTTTTTGTCTTGTTGTTGTGCTGTTGGCAGAAACTGTTCTGTGTCTTGCTGGTCTTCGCTGCGATGTTGAACTGACGGTGTTATATACTTCTGTGTTTGTGGGTAACTCTGGAACGAGGCTGACAGTCCGGAACATGGGTGTGGGAAAGCATTCATCTGCTGAGGAAATGAGGCTGCTAAATCCGCCTGAGTTAGCTTCACCCAAGACCAGGCATCCATTTCAGGCAAATAGGAATTGCTCTGAGTGTACGGCCAGGTTTGCGAGTTGGTTAGCGCTGTAGAGCACGTAGAGCCTGCTATTGACAGAGCAGTAGGAGAATGTAAATGACCATGTTGTGAACAGTGCAATACATAGTGGCCACTGCGTGGAAAAAACAAAAAACTTAAGTGTTTCCCCCCTGTAGCATACAGTGGAGGGGCTGGCTTGACTTACTGGAAAGTTGGGCCTGAACCATTGCTAGCACTTAATTTTCACAAGTGAATGAAGACAAGATTTCCTGAATCCCACCCTTGGCTTTCGGTGCATGTGCATTTATCTTTGCAATAGCGGGGGGCTGGGGCTGAACTGTGCAAGTTTCTCTTACTGGGTACAGTACAACGTGCAGAAAGAAGTGCCGCTGGTGCCAACGAAGCTACTTGCAGTAGGAAGTACTGTGCCAGGTGGAGGAAATTGTGAAGGCTGCAGTCCCGCGGAACTGTTTTTTTCTTTTATCAGGGCCTGAAATTTCTCTCTGATTTTAATTGTCAAGTAACTGGCACTGACTGGGCTCTAGAATGTATGGCCTACCCTTCCACCTACACTGAGAAGCGGTGGGTTTGTTATACGGGGCACTGAAACAACCTCACAACAGGAGCCTTAAATAGCTGACATTTTTCTAATTCTGGAAATGAGACCTTCAGCATCTGCCCGTGCCCTGCAGCTGGGCTTAATGTTCACGCATACCTGCCAACGGCTTTTAGCAAGGACTAACAGGTATGTTTGGAAGATCATAGAAAACTTTGAGAAAATAGTTTGGGATGACGTCTCCTGTCCAAAGGAGGTAGTGTCTGTGGGGGTAATGTACCCACCCGATATATTAACTCTGAGGAGTAAGGGTTTTTTGGCAAATAGTCTTAAAAGCACTGCTATTGTCTTTTACCTCCCGTTAATAAATTTCCTTTTCAAAGGTAACAGTCCCCTTGACACTTTATCCAAAGGTATATTGGATGGCAAGCAATGATGCACAGACATTGACTTTTGATATTATTTTTATTCTGTTCAAATGGGCAGTCCCATCTTGAGACTTGACAGCTCATGAGTTGATGTAATTGTTTTTGTTTTGCATTTAACTGGATTGTAATAAGAGTGACTTAAAATTATTAATTCTAATCAGTGATTAGAAATACATGTAAAGAATTTTATGTACAGTAGAGGAACAAAGTTACATGATTTTAAATAATGAAAACCCAGACTATCACCTATTCTAGAATTGGTTCTACTCAAAGAGTGACCTCTTACTAGCATGGACTGCACTGTTCCTGTTAAATGTCTATTGCATAATTGAATTCTTTTTTGTAGATATTGTATTAAAACCCAAGTGTCTGTATAGTTAATATATAGCTGCTTATGTGTAAATGCTATTTTAAACACTAAAAAGCTTTTAATTTTATGTGATAACTGCAGTGTATGTCTTCAGTTCTTTGCACTACTGCACTATCTTTAATTCAAGAATGAATTACTGGTTCAATCTTACTCTTTTGTTTTTTTTTTTTCCCCTGCCCTCACTGAAGTTTCGTCCTCTCTGCAGAAGAAGGTTGCTCAGGAGCTAATGATAGGGAGCAGGATTCTGTGTTTTGATGGTGCTTCAGAAGTGCTGACAGTTCAGAGTATGACAGGAGCCCTGTAAACGTTCACAGCTAAACTGGGTCACAGACGATTGAAATGCAGAGGTCTTACTTTTAATGACATCTGACTGGAAATACAAGACCCTGCCATTCATCAGAGGTGCTGTAGCTTTGAGGTAATGACTAATACATTGGTGCAAAAATAATGCTCTCCTCATTAATTCCCCTTCCTCTTAATTACCGGGCTTTTCCCTCTCTCAGTTTGGCAGGAGTAGGTATACAGGAAAGGCTGCAGAAAGTTTGTGGAAGTAAAAGCGTCCTGTTACAAAGAGGTGAGCTGGAACAAGTTTTTCTGCCTGCAAACCCAGGAGATGAATCTGCTGGTAGAACCCATCAGTGTATTCAGCTGGTTCATGTGAATATTCCCTTTCTTCTGGACTCCGCACGCAAACTGCAGCAGAGACAAGCTAGGATCGTTAGGACACCTCTTGCAGACTAACTGGTAAAGCTGAAACCATGGTGTATTTACAGCATAAGGACACACAGCCTCCCTGTAAGGTCAGAGTGACTCACGTACAAAGAGCCACCACAGCTTGATGTGAGGCAGATTCCCTCTTTTTAGCTGGTAGAGACCCAGCTGATGGAGAAAAGACAAAGTAGGAGACACCTATTACAAATGACACAATTCTGCACCAGAGGTATATAAGAGCCTATGAGATGACCTTGCAGAATTTCCCATATTCTCCTTTCCAAGCCATGTTTGTTTGCATAGGACATAAAATGATCATTTTTCCAGTCAGGTGAATATTAAACAATCAGAATTTGCACATGCGCTTGCAGCCTGTTACTGCAGGGGCCTGATGGACTCCAGCTGACCTAGTCTGAATTGTCTGCAGGTGACTGGCACTGGCTGAACACTTTAATCAGGTACTTTTCCCTCTTTCTCCCACTCCCCCCAAAAAAGGAAAAGAAAAATCTGGCTATTGCGGCTCTAGCTCTGCTGCTAGAAAGAGAAGCAGTAAAGGTAAATTTGGTTTTTTCTTCTTTATCTCTGGAATGATGATCAAAAGTTACTGCTGCTCTGCTACAAAATCGCAGCACTGAATTGAGGAATACTGCTGCGATCCTCAGGTGCTACAAGATGCTTATGAAGACTTGCTGTGGTCTCCAAACACAAGGACTTCCAGTCTCCAGGTCAGATTTTTACTGTCTTTAATAATGCTGAGGAATGGTTTTGTGCAATGTTTCACGTTTTTCAGGTACACCAGGAAAATTTTATGTGCAGGTGGCCACAGAAATGCAGGACAGCTGGATTTGCAATGCACCGATTTATTTTTTTTAAAAGACTGAAAATATTCTCTGGTTTAGATTCATTTGCAAATTCTTTAATTGAGCTGAATTGATGAGTTAAGTTCTAATAACGCTTAATGGATAGCTGGAAAAGCTTTATGTCTAAAATGGGGAATAAAAGAGCAGTGTAGTTGCTTGTCAAAGTGGATGGGGAAAAAATCTTAGAGAAATTTTACTCTACTGTTTGGTAATAATGTCAATTAATGATAAATTTGTTCCATTTTCACTTTTCGTGATTCATCACCTCTACACTGATGCAATTTATTGCAAAAGGAGTGTAGAATAAAGATTGTTTAAAGGATACAAAAACCCACCATGTACAGCCTTTACTAAAATACTGGGTTTTACTTTGAGAAAGCACTTGTTCTCGACTAGTTGCTTAACTTCAGTAACGTGAAATCAGTTTTTTAACAATTGCATTAGAGACCAATTGCACTTTTGCCAGGTTTATGAACAGGTAAGTATGGTAGCATTGGTTAAAGATGTTAGATTGAGTTGTATCCTTTGCTTTTGAACTGAAGTAGAGATGCTATCATCATTCCTCCTTGATATGGCACAATAGAATATAAATGTCTCTACTACTTTGCATTGAAACTTTAGGGAAAATAGCAGTAGACTGATAGCTGCCACTTTTCTTGACTTTTCGGGGAAAGAGACTGAGTGGGTAATATTTAATAATTATTGGCTGACAGTTGATAGTGCAGTATACATAACTAGACACCTCACATTACACCAGTGCACACGGCAACCTTCATGATACATGGACAGTGAGACACTGTTGGTTATTACTGTGACCCTGTGTAATCCAAGATGCTGTCTGCCTTCTCTTGCTTAGTCTTTGCCATAGGAGCCTGCAGTGGGCTGGCTGGTTTCTCAACAGCCTCTTGGAAGTGTGGAGGTGGAGTCACATTTATTACAAAGAGCGTAATGTGGAACACAGAATAAGGACTGAAAGTGCCAGACGTGCTCATCAGCTCTGCAAACATTTAAGAGTAATCGTACTGTTGTGATTCTGTTAGGCAGGGTTAATGATCCAGCAGTCCTGAACACCAGCAGAGCAGACCCAGTTCATCAGATTGTGTCACCTGTGCATGCAGCTGCATCAAGTTACCTCTAGTATGTCCATAGCAATTACTTTGGAAAGACCTGGAAAGTCCAGCCTTCGGTAAAGCAAAGCAACAGCAAGAATTCTCCCACTGGTAGCAGCAGCAACATAGCCTCTTCTGTCCTGGGTTTTAGTACTTTTGATGATGTGGTCCCAGGAGTCTCAAACAACAACAGGAGAGGTAAAATACAGCAGGCACGCCAAGGAGAGAGCAGGCCTTCCCCTCAGCTGGGTCAGGGTCTGCACTTCTAAGCTGCTTGTTTGGAGACTTCAAGATTTGTGGTGATCCCTGAAGCTGCCGAGTCAGCTCTGTCACGCTGTAGGTGTTGCAGTGTTGATTTTGCAATGCCTTGGAGCTGGCAGGCTGGACCTGTAGGCCAGGGGAGTTTGCACACCTACAAGAACAGACAGGAATAACACCTGTATGTGAACCAGTCCTACTGGCCTATAAAAGGTTTCAGTACAAACGTATTCTCCTAGCAGGAGGAAGGTGAGGCTTTATGCAATTTCCCTGTATTATAAAGTTCTTTATACCCTGTGCATGGGGCAGGAGGTCTAAAAAGCTCCGGATTATGTGATACTGGCAGATCCTTCATCTATTTCTTGTCTTGTGCTCAGGCACTTATGTTGTCTGTAGCTTTGGCTCTCGTGTATTTCTGAGAAGCAAGAGAAGGGAAGTGATGGGCGAGTCCTGCTGTCTCAAGCCTCTGCTCTCACAGGTTTCATTTTCTGGCACACACACGCTTCTGCAACACCTGTCATACCCTGCTTCTGCATTATCTGCACTCTTACAGCAGCTTGCTTCGTCAGATCTGGAAACTTGGTCCCATGCTAGGACCAGCACATGCTAGGACCAGCACCATGCTAGGACCAGCACAGAGCAGTTTTTCCTTTATGAGTATTTCTTGTCATGCCTTCTGAAACTATCACTATTGCCTGTTCTTGTAAATTTGATACTGAATGGGGCAAGCTGCTTGCCTTTCTGGATATGAGAATTCTCCTGCTGTGTAGGGAACTGGGGGCGTGCTACGTATGAGATATTTCTTATTACTCAAAGTGTTTGACTTATTCTGTCCCCTTTGCAGACGTCCCCCTGGGTAAGAAATGTTTCTCCCTGGTGATGTATGGCAGGAACTTTTTGCTATGATTTTGGATACTGTGATTTGCACTTCAGTGTGTCTTGTTCTGATTTCCATGTTCTTTGCAAATACACTAATGACATTCAAATGAGTGAATTGGTATTTGAATAGGTAATATACTTTCCATATCACACGTACAGCTGCTCTTACATCTCAGAATGGTTTCTACAGATTTTGTGACAAAGTCAAGAAAATTCCAAAAGATTTTTTTTCCATAGTAAACATTACTTAACAGAAATTTAAACATGGATTTTGGAAGGTTTAGCTTTTTGTTTCACAATGACATTATGATGACTTACAATATGAAATTTAAACAGAACCATCTTGTTAAAGTATAGACAGCTCCTGTTGAGGCTACAGTGGGTCTAGTTTATTGTCTGTTCATTGAGAATCTCTCTCTGGCTCCTCTTTGATGGAATTCTGGAAATAATTCACTGTGTTCAAGTCAGGCTTGAGCAAGATGATGTAGCACTTAGGGATGTAGTAGGTCCCCAGGATACCCAGGCTGATCATCAGAATGGTGCCGATCTGAGTAACAGACCTGAGAACTGTCTTCAGGGTGGCAAAAATAGCGACGAAGAAGATCCAGATGATGAAGTAGATTAGGAAGGCAAACGTGATCCCCCTGGCGACATTGTACTTCTTGCCAGGAGTCTCCACCATGAAGGTGCACAGGAAGCAGACGATGGCCAAGCAGCCGTTGTAGCCGTGCATCAAGGCAAAGGCAAGCCAGGACCTGGTGTCGCACACCAGCAGAACCTCAGTGCGCAGCGACTTGTAGTCGGACACCAGGTGGTCAGGGCCCAGCTGGAGGTAGCAGAAACAGAGCAAGCACTCGGTGAGGAGGCACAAGGCAACGATGAGCCAGGCCCTCCTCTGCGTCACCCAGGGCAAGAAGGTGGGGGCCCAGCGAGGGAACTCGGTCAGAAGGGAGATCTCAAGGGACTTGGTGAAGAAGGTGGAGAAGCAGGCATTGAGGCACAGGGCGTAGACAATCTGCTGTGTCGTACAGAGGCTGTTACTGGGCTTCCCGATGTAGAGGCAGGAGCTGAGACACAGCAGCACGAGCGCGAACAAGGCGAGGAGGTTCCGATCGCCTCCAGAAGCCTGCACGACGGGCGTCTCAAGGTTCTTAAAAAACAGCACCGCTGTCAGAGACGTCAGGCATAGGGTGATGGACATCAGCGTCAGCACGGCAACGGTGAGCGGCTCGTTCCAGAAGAGGTACCTCTCGCTGCGGTCGTAACATCGCGTGCTCCGCACGGGGGACCACTGATGCTGTAGGCAGGGGGTGCAGGTGGAGCAGTCTGCAAAGTGGCAGTGAGAAGGTGATGGTTGTGTTGGAGTGCTGCTGCAGGCAGTCTGGGAGGAAGGCTCAGCTTTGCAGCTGTGTTGAGTGCTGCTTTGCCTACTTCCCCCCCTTCCCAAGTGGATTGGATCTCCAAAGCTTGTGGTTTTTTCAATCTCCTTTTCCCTCTACTTCTCCACCCACCCCACAAAAGGATCCACATATTTTTTGTCTTTGTTTCCTTTCCCCAAGAAGGATCACTAGCTTCCAAAAGACCCCAGAATTTCATCATGTACTTTTCTACTAGCTAAGACCCCAGAATTCATCATACCCCTCTCTCCTATACCTCTGAGATAAAACATACACGTCCTTACGTTTTCTCTTTGGGATCAACAGAGGAAGATCCCACACAGAAGACCTGTAGAGCAAGAGCAGGCAATGCACAGCAGAACAGAAGGGAGACAAATTCTGCCCTGGCAGTGTTTCCTGGAGGAGGAACCCACAACCGGCCCTGTTCAGCCCTGTGAACCTGTGTGACCTCAAGTGGTAGAAAGACATAATACAGGTAAAGTCAGTGCCATTCACAGACCTCACCTTTAGAGCTGCAGAAGGTGTTTTCTGGACAGTCTCTACAGTCGTAGCAGCAGAGGTGGAACCCTTTTATTTCTCTGATTTGTCCTGGTTTACACTCTCTAAAGCATTCCGATGTAGGCTCCTAGACAAAAGGGTAAATAAGCGTCAGCCAGGCACCTTAAGAAGTACCATATCACCAAACAAATTAAAAGACTTTGGCTCTGCTTTGCTGGTGTCACATCTGTGTTTGAGTCCTAACCGGTGCTGGGAATACCTTTTCTACTTTGGCATAATGGAGATGGATTACACGTTTGCAGGGGAGCAAGAGTAGCATGCAGGATAGGAGCTCCTAGTTAACAGTTCTGGTGAAGTGGCAAAAAAGTTTATTTCCTCTTGCTATTGATTGTGCTTTTGCCCACCCTCTTTACCTTTTGATCTGCAGTGTGAAAATGAATCTGGGACTTGTTGACGTACAAGGACTCTTCATAGTCTCCCACAGGCAGATGTATAAGGGTGCCATTTTTCCAGTCCCATATTATAAGCTTGTAGCCAGGGTTTGTGCCATGGGATTCATCAAAGCTGAAACTCTGGCCGTTCACCGTGAATGTGAAGGCATTCATGAAGTGCAGCAGCTGAGGAGAAAATGAAAATTGACAGTAGATATCAGTACAGCTGATATTTTTGCTTGGAGTATGATAATGCAGGAACCTAATTGCTGGCTGATATCATTGTCCCTTACAGGGGCTGGGATTGCAGCTATCAGCCTTCTGGCAAATGTTTTCCCCCCTTATCTGGCTGCGTGCAGGTTTGATGCATAAATTGGATGAAAAATTGCTCCTTGTCCCCCTGACCTTCACTCACCTGCCAAGATCTGATGGCTGCTTTGGGACATCCTTGGTGGGTGCAACCCAGCGCTCTGTGCAGCGCGTGAGCCACGCTGTGCACTGCAACGTGCACTGGTTGGATTTGGGAGCGGCTTAGTATGGGCAAGATGTCATGCAGAGAGATGTGGTCGCACTGTTTGCAGTACGTGCCCAGCATGCCAGAGGCCATGCGGTGGTAGAAATCTCTGGACTCCTGGCAAAATGCATCCTGCTGGACTGAGGTAAAGAGGTCAGCGACGTATTCCTGGAAGCCAGGGACTGTGCTTGCTTTCATAATAAAGCCTAAAACTGTTCCGATGCTCTGGATGTTTGAGGTGGAGGAAGGTATGTCAGACAACAACCAGGCTTCCGTGCCAATCCAGACTTTTTTGCTTAGTCCCATCCTGATGCTCTGTTCCAGCAGGGCCCGTGCTGGCTGTGTGAAGGCAAAAAGGACAATGATGTTGACTTTGGTCTTGTTGATGAGCTCAATTGTCTCTTTCAGTTGGATTTTAGCCTTGGGGTCTGCAAGGTCTGTAGGAATTAGCCCCTCGTAAGCAACGCAGATGCTGTGATTTCCAACTATGCGCAAGAAGTGCTCCTGGGCTCCTCGGCCATATTCATCATCGCTTCCAATGGTGGCAATCCAGTTCCATCCAAACTTGTTGAGCAGCAGGACCACAGCTTCCACCAACTTCTTGTCACTGGGAACAGTTCGGTAAAACGACGGGTACAGCTCCTTGTTGCTGAGCTGCTCGCTGCTGGCGCCGTAGCTGACCTGCAGGTTGGAGGATCAGACAGAAAGCAAAGCAAAGAGTAAAGCTGAGGAAAGCGTTCACAGTCCAGATCACTCTCCACCTTGCTCATTCAGTCTCAGTACACTAGATTTTCAAAAAAGGTGGGTCAGGATTATAGGAAGGAGGAATTCACCTAAAGGGATGGGTCCGTGATGGCTGCATTTACCAAAAGAACTCTAATCTGGCCCTGTCACCTGCCTCTGGTAGTGCTGTCATGCCTGGCTGTCCCCTTCCACTGCCCTTTGTGTCCATCATCACAGCACTAGTCCTTGTCTTTACTGATAACGGTAATTAGCTACTTCCAACGAAGAGTGACCCCCCCAGGATTCAGTCATACCTTAGCTCAGGGCTACTTTTACCTGACTGTTACGGCTCTCTTTGTTGTGGTAGCTGAGTGCTTACAGTCACAGATGTATTTTCCGGAGATCCTCCCAATTTACACTGGGAGCTCTGCTAATTATCATTTTGCATGGATCACAGAGCAGTGAGTTACCCCTCTCTTCTCTGCAAAGTGAGACACTGAAGTGTGTTCCAGGAGGGGAGTTGATTGACCTACCCAAGATGGCACAGGAAATCTATGGCAAAGGCTTGAATCTGCACTTCTAATGGCCCAGGTTCAAAGACAGACGTTGTTGTTGGATTAGATGATTTTTGAAGGTATCTTCTGACTGATCTATTGTATTCTATTCAATCCCTTCCCCACCAAAAAGAAGAATTCTTGTTTTTCCAGAGAGTCTCTTTACCTGTGGGATCAAGAAAAAGCCGAATAGTTTGGCCGTCACCAGGCAGAGATCTGACTTATGTGGTCCGATGACAGCAGTCACGCGAGGCTGGTAATTGGTGTAGTTGCATACTACTCCGATGCCTGTTGTGCCGTTTCGGGTCAGAAATAGCAAGCTGGGCTGTAAAGCTGCCAAGGGCTCAAAGCAGGTGTCATAAATGTCATAGCCCAGCTTTACTCCCGGCAGAAGTGATGTGGAGTTGTTGATCTGATCAATAGCAAACTTCATCCCAAGGGCCCATATTAGCCCATCTACAAATAACCTGCAAGAAGAGGAGACAGGGAATTTACACCATCCACCACTGCTGTTGTCGTGGTGGTCAGCTTATTCCACACTCTCTGACATCTTAGCATCCTGTCTGTAGTGTTGGCTCCATCTGAAGTTTGGCTGCATCAAGAAAACATACAAACATTTTCCATTTCAGAATCATAAATTGTCACGGTAATAGCACAGCACACCTTAGAGCTAATCTTTGTTTCCATCTCGCCTCTGACATTAGCCCGTGAGACCATCGAGTGCTATCCAAAGGACTACCTTTCTCTCCCCAGCCCAAGTGACCAAATTTAACACGTACTAATGAAGCTAACGTTCCTCTTACCTTTCACACACAACTAAAGTGGGCTCTGATCGTGCTGTCAGGTTTATGGTGTCCATTCCAAAAGGGAACAACCCTCCTATGATATAATCGCCAGGCCTTCTAAACTGAGTTGAGAGGCATGTGGGTTTGAGAGCTACTGCGTAACCAAAGCTCAATCCCAGGAGCAGGTAAGGGACCATTATTTGTCTATTTCAGATAAAATGTTTCACGGAAGTGATAAAATGTGGGAGAGGGAATAGGGGCAGGGGATCTAGTCTCAGTAGGTCCTGGGAAATCATTTTAAATAGAACCCTGAGAGATGAAAATCACATGGAGAAATTTGTTTAGCAAACTGCGTTAGATGTGTAAGTCTATGCTCAGTGGGCAATAGTCAAATAGGCAGCAGTACCCAATGCGTGTCCTTGGTTGCAAACCGCTGGCCTAATCCTGCTTTCCTTTACTCATTGAGGGTCCTGTGTGATGCTAGAAAAACATGAGATATTTTCCCTTCCTCCCTCTCATCTCATTTGTGTTAGAAGACTGATCCCTACAGTGAGAACACTTACTTAAAATACAGGCTATCTACATACACTATTGTGCATTCTCCCGTCCACCTCGTCCCTTTTGACAGTATGGGTCGCCTTGGAGATCAGTAGAAGTGAAATAGCAGCAGCAGAACTTAAAACAATTATTGCTAGAAAGACAAGGAAGACATTAAATGCTGCTGTTAAATACAGCTGCTTCTCCAGGGATCTACCAGGTGCTTCTTTCCAGTTACAAATGCTCTTTCCTGTTCTGGACTGTTCATTCTCGCTAGGACCTGCTGTCCCTCTACAATGCTTCAAGTTCCTGCTGTGGTACAAAATTTATTCTCTGGTTTCCTAATTCTTATTTGAGCCTTTTAATCCATTAGTTCCCCCCAGCAAGTGACACATGCTTTAACTCTCAATGGTTTTCAACTCAGTGAGAAAGCAAGCTCTTTTTTACTGAGGCTCTTTTCCCAACTTTGAAGTGACCTGCACTGGAAGAATGTCACATAGTTTATTTTTAAATTAACTTCAGAATGATAGATTGAGTCGCCTGAACTGTAGGGTAGTGGTAACTGTCTTACACAACAGTAATTTATATATATATATTTTTAAATTCAAGGTCACCTCATCATGGAAATTCCCAAATCTTCCTCAGGACACCACAAGAACTTAACAGGTGTGAACCATTCCTTGGCTGCCACTTTGGTGAGCTATTACTCATAGCTATCCTGCTATTTTCAGAACATATTTTCAGAAAATAGCAGGATATATATAGCAAAATGTTGTTGGCCAATCTAATTTTTTCTCACACTGAGCTGTGATGTTAACTTCAGTTTGCTGATGTAGGTACCAGTTCCCTAGCATAGTAATTTAAATTGGTTCATCGTTTGCATTTTTTCTGTCAAGTCTGAATTTTAGAAAGCAGGATACTTCTGAATTGAAAAGTTCAACTGAATTGAAAGTTCAGTTCATTGCATTTTGATAACTTACATTTGTACTGTATCACAGAAGCTGCTTGTACCACAAGTGGTACTACTTTTGCTGCAAAGCTAAGATTTTTTCATGTATCTTAGAGAAGCAGGCACATTATCAAAAGCTAAGTGTATGTATGCATGTTTTGAGCAAATGACAGTTGTAGATATCTGTGTCTATGCTATATAGTTATGTTTGTATCAACGTTTTTTTTAAGGATACCCTACAGGTTTCCCTAACTTCTTAATGGAGTATTTAGGTGTTAGCTTTAATTATAGAACTTCATTTAAAAAGTTTCAAATAGAAATTCAGCTGCATAGAGTGAAAAAAACCAAGCTGCTTGAAGAGTGTAAGTGTTGTATATAAGCAGTTATTTACTCCCCCACATATTTTCAGGTGAAATCAACTATGCTTACTGTGGGATAGGAGATTATGACAGACTATGGATTCAAGCTCCCTCTAGTGAATCTGCATGTTGTTGCAGTTTTCAAATACAGCAGTTAATGTAAGTGAAGGAAGTGAAGGTGTGGTGTTGTTTTTTTACTTCTGGATGTGGCTGCATTAACGAAAACAGACAGACTCTGAACTTGTGCAAAGTGCAGTACCTATTTTACTGAGTGTTGACTACCTGAGGCTGTTTAAAGGCCTCCTGCCATTTAGAGATGGGAATTTCCTAGAGACACTGGGAAAATAAAAGTTTCATTAGGCAACACCTTGTTTAAATGTGAGCATGCAGACTGATAAAATCTGTATTTTACTTGAAGCACACTTAGCACAAAATGATTGGCAATAAATATACAACAGCTTTTCCCTGCTAAGAAAGTTTGATTCTTTAATTTCAAGTACAGTTCATTTTCAATGTTAACTTTTATCTCACAGGAGGAATAGTTGAGAATGAAAGTGACAGGGAAGAAAATGTAATTTTTCCACATGGTCATACTACCATTTCTGCAATAAACTGACAAGAGATCAAACTTTTTTTTTTTCATTTGACACATAACATTATTTGACATAATTTAAGGCATTTAATACATTACACAGATGAAAAACCAGCTCCATCTTTAACAGAAAGCAAGGAAAGCCCAGCAAGAGGTATTTTGTAGTTTACAACATGGATCTGCTTCACTTTAATACATGGATTTGTCCTATGTAAACATGTAATCGTTTTAAGGTGGTTTTAGCAGAAGGGGAATTTTCACAGCATAGCAACTAAACCTCCATTTAGGATATGAGGTCACATGTAGTGTCAATGTGTTTGGATATTCCATAAGGAAGTTACACCAATAACTGTGAGAGCACCAAAGGCTGTAACTGCTCAGAGGCTGTTGGTTTAGCTTAAAAATAAATCAAAGCCCTGCATTCCAGCGTAGCTGGAGCTGAAGGTGAATCCAGGGAGAAAAGGTAACTCTCTCAAGCATGTGCATAGACCTTTTTTCCCCCCTCCCTATAGAGCTGAGGCAATGGTATATATACTTATGTATGTACTTCTTAGTGTATTTTTGTCTTGTTTTAAGATGAGGCATCCTGAATAGCTTTGTCAGCTCCCTGTGGGAAGAGGAAAGGGAGAGTGACTGAGGGGCAGAGATTCTGATGCTTCTGTGCACAGGAAAACGCAGTTTTTATGTGGTTCATCTGTTGGGATGTGGCATTGCTGCTTAACCTCCTCCTGTCAAGGGAGATTGAGCAGCTTGTGCTGTGCATAGAGCTCCTCGGTGATCCCGTAGACGCTGGAGATGTGGGGCAAGGCATCGCCCAGCATCACGACGGCTTCCTCGGGGGTGCCCACGTTCATGATCTCGAGGAAAGCGTTCCGCGAGGGCAGCGCGCAGAAGGCCACCGTGGCGGCCTTGCGAACGACCCAGGGGTGGTAGGTGGCCAGGGAGGCGTTGTAGGAGTCCGTGCAGATGGTGGACGTCTTGGAGTCCTCCTGGGCAGTCCTCAGCCCCTCCAGAAACAGCTGCAGCCACCGCAGGGCCCTGTGCAGGCGCAGCACGGTGCGGCAGCCCGAGTCGGGATGCTCCGACCGCCTTTGGAGGTCCACCAGCCCGCTGGCCAGCTCGTAGGCCACCATGGACTGCAGCGTGCGGTACTCCTCCTGCCTCTCTCCGCCGCAGTAACTCTCCATGATCTGTATTTTAGCCACGGCGTCCTTGGAGATGAAGGAGAAGATGGCGCCCAGGCTGTTGAGGAACCTGCCGGCGGAGAAAAAGAAACACAGGGGCATCAGCGAGCGGCTCCCCCCGGCCCTTCCCCGCGCCGCACTCACCGGACGAGTCCCCGCCAGCCGCGCAGGTAGGGGCCGAGCAGCACCTCCCGGCGCTCCGTCACGGCCGCCTGGAAGGCGCTCAGCACCTCCCTCAGGCTGAAGGCGCCCGCAGCCGCCGCCATTTTCTTGGCCGGGCGCTGCCGGCATGGGCTGGGCTCCGCCGGGCGTGCGCGGAGCCGCTGAGGCGCCGAGGCCCGGCCCTGTCCGGCCGCCCCCTGGTGAAGGAGCCGGGGGAGCTGCCCCGGTCGGGGCGGGACAAGGGTGGGTGATCCGCCTTCAATCCACTTGTGCTTTCCGACTCTTTTTCCCTGTAGGATGGAGCCCGGCCCCCGCTTCAGCCTCCTGTGTGAAACGCGGTTGAAATGGCGGCGGTGAGGCTCGCTGCGGCTTCTCCGGGCTGCGGGGATCCTGTCGGAGTGTCCGCAGAATAATTCGTGCGTAGTTTGGGATCTAGAGGTGGTTAAAATGCCTGAAATAAAGGTCACGCCCTTGGGTAAGTCCAAACAAAAATAGGCCTGAAGTAGAAAAACTGAGAAACGCTGGGTGCTGTGCTTTTCTTAAGGAGGGAATCGGGCAATAGCATTTATAATTAGAAGTAACACGCCCTAGGCCGCTAGAGACACGGCCCTTTCAGTGCCTCTCCTACGCTCAGGGCTAAGTCAGTTCCCATCTGCTTACCTGCTGACAGATCTACTTGCTTGGAAGGAAGGTTGTAGTCCTTTTCCCACATCAGAAGCGGGCAAGGGCTCTTGAACAGTTTGTACAGACCTTTAAATGCTTGTCCTTTGAAGTGACTAAACATTCCCAGAGGTGTCTGATTTGTCTTTCTTTTGGTCCAGGGGCTGGCCAGGATGTGGGGCGTAGCTGCATCCTCGTGTCTATTGCGGGGAAGAATGTTATGCTTGACTGTGGGATGCACATGGGCTACAATGATGATGTGAGTATGATGGGGAAGCCTGAATATTGTACAGGGATACCTTCAGGGTGCCTGTCCTTGCCCAGCAGGTCTCCTGGTTTGTTGTCCTGCTCTATTCATTACTATTCGAACGTGGCCTGACTCATCTTACGTGATATGTAGGTAGTGTTAGCAGGGTGTACGTTATTGTGCACGTATATCAGCTGTGGCTGAGAATGAACAAGTGTCACCCCTTCAGAATCTTGCTTTCTTGTGCAAGAGGTACATCACCTCGACTATTCCTGGTATAGGAAGTTCCCCCATCCAGCCAACCCTTTTCTTTCCATGGGTTGTGGACTCTGAAGGAAAAAAAAAAAATATTAAGCAAGCTGTGAATGTTCCATTCCTGGTGCTTTTGGTCTTCCCTATGGGCAGGGTATCTAGCAGGTGCACTAGTGTAGTCTCCAACCTATTGCAGTTTTGCCTTGAGATGGATTACAGCATGTGTTCAGTATTGCAGATGGTTTATGCAATTGTTCTGGTGAATTAATAATTCAGTATTAACTGGCTTTGTTTAGTAGTGGATAACCTGCTTTTCATCTCTTTGCAGAGGCGTTTTCCTGACTTTTCTTACATCACTCAGAATGGAAGGCTGACTGACTTCCTAGACTGTGTGATCATCAGGTGAGAAAGCTTCCTTACCACAACTGAAATAGGAAACAGGAAAGTTTTTTTTTTTTTTTTTTTTTTTTTTTTTTAAAAGAGGGAAAAACCCCCAACGTGTTGCAGTTCCATCATTCATATTCTGGTCAGTTCCTCTGTGTTGTGCAGTACTTTGAAATTCTGAAGCAAGATGTGAGAACCAGGCAAGCTAAATTCCTCTGTAACATTTCCTTTATCCTTTCTGTCTTTTTGCAGCCACTTCCATTTGGACCACTGTGGAGCTTTGCCGTATTTCAGTGAAATGGTCGGATACGATGGGCCCATTTATATGACACATCCCACTAAGGCGATCTGTCCTATTCTCCTGGAGGACTATAGGAAAATAACTGTAGATAAGAAGGGGGAAACTAACTTCTTCACTTCCCAAATGATTAAAGACTGTATGAAAAAAGTGGTTGCTGTGCATCTTCACCAGACAGTTCAGGTAAATGACCATTTCTGCATAGTCTTCGATCAGACCAACCAAATTGTTGTGGAAAGCAGAGTAATTTTATTTTTTAAAAAGTTTTTGTACTACTGCAGTGTTTGCTTGTTCATGCAGGTGGATGAGGAGTTGGAGATCAAGGCGTACTATGCAGGCCATGTGCTAGGAGCAGCCATGTTCCAGATTAAGGTTGGATGCGAGTCAGTTGTATACACTGTAAGTATGCACAACAGCATTTATGGACGCTCACATCTCCTTTTAACAGCCTGCCCTCTTAACTTGAGAATATAAATGGATTTCTCTTATTTCATTAGGGTGATTACAACATGACACCGGACAGACATTTAGGGTAAGTAGGAAGCTGGGTTTCTATGAATTGTATCTCTTTCAGACAGGACAGTTTAGCTTCTGTTAATACGTAGGGGCTTATCAGCATTGATTCTTCGTTCTTTGATGGCAGACTGGAACACTTAATGGTGTCTTTGCTGGAAAGATAAATGCAATTTTGAATTCTGAGAACGAACGGATTTAAATTGATTCCTCAGGATAGACCTAAATGTAATCTTATTCTAGGTACTCATATTAATCCATTTTTAAGGCTGTGTAATAATTGGATTTAGGTGTTTGAAATGCTTTATTGCTGTGGTATTCTCTAATGTGTTTACTGTTTAAGAAAGTGCCAGTCGCAAACTTTAACATTCTTTTTATTTTTACTGGCATGTATGAGAGCTTTTCATATTTGTGATACTTAGAATAATAATTTAATGCATTTAAAACAAATAATAGACTGGAAAATTGTTTTTCAAAATCTGGAGTTGGTGTCTATTCTGAGCTGTATTAATTTAAAGAAAGCATGGCCTACAAAGAGAAGAGTCCTGGTGCTGCCATGGAACTCGGAGGTGACCTTGGGCAAGCCAATGCACCTTGGTGTTCCTCTTTTCCTTTCTTCACATGCAGATAGTGACATTCTGCACCCATATTGGAGACCTCCAGATGAGAAATGAGATGCTATCCCTTAATTTGATTGGCTTTTTAAAAAATCCTTTTGTTTTAGTGCTGCCTGGATTGATAAGTGTCGCCCCGATTTATTAATAACTGAATCCACCTATGCCACAACTATCAGAGACTCCAAACGTTGCAGAGAAAGAGACTTCTTGAAGAAAGTTCACGAGACTGTAGAAAGAGGAGGAAAGGTACAGCATTTTGATATAAGTGATGTGTTTTTTCTCTGTGAAGCTTGTCATCTCTGTAGCGCTGCGTAACTGTTAACTAACTCAGGCTTCTGCGCATGACCACAGTGAAAAACTGAAGGAGTTTTTATATTTCTCCATCAGTAATTTAAAAGAGAGGGTATTAAACACCTAAACTGTGTCAAGAAGAAAACCAAACTGCGTGAATAAGGCAGAAAGGGAAATGCTCTGCTTACAGTTTCCAGATATGGAGGATGAAGGCAAAATTAACTTTATTTGCCTCTTGTATCTGAAGCATCCTCTTAGTCATATAAACTAAGTAATTGAGAATGACAGTTCAAATTACTGCTTTTAAGCTTAATCAAAACTGATTTCCCACGTAGTCAGTCAGGTCTGTCTGTTCAGTATTCTCCTTTGTGCTCTTCAGCATTACACTGCCTGTTACCATAAAAGTCCTCCAAGTGCAATTACCACAGAGTAAACGATGCTTCAGTGCCTTGCGTGTGGCTTTCAGTTGCCTGGCTGTTTTGTCTGGGTAAGCCTGTTCCAGACTCGTGTGATTTGATGTGAACTTTAGCTAGTCACAAAGAACATGGAATGTATAATGAAAGCATTGCAGCATGGCTATGAGTTGTATCGGTCCCATTATTGTTTTAGAATTTCAGTCGGACTTTTCTGTTTCTCAGAGCTTAGCCCCCGTCTTTGCTAACATAAAGAAAATTTCTGGGATTTGCTTTTTCATTACCACCACATTTAGAGCATGCCTAGTAAAGGACGTTAAAAAAGTCACTTTAATCCCTCAGAAACTGCAAACAGGAATAGAAATTTGCAACACAGGAAAACTTTACTGATTTAAGTGTAGCTAATTCACTGGTTTCACAGACTAAATCATATCTCAATTGCAGGTTCTTATCCCAGTGTTTGCCCTTGGACGTGCCCAGGAGCTTTGCATTTTACTGGAAACTTTCTGGTGAGTGCAGTCTGTTCAGTGCATGTTCCCCTTTTGTGTCCTCATGTTGTGGTCCTGACAGGTTTCAATGATTCTTTCATGTCTGTTTGGTACAAATATTCTCTTTAGTTTTCCTCTTCATGTTGGTCCACGGTGGTGGTTGCAGAATTCTTACCATGTATCACTTATTTCCCTGTGCTTCTGACTCTAAGCAATAAACTAAACTAGGATCATTCTCTACTCTGTCCCCAAACAGTCGTTACTAACTGTCCTTTAAATAATTTGATTGCATCTTTACCACATTGTAAAACTTTTTATGGGAGAGGGAGAAGGGATGAACAAGTAAAGTATTAAACTTTCTTATAAGCATTGTGTGGAAGTGGGCTAAAGGTGACTCCACGGTAAGTTAATGCACAACGATACAGCAATGTCATAATACTGACTTAGTTTGTTGGGAGGATGTTCTGTGCAGAAATCTTTGGAGGCTGTGTAGGTTTATTGACTTTAAGCATGAAGAGCCAGGATTCTAATTCGGTTCTCATGTATCTGGATCTTTTCTTTCTACAGGGAAAGAATGAATTTGAAGGCTCCAATTTATTTTTCCACGGGACTGACAGAGAAGGCTAACCATTATTACAAGCTCTTCATCACGTGGACTAATCAGAAAATTCGGAAGACATTTGTGCAGAGGAACATGTTCGAGTTCAAGCACATCAAAGCATTTGATCGGGCCTTTGCAGATAACCCAGGACCTATGGTAGGTGGGCATTAACCAGGTGGTAGAGCAGATCTGTGGTCAGGGAGCTTTTTTTATACTGCTCTGTTCCTGGTGTAGGCAAACCAATCTACAAAAGCTAAGCATCTTCTGCCCCATTAATACAATAAAATAGCAAAAAGCTCTGTTGGAGCCTTGTTGTAGTAAGTGTGCTATAGTGGGTATTAGTGAGTTCTCTCTGCAGTTCTAGGATATTTATATAAGTAATGGTATTTTTTTTAATTTTTATTTTTTAAAAAAAGGGCAACTTTTCTGTGGTGATTCTTGACACATCTTTGAATTCCAGGTTGTGTTTGCAACTCCTGGTATGCTTCATGCAGGACAATCCCTTCAGATCTTCAGGAAATGGGCAGGGAACGAAAAGAATATGG
The DNA here is from genome assembly GCF_009769625.2 of Cygnus olor. NCBI lineage: Eukaryota > Metazoa > Chordata > Aves > Anseriformes > Anatidae > Cygnus > Cygnus olor. The sequence continues at coordinate 2,925,157 of NC_049189.1, forward strand.
TAAGAAATTCAGTTTAACGCGTGACGTTTTGCATTAATGTCGTATATAAGATGGTAAGAACAGAAACTTATATCAGCGTTATGTTTTTCTGGCTTCCTTCTCAGGTCATCATGCCGGGCTACTGTGTGCAGGGAACTGTGGGCCATAAGATTCTGAGTGGGCAGCGCAAGCTGGAAATGGAGGGAAGACAAATAGTAAGTTCTGTTTTCAAAGAGGAGGATCACTGGGGGAAGCTTTTAGGAACTTTAGGTGGTAGTTAGACACCAGATAACTTGTAATGGGAACATGCCGCATGCAACACTGGAAATACCTGAGTAACATTTTGATCAGAGTGGAGCTAGGCTTTCTTCTCTTTGTTCCTCCTACCATTTTATTGCTTCAGAATTCATTGGCCTCAAAACTTTGTCAGGGGAGTATTTATAGCATCGCTTAATAAGTAGGCTTGGTTAGTCAGATAGATGGCAACGATACATTTTCATGCAGAAGGGGATTTTGAAACTGATCCCAAGTGTGCTTAAGTATGTATTGATTTCTTTTGGCAAATGTGCAACAAGTGTTGTGCTTTAAAACTCTGCAGTTTGGCTTTGTAATTTATTGAGAACTTTTCTGTACGGTATTCAGGCTGCTGATAAGCAGGTTTCTCTCCAACGTCATTTCCCAGTGCAGGTGATCTGCTTCCTTCTTTAAAATACATGTGGAGAGGTCTGGGTCTGTTCGTGTGTGGTATACAAGCTGTAACAAGCCAAAGTGGTTGCCAATTGACAAAGCCTGTGCTTTCCACCTCCTTCTCTTGCACAGCTGGAGGTAAAGATGCAGGTGGAGTACATGTCCTTCAGTGCCCATGCGGATGCCAAGGGAATAATGCAGCTGATTCGCCAGGCTGAGCCACGGAATGTTCTGCTGGTCCATGGTGAAGCAAAGAAAATGGAGTTTCTGAAGCAGAAAATAGAACAGGAATTTCGTACGTACAGCGTTGGTACTGAAAAGAGTAGAAAAAAGAATAATGAAAGCTTTACATTCACATAATTAACTCAATGGACCTCAGCATAGTTAGGAATAGTGCCATGTACAGGACTGTCTGGGATGGGAAGTGCTGCTGCAGCAGCCCTTCTGACATTGTTTATATTGCAGATGTCAGCTGTTACATGCCTGCAAATGGAGAGACCACGACAATCTTCACCAATCCAAGCATTCCAGTAGACATATCCCTGGGGCTCCTGAAGAGAGAAACAGCGATAGGTAATGCATTGTCAACCAACAATTCCAGCTTTTGTGCCCTGCCACTGCATTGCAGTTTATTTGTACAGTACCTGTGTTAGGTAGAACTGGTGTTGCAGGGCCATTTGGAGCAGTGGTGATTAACAGCAGCACTTCTTGTATAAGAGCATTTTACCAGTGCTTGGTGGTTGAGAAGGGCTTTCGGGGAAATGAAGTGGCTGCTATGGTGTGCATGTATGTAAAAACGCCAAAAAAATCACCCCGAGAAAACAGCACAAAACTAATGCAACTGCCTTGTTTGCTATTCGTTGTCTGTTTGCTATGAAAATGAAGTCCAGGTATGCTTTTACTAGCTACGTCTGTGAAAAGTGGAATTACTTTCATAAATCCAGTGTAAGAAAATTCTTAAAAACTCTCCTATCAGGAAGTGGTATGTGAAGAGAGAAGCAGCTGATCTGTGTTACTGGATGTTGTTTCTTACCTATCTGGAGCACTGACAGTGATTTAAGCACCGTGTGCTTTGTTGTAAGGGACAGGAGAATGAAGATGTGAAATCTTAGTCTGTGAATCTCAGCAGGGACTTGGAGATCTGATCCATTAAGTTCTATAGCAGTCATCTTAAATGTGTGAGAAGTAAGCACAAATGATTAACCCTGTTGTCTTTCTCTTCCATTGGCCTTGGTTTAGGGCTCTTACCAGATGTCAAGAAGCCAAAGCTAATGCATGGCACATTAATTATGAAGGATAACGTAAGTAACATGAACCACAGAAGAAAAATAAAAGCACAGCATGCACAGAGAGGTATCTTACAGTGGATTTGTGCTCTTCCTCTGCAGAGCTTCCGTCTGGTTTCTCCCGAGCAGGCTCTGAAGGAGCTGGGCCTTGCAGAACATCAGCTGCGTTTCACCTGCCGCGTTCACATTCAGGATCCACGGAAAGAACATGAGACGGTGCTTCGTGTATATAACCATCTCAAAGGGTAAGGCCCTTCTTCGCTGTGCTTGGCTTTTTTTCCCCTAGGGATGAATTATTTTATCATCCTTAATACAGGCAGAATGAGCGTGTCCTCATTTCTGCCATTCCAGCTCAGCCATATAGAGTTAGGAGAAAGTATTTTGTAGCCCAGAAGACTTAACTGCTGTAGATCTCAGTCTGTTTAACAACTATAACCAGAACAGAGGTTACCAGTCAGTAGCAGAGGCTGGTAATCAGCATATGCATTCATGGTCTTTGCCAAACCAGCGCAGTGCCCTGGAAATGTTTGTTCCTGTTGATTTGCTGCTGTCACTGCTGTTTGTCTAGCTGAACTAAGCACTGTTGTTTGGAATGAGACCATCAAGCACAGGATCAAGACACCTCTTGAAGATATTCAAAACCTAGTGCCAGATGAACCTTGTAAGCAGGTGTTTTGTTTTGCTTTGCTTTTCCTGCAGGCAGCTGGTCAGTTCTTTGAATATTCCTTTGCTCAGATGAACAGGGTCTTAGACTGGAGTTCTGTGTATGATGGAAGCCAGAAGTAAATTCTGTAGGAAATGTCTGACCTCCTAATGATTAACATAAGCACCAAAATAAGCAAGCTATGAATTAGCCCCTTCTGTCTTGTTTGGGCAGGGGGTGCTGCTCAGGAACACAGCCAAAAGCAGTAACAACATGCTGGTTTGGGGGATTCAAGACACAGGGGTGACCCATCCTTCAGCTTGTGTGCACGTCCCCTCCAAAATAAATTGTATCCCTTCTGTCTTACCAGGGTCCTGAAGGATTACTCAGTGCAGCATCTCCCTGACGGTTCGATAACAGTCGAGTCCATTCTTATCCAAGCTACTGCACACTCTGAGGATCAAGGAACCAAAGTTCTGCTCGTATCGTGGACGTACCAGGTAGGAATACCCACAAACACACTTTTAAAGCAACTCTGATTATTCCTAATGCTTTGCAGTCCAAAACTGGCCTACAGGGTAGGTTGCTACTGTAAAGGTAGTGCCATGCAGTGTGTGGGTGTGTGTTATAATGCAGGTATAAAACCTCAAACAACAGGCAGAAGGCTAGCTAGCACAAATTTGTGGTAAGATTAGACACAGTAGTGTTTTCTTCAAAAGTGTAATTTCTATGTCTGAAGTTTGTGTTTTCAAGGGTTCTTTATTCTTTACTTTCAAGGAAAATTTATTCTGAAAAGAGATCTCAAAGAGGTTCTTTTTGACAAGCGGAGGTTTTACACTAAGTTTGAAAGAACACCCAGAAATGCATTTCCATTTTCAAACACTGATTTTGCTGGGTCCAAGAGTTATTTTAGTCTATTTCTAGGCAGCAGAGTCTAATTGATTTTCCCAAATAGCAAGGAGTCAACTGGAAGACTTCTTTCAGCCTGTTTTTTCTTTTTTCTCTTTAGGATGAAGAATTAGGCAGCTATCTCACATCCCTTCTCAAAAAGGGACTGCCACAGAGTACAGCTTGAGCAACAGAGCAGCAGGCACGGTGGTGCTTCAGAGAGATCTAGATTTTATTTTGTTTACATTGTCAAATGTTTTTCTGGTTTTGTTTTAATAAAAGAATTACAGTGTTTGTCCATTAGCTGCAGTGAGTGTGTACAGTGTTCAGCAGTGCTGCAGTCCTCCCCCCTGGAAACCTGTCCTGGACAGCGCTGCAGCCTCTTTCTGAGTCCTGAGGAACAAGCTTCGTGCTGCCTACACAGTAAGGTAGGAGATACTCAGCATTCTTTACTCCCACAGCTCATTTTGTTTAAAACCTCAGCAATGCTGCTCCCAGTTTGATCACACAAATAAGTGGAAACAACAGCCATGCACTGACCCCGCTCCTGCACTCAACTAAATCCTGGACCGTGTACATAGGACAAACCAGCTCCCTTGTCTCAGGTTTGTGGCCAGGGAGTCCCTGACGTGCTGTAGAGGGTTATTATCAGAGACAGCCCTACACCTTGCTGATAAGGGAATAATGCAAACTCAGAACCTGAGTAGGCCTGAGAGGTCAACAAATGGAGCTTTCAGAGCTTCACAACTAAAATGCAAAGCATAAGTTTAATGTAGACAAGAGTACGAAGCCTTAAATGTGCTTTTTTACCCATCAGCTTAACTTTCATTGAGGGAAGTATGAATAATAACGGCTGACAGGCCTTAAAGAAAGCTGCACCTCCTAGATGTAGTCTCTAATAAATTCTCTTCCTCTACCAATACCATGAAATTTGTGCTTAGAGAACTTCCCTCAGTGCTGGGAAGTTCTTCCATAGCCTACAAATGGGACAAAAATAGTAGTCTCACAAGAAAGATAGAAGATAATTTGTTGTAATGCTCCCTTCAGAGGAGAGCCTCATCTTCATTTTACAAGTGCAAGGATTTACTGGCAGTCTTACCAAGGCCTTGCCAAGCAGATGAATACAAAAATCATTATGGGCAATAGTTTAAAAGTTTGAGCAGGTTTTCTTGCTATTTTAAAAAGTTCTCCGAGACAAGAGCAAAATCCAGCGAGGCAGAGGACTTGCTCTAGTTCAGTTGTTGCATTTAGCACATGCTGGGCAGTGGCTGACCTGTCAGTAACGGGGGTCCGTGCGACCCAGGACTCAAACGGCACGCAGCAATAAGCACAGCAAGCCAGCCTTAGCGTAAAAGGTAATACTGCACACACAAAAGCCATCTATGACAAGGCTCTAACCCTATTATAACATTATGCCATCAGAGACCGCTATCCTTGATGCCATTCTGCCACACTAACCCTACTCCCTACCTCCTTCGAGGTCCGTGCCATTTCCTGTTTCGCATCCAGCAGCACAGCATAAGTTGGGCGCCCCAACCTGTGCAGTGGGCCAGGCCCCTGTGCGACTTTTCGGCTGCGTTTTGCACAGCTGAAGTGAAATACCGCTGTGGCATTGCTGAGGTTAAGCCCACAGGTGGCTGTTAAACAAGGCCCAGAACCATTTCCATTCCACTCGTATCTGCTCAGCAGTCTTGTGTGCCTGTAGGCCAGTAATGTATACGTACTATATTAACGTCTGGGCGTAGCAAGAGAAGGAACAGAACGGTGAGTCTGTATCTGTTACCAAAATCACATCCTTTCAAAGTAAACCATTGGCCGTTGAGCACGTTGGGCCAGGCCTGTGGCTTTCTGGTGACTCTGATAACCCGCAGATGATGAACTCTTTCCAGTCATGATAAAGTCTCATGCTTCACAGGGTGGAAAACTTGCTGTTCTCTGAAGTTGTGTGATTCTGTTAATAAACAAGAAAGGGAGAAAAAATAAGAGAGATGTATCATTTAATGATACAACACAATAACTTAAGAAAAAAGGGGGGGGAAAAAAAAAGCTTTGACCTTTGACCAGAATTGCACAGCATAAGGAGTTCGGCCAGCTCCTGTGTTAAGTTTCCTCATGGAGTTTGGGGAGAGAGGAGCCTGCTTACCAGTGGTCCTGCACGGGCTTAACTGCTAAATACTTGTCTAGTATCTTCTAAAATTGTGTGAAGAGAGGTCCTGCCTGACTCAACAGGCACATGATGCTAGAAACCCTGTCCTCAAACACTCAGGAAGCCAATCAACTTATTCACAAGAAGGGAAGAAGAAGCCCTTATTTGGCTGTGGAATGTAGGCATTTGTGAACACAGCTGACTGCAGCGTACAGCCAGGGAGAAATCACAGGATCCCTCCAAAAAAGGGAAAAGCCAAGGAGGACTGCAGGGACCCGCTCAGCTTTCAGGGTTAGCACCAAGCAGGAGGCTGGTTTCTTTTAAGTAACCCTTTCCCTGTGTTCTACCACCCCCAAAGTTAAACAAAAGGAGGCCCCAACTCCAATGTACATGAACACAGTATGTCTTACCGCATGCAATCTAGGGCTACAGGCAAATACAGCTCCGCTGAGTACTGTCCTAGCTGGCTAATAAAAACACATAGCTGCTGGGCACTTCCCTCCAGTGCTGCCTTGACAGAATGGCAGGTTTCACAGACTTCAAAACAACTGGAAAGACAAATGCTGTACTTACTTTGAGTAGGTCAGTTGACTGCATTTCTGGGGTTTTTATTTCCCTGTGTCTGGTGCAGTTTGTAAACGTAGGAGTACTCCCCGAGTTTCTGGTCGTAGATGGTGTACACCATTTTAGACCTGAATCTGAGCTTGAAGTTGAAGCACCAGCGCTTGCTAGAAGAGGTGAAGTAGTACAGGAACGGGTTGAGGCAGCAGTTGAAACTCACCAGGGCTAAGGTGACCCTCCGCATTTTGTAGATCAGGCTGGTGAGTGCCTCGTTCTGGATGACCTGGATTCTCATCAAGAAGTGGAGCAAATGGGTGAGGTGATACGGGAGGAAGCACAAAGTACAAATGAACAAGATGATGTAGATCGTCCTCAGCGCCTTCCTCTTGCGAATGCTGTGCTTGATCCGGGAGATCCTCCTCGCGATGAGGGGGTAGCAGATCAGAATGATGGAAAACGGGATCACAAACCCAAAAACTAAGGCCAGGATGTTGTAAGGCACCATGCGGTGAGTCCAGCTGCTCGTCGCAAAGTTCTCAAAGCACGCGGTCACATTCCCCACACCCCTGTTGTGCAGGGGCCCGCCAAGGACGAGAGGCACCATGATACTCACAGCCACCAGCCAGAGGACTGTGACCACCACCACGTAGTGGGTGGCTTTGATCTGGATGTACGTGAAGGGGTGCAGCACCGCAACGTACCGATCAATGCAAATGCAGGTGAAAAAGGCGATGCTTAGGCAGATGTTGATGTAATACAACGTCCCCGTTACCCTACAAGCCACATCACCAAAGATCCAATTGTTCCGATGCAGGTGGTAATTAATTTTAAAAGGCAGCACACAAACAAACAAGGTGTCTACCAGAGCTAGGTTAATCATGTATATGTAGGAAGGAGAAGTATGCTTTACTTTGCAAGAGAGGAGGTACAGAGCTAAGACATTTTCTATCAGTCCCAGCACGAACACAATGCTGTAGATGACAACAAACAAGGGATACTGGAAGTCTGCTTCCAAACTGAATTCAGAACTGCTGTTGTCAGCTGTCTCATTGGAGATTCTTTCACTCCAGGAAATATCTGCCATGATTTCTGTTGGAGAAGGGATGTAAGAATATCCAATACCAGATAGAAGTCTTAAGCCATCCCTTACCTCATGAGGTTCTTGAGTTTGAGGCTTTATTTCATCTCACGTGGTTAAGAAATAACACTAATCAAAGCAGAGCTGTTAAGTCTGGGGAAATCTTGGTTTTAAGCATCTGTGCTTGGTGAAGTCAGATGGAAAGCGGTGTTGCTGAAAGAATATTTTTAAAAAACATTAGCATCTGAAGTTTACAAAGCAGCCCAATTATTTACTGACATCTAAAAACAAAAGAAGATGGCAATACTGAATTAACAGAAGGGAGCCCCTAACAGACTAGTGTGTGTGTTGCCAATATGATGCCTCTCATCCAGGTCACTCACATTGCAAACCCGTGACCTCTACTCCAGCAGTACAGCTTTTTTCTGTCATATATTTAAAATAATCCGAGCAACTAATCAAGAGATAGACACCTTAATAGAAGCCCTTAAAGGGAGTGGAAAAAATTAATCCCAGCTACGATACACAAGAAATGTCTAAGGGTGAGCCATTGAAGACAGAAATACAAAGATCGTTAGGTACTTTCCAAAGGAAATGCTGAAATCGCACTTCCTCCCAATACTTGTTTATGTAGTGCAGTCGAAAGCACCTGACATTATAACTGGAAGGTCAGAAAGGCAAAAAAACAGTTTCACTTCAGGTAAGCAAACCTATATATCTTCTTACATGGTCTTTCACTGAATAGAAAGGGATTTGCATACAAAGGAAAATTAATATAAAGCCAGGCATCTGCTAAGCCACCACATTAGGCACAGAACTTGAGCTTTTTTCTCAGTTTTGCCAGAGCAAAAGCCCCCGAACATCTACCTTTTATAGGTTCAAAGTAAAGTGTTGCAACTGGGGAAAGATAAGGCAGAGGCCTGTAAAATCATTAAAGGGGCAGGATGGGCAGAAGGGACTGACTGACTGCTTCTCACAAGACAAGGACAGCCCTAGGCATTATCAGCCAACAACTCCAGAACAAACAGGACTTTTTTTCCAACTAGCACATGCTTGCATTATGGAGATACGTCCCAAGATTCTCTAGAAGCCAGGCAAACGAGTTTTTGTATGCTTCATACTGACCAAGTGCTGGAGGAGGGCAAGATCAGACTGCTAAAGGACCGCCAAAACCCAAAGCCACTCGCATCCCCTGCAGCGTGGTTACACGGCCTTACGAAGAACTTGTTTGCACCATGATACGACACTAATACTGTTCCCTTCAGCACCTGTACTCTCACTGAATCCCCTAAATAGGATCCTGCCGTATATCTTATGTGCTAGTCGGCAACTCTGATACCTCAGCTGCAGGGAAGTAACAGGGAAGCTTGTATAAAAACGCCTGTACCCACCAGTACCAACCCTACCTAGATGCAGCCCATCACATAACAAGAACCCATTTGAGCTTAACTACACCAGAAGTCAGGAAAAGGGAAAGAAAGGGGGGGAAGAAAAAAAAAAATCACAAAATATTTCACAAGTTGGTCTTCTACCCATTGCTAAACAAGTAGGCACTGCATGACACCCCCCTGCACATCCGTCTGGTTGAAAATATTTTCAATGAGAGACCGCGTCACTTCTGTTAACCTCTAAGAGTACACATGCATTTTGCAGGCCTAGAGCCAATTTAATCTCTTACAGTAACGTACCACTTCCTTACCTACAATTTAAAAAGCAAGGAGTCTGACCAAATTCCAATGCCAACTTTGCTTCACCTGAGATAATTTATTTTTTTTCCTGTTTTACTTTTGGTATTTCTTCTAGACAACCAAAAAGCACCTCTGCTCCCGTACGAAGTTATTTGATTTACAGAAATACAGAAAAGCATACATGAAAGTTTACACTGGATTTTGAGTGCATTGCCTTCACTATTATTCTTATGAAAACAAAGCTTTTCTTCCCTTTGAACTCTGAGTCAAGTACAGTTTTTCTGATTTTGGCTTTAAAGTGTCACTGCCAAACAAACAGAAAGACAGAACTACCCCTGTATTGTGAGGCCAAACCCAATCAACTGAAAACAATTTGTAATACAACAACAAAAGGAAAAGAATACAAAACACCGCTGATCATAACACTCAAGTATCAGTGATGGACACTAAAGAACTGATTCAGCATTCGAGTTTGTACAGACGTTATCTACTGACTGTGCATTTTATGATGCTAAATTCAATTAAATGTCTTCTGGATTGTTTTTAACAGTTGCTCTGGGATTTGGGGGAAAAAAGAAACAAAAAACCACCGCCGTTCTTTGTGCTAACTGCAGAGCCAGCCAGTGACCACCACCTCCAGACTGCTGTCTGGATAGCTGAGCCTGGGCTGCTCGGTTAACTGGCTTTGATAAATAAGCCCATAAGCACAACAGGTTTTTATCGTAACCAAAAGATGGGAAACATTTGCAGGAAACTCAACAGCAGGTACTTTTGTTCTGCAGCTTAACAAAATGCCGTGATACCTGAGCCTGCAGTAGGAGGTAGCTCGCCTAACACCTGAAATGGCAGCGGGTGCTGTCTGCTTCAGTCTTCTGCCCTGTAAAGTCTCACAATAAATTTAATTGGAAAGGCAACTTACCAGAGCTCAGCTCAGGCCATCGTCTCTCGTGTAAAAGCTGCAGACGAGTGAAGTAGCTTCTCCAGAGTTGCAGCTACAAGGTCACCGCGCAGCTCTTTGGTGTAATTTTAACACCGGAGCAAACTGCCCTGCAAGGCGCACGGCAGAGCTCTCCCGCATCGCTCTACAGAGAAACCACAGGAAGTGCAGATGAAAAGCCGTCACCGACATCCCAGGCAGACTTGTCCCTCTAGCAAGCGTTCCCTCACAGAGCTGAGCCGAGGGCACAGCACGGAGCCAGCACTAGTGCGTGCTGTGGTTCTTTCTCTCCACGTATCTGCTGTAGGGGGACTGAGGGCCCAAAGCTGCCACCCAAAGCTACCCCTGGTCACCTCCTGCCCCCCTGCAGCCTCCCCTGGAGCAGGTACCAGTGCTGCAGTCCAAGTGAGGCCCTGACACAGGCCTGTGGCTGCGCTCTCACTTCCCCTCGCAAGGAAGAAGAACAAGAGTTAGTTGCCATTCCCTTTCAGGCAAATCGGGTTCTGAAAACGTGGGCACACGTCAGGGTTTGGAGCAGCTGGGCAAGCTCCACTGCTTGTGGTGAAAAGCCCTGCGGCACGTTACACCACCCCGACCCCTCGGTACTTATCTGGCAAGACCTTACCGGAACGGGGACACCAGCAGCACGGTGGCCTCAGCTCTCCTCCGCGGCAGAGACCCAGGATTTCCCAAAGATGCCAGAACTTTGGAGGATCAGTCCCTGAGCAAATAAATCAGCGAAGAGTCAGCACGCTCCACAGGAAGGGAGAGAGTGACCAAAGTCTCCTGCCTTTCCTTTCCACGCTGTCAGAGGTAGGCCTGGTGAACCTGGTAGCAGAAAGAGCAGGGAGGAAACGTGTCACTTCTCATCCGTGACACCTCGAAACGGCCTGTCCTCCCGTTCTGCAGCAGGACCAAGCACTGACCTGATCCCCACCACCGCAAGAGAGGTCAGAAGGACCGCTGCCTCCCGGCCTGCCCCACCTTGTGCTCTTCGCCATGCCACTGCTGCATGGAAGCTCCAAGATCTTTTGGGAGGTTATCAGCATTGCTCCTTTATTTACCCGAGTGCAGAAGCCTGCATCACTTTGAAATGCCACATAAAGAAATGTCCTCTTACCAGTAACAGGGCTGTCCGCTCTGACAAACTGCTCGGCTTTCTCTAGTTCTTCTCCTCCTCCTCTCATGGATGAAGCAGAGACTAATTGTGGTGCTGCCAGGCATCTGAGCTGCGCATTGCTTCCACTGCAGGACTGTGTTTAAATCAGGTATCATTTCTTCTGGAAACTTCACAAGTCAAGACTTTCATCCTCTTTCCTGTAACCCACCACTCTGAGTCATTTTATAACCAAAACAGACAGAGATTCTGGTGTCATTCATGATTTAAAAAAAAACCAACACATTACCCAATGCATATTTTGTTGCTTGGGCACAAAATAAAACCAAACACAACAAAACCAAAGAACAAACAGACAGAAAAGGACACAGCCCACTCACAAACCTGCTCCCTCTGCCCCTGCCCTGCACTAGGCTCCACACCCCCTCAGGGCACTGCAGCACGCTCTGCACCAGCTGGGGAAGACCCGAATGTGGCAACCAGCAAACGGAGCCCAGCGGCGCTCCGGCAGCCACCTTCTGGCTACGGGGCCTCTGCTGCCGCGTGCTTCGTTCCACGATGGGGCGGACTCGCTCCTACAGCTGCTCCTGGCCTTCCAGCCCCGGCTGTGACTATTACCCTTGGTTAGACAGCTCCGTTCCTGCTAAAGACAAAATAGGTTTTAGGTGACCTCTGAAGCCCGTCACATCCGAACCGCACAGACATGACTGTGACTGTACCAGGGCAGTGTAAAAGCCGCTGTGGTTCAAGGAAAGAGTGACAGCTGAGGGGAGGAAATGGCTCGTACTTTCAGAGGCGGTTTCTGTAAGTCACTGCATGAAGTAGCAGCGCTTGTCCCTTCCACTGTGCCGCTCAGAGGCAGGGTTACAGAGGTGAGGGGCAGAAAGGAAACGCTACGTCCGCCTCCGTTCTAAGCCTGTATCCTTCCCACACACACACACCACAGAAGAAAACAAACAACAGAAACGAGCCCTGCTCTTTTTTCCACATGTTTGAGAGCTGGGCCTGCACCAGAATTACAGGGGGGAAAAAAAAAAAAAAAAAGACAAAAAAGCAGTTATCTGAAAGCAGAACCGAGTTGTCCTTCCTTTCCCCTTGGCAGTCTCAGAGAGCGAGAACAAACGATGGCAGATGCCTGCGGTCACAGTCAGTGATGTTTATTGAGACACGACCATGCGCTGTGTGCCCTGCAGACCTCAGTGCCACATCCACACCAACAGTCCTCCAGACACTTGTATCCGACAGAGCTCCTACTCTCCTGGGGCCCTTGTTGTGTGCAAATCTGAGAGGGAAAAAATAAACAAAAACCATTGATTTAGGGAAAAAGATGGCACAGAAAGCACTTTAAATCTGTGGTCTTTTCCTGCCTGGGCTCCCTCCCCACTGGCACAGGCAGCTCCACCACCCGCACTGGTAGGAAGAGCACCGCTGGGGAGATGTTTGTGGGGATGTGCAGGGAGATGGGGGACTGCAGGAAGGATCACTGCTACGACAAAGCAAGCAGCAGAGAAATGTGATGTCAGCCCCAGGGGGACGGGGACATTTCTGCTCCCTTTGGTGTTAGGCCTGACTCCCAAAAAGCCTCTGCCTGCCGTCACCCACCTGCTTCGTCATATTCCACGGATTTTAGGAAGAGTCCAGACGGCGGAGCCATGGCGTGCGGCGGAAAAGCCCGCGCATCTTTTACCTCCAGTAACTCCTTTATATGGTGAGGCGTTAGCTTTCCCTGGCCAACCGCAACTAGAGCCCCAACCATTCTTCGGACCTGGAAAGACAGAGAACATGGCTGAGAAGGTTCCTCTGCTGGGGTTCCTCTGCTGTCCCCCCATCAGCAGCTGTTCCCAGTGCCACTACTTTGCTCCTGCTCCAGATGGATGTTAAGGACACACGAAGGATGCTTTGGGCCTTATTTTAGATGCCACTGATGGATCCCAATCACGGCACAGGCACGCCCATCAGGGTTCAGCAAGTCCAGGCTGCCGTTGTACATGCTTGGCATCCCGTACCCCCAGGGAACACCTGCAGTGCGTGTTTGTTCAGAAGCACCACGCTCCCTAGTCCCTGAGCATGCCCCAGCAGCTGCGGTCACCCTGATTTCTTTCCACTCTGAGCAGGGATCGCACAGGCAGCTCGGGTCCTGCGCCGACGGGGGCGACACGACGCACGGCTGCTAAGCCTGCCTGCAGCGGGCACTGCCACAGCATCTTCTGGAGGCCAAAGCTGGTGGCAGAAAAGGGAAACAACGGGCAAAATTACTCTGCTTGTTGTAATTCTTCCCTCCCTACAGCTGTGGGCATTACGAAGAATGGGATGAGGACCTGGAACACAACCTCCAGCTCCACTGCTCTGCCCGGGACGGAGGCTCGCTCTCATCGCACGTGGGAAGAGAGCTGAGCAGGGGCCGGCTGGTTTCAGAGCCAGCAGCAGCACCCACACACCCGGCTGAGGCAGGAAGCTCACACATGCCTGCCGGGTTCACAGCGGGGTTCACAGCTTCTTAACACACACGTAACTCTTTCCAGGTGGGGGGACTACGGAGGGGCCTGTTTCTCTCTCAGAAAGCCAAAAATGTAAAAGGAAAAAAAAAACGCACCGAGTGAGACAGCCCACCGGACGCCCCCCAAGTCATCGAGGTGGGGTTCTGAACACCTCTGCATGTCCCAGCTTCCCTTCCCTCCCTCCACACTCAGCAGTTCCAAGCCTTGGGTTAGCACAAACTTCACACCCAGCGCTCACCTGCTGCCTGCACGCCCCTCTCATTTCAGCATTCTCTTGGCTAAAAACCACCCCTCGAAGAGTTTCTGTGCCGGGACTCATGCCTGCCAATGCCACCTGCGCACCAGATGCTCACTGCCTGTGACTGGCTCTGTCACAGCCCCGTGTGCTGTTCACCCCTTTCGTGAACCAAAGGGATCTCTCCGAGGGCAGAGTCCTGACCGCTGCTCACCTCCTCGTGCAGAACACGTCCCCACTTGTGCAGGCACGATCAGTCGTTTGGCCTGAGTAAACATTCACTCTACTTACGGCCTTTGAAGGAGGAAAGAGAAAGCACACGACCTTCTCCAAAGGCTTAAGCGCAGTGCTGTGATGAAGCACCAGCCCAGGTGTCCTACCCATCAGCATTTACAAAAGGATAAACCAAGGTCCACTAAGCAACCTGATCAGGCTCATCCCTAGTAAAAAGAAAGGTCCAAATAGCAAAGATGTCTTACCCAAAGGCAGGCACAGTCTCTCCCTACCTGCTCCAGTCTTAAACTGCACGATGTTGTGCCAAGAGCCCACCTTTGGGCCATTCTGGCGGCACAGAGAAGCAGCAGAGATCCCTGACGTGTGTTATTTTACCTACCCCTCACTAGAGGTCATTGCATGCCATGCCTTTAGCTTTGATGTCTCACAGTTAGCTGGTGTAAACGCAGACTAATGGCAGGCAGCTGCAATGACCACGGGCTTGGCGTATCCCTGCGTGCAGGGAAAAGCAACACGTACAGCTTCTGAGGCTCTTTAACCCTTTTCTTTTACAAAAGCATCCGGATGGCACTACTTAAGGCAGCAGCTATACACCCAGCCTCGTACCCCCTCTGTGATGGAGTGCAGAAGCAGATGCTCAGGTGCAAGAGGGCGAGTTCACCAAGCACAGCCTGTTCCTGCTCCCCCGACAGGCTGCCAGCTGGCACCAAGGCTGCTGCTGTGCTCGCAGAGGGCATCAGGCTCCGTGTCACTGTAGCTGTTTCCTTCTGCACAACATCACCAAGCAGCATTTCCAGTCTCATGCACTAAATGGGTTACCAGCATTTTCTCCTTGTCACAAGAGCATCTGATGAAGCAAATCCCTGCAGTACACCAAGCCTTCTCAAGCATGTTCTCGTCCTTCCCCTGCTCAGATCCAGACACCCACTGTCAGAGAGCCCACAGAGCATTGCTTGGCACAGGATAAAAACGAATTGGGTTTGTCAAAACAGAATAAAAAATAGCTGCTCGCTGTTCCCACAAAACACCCCCTCTCTCCTCCAAAAACAAGTCCTCTCTTGCCTACTCTGTCTCCAGAGTGTGACCGTGGCCAGGCAGAACAGCCAGCTCCCAATCCATGAGGCTGCGGGGAGAGCCATCTCCCCTGAGGACAGCAGCAAAAACCCCACTGGAGTTATTTCAAAGGAAACCCAGCGGAGGCTAGTCAGCGTGACAGAGGGAAAGATCCTGCAGCCGTGCCTGCGTAGCTGCTGCAGGTCTTCCCAGCTCTCCTTTGTGCAACGCCGAGAATTACTTCATGCTCCGAAGCCAGAAAGTAAAATTCCAGGCGGTCTTCGCTGGGCCCGGTGCCACGCGGCAGAGCAGGAACATATGGCTCTTGGTTTTACCACTCAGCCTGCAAGGACGGAGGTTGTGGAAAACAAAACTTTCCATCCTCCCACATGGTTCTGTGACTTTGGTCGTTTCAGACACAGGCCTGAGATGTTCTGGTTTTGCTGGGTCAAACAGCGAATGTAGAGCCTCGCCCCTCTGAGGCCAGGTCCCTGTATGGCATGAAGCCCTGCGATGACACTAAACAGGGATGTGACATTAAAATCTGACCAAGGTACAGCGAGAGTGATCCTGTGGATCTTGGAGGCAAAGCATGTGCCAAACACAGAGCTGAACAGTACCTGCCGGTAAAGAAACGATTTGCTCCTGAACTTCAACTCCCAAAACTCCAGTCCCCTAAAGGAAGAAACAAAAACAAGTGTTTAAAATCACATCTCAAACGTGAGACCTTCTCACAAGAAAAGTACAAACCGCAGCTGAATGCAAGCGAGCAGAACGAGTAAGAAGCTGAGATCTTCCAGGCCTGCTTCGAAGATCACTCAGGAACCTGCGAAACCAAGTGCGGGCAGCTTCCTTTGCAGAAGTCAACAGCAGAACCAAGCTGAAATTGCAAACAGCCAGCAACTCGATGCACAACTCTTCCAACCCAAATGCTGCTGGGCATCTTTGCTGGGGACAACTACATAGGTCAGTTACGGCTGAAAAGGAAAAAAAATCATTGTTCTGTAAGGGAGAAGTAACAATGATGAGAAATAAAGGAGACAGAAACCTTTGTCAGAGAAGGAACAATGCAAGCGGATGAGAAAAGCAGACTTGCTGTCCCAAGAGTGAAGAGGGCCACGTGAAGCAGGCGCTGCACGGCACCAGAGGCAGTCATTCATTTCCTCAGGCTCACTCCTGCCCTGCTGGGACCGCCAGGAGTCAGCTGCTGTAGGCAAAGCTGCCCACCAGGGACAGGCTGCCGCGTACCCCAAGGCGGGCAGGATGACCCCAAGGCCCTACCACCCCAAAACTTCAACTCCCAACAACCCTGCACGTGGCAGAGGCCCATCTTTGCTCAACGCTGCTCTGCGTGGGAAGAGAAGCTTTGACAGAAGCACGGCAACACATTCAGGCCCCCGGATGCTTTGCCACTCGCTCTGGGCACAAATAACGCTTCCTTCACCCGAATTTCGAGCATTTAAAAGAGGAGTTTAACAGCAGCAAGTGATGGCTTAGTGCCACCACTGAGCTGCACCGAAGCTCCCCGCGATAAAAAATAATCAGTTTAAACTAACAGGATTTGGAACAAAAGACAGTTATCAATAAGAACACCTCCAGGATGGAAAAGGAGATTAAGGAGCAACAATTCAGCTACAAATCCGAAGCCTTCAGATGGAGGAGAAACTGGTAAGCATGACTTCTGTTCCAGCATTTGAAGGCCCAGCCTGCCAGACGGGCCCTCGGGCTGCTGCAAAACACCTCCCTGCGAGGACTCTCGAGGCCAACTAGTCCAACGCCTCGCTGATGTTTGCATCCCCTGCCAAATCGTCACGAGTTGCTTTCTAAAAACGTTGTGGTTTTGCTGATGTCCCAGCACCAGCCCTAAAACTAAACCCAGCGCAACCCCATTCTCAGGAGCAGTCCTGCAGGGAAGAAGCTGTGTGCACATCTCCTTCCTTCAGACGAAAAAAACTGATAGAGGCATTAGGCAGCCATGTGGGAACATCCCCACACGTCAGATGTACCAACAGAGCCCCAAAACAAGCAGGTTTGCATTTCAGAACCTGCACTCCCAGACTGCCACGCTAGCAGGCAATACCAGAAGTCACCTGGATCAAAGTACAATAAAACAACAACAAAAGCTAAATTAACTAACAGTTTTTAAGCACTCCTTATATCCCACAGCATTCCTAAAACAAAAAGAGACAAGTTTACCTTGTGCAACATAGAACGGCAGCCACCTACACACAAGATCTCGCCTCTCCTCCTCGCAGTGAGCCCAGTACCTGCACCACGGGGCTACAAAGATTGGCAACAGCTGGGGGAAGAGCACAGCCACAAGGTATTTGCCTGGGGGGTTCACAAGGCCAGGCTGGGCTTACTAGGGACACCTGGGCACCACGGAAGGGGCTGCCCATGGCCTGGGAGGGGAGAGAGCTCTGTGAAGGACAGGAGGAAGATGAAGTGGGGACAACAGGATTCACAGGCATCAGAGCAGGGCTGGCAGGAAGAGAAATTGTGAAATTGTCACTGTAGGGAGCGGCCACAAGCCGTCTTCTCAGGATTCACAGATAAATCGCTGCTTTTCGCCCTCCCTGCTGTGTGTGTTGGCAAATGCAAAGGCAGCTTCTGCCCCCGGATCCCTCTTCATGTCGGGAAATGACAATGCTCTGTCACCTACATGCAGTTTGCTCTCCCTCCAGCACGATGTATGTGGCACACGGACACGTGCGGCGCGAGGCACGTGCACAAAGTCCCAGCGCATGGAGGTCACGGTGCTGCTCGGCTCTAGCAAGGCACAAGAGGCAGTTTTTTCAAAGAGGGGCAAAGCCCCCCCTCCAAACTGCATGCACGGCCTCTAGCCAGGACTCTCCTCGCTTGGTGGCCTTGACAGGACACACCAAGCTGTGAAAGACAGCTCGAGGTGCTCAGGAAAAACACCATGTAGGCTTTGAAAGAGAACAAGGGATTTTTCTTTAAGAGGGAAACTTTCTTTTCCTTGTCAATCTCGCCGATAATTTCGCTTACCAGCCAAACTTCTGGCTGCCTTTTCCACTTGGCAGCAGAAGGCAGCACCTTGCGATGAATAATACATGCTCAGCTCGAAAACAGGTGACAGCAGTCACTGCCCAGGAACGGGGCTAAGTCTCCGAACACATCCTTAGCATTCAAAGGCATTCTGTAGGGCAGGAACACCGACTCCACTTCCACTGTTGCTGAGCAACTGCGTTTGACGGAAGGAATCATTTTAACAGTTAGCCTTTTACGCGGACAAGCGGTCAATTCAGAAGATTGGTTTAAGTTCAGAAAGGAAGGGAAGAATGGGAATGAAAAGCTGCATTATTTCGCTACGAGACCGTGCTTTATCATTCTGCGGATTCTTCCCTCCGAAGCAGAAAATAAAGCGCCGCAGATTAGACTTTGAAAAAATTCTATTTATAAGCTTTTAATGCTATCAGAGCCTTTCACTGCGGGGACGGTTCATTCTGCTCCTGCAGGGAGAAATACACGTGCACCTCGAGCATATTTGCTGTCTTACTTGCAGAGTGGGCAGAGCCAAACTCCAAGCTCCACAGCTGCACCCGTCCCCACAGGGAGTGTTTTACAGATCAGAAGGAACTAGGACGCCGTAAAAAACCCAAAGCCAACCAAGCAAAACCGCCCACCCAGCCTGCCGCAAACCCACTAACCCCGGATCACTTTTCTCTAGGTCAGAAAGTTGTTTTATATTATTTAACAACTCCTTTATAATGCTTTGTTAATTAAGTGCTATTTAAACACATTGAAACGAGGCTACTCGAAGCCACCCCCGTCAGCCTAAACATTCATTAAATCAATCGATATCGACGCTTTTATAAAAACGGCTTGTTACAAAACACAAGCGTGGCTGCGCGTGTCACCAAGCAAAAATATCCTATCAGCAACAGCTTTGCTGCTTTCCATCCAATTTTTAGGGTTGCTTTCTCTCTCGTGAGTTGTTTTTGGCCTTGTGTGGGATGGATTTATGCAGCAAGTTATGCAAGGAGTGGCAAATTCCCTTTTTTTACATTAAAATCGAAGACATAAAAAAGCTGATCTGTGCCAAATCTCATTGATTGGACTGACAACAGCAGGTCTGGACTGGGGAGGTAACCTGGCCCTTAGGCACTCAGGGGTGGCCTTGATGAGACTTAACGACTTATTTTACTTAATACTTACCTTGTTTTCATGTTAGCTCAGGTCTCTGCCACTCACACTGCTTCTCATCACAAGGGACAAGATGAGCCTGGGGGTGACGCCCTTGGCTGTTACTCGTGTCCCTAGGTATGACCACCCCGGAGGGAGGGAGGCCACGTTCCCCATCCGGCAGTGGCAACCCAATAACGAGCAGCAGGAGTGCAGCCAGGTGACAGCCCCCGTTTCCCCCCGCCTTTTCTCGGGGGGACAGTGCTGCAAGGAGGCAGGAAGGAAGCGCTGCAGCTGGTGCTGGCTGCCCGTGTCCGTGTGCCTGTGCAGCAGGGAGCACCAGCGGGGAGCTGCACCCAACTGGGTGCCTCTTCATAACGCGGCTGCGTATTGAGAGGCACCAACAGCGAGCAGGGAAAGCAGCGGTCGGACAAAATGCCTTTTTCTTCCTGACCCTGAATAGGGAGACTGGGAGGAACTGAAAGACTCGGAGCATACAGATCTCTCTGTTTTTGCAGCTCCCTTTTGGGTTTTGTCCCACACTACTGCTGGCAAAACACGCCACTGGAAGACAAGAGCGGGCTATTTGCAAACTGCAGCGAGGCCCAGCTGAAGCTTGAAGCGTGGCGCTCACTGCTGCAGACGGCTCAGGAGGTATTCAAATTTAACGGAGGGAAAACTATGAAGAAAAGGCTTTTCTACTCAGAAACAAGGCAAACGTGGTTTGGAGACAAACAATAGCAGCTTTTGCTCTCAAGCTGAAGCACGACAGCCACACTTCTCTGAAAGAAAGAGGCACGGAAGCAGGGGCCATGCTCGGATGCTAAGTACCCGTGATCTTCCTAGGAAAAAAACTTCAGTTTCTGCTAGAGGGAGAGAAGACATCCAGCCACTTCATTTCAATACTTGCAAGACCTGGTCCTGAAAGAACCTGACACGCAACAATCTGTTGTTTATGTATTGACTGAGGAATATCGGGTTTTCCTTCATCAACATCCCCTGGGAAGGAGGCAGGAGTTGCTGGTGTGAACTGAGTGGATCTGCAGAGCTAGAGCAGTGACCTAGGTGTTAGGTGGTGGTTTTTTTTTCCTCCTATTTGCAGCCTGTAGGCAAAGCTAGGATAGAAGCAGGAAAAAAAAATCCCGTCCCCTGGCAGGGCTGGCCTTTAGCAACCAAAACGAGTGTAAATGCTGGAAGCACCCCCTAGGATTGCTCTGTGCCAGGCTCCATACATCAGTTTACACCATCCTGCCTTACTGCACAAACAACTGGACCAGCTCCCCCACCCTCAGGCCTGTTCAGCTTTCTCCATGAGGACATTGGGCAGGAGAAGGAAAGAAATGTCCTTTCCATACCGTCATCAGGCAGAGCCCTGCTGACACCACCCAGGGCTGGGAAGGCGATGCAGGAGGAGGAGGAGGAGGAGGAGGTCAGTTCTCAACGCAAAGCTGGAAAGCAGCTTTTCGGACCAAGCAAGCACTAGCTGATCAGAGCAGCTCCCCAGCTAGGCTCTCACCTGGATTCGTAGTGGTGAGCCAGGAAACCAGAAGAGGGTTGGATTTCTGCCTGGACGATGGTTCTGATCGGAGACTGAAAGGGTGTTTCAGAGTTCAGCGAGCGAAAAGTGCTGAAGTCGTGGGTTCCCAGCAGGAACCGCGCCGCATCCTGCATGGCAGGCACGTCCAGGTAGCTGAAATTAAACATGCAGAGCAAAAAGAGAGGAGCGTTACGTGGGACCAAGTATGTTGTGTGCATCAAAGTCTAATTAATTGATGAGAGGCTTAACCCTAGCATGCAGATTTAACGTTGCAGAACTGGGGAAACGCATTTTGCAAGAGGAGTTTCTCCTGGAACGGCCCAAACCACAAAGCAAGATGCCAAATGACCGGAGGTCTGATGGTGTTCAAAACCCCAGGCTAGGTCAGGGGTCGGCAGGCACAGTCTTCTTCACAAACCTTTATCCTGCTGTGCTGCAGGATCTCAATTAAATTCGATAACAACTGAATTAAAAATAGCTCTGTCCAAACTGTTGGTTAGAGTAGAGGACAAGAGAACCAAAATCCTTTGCAGTATCTCATAAATTCAAAAAGATGTTGCCAGGTAAGAAAATGTCAAACACTGTGATGTTTTTCCAAACCTTTGAAAAGATGAAATTAGGAAATAATAGGAATGGAATGGGTGTGCAAACTGGACATGAATGAAACTAGAATGTTGTGAAAGCCTCCAGTATTCTTGAACGTGTATTTATCTCAGTACAACCTCATCTAAAAGACAATTACAAATTTTCTTCTGGGGTTTGTTTGTTATTTCCTTACCCGCTGTTTATCATGTCCTAAGTGTTTTTAAATGGCACTGAACTTGTTTTTCTTCCCTTCCACATACAAGCACTAATTTGTTATGACTCAGTGGCTACTCCACGAGCACAGATGAACGCTGAGCCAGACACACCGGTTTGTTATCGTAGGGCTGCTCAGAGTCATGGGCTCTCACTTACTATTCAAACATACAAGCACCCAGATTGGGAAGGAGAAAGCTGGCTTACAGGCAGCCATCACCAGAAACAGGCCAAAAATTAGAAAAAAACCAACAAGAATTCTGAGCTTTCATTGCTGCCTGCCTTCTGGGACTCGACCCCAGTCACCGAGCACTTCAGCAGTGCCAAGCACGGTAACGGCTGGCACAACGAAGAGCTGACAGCACAATCAAAAAGAGCTCTAAGTCCCAGGTCTCACCGCACGTAACTCAGTGCAGTTCCGCTGATTTCAACAGAGAATTCTTTCCAGTGTGAACTGGGGGTCTGGTCTTACACACGGACATCACCTCCTCCCCAAACGCTGAGGCAGCTGCCCGGGGAGGGTTTCTGGAGACACTTACCCCCCCAGAGGAGCCCAGCACAGGTCCCTTTCGAACACGGGTACTTCAGACCAGTGAGCGCAGCCCAACAGCAGCCGGTAAATGTAGGTTCTTGACAGCGCCGAGAAGCGTGCGTGGAAGTCACTGGTCACTCGATAGGCACTCAAAATGCTGGTAGAAAAGAAGAGAATGGGATAGACAGAAACGTCATGACAAAGACAGAAACGTCATGCACCGATGCGCACACTTTTGCTGGTCTCCACATGTATGGAACTAAGACATGCAATGGATGCTTTGAGAAACTGCACTTACAAGACACCAAATATCCTGCTCTCCCGCCAGTCAGTAGCTGACTGCTAACCAAGAAGTGCAAGCGTAGGCTGCCACAGGTGTCTGCCAACACCGTGCCCTTCTAACACACTTTAGCAGCTACTGAAATAAATGCTGGCATGCTGTGGTAGTCTTCTTTACAGGAGACACCGCTGCTGTTGTAAACCCACACGCTTCCCAGCGATCTCGCTGGTGTGACTCCGAGCATCCTGGCCCGAACTTCCAGCCAATAATCAAGTTCAGCTGCCAACAGCTTTCCCTCCCCTGAATGTCACGTTCGGGTTCCTGTTCTCGGGGACGGCACGGCGAAGCACCGCTGAGGGGGCTGCGTTATTCCCCCCCAGTTAGGTGCTGAAGGCACACGTGTGTGTGCACGCTCTTTGAAACGTTCATATGCATGCACAAATGTGAATCGCCTGGGGGAAAGTCCTCCAAAAACAAACAAGCAGGGCAATGTTTGAGGTTTCCCAAGATCCTCAGGATGAAATGTATCTCACATATGGAGAATATTATGCTGTGCTACACCACGACCACAGCAGGTCCTGAGCTTTGCAGTGGCTGTTCCAAATGTCAAGTGTGTATTTCACAAGAACCCCTACCAATTTTTTGGTATCCCCACTATGCTAGAAGAACAAAGAAAATAGCAATTAATCCTCTTTGTACCAAAGCAGCTGTGGAAATAATTCCCTTTGGACTTTTCATCCACTACCTTCCCTACTAGGCCAACCAAAACAGAAGGAGAGTGGTCTCCTTAAAGCCCTGTACGAAAACATCTCCGTGCCTGTGGCCCTCACCCAGATACGCTCACAGCCTAACATTTTTTCAAAGATTTGACTGCCTTAATGCACAGCCATAAAGGGAATTTCTACGCCGAATTTGACAGGCGAAGAAATGCTTACTCTGTCCCTGCTCCAGGCTGGCAAGCTAGAAACTAATTAATGCAGCATCATTCCCAAGCTGCTGAGCTCTTCCAGACCTATTCGCTTGGCTCAGAACTGCCCTAGTGCAGCTGTGAAGCACTGACTCAAAGGACAGGCAGTGTGTTTGTGCCTGCCTTCAAAAGACTACTTACCATAACAGTAATATTTCCAAAGCCCTCTGAGTCTAGCCCTCAAGTCTCCAGGACAGCATCAACTTAGCTGGAAGAGAAGCTTTGTAGATGGTAAAACCAGATGTCCCAGCCACAGCTACCACCAAGAAATGTCTCTTCCCTCTCCAAATTCACTTCCTTTCAGCTGTCTCCCTCTGACCTTCCTGCCTCTTTCTGCCCTGGCACACGTGGAGTTCCCAACAACCCTGTCCCACAGAAGAGGCATTTTAACACATACTCCCTTGGCATTTCAGCATTTGTTGATAGTCCTCTGGCTCACAGACCATTATTCATTCAAGGAAAACTGGGGAGGGCTGAGATCACCTGAACTGCATTCCATCCAGATGCTTCAGCATCTTCCTGGGGGCAAAAAAGCAGCGCATACTTAGAGCACATTTCAACCCTGGTTTTGCTAGAGAGATAGGCAGAAGGGAGTCAAATAGTTTTAAGCTTTTCTTTGTGACAAGGATGTCCATGCCCTGAGAGGTGACGGAAAACAGCCACCTTCCTGTTTCGCTTGTCAAAGCCATCACAAAAGCACACCAACGGACATCGGGCTGGAACCACTTCTGCTGGCAATTGATCCAGTCCTATAAGATATGTGGGTAAGGGGAAATACGAAGTCAAGCAGCCTTAACAAGCCCATAAGAGAGAACTTACAGCCCGGGTACTCTTGTGTTTCTCACTCATGAATCCCTTTCTTGGTGCAAGTGACCGTCTGCAAACGCTAAAACACAACGGGACATCCTAGGCCTTCCTCTGCATTTCCCATTGGCCTTGCTGCACCCACGAGAAGGGCTGGCATCGCTCTCGGTGGTGCACAACACCTGGATTCACACGACTTGGAAAGCACTAAAACCCACAACACAGCCATTAGCGAGTTACCCCCTCACAAGGATATGCCCAAGCCTTTTGCAGAGCCGTGGCCCCACACGCAAGCAGGAACTTCCCAGCACCAGATACCTGCACGCCCAAAGCAGCACTCCCTGTGCTCCCTCTTAAGGCAGCCTCACAGCTCACTGTAGCAGATGGAAATAGTGGAAACTAGGTCACTTCCCTCCTGCCTCCCCCCACAACCTCCAAGACAAACAGGCCTTTGCTGCAGCAGCGAAAAGAAAGGAGCATCCCACCACCACCGGGTCTGCAAAGAGCAGAATGCTGCAGGCAGGAGAGCTCCTGGGGACCCTCACACTTCACACGTGCAGAAGATGGCTTCGGGGAATGGTTCTGTCTGCTCGCCTTCCAGCGACTCTGGGCAGTTAATCCAAGGAGCTTGCGAGGCTGCTGGACTCCCCCTTATAAGCAACCGGGAGAAACTGCCTGGTTTCCCTAAGCCAACGCCACTATTAGCATCGAACGGGGACAGCTCGGTAGCCAGAAGGAGGGTACAAAGGTTGTCAGAGGGGAAAACACCCTTCTGTCTGGCAAGGGAGAAAGCAGAGCTTCCCTGCACCTCCCCCAGAGTGCTACAACTGATCTGAAGATGTCAGCAGCAGGTTTTGCTGGAGTTATTTTTCCCTTAGCCCAGCGTCGTGGCTCTCACCGTACTGCTGGGAGCATACGGCGAGGAGCCACCGTCTCAACGGGATGCTCTCTCTGCAGCTGCTGCTTTAGGGGATGCCACTCATGAGAAGGCAGCTGCTCTCCTGCCGCGTGCCCTCCTCGCTTTGGAGCTTGCTCTACGGAGAAGAAGGGATCCAAGGCAGACAAAAAAAATTGATACCATTTGGGAGCAAGCAACAGACAAACCTATTTATTTACTTTCAAAAGGCTGGTGCTTCAGGGATTCCTGCCAGCCTAAGTGCCTCTGGCTCATACCCCTTGACTGCAGAGGCTCAGACCACAGAAGAAGAAATTAAAGCTGAGCTGCAGGCCTGCACAAAGATTTGCAATAACAAGTCCACTGCTATAAACTCCCAGAAGAAATGCAAACTACATCCTCCAGGCCTGTAATGGAGTTTGAACCTAGGACCTCCAGCCTCCTCTAAACACAGTAATATAATTAAGTATGCCATTTATTTTCCTCTGTCTACATGTCTCCACAAGCATTTCATCTCCCTTGAGCTTCTCGTGTTAACGCTTATGTGATTTTTATTAAATAAACGTCCTTTTATACCCTCTGATAGAGTGCTTCCTTCAGAAAAACCCATTTATGCTCACGATTCCTCACTGCAGGCATCCTTTCCTGACTCTCCTAGCAGATGCAGTTGCCACCATAGGCTCTTTCAAGCTAGGAGTGTTTTTCCAGTATTTATTCCACCCGTTCTTCAAACATACCACGTTTCAGGCCTTGTTAACATCCCAATTTTTGCAAGGCTGCTGGTAAATAAACACTCTTAGCATTCTTCAGCTTTTTGACAGAGCCTACATTTCAGAAGGGTCTGAAGGCAAAAAAAAAAAAAAAAACACAACCGAAGACATCTAAGGAGAAACACCAACGTGTTAAATACAGAGGTGTCCTCCAGCAGGACATCCTTCCCTCTCCTCTGACAACAGAAAGTGAGTGTCAATTTGCAGGAGGTGGGCGGAATCCCAGCTCTGTCTTGCTGCCACCCAGACAGCTTTTATGGTGTACTTACAAAACTGGAACCAGAACAGAAGGTGTCAATCTGCTGTACTGCTCTATCCTGCCTAGGTGATAGCAAAGTCCTCCTCAGGTCGCCCCACCTGCGGAATACGCTCTGATCTTTGTGGACAAGAGCCTTTCAAATATGCTACGCAGATCTAAAGGCAGATCAGCTGATAGAAGAGACCCGTCGTGCAGCGAAGCTACAAAGCAGGTCATTATTGCTGACGATACAGCCAGCCAGCTTGGAATCTGGTTTCCCTTCCAAGCTCTATCGACACTAATGAGTTCTCACAAAGATGTCTCCCTCCATCACCCCCTGCCTGCAACCACATAAAAGTGCTGAGCTTTCTACCCAGCGTTAGGAGAGAATTCTTCTTGGCAGAGTACTATTTACAGAGGGAGGGGCTGGCTGCTGCATGCACTTAGACTCATGCCCGTCACCGAGCTCCTTAATGGAAAGCAGCTGAACCATTTTTAAGAGGTTCAGCCCAAGGGAGGAGGGAGAAGTTAGAGCCGCCTGCACCCCGATAACCTCAGACTGCCTTCCTGGTAGGGACAGTCCTGGATTTATCAGAAGACACCACCTCCTGGCACGTACCTGCCAGGCGTTAGCTCTTCCCGTCTGTGAGATCCCACCGCTGCCTCCTTTTGAAGATGCTAGCTAAAAAATTCTCTTCAACAGCAACCCTGCACACGTGCCATGGTCTGGTAGGACGAGAAGGTTCGAGGACATGACAAGCCACAAGCTACAAGCCTAAATTCAGGGGAGAGGGGCTGAGATTCTGCAGCTGGTGACACAGAACAGACTATGGCAATGGTACCCTCTGGCTGGAAAATCAGCCAGCTTTGACTCCCAAACGACTGTTTGAGTGTTTTAAGGAAGGTAATCGAGACTGTGACCTACTTCAGGTTCCTTCTTATTGCCAGGGCATCCATAAAGTGTTCGACTCCCAGGGTGTGCAAATGCTGACCTAGTTTTCAGTCTGAGCAAAAATAATAACCAAAACCTCACATAAGTCAAATTCTGCTTCAGAATATACTTTTTTTTAAATAGATGCCGCGGTCTGAAAAGAATTCATCTCCAGCTCTCCTACACAGCAGCTGCATTAAACTCTTTGTATATATCTCAAAGGTGAAAGCTGTCAAGGGATAGTACCTCCTAGGCATCACTTAAACAGGCAACTTGGCTAGCGTGTGAGAGAGAGACTTGCTTGGCCATTCTGGCAAGTGAGAGGCCAGAACACAAATCTGTTTGTCTGAATGGCTGGACAAACCATCAAAGTTGCAAAAAGGTGTTTACTCATCCCAACAAGCGTGACGCCTCCAAATCGGCAGTGTAGTTCAAACACAGCCCTGTGTTTTCTTTTGTGCCAATTACGTTCCTTTGTATTCTGTCAAAATTTCCTTTGTTTTTCTTTGTCCTCACAAAGCAAGGGAATCTAGCTGCTACTTCAAGAGGCCAGTGAAGTAACTAGACTTGTAGGTGTAGGACCGTCAAGTGGTGAGGTCCTTACGCTGCTCCCAAAACCCTTTCTGAAGGGGTTTAAGAGGAGCGGGAAGTATTTGGGGGAAATGTTCGGTTAAAGCAACAACAACAAAGAAACACCCAGCCATCAACAGGAATTACGTGCCTCCCGTAACAAGGCCTTTACAGCGCCTTCCTCCCCTCCTTCCTGAGCTCAGATTCCAAGGATTTTACTTACAATTCCCCTTTACCCTCCGATGGCTCCCCTGGTGCTTGTTCAGGGGTGAAGGAACGCAGCTGGCTCCGAGACAGCTGCTGCAGCTTCTGCTCCTGTCACCCTGAGCTGAGAGCCCCCAGAGAAAAGGTCCCGCTTTTAAATAAATGCAAAGCACCACTGCCATACACCTCCAGAAATCCTGCAGGAACGCGGTGCAAAGCTCAGTCCTCAGGCCATGAGAGCTGCAGGCACAAAGCACGGCTTCGGCACAGGCAAGCAGAGGGTACCAAGGTGGGCTCTTGTAATAGGTCACCACCATCTCACGCCTTCGTGACCATCAGCATACGTTGGAATTCGTTCCCTGGAGTTAAGGTGCCCTCTAGACATGGCACAGCAGAAGTCTGGAGGTGGGGGATAAGCACTGCTTAACACTGCTAATGCAGACGCAGCATTTCTGCAACCTAACTGGAGTCTGCCCAACGCGGCAGAGTCGTGGGTACCTCGGGGGATGCTGCAACGTCTCACTGCTGTCACATCCGTGGGCCAGCTGCCTACCTCTGGCAGGCAATCTGGTTCACTGCTTCCAAAAGTAGAGGCATACACCTTGCAGAGGTGCCTGAACACCCACCTGAGCAGTCAAGGTTAGAGAAGACTGCAACCTGGGATAGCTTTCCTCAGGCTCCTACCTTAGATGAAGGTTTGAAAGCTTGCAATACGCTCTGAAAAAGTCAAAAGCTGGTTAAATTGGAGATCAACACCTTCT
Source organism: Cygnus olor (assembly GCF_009769625.2). Classification (NCBI taxonomy): domain Eukaryota; kingdom Metazoa; phylum Chordata; class Aves; order Anseriformes; family Anatidae; genus Cygnus; species Cygnus olor. The sequence continues at coordinate 2,953,620 of NC_049189.1, forward strand.
GCAGAGCGCGCACAGCTTCACCCAGCCAGACCATCTCACCCTTTACTTTACACAGAGTGGGGGACACACATGAAGGACCTCCTGGGAGAAAAGAAACGTCATCATTCATCTCTCCTTCCCTCAGACCCCAAATTGTTTGAGTGCCTGCACACCTAGAGCTGGGTTCCCTGTTCCACGGGCCGTGGAGAACTGGAATCCTCCCTTGCAAAACGAAGGACAGATGCAAGTATGATGTCAGCCCCCAAATCCCAGGCCTTGCTGCGTCGGCATTTGGGTCAGGCCCTGTTTCACAAAGAGGAGATTAGAAACTAAAGCGGGCTGGGTGAAGTGGGAAGGGGGAGGGTGCTTCGTAGTCATGCCGCTACTCTTACAACAATCCCATCACTGGGGTGGGGAGGGATTTGCTTTTTTGTCCTGGGTTCTTGTTCTGGCACGGGGAATTTGTCCCCGTAATCTTCCCTTATGTTGATGGCACCAGAGTGCAGTAACATGAAACAGAGCAGCCAGGTCCTCCGAGTAATCACCACCTGGCGTCCTGCATCACGGTTCTGCTGCTCACCCAAATACTCCCTATAAAACACCCATTTTCTTGTACAACACACTGAAGCGCTTTGCCACACTCCTCATAAGGGACGGTCTGTGCCTTGAACAGTTTTCAGTTCATGCAAATAAGACAAAGTAGCACAAGAAAAAGCAGAGAGCTGCAAAGCAGCTGCTGGTAGATGGCATGTTGATTCCACAGCACCAGCCCAGATCTGTTTTTTAGCCTAAAAACCCCAATATTCCATTCGATTTACACTTTAACCATAAAAATGCACCCGTGCTTGGGGGAGAACACAGCAACTGTTTGGCAGCTGACAGAGAAACTGCACAACAGCTTGGAAAGGAAAGCAAAGAAAATTAAATTCAATCCACCTTTTGAAAAATTCACAAGGCATAGCGATTGCTTATCTAATTGATGCAAGTTCCTGGCAAAAACTGCTGGTTTTTTGCCTTTGAGGGTGGGCACTTAGACCTGGGTCTCATGCAGAATAAGTCCATCCTGAGATTTTGCAAGAAGTAATAACTCCAACAGAAAGAAAGAAGAAAAGGAAATAGGAGAAAGAAACGGCAGCTGTTCTGTTCTCTGCAAATTGTTGTACCAACCCCCTTACTAAATTCACACGCAGCTCTCCCTAGTCATTTACAGCTGGGTACAGGATAAGGACTGTTTATCTATCCCATTGAGCAAAACCAATCCAATTTTGTTATAAAAATATTAAACTGGAGCTTGTCATGCAACTTCTTTAAATCATGTCATGTGGTAGCTGTGGTCTAGCTTGGAAGAAAAGAAGTTGATGTCGATGGAGGAGCGGGCTGCTAACACTAAAAGCAATTTTGTCCGTTTTTCATCTTTTTGCACAGGTACGAGTCAGATGCGATACTGCAGCCGAGCTTTTGTTAGGTGCTGGTTCAATAAGCAAAGAAAATGAGGGAGTTTGGGGAATAAAGCATCACTGAAAGTTAACGTATCTGGCTCACGGAAAATGAGAGTCATCCCCGTGGGTTCACTACGCACATGGTGACCCTCGTCTCTCACAGGATTTTTTGTTTTAGTGGTGCCAGCACAGATGATCTCGTAAGAGCAACAGTATAACAGCACTCATCTTGAATGTACAAGGGGTCTGGTAGTAGCAGAGAGACGTGCACAGGAGTGATTTGCCAACACACAAAACAGGAAAAAATGTATCTTGTGAGTGAAGATGGGAGATGACTGCTGCATTTCCCCTCTTCTCCAGCAAGGGTGAAATAAAAGATTTTGACTTGCCACCAACTCACCGGATTGGTTCGGGCTTCAGGTAGTGATTTAGACCATGGATGAGCTCTCTCTCTCGAAAAGCTGGCTTCCCAGGCGCCCGCTGGATGTCGAGGTGAGCAGCGTTGCAGAGTGCATGAACGCCACTGTCTGTTCGGCTGGAGATGTGGAACTTGATGGGAACAACGGGTTTCAGGTTCTGTGCTGCCTTCTGCAAGTCAACACGAGACAGAACCATGAACAGGAGAAGCAGTGCCCTCCTCCTTGCTAACCACAGTCCTTGGTATCTCCACATCCTTTGCTTTATACCATTAGGTGAGTAGAAAAGAGGGCAGAGCTACCCATTTACACCCAGACACAACCCCTGCAATTCACTGCTGAGAACTGCACTCAGACTCCACCAGCAGCAGGCAGAATCAGCACGGTGCACGCTCCTGGAAAGCTGCAGAACTCGAGCCCCGAAGGGACAGAACCAACACACGGGGATGGCAGAGCGCCATCACAGCCAAGAGTCCTGACGGAGCTCAGGCTGCATCCTTTGCTTCCAGAGCAGGCCAGAAAGGTGTAAAATACTGCAGCTATTGCTGCAGGCAGGATTTCTTTTCCACCCCCGACAGGAGCAGGGCTACAGGAGGCAACACGCTTCCATTAGTTGTTACGAGTGGAGGAGGAGCAGGGGACCAGACGAGAAGCAGCACAGCACTGATGTAACGCGTTTATTAGTCCCACTGAGATATATAAATGGATCTAAGAATCAAGGCACGGCTCTCATAAAACACACCAGCAGTGGAGGAGCAGATGCTGAGCCATCCCAGCAGGCACAAATAACCACAGGACAACCACACGCCACCAGCGGTCACACGCTGGAGCTTCCTGATATTCCCTTCTTCCACAGTCCTTAAGAGAGTGTCTTCTAATCAAGACGATCAGAAAACGCACACAAAATGGAGGGAGAGATGCTAACACAGTTAATTAGATGCTAATTATTTCAGGGTCTTCCCAGACAGGTCTACGTTTAGCAAAGGCAGGGTGGGTTTTGGTGAGGGGCAAAGGCAAACTCTGGTGGGTCAGAAACCTTTGGGACTGCAGCAACTTCCTAAAACAATGTTAAAACCACAGCACGTCTTCCATACAGCAAGGTTGGAAAGTAGGTTACCAGAGCTGCAAAATAGTTTTTGTCCTTGTGACGACAGGCCCTGAGACAGAAAATCCGACGTAATTTATTAGGGTCTATGAATGAAGCGTATCTGCAAGACTGGGGAAAAAAAACAAAGAAAAGCAGAAAAGCAGATGAATGGCTAGAAATTTCCTGCTCTCCCATCTCCCCTCCTGAGCAGTGAACCCAGCAGTGGTCTTTATTAGATTTCAATTTGGTACCAAGAGTCAATAAAGCTTGAATTGCTGACTCACAAATGCCTTCCAGATTCCTACGACTTGAGCAGACAGGATTCTGGGCTCTCAGAAACGCACCATTAAAAAGCACAGGGAGGCAAGGAAAAACGTAACTGAGCGGCAGAGGAAGGCCTGGGAAACAGAACAGAAATGACCCTAGCCTCTTCCCCTTCCTAATCCTTCTATTTGGAGTTCACATGTGGTTACAATTAGCAATGAAAATCTTTATTTATCACCCTTAAGCAGAGAGAAGCAGACAGAAATCAAATAGTTTTCTGCAGCAGACCTTGGCATGTGCCTCAGCAATTTGTCTTAAAGCAGAAGCTGCTTTTAAGAGCAAAGTTTCTGCAAAGATATGTTTGGGTTTTGCAGACTCCTCTTCCCCCGGCCTCTCCTCCCCCTCCTTTCCTGCCAGGCACGAAAGTGCCAGTGGGAAGAGAGCTGAGGGGAGGCAGAGGAAGAGAGAAGAGGAGAGAACATCCTCCTTTTTTCTTGCTATGGCCCTGGGGAAGTTTGGACGCAGCACTTTGGATCCCCGCACCGCATCCGATTTCAAGCACTGCATCTGGACAGAGCTGGATACCAGGAACACTGAAAGGTCTGGATCTCTTCTCTGCCTGCGAGGGTTAAGCATTTTTGGAGAGCAGACTGGGGAGGAGGAGAGGATTGCAGGTTCCGAGGTGAATCTGGTTGCCTCCCCGCTCCGGCCACGGAACCCACAGAGGCGTAGGACTGAACGGCAGCTCCAAGGCGGGGTGTTTTCACAGCTGCCCTTCTCCTGCACGCTTTTCTCCTTACAGAGAGAAATAATCTCCTTGCAGAGAGAACTTCCGAACTGCTGAACTTCTTCACAGGCAATTCACTACTGACCCCTCCCCTATGCGTATGTCTGCTATCTGTGCCATCCAGACGGCCTGGGCGCCTATAGGCAGCTGGTACCGTCCTCTGCTGGCTCCTACATACTCTGATCTGTTCACGTAACCCACGCTGATCTGCAAAAGAGAGATGTGTTATTTACATTTAGTAATTGCCTGAGTGGCAACCAGGTTTTCCTGACCTTAAAAAAAATAAAATGCCTAAACCAAGCAGGCCTGTCATCTGAGGAACTCGAAAATTCCTGCCGCTAATTCAGGCCCCTGCCCTGCCGGGCATCATCTCTGGATTCCAGCGGGGGAAGCTGAAGCAGAAGTTAAGCAATTTACCCGCAGGCGTCCAGCTGAAAAGCAGCAGAGGAGATGCAGGAATCAAGGAGCTGGGTTCTCCTCTTGTGTTCTCAAAATTCGCAGGTCTCTGCTCCCTTCTTTAGGCCAGACAGCACGCGTGTCCTTCTCTTCAGCAGGCGCTTGGTCACAGGCACTGAAATCTTGGCTGGGCACCTGCTGAGCTGGATCGCCCCCACTTCCATCCTGCCTTTACTTCCTGAGCCATAACTGTTCCAGACAACAATATTCCTGGGGCAGCAACAAGCATCCCTGGGCGTCCCTCTGCACCTGTACTACCCTGCACAGCAGCAATGCAGGGGAAAGCGTTACTTGCATTTAGTAGGTCTTTTCTGCTAACCAGCTTCATTCACTAAGCACTTCCATATTTTGAATCCCACTGAAATTTCCATTGTTGTGTGCCAGAACGATACGAATCCACATTCCAGATTGCTATTATTATTCACAGCTCTGTTCTCTTCTCCCCCTGTACAAATGCTGGAGAGGGGAGATGAAGAACAGGCCTGTTAACATACACCGGCGATGGCTGGGAAGCAAAAGTTCATCCACTTCTCTCCCTGAAGGCTAAATAAAAAACTGCTCAAGATGCTCAGCCACCAAAGACCCCTGCAGAGCATCTGGGAACCACAAAAGGAACCTGACAGATCAACTGAGGATGGGTGTGCTCAAGAGAAAAAATGTGCATTAGGGGTATTTTGGAAAAATAAGTGTCTATTGCTCTTTCCCAGCAGCTAGATTGCTTATTGGTTTCATCGGTGGAAGACATCCACGGTGGTTTTACTTGCACAGACACAAGGAATTACATTGCATTGCCAGGGATGCTGCACAATTTGTAAGTTGCTGGGTTCTAATAAATAATTATGTGCAAGCTTCTGGTTGCAAGTCATCGCAGCCCTGCTGACTCAATGGGTGCTATGTCAACTGAAACTAATTAAGAATCTAATTCATCCTCAGAGGAAGAGAGAAACGTAGTGAAAGCCAAGAAGAAAAGGCCGAGAAAGTGGCTTCTGCTGGAAGGAAAGGTTTCCAAAGCAATCTCCCATGCTGCTGGAATTATTATACAAACAGGCAATGAAGGTAACACTTCTGAGTCAATTTTCCTTTCTTTCATCCTCCTTTTTTCTTAACTGAGAGAGGGAAGTTGTACCAAAGCTGCTTTGCATAGCACAGAGTTCATCTGTGTTCTCTTTCTCCCCCTTTTCCTTTCATGAGGAATAATATCTGGACTTGGCACAAGGCTGCTGGCCAAAGCAGTGCTTCACGTGGGAAGATTAGTTTTGGGCAGCATTCACCAGCACAATGGGAAACAGCACGCTCAGGAGATGCTTCAAACCAAACACAAAAAGGAACTTCATGCTGTAGATCCGAGCAGGCCTCGCATACGGCGCCTGTTAGCACAAGTAGCAGCTGCCCACTTCAGCAAAAGGTGCTGCACGGGAGATTTTCCTTTCCGGGAGGGGCATCTGTAAGAACTGAGACTAGAGCATGGAGTCCTGCAGCGTGTATACGTCCCTCCTTATTGCAGGGGGACAAATCACAGGTCTCAAACATCCTGATCTGGGAAAGCAAGGTCTGGAATTCTGCTTTGGACCCACCACAAGCAAGCTGGGCTTGCAAGTATTTCAAGTCAAATATATTGTCTCCAAATATATTTGTCTGCAAAGCCTGCCTCAAAGAGATATTAAAAAGCTCCTTCAGACCTCCGCATGTCCTGTATGATACAGACACGGTGACAAAGGGTTACAGACCGGCCTCCGGATCAGCCACAGCTCAGCAGCTCTACCTTGGCACTTGGAGGACTGCAGTACACCCTCACAAACCAGTCCTTTCTACTCTAATGACACCAGCTGTTGATCCACAGAGTCTACACTTCACAGGTTATTTGCTTGCCTGTAATGGCAAACAAAACAAACGTCTGAATGTACGTAGAACGGAATAAGGATCTCATTACAGATTTAATCTTGCCCTTCCCTTCAGTTGCCTTCCTGGCTTTGGAAACGAGTGTTATGAAGTTCAAGGCTGCACAGAAATGGAGGAAGGAAGATAAATTCCTACAGGCCCCAGAAGTTTTCTATTAAACTTGCTTTAAGACATCTCATGTGGTTCTAATAGACACAGCCCTGCTCAGCAGTGCCCAGCATCAATACTACCACATGAAAGCAAAGCACATATCCCAGAACTGGCCAGCAAAACGCTGATACTGTGAAAAGACAACACCAAATAAGTTTATCTTTTTCTTTTTCTTCTTCTTCTTTTTTTTTCTTCCCCTTTAATCACCCATCCTACCCATTCGCTTGTTAAAACAAAGTGACTTGGATAATGCGAAACAACTGCTGGGCTCACCCAAAGTCCGGCGCCTGGGGCTGAGACGCTGGATGGTTCAGAGGATTAGATAAATGAGATAGAAAGTCCTTTGGGGCTCTTCTTTCAAGATCTGCACAATATTTATACACTTTCTCCACAATGGTCTCAGGCAAGGAGCCATTCAAATACATCCTGAGAACTCCTCTTCAAACTATTAACTCATCACACTTTCCTTCTGTGGGCTGCTCGGCAAGGCGAAGCAAGAACCATCACCCAGTAAACTGAGGCACAGCATGGAGCACTGCTCCAGTTTGTGACCACAGAGTCTGACTGGTAATGAGAACAAATCATGAAAATGTTGGCTATTAATACACAGGCAGGGCCTGGCCTGCCAAACGTTGCCCCAAACTCGACCTGGGCAAAACCATTAAGTTTCATTTTAATGACAATATGATTAGCAAGGACGTACCTCCAAATAGTTCTGGACTCCAATCCCTGACTGGTTAACTGAAGTTTCCATGACCCCACTGCAGAGCAAAACAAATACAATAATTATTGATAGGTATCGCGACCCTGCATTTTCTACCCAATGTCTTAACACAGAGTCCACCAACACATCCAGAAGTTAATGCTGGGCACTCATTATCAAATTGTTTGCTGCTGAGCGACCTCGACCTTTTTACACAGCTTGCAGGGACAAAACACTTTGAAAAATGGACATGAAAACAGAAGCAGTGGTGGCATTCTGGAAAGACGACTGGAAACAAAACTCATCCTTCCAATTCTACCTCCTGAACTGGTCCTTCAGACGGGCAATGTTGGGTTGGGAAGATGAGGCAGCCAAATTCCACTAGAAAAGGGTTTGCAGGTAAAGATTTTTCAGGGCCTGATTTGGATGCCACTTGCAGGACCCCTTCTTGCAGGCCCTGCGGATGCGAAGGCTGTGAAGACGACTTGTGATGAGCTTCCTTCGCTGTTCCAGGAGTCACAGCCACTCACAAAAAGCACTGAAGCACACAGAGATGTCCTGAGGCCAAACTCGGCCTACCTGCAACCACGCAGGGTAATTTAGGCCAGTACCCACAACGAGACAAACTCTGCTGCGCAAAAGAAGTGTGGGTTTTGGCTTATGGTGGTGTTATTCTGGAAAACCCTCATGCAGATAGGCACGATTCCACAAGCTGGGGCTGCAATAATTCTCCCACACACTCTTTTTTATGTAAACAAGCCTAACTACGTATGTGGGATGTTTAAGGCCTGGGGAAAGGCAGTCCCAGCTACCTTTCTGCACCATGGCTCGTTCCACCTGCATCTCCAGGGCAGCGCGGGCAACCACCCCGTCCACAGCTACCCACACCGCCGGCTCTCCCAAACCACACTGCAGGAAATGTAATTACCTGCACTCCCACCGACTTATATCCACATTCACCTTCCTCTCTGCCCTTTCACATTTTCCCTTTGCCCATTTTCTGCTCTTCCTGTCCAAAATACCCTCTAATATTTATCTGTAGCAGTAGAAAAGCACAGCCCAATCCCCTGCCCATGCTCACCGACTTGGCACGTGTAGCAGCTCTCCCCTAAACCACTGTACCCCCCCGCAAATCTCTGCACTCCCCCAAACATCCTCTGTGCTCCCCCAAACTCCTGCACTCCTTTTTCCTTTTTTTTTCTTTTTCTTTTTTTTTTCCTCAGTCGCCTCCCTGCAGCCTCCCCATGCCCACCCGGGGCTCCCCCAGCACCGTCTCACGTGCAGCACACAGGGCGGCTCCCGCACCTACCTATATTTAGTGCCAAAGTATTGAAAGAACACTAAATAGCGCGTTTTGGGAGAAACCATCCTCGAGGCGCTACCGGAGAAGCTCTCCCTCCGCTCCCGGCTCCGGGGGGGGGGGGCCGCCGCAGCACCGAGGCGACCCCGGGGGCTCCCCGGCGCCCTGCCCGGCCTCGCCGCCCCTCCTCGGCCGGCTTCCCCCCGGCAGGCCCGCCCAGCACCGCCCGCTTCCGCCACCGGGCCCTTCGGGGAACGGCCCCGGGCCTTGCTGAGGCTCCGGAGCAGCTCGAAAGCGGCCGAGGGGCCGGGGGAAGGCGGCCGGGGCTCGGCAACGCTCCGCCGCCGGGGCCCGGCGCCGCCTCAGCGAGGCCCAGGCTGCGCCGAAAGGCGTCCGCCATCACAGGGCGCTGCAGCCCCGTCTCCCTGCTGCAGCGTTTGCCTGGAGGGAAATTCAGCCCCTGAGCGGCCTCCCGAAGAGCCCAGGCAGTGATGGTGAGGGAATAAACCCTCGGAAATCCTCCTCCTCGGCTGCTCAGCTGCTCTCCAGCTTTTACAGAGTGATTCTCTTCTCATAAGCGGCGGCATTTGCCTTAGCGTTCACTGTTAGAAACCTTCTGAGAGAACTTCTTTTATTTATTTGCTTCTTTCCTAGAAACCTTCTGAGAGGACTTTATTTATTTGTCTCATTTTTGTCGGCTGATGATGGAAGCTGATCCCTTGGGGCTATTCCCAAGCATAGTTTGGGGGGCTTTGGTCACCCCAGGAGTCAGTAAAGCATGTCAAAAAATTAAGACTCAAGTGCCAGAGCAGGAATAGCCCCCACAGAAAAAATGAAAGGCTTATGGGGCAAGAAGCGTATAAGGTGAGGCCTGGGGTACAGGCAGCACTTACTGTGGTCCTCAACACTGTCCTTTCCTGCATTATTTTTTGTGCGGGGGATTGTTGACTCCAAGGCTCTGATGTTCTGAACCCACCCTGTGTGGAACTGTTCCCGAATCTGCCAATATCTGTGTCAAAATCCCCATAAAAAACAGGTGCAGACATTTCAGGCAGGCCTGCGTTCGTCTTTTTCAGCCTGCCTATGAAAAGATGTGTTCAGGCTACCATTGCTGCGGGTAAATAACAGCTACAGCGACAAAAATAGGGTAAGACAGTGATAAACAGAGGCTGCAGATGTTCTTTGTGACTGTTTTCGTTATTTTAAAATCTTTATTCATCTTTATAAAATACCGAAGTGCGATATCTGCGTGTACAATAAATACCCTAGCAGTATAAACAAAGAGCAAAGCAGCGTAACAGAAAAATCCCTGGCACCTCGCACAAATCTGCGATGTGTTTTGAATGGAAAAATCCAACGAGCTTTCAGTTCTCACAATGGCATCCAGACTCCATTGTAACGAAACTGATGAATCTCAGCTTTGAAGAGGATGGCAATTTCTAATCCCGAGCTTGTGCGTGCACACACGGGCAGAAACATCCACATGCCTTCGTCTGTGCTGGAAGAGCCAAAGAAAATAAAAAATGTAGTGACTGGATGTTTATTGAACAAGGTAAAGCAGAGGCCACAAGAGGTCACCTTGCCCATTCTGGACGGAGCTGATGGGCCGAGCAGATGCCTTCTGTGCTCCTCAGAGCCCTCCAGCTTGTGTTAAACAATGTCAGATATTCATTCGCACACCAATACTCTGGACTGGGGCTGGCAAATCAAGCAGGTCTGGGAGCTCAGACAGGAACGAGAGCCTGGCCTAGAGGTGAATCTTAGCTGCAGTCTGTATGGAAATGGCACTGAGCATCTTCCTTCATCTCGTTTCATCATGGCTCTGCCCGTGGCTGAGGTAAGGCCTCAATGTGACATTTTGTGACAGATTCAGATGCGCCTGGCCCTAGTGTTCATTTCACTTCTGGTTTTAGTTCAGGTCCATATTACGCAGAAGGCATTTTCATAAAACATGGGGATTTGCACTCTGGGGACTTCCCAGTCTTAAATTCATACAAGACTTGCAGTGACTGGTGCAGTTTATGCTGTTCTCTGTGCGGTGCTTGATGGGTGGAGGATCCAAACTAAGCCCATTGTAATTAGTCTCATTTATCCATGCCAAATTACATTGCCATGTCCTGCAGCAAATGTGATCTGTTCCCATGGACCCACAAGCCCAGATGTTGCGTGATTACATTGGCTTCGGCGGAGTTACTGCAGATTTCCTGCATGGCTGATGGCAGCAGCAAATCCACTGTGTGCAGAAAATTAAAAACGAGATTAAGTTGTAACAGGATTGGTGCCAATCCTTTTGACACTACTGGTACGGGATTGCTGCGTGCATCCTATACAGGCCGATCTGTTTCCTCAGCACCCACAACGTGGTGGCAAACCCTATGTGCAGGCGAGGGGCTGCACCTCTGGCTGGCTGTTAAGTTTTTTACTAGTTTTCTGCCTACTTGGTCCTTTGGAGATCCCCAGTATCCGTTTGTAGTCCCAAGCTAGGGAAAAAAAATCAAGGAAACCTTGAAAAAAATAGGAAGACTTATACCTTGTATAGTCTTCAGCTGAGAAAACGGTCCCTTTGGTAGCTTATATTTTAAATAGGGGGCTTTCTTGAGATTCAGCAGAATGTTTTTTAAAAAAATCAAGATCGTTCTGGACAGAAATTATGTTTAACCACTGAATTAGCACGAGTCGGTGGCCGGTGGTAGGACCTGAGGGAGCGGGCGTGCAGCCGCTGCAGGGGAGGCTCGGGCTGGGTGTCAGGCACCGATTCTTCACCCAGAGGGTGGCCCAAGAGGGTGCCCAGGGACATGGGCAAGCCCTGAGCCTGCTGGACTTGGCGAAGGGCTCCAACCCTTTCGGGCTGGGATTTTGGGGGGGCTTTAGCGGGGAGAAACCAAGGGTTTGGCAGACGGGCGCTGCGCAACCCCCCAGAACCGGGCAACCCCCCCCCCCCCCCAAAACTGGGCAACCCCCCGGAGCTGGCCAAACCCCCCCGAAGCTGGCCAAACCCCCGGAGGTGAGCAAAGCCCCGGGAGCTTTGCAAAAGCCCGGAACCGGCTGAGGAGCTGCCCGGAGCCCCCCGCCCGGCCCTTCCCGGTGGCGGCGGGGGGGCGGGCGCTGAGCCGCGCCTTGCTGCGCCGCCGCCGGGCGATGCGCTTCCTCCGCTGAGCTCCGAGCAGCCAGGATGACGGTGGAGTTTGAGGAGTGCATCAAGGACTCGCCCCGGTTCCGGTAAGCCCGGGGAAGGGGGGTGGTGGAGGGGGAGAAGGCGGCGTTGCCCCAGGAATTTTGGGGGGGGACCCCCAGCGCTCGGCGCTCCGGGAGCGGCCGGGGATGCGGAGCCGCCGCTGGGGCCGCTTCGGGGAGCGGGTTCCTGCCGGGGGACAGCGCTGGGGAGCCCGGCTGGAGGCGTCTCCCCCCTGGGAGCACCCGGCGAGCACCCGAGGAGCGCCCGGGGAGCGCCCGGGGAGCCGGCGCTGAGACCCGCGGACATTTTCCGAGCGCTCCCATCCCCAGCTCTCGGAGGGTTGGGGGGGGGGGGGGGGGGGGGCGTTTAGCGGTCTTGGAGGAGGAATCCGGGCTCCGACAACACAAAGACTCGAGCTTGGCAGTGCTGCGTTGAGATCGGGTGGTTGCACCAATGCCCCCGGCTGGAGAGGAGCCTCCGCGGCCTGGGTGCAGATGCCAGGAGCATCCTGGCGAGGTGTCGGCATGGGGCAGGATGTCCTGGTGCTAGAAGGGGGAGCTGGCAGCGTCCACGGCCGGCGATCTCCTGCTGCTTTCCGTACCGTGCTTGGATGGGGACAGAAGGAAAGAGACAATAGCCCGCAGAAGCAAGTTGCTTGGACGTGTGGGCAGGGGCGAGAGTTACCAAGGGAGCTCCCCTCTCAGCAGACGCGTCTCGTTGCACCTTCTCTGAACGGTTTTGTTTATTAAACGGGAGGTTTTGCATTTTCCTCCCGGTGCGTTTAAAAATAATTTCCTGGAATGCGAGCTCCGTACAAAAGGCTGCGGTGGCCTGGTGCCGTGGCTGCTCCGAACAATTGCCGTTCTCTGCAGGCGTGTGTGTGGCTGTGTGCAGCTGCAGGTAGCGCAAATACCTGGGCAAGTGCCGCTTGTGGGGCGAATTCACCCCGGCTATGGGGATCTGCAGGGCTGGGGGAAGGGTCCTCCCCACATTTTAATTCTAATTGCGTGGTGAGATCCTGCTCTTGCTTGTTCCAGAGCTGTTTCTGAAGGTGTAAAGGACAGTACCGTGTGAGGTGACGGGCTGGTCTTATTTGGGTGTCCTGGGAGCTTTTTATTCGGAAAAAGTTAGATGCACGGACAGGTTTGCAGGAGGTATGAAGCTCCGTCTTTAAACCTGTGCTCACTTAGCATCAATTAGGATTTATTCCTTTTTTTTTTTTTTTTTAACTGTCATTTTACCCCATTGTGCTGCCGAGCATGTGAACGGCTCGGTGGCATCCTTCCAGCGCGGTGACTTCACTGTCCAGATGTCTCGTTCCACATGGCAGTGACCCTTTTCCCGGTGACGTCAGGGTTGATTGATATGTTTATTTATTTATTTTGCCTTTGGTGCGTGTGGGCTCCGGGCCAAGTTTCTTAGTATGCAGGCAGCATCATTCTGCTCTGTCTGCTCCATCCATAAAAACAAAACAGCCCTCAGAGCACTCTGTTGGACCTTTATCAAAAGCCAGTTATTTAAGCACGGAATTATGAACTATTTCCCCAATGGCTAGACACAGTCTGCCTGCTAAAGGGAGAACAAGAGATTAGGCTGGAGAAGTAAGCCTGTGCGTTTCAGGAGGGCTGCAATATGTGTAGCAGGGGAATTTGTAACCACTACCACTTGAAACGGTGACAAAGTCCTGACATTTGCGGGCCTATAGCAAAAGCAAAACCAAAATACAGTTCTTCAGACTTTCTCAAGGGGTACGGAGTTTAGTCTCCTGGTGTACTTTTCTTCCTCCCAACTCTTTAATTAGTTCTTCTGTTACAATTATTCGTTGGTGGTACAAGAGAGCCCTTAGCTGTGTGTCACGGACAGGCTTTCTTCCTAGCGCGGGGCAGAGATGCCTAGTAATGCATCCCTAAAAGCTTACAACTATCAAAAACTAAAATACCATGCAAACTGAGCCACATATAAAAGTATAGATAAAAATGAGGCGAGAAAAGGTAGCACATGGCCCACCTCCTCAGCAGAGACTGAGACAGCAGTAGGTAATGTGACCTGTCCCTTGGCAGGGGAAGGCTCTGGGGAAGAGGCAAGAACTGACACGGGTTTCCCGTCGTGGTCCTCAGCCAGGAGAGTTTGTGTCGTGGTTTGCAAGAGCCTCGTTCCCCTCAGTGCTGAGCCCCGGGGATGATCGGATTGTTGTATAGAGGAGAAAGAAGAAAACCACCAAACAATTACATAGGCATAAACACACACTGTATCAGGCATCCCATAATAAGGCTACCAAACTAGTCTACTTTAGCGATCGGATCCAGTCGCACGTCAAAATACTGAAAGCAACAGTCGACACGCAGCGATCCGTCCCAGCCTCCTACTTCGTAGGGACCAGTCGCTACGAAGAAAACTTTTATTTTCCATCCCTGACGTGCGTGCAGGCCTGCAGGCTGGCAGTGAACCTTACTTCTGTTGGGCATCTTGTAGAGACACGCAGATTCTGTTCCAGTAAACAAATGTAAGTACCTTGAAAGACCAGTTCTAGCACATTTGAATGCAGCCCGTCGATGCCGTGGCTTTCATCTCCCCGACACGCGGAGCCCTCTGGTTAGCTAGCAGTAGCCTGGGAAATCTAGGAACCCGTTTCTGCCTGGCTCCAGTGGTCGGGGCGATGCAGCGACGACCCCATTGCTGCCCGGCCCTGTGCTGAGCCCATTTGCCGCGCTACGATGAGCACACTTGGCTCCCCTGTGCGAAATGGATGTCCTTGGGCAAGGTCCCGAGGTGTACCCCCAGCTTTGTCCCCTCCTCGCTCCGAGAAGCTGCTCGTGGTGCTCAGGGACAGACAGGGACATCAACGCCCGACCCGGGTGTCAGGCGCACTCGGGAGGATGAGGGTAGAGGAGGAACAAATCGCAGGGGTCGGGCCTGGCTGCAGCGCTCTGCGGGTAGGAAACCCCAAGTGTCTCTGTGGTAATTCCCACGGCGGAGGGAAATAAGCGTTTATGTCCTTACCTAGCGCTGCTGGTGCCGTCGCCGTTGCTATTAATTAACCCTATTAATTGCTGAAAGGTCAGGGTTCCCTGCTGCAGAGGAGGCTGTGTGTTGGGGGATCCAGCAGGCTCCGTGTGCTCTCAGCTGCTGGCATCTTCTCGTGAGGACCTCCTGTGGCTGCCACGACCCGAGGGGACAGCCAGCAGCAGCAGCACCCCCCGTGCATCCAGCCGGGCCACCGAGGGACCCGTGCGCCCCTTGGAAGGGACAGAAAACCTGCCACTGAGGCAGAAGCTCCACCAGAGCGGGTCCTTGCCCTGTCTGAGGGCACTGCCTGCACGATCTTGTGGCTCTCATTGGGCAAAGGGAAATTCAGGCAAGGAATTCCAGCTCCTTGAAAGGTGCGAGGAAAGAAATTGCCGCTTGCCAGAGGAAAAGAAAGTGAAAAAAGCAAGTACATTGAGAAAATACTTTCTAACTCCCACCAGGGTGTTTCAAACAGAATGGGAAGAATTAAAAGCACTTATTCAAACCGTTCTTGCTAGGTCCGATAACAGATTGAGGTAGGGGAGTTTAAAGCTGGCATAACCCGTTTTAACGCGTCCGTGCTGTGTGAGCATGTGTTAGTGAAGGCCTCCGCAGAAAGATCTTCATAGCTTGTGTGATTTTTGGCTGGTGTTAATTGCCTCTGCACACCACTGACATGCCGTTTGATGTCAGCCAGACTTAGTAGTTGAAGTCACCTAAAAGCAAATTGAAATTACACCCAGAGTGGCCACAGAAAGACTTCCTCTGTTTAACTAAACCAGGTTAACAAAAAGAGCACAGGCATTGATTGGGAATTGTTTTTGTTACACAAGGCTCCTTATGTAAGCAAGATCCCTGCTGCCGATTGCAGTTGCAAGATACGCCCACAGAGAGCTTCTCTTTGAATCGGAGCCTAATGAGTACAATTACCATCACTTGCTGCTTTACTTGCACGAGAGAGAAGATACTATCACAAAAGCAGCAAGACGTTATCTGTATCAATCATGATTCCTGCCTTTATCTGTTTATTCCATTTCTCACTCTTTAGCACTGCACTTCTAAAGTCACAGGGTCTGCAGTACGCGAAGGGAAGAGTCAAAGCAGAGGTGTCACCGTCGAGTTGCTTCCTCTCGCAGCCGTGAGATGCTCGCCCTGTTTCAGCCGCCCGTCCTGTCCGTCCAGCCCCCAAATGTCTGTGCCTCGGCCGGGTGCCTTCCACTCGCAGTGAGACTTCGTGTCCTCTCCTGCCTTGCAGCCTCGCTTACTCAGCATCGTTCCAAAGTGAGCCCAGGCCTCAAATGGGACCATTACTGGAGTTGTACTGGGGCACGCTTTATGGCAGGGTCCGTCCCCAGTCTAGCAGGGCAGCTTGTCCCTCCACGCGTGGTTTTGTCGCCGCGTGCACTTGTTGTGCCGTACCAAGGCTGTGGTTGTGGTGGCATCACCCCAAAAAGCCTGCTTGCTGAATGATTCTGCGCTGCATTTCAGCCGTGGCAGCTTCACAGCAGATCACAGCAGGGCCCTCGCATGGTGCAGGGCTTTTTTCCCCCCGGAGGTGGTAACATGTGGAAGCAAAAATCCCTTAATTTGAGGCTCCCTGACATCACAGCTGCCTTGGGAATCCTGAAGTGCTAAGGAAAAGCTGCAGTCCAGCCTGCGTTAGTGCGGGCAGATCTGAAGGTGGTTATTCATTTATTCAGTCATCGTCAGGGAGAATCCCCAAGTAGCAGAGAATCGCCTGGGCGAGAGCTCAATTGAGATCTCTGGGTTGGCATCCTAAATGGTATTTCGTGCCAGATTTTTGGCAAGCAGTTTCCTGAGTAGCCTTGACTTGTGAACTGCACAAGCGGAGTATCCCAAAGGGCCGAGGGTCTGAAGCTAGAACCCCACGGCTTCATCCCAACGCTCCAAATCAGCAAGGGAATTTTTTGGTGTGGTTGCCAGGATAAAATTGGCGGAAGACAGAAGCTGGGAGTTTGCAGTGGATAGCATTAAACACTGAAATGCGGTGTCTGAGCCTGCTCCTGGGAGATGGAGCTCGCAAGTTTCACGGTGTAGCACGCAGACAAGGGGAATTTTGGTACTCCATAACTTGGCAAATTGTTAGCTTAATAACCCCCGTGGAGTGCGCTTTGCTGTGTGACTGTGTATGTACCTAGTGAGGACGTTTGCAAACTGAAATGTTCCTGGTTGTCTGACAGATCAGCGTGGGAGCTGGAAGTTGCTTTCCTTTTCAGTAGCTGTTCCTCTCCGTGTCCTTCTGCTGGCTGGGATGCGTGTGGCTTGCGGGGAAATGAAAATCACCTCTTCAGTCACTCTTCTGACATTTTTCTCTCTCCCCGGCTCTCCTTCTGGTTGCCGTGAGATAAGTGTAAGGAGAAAGCCCTTCACTCTGAGTGATCCCAGAATTTTTGCTGGGTGTAAGCTTTGCCTCTCACACGCTAAGTATGGTTTTGCCTCCTGGGATGGCCAAAAGCCACTGAGAAAGCCAAGGTCAGAGTTTCACCAGCTGCTAGTTTTCTAGCTGTAATAAGGAACGTAAGAGGGCTGCAAGTTAGTTGGCAAAGCTTGCTAAAGGAGGTAAAAACAAAAGAGCAATAACCCTGTGGTGGAAGAGGGTAATTAGACCCAGAGGTAATGCGGCGGAGAGATGCTGATGCTAGCTAATCTGTGCTGTTGAGATGATCTGTGGGAGAGCCATCCCTTCTTCCTCGGGGAGTGCCACATGCCTCAGTAGCTGAGCTTTGCTGGTCGCCTTGGCACCACGCAGCGTCTCCGGCTTCCAGTCCCGGTCCTCGAAGGACTGCCGCGTGGCCACGTGAGCACACACAGGGTAAGAGTTCAGCGGACCACTGCTTGGGGTAGCCTCGTTCATGTGGGCTCTCAGCAGGCTCCTGTTGAAACGAGTGTAACTGCACAGCCAGCGAGCTGCGCAGCCTCGGGACAGCTCCGCGTCCTTTGCCACGCACACCGCTGGAGCTCAGGAAGCTGAGAAAGAAGCTGGAGGTGATGGGAAGCAATGGTGTAGAGTCTGCCCACCCTCGTGCAGATACATGGAGCTGTTGACGGGGCCGGTTTCCCCGCCAGCTTGCGTCTTCCTGTAGCCTTTGTAGAGTAAGATAGCGTTAATTGCTGCACGTCGAGGTGCCTGAAATGGCTAACCACGTAACGCCTCGACGCTAAGCCTCCTAAACTGCCCCGTTCTCCAGGGGCAGTGGAAGAGCAGAGATGGGGAAGGAAGAATGAAAATCAAGCCCAAGAGCTTTGCAATCCCAAGCTCTTCTGAGACGGCGGCGGTCTCTTTAAAACCTGGTTTCATAACACTGAAATTTCAGCCACAGTATTAATTTTTTTGCAGCAGGAAAGCCAATGCAACCGTGAGGTTTTCTGGCTTCCCAGCACTGGCTTCGCTTAAAAAAGCAGGCTGCTGCTGGCTTTGGGAGTCCAGTTAGCTGGGATAAAGAAAAGAGCCCTAGAAACAGCCCTGCAGTCCACGTTTGGTTGAATTTTGGGGACAGGTTGGATATCCCTGGAATCATATATCCCTGGAGCAAGAGTTCCTGCTTGCTTGCAGCTCTCCTGTACCTCACAGGGCTGTGTTCTGATTTCAGACATCTGTAGAGATTCTTGGCTGCTGTTCCCCAAGTGTTTGGTGCACGCACAGGTTGCTAGCTCCTCCCGTAATGAACGTGGTTCCTGTCTTCTGTAAAGCTTGTTTCAAAACGGGGTGGAGAAAAAGCAGGAAAAAAAGAAGGCAGATTCAGCTCGGTGCTGACTCCACGCCGTGCAAACTTCTCCTGTGCGGGAAGGAAGAGGAAGCATGAGCTCTTTGACCACCAACTGCAGACTTGGAGGGAGAGGGGGAAGCAGGCATCCTGGCCAGCACAGAAGGTTGGGGTTTTTACCTGCCAGTAGCTCTCTAATTGCTTCTTCCTCTTCTTTGAGGCACTGCCGAGCCTGCTCTGCTAAGATCTTGGAAACAAGTCCAGGAGTTTGAGCTACAGCACTCCCTGTGTGTCGGAGCACTGGGGAACTGTGTCTCGGTCCCAGGCCAAGGGGATGGAGGCCACGGCTTAACCACAGCCCCAGGAGATGTGTATCTGCGTGGAGGTGAATTGTGCGCACAGCAGCTGGAGCGTAAGCTGCCAGCCCCGCTCCCTGGAGGACCCCAGAGGGCTGGGAGCAGGGCTGGGATGCTGAATAATTATTCCTGTGGACTGGGAGGGCGGAGGCTGATTTCCTGCAGCCCCACTGCGTCCATTCCTAGCTGCAGGCCAGGCTGGCCCTCGGCCCAGGAGGAGCTGCCCACAACTGCAGGCACAGCTCCCGTCGTGGCCGGCCATGGGAAAAGCGTCGTGCGTGATGTTCTGCCCATTGTGCGGGCTGCTGGCAGAGAGGGAAAAGGGTTCCTGCTTCTGCTACAGCATCAGAAAAAGGGAAGGGTCTGCTGGAGCCCGTGCTCCTTCAGAAGGCCCAGCGAAGGCTCTTTTTGTGTCTGTTTGTGCACTTGAGGGCCACTCGGAACTGATAATCCCCGATCTATTTTGCAATGGCAGCCAGGTGGTGGGGAAACTGGCTCTGCCGCTAGTCCCGTGCGTATGAGCAGAGCCCAGGCATGCAGGCGTCTGCCCTGACAAACCAGGTGAGCCAACACCGGCGCAGGTCAAAGAAGCAGTGAGTAAGCCGCACATGTTGCTGCAGGAGCCGATCGCTCCTCTGAGCCACGGCTCCCAAACGAAGAAGACAAGGCACGGTAATTGCCCCTGCTCCAACCTCGTGGCAAAGCGCTCCAGTCTTGTTGCTTGGCGGGGTGCACGGTGAGGCTTACCGGGGAGGGTTTGTTTTACAGCAACCCACCTGCAGGACTTGTTATTTTTGCATCTTGCGGTCTCCTTTGGCCTCTCAGTTTGCAGAGGAGGGAATTCAGCTCAGAGCCCTTGACGTCTAAGAAGGGAGAAAGGAAAAAAAACACTGGAAAGGTTGGATGTGTTCTCACAGCCCATCCCAACTGGACGCAAGGTTAGCCGACCGCAGCGTGTACATCTACAGCAGCGTGCCCCCAAAATTGCATTCTTGTCTTGCTTTACCTTATCTGCGAAGATGTTTGCAGGGGAAGCGTGCTTTGCTTATGTGCCAGCTCCCTGTAGGGAGGCCGAGAGCATTCCGGTGCTCCGCTGCAGTTAGCCATCACTCAATTTACTGGGGAACAACCCCCACGCGTGGTCCCTGAGAGTAATTGTTCTGCTGCAGGACTTTGCTGGACGTAGCGTGGTCTGTGAGCGGGGGAATGGCGCAGAGGCAAAGCAGCATATTCGTTACAGGGGATTAAAGGCATGATGTCAGGGTTCATGGGTGGCACATCCCGGAGCGGAGTGCTCATTCATTCCTTAAATAAGCACAAAGTGGCACAGTCTAAACAGATTATATAATATCAGGGAGTGAGATAATCCCTCCTCTGCACACCCGCTCTGCTTCATCACACTACAGCGAGGCTGAATAAGTTCCATACCCTTTATTAATAGCAACAGCATGCGTGAACACGTGTGTGAGTGCACACGTGCACGTGCAGCGTTTCCAGGGGTTGGGTGCCTTTACACGGGGATATTTTACGGGGGTAAAATTTAGCCGAATGGCCGACACGTACGTGCATTCAGATCCACGCAGAGACAAATATATAGCTCGCAGTCCTTTGTCAGCATCCGAGCAGCTGTGCCAGTCTTTATTTAACACCACACAGAGGAGACAGACATATGGTTCTGTCTGCTGAATCGCCGAACGTCGGGCCGAAAATACAGTTCCCTACATATGCAGATCTTACAGATATATATAGCTGCAGGAAAGCGCATCTCCATGGGCACAGGGAGCAGCTGAAGGGGATCTATCAGAGCTCCTAGGACAAAGAAAAGTTATGCGAGCATACACCCTCGTGGCTTGCTTTGAGGCCCTTTTATGCCCGCGCACGTGAGAAGAACACCCCCGGAACATCACCGCGGTCCTGCTGCGGTTGCAGGGCCGGGGTAAGGTAGGATTCCCCGTAACTCCTTGCAGGACGTGGCTGTCGAAGCCTGCCCGTTGCTGTTCCCTCTCCCTTCCAGCATCCCCGAAACAATGCAGTTTCCCACAGCTCGGTTTCTTTTCAGAACATCGCCCCTTTGTCCTCCCCGCTAAACCCAGATTTTGGCAGGAAATGTGGATTTGTCCCCACCCCGCGACCTCGCCCCAGGATGTAGGAAACGGCCGCAGGGACAGCGCTGACACAGCAGGAGGCCCCTTCCCCTTCCCCTTCCCCTTCCCTTTCCCCTTCCCCTTCCCACACCCTTCCCAGCTCCCCTCCTTGCACGGGCTGCAGGCTGCCCTTGGTTCGGAGCCCGACGCCGGAGGGGAGAAGGCAGCAAGCTGAATTTGGAGAGCGACACCTGCCTGAAGTGCTCACAGGGCGTCATGAAACCAGTTCGGCCAGGCGGAGCTGAGGAGCTGGGACTAATGCTGGCTCTTGATGTCCCACTGACTCATCCGAATGCAGAGATAACGCACAAAGAAGCCACGGGACGGCGGCAGACAAGTCGACAGCACCGAGACACTGGCCGGCTCTAAGCCGATATATCGTGTATGGTGATGGCTGGGAAAAGGCTCCTCTCAGAACCCAAGCTGCTGTAGCCTCTGGGCTCATCCTTAATCTTCGCTTGTGTTCACCGCAATTATTCCTGCTTTAATATTGCAGCCTGGGTCAGAGGCGCCAGCGCCGCCAGGACGCGTGGAGGTGGGGGCAAGCAAACCCCTACCGTCTGCAGAAGGAGGTTAATGGCTGATGTTTTGCATTCCGTAATGTCACCGGAATTGATTGCAGAAAAGCAAACGCTGGTACTTCCCCGCTCTCTGCACGGGTCGGTAACACGGACGTACCCGTTTCCCCCAAGGCAGTGGGAAAAATGGGCTTTTGTGCGCTACAGTGCACAGGCGTGCAGGCTGTGCTGAAGTGCAGACACCAGAGCATCCCGGGGTGGAGCTGGAGAGAGCTGGCTGCACTCAGGGAGAGGGAAGCTGCTGGGAGTGAAGGTTGGCTTAAAAATAAACCGGGAAAGTGTCAGTAAAATGGCAGTTTCTGTCTCACCCAGGGGAGATGGGAGTTGGGGAAGTGCCCTTTGAAAAGGTTCCTGGCCTCTCCCCATGCTTCTTGTGCTCCACACTTCTCTACCTGCAGTTCTGAGCTCTGTGGGTTGAGACGAGATGTGTAAGATGAAACCAAGGAGGGTTTGAGGTTTCCAGCTAGATTTTCAGTCTCCACAGTGGGAAAGGACGGAGGACGGGTATCTGTGAGTCCTACAGGGCTGCACGCTGTTGTTCTGACCCTTGACTTTGTGCCTCAATCCTTTTTCTGCTGCTGAGGCCTGGACCCTACAATGCCAACTTTGTTCTCCCTTGCCAGGACCACATGATCCAGCACAGAGAACCTATTAATTTTTGCTCCAAGCAGCATTGGTCCCCATTTCCTGCCCGGTGGTTCCCTCCACCCCCAACACTTGGGTTTTTTGTGTGGGCTGGGGAATTTCCTCCTTGTAACTATCTTATCTCCAGGGCATGGCCCAAGACGGCATCGGGTACGCACCAGGACAACAAAATTCTCCCTGCAAGGGTGATTTGTTAGCTGAAACACGGTGGATGTGGGACTCTGCATGGGGAGCTGATAAGCGATTTGCAGCTGGTGAAAATCCTGCCGTCAGGAAACGTTTGGCACTGCCGGGAGGGCGCAAGCAGCACCCAGCTCTCCAGGGGCTGAGGACCCTCCCTCGGTGCCCCCAGCACTTCTGCTGCCAGCCAGGGCAAGACCTCTGGTGCCTTTGGCAGGCAGCAGCACAGGAAAAGCCTTTCAGGCAGGGACAAAGGGAGCGGAGAGGTTGGGGAGCTCCGTGGCGAGCCAAGGCCCGGGGGAGGGGGAGAGAAAAGGAACAAGGAGCGTTCAGTGCTGAAGGAGATGCCTGCTGGGGGGCTGAGCTGAGCTGCCGACCAGGGGAAGTCTCCGCGAAGCCTGCGGGACCTCGTCCGGCCCTGATGGGAATCGGATGCCGCTGGGTTCGTTCTGGGAGAAGGCAGACTCATTTATAGCAGTTTTTTGATAAATCCATTTTGCTTTTAAAAGAAAGCTAAGGTGCTATCCCGGGGAGAGGCATGCCCGCATAGTGCTTCTTTCTTCGGCTCAGGAAGGAATATTCCCGTATGCAGTCATCGCGCTGCAGTTTCCATATTGTCGCTGCAAAAGCTTAATCCATGCAGTTGGAAATGTTTCCTGATGGGCATACAAGGCACTGCTGCTCTGAAGTCACTCAGCAAGCTGAATCGAAGTGTGAGGACAGAAACCATCCCCCATGGGGAAGTGCAAATGACCGACCTGACGAAATCTTGAGGGTGGACGACGCTTGGACATCAGCATGCCTGGTCCTGGGCACGCGTCTCACTCGGGTCCCGTTCGTGGAGCTTGCCAGATGGATGAACTAGCTCGAGAGGCTCCAATAAGGCAAGTTACCTCTCCCGCTTCCTGCTCTTGACAAACACAGCTGGCCAGGTCAGCACAAAGCAAGAGCCAGAAATGCGTGTTGAGGAGAAGCCATCTGCCTGCACGGTCCGGTTGGCCTGGTGGTGTGGTGTGGTGTCTGCTGCCTCAGCCTGCTTGCCCCTGAGGAGCTTCTGGATATTCCCTTCTCCAGCTCTCAAAGTCCTTGCTTGCATGCTTTATCTGGGTGACGTTCCAGGAACAGAAGTGCACCGTGTGACGCTCTCAGAGGCCTGGAGAGCACTGGACTGCAGGAGGGCAGCTGCCCATGCAGATTGCAGTGCGGAGAATTGTCTCTCTTCCTGTAGTTTTCTTAAAGTGTATTAGAGACATGGTGCTACGATCTAGTGCATGCTGAAGAAAAAGAACATTCACCAGTTTTGCAGCTGACATCTTCTGCAAAACAAATATTCAGAACAGAAAGGTAGAGATCCTCCAGTCTGCCGGCCAGAAGAATTACTAGCTATCAGCAGAAATGGTGCTGAGCTCTGATCAGCAAGGATAACAAAGCTTCGAAACAGAGATCCTCAGGTAACTACCACAGAGCGGCTTCCACCTGTGGATTCTTCCATGTTTGGGGTATTTCTTCTTCCATTCATGCCTGGTGAGAGCTCTTCAGTGACTAATTAAGAAGGAGGGAGGATGCTGCAGAGAGAGTTCAAAGTGGGCACTAAAAATGACCTTTGCGTCTGCTTGGCTGCCTCTTACATGGCCTCTAGTCATCCTTGGGACGTGCACCTGTCGTGCTTGGTGGAAACTGGCCAGGGAGTGCTCAGGTTCTCTGAAGACGAACAGAATTTTGTAGCATGAGCTTAATGCAGTTCCGATGCCTCGCTTCAGAGTGGAAGTTGGCAAGTTGTGCGACAGAATGTGCCAGGTCTGAGCTGGAAGTAACTCTTGTGTTTGTTTTTGTAAGAGGGGATGAGGGGAAGGTACTTACCTGTCTCGATGCAGCCATACAGCTTCCTTTGTAACATACAGAGGCTCAGGACGGAGGTGTACGATAATAAACCAAGTTAACTGAGCTGCCCTGGCAGCCAGATGTTCTCTCCTACTGAACACATCATCATCAGTTGCTTTGCCAATTCATCAGCACAGTGCTCGGGGCTGCTCGTTCCACGCGGCGAGTCCATCACTTGGAGGTGCTCAGCTCAGCATCAGCTGCGCAACGACTTCTAATGGACCGAAGGGGACAGGGACAACGTTGAACGAGAGATGTCCCGACTGCTTTGGCAAGCAGAGAACCCCCTTTGCCTGTAGGATGGTGGCTTTTTTTTTTGATTTACTGTCAGCCTGTGGAACCCCGGAGAAGTAGCTGTTCCTCGTGGGTTTTACCAGAGGTTGCGCAGACATCTGCACGCTGCTGGGCTGAAACCCCCAAACGGGCAGCGTAGACAAGAGGCACTGCCCCAGGGAGGCAGTCTGGTTCAGGACTGTTTCCTGACCTCGTCCTCCCCAGGTCCGTTTTCTGATGGGGTTTTCCCTTCCACGCCCCAAACTAGCAGGACTGTAAGAAGGTGCTGTGACATTGCAGGGCCGCTTCCCTTTGGTTTCAACATTTCAGAAGCCGCTCAAGTACTATGGGCAGAAGTAGGAAATGGCCTGCTGCAACGGCAGCCAGTATTTCCCCCCCAGGGTGGAACGACGAGTGATGAGCAGTAAACTGCCACCTGCACTGCGTTTCCTCTCTGCTTCGTGTCTGCCTTCTCATCTGCAGATGGGGCACGGCTCGACGGGGAAAATCCAGATGCTCGAGTGAGAGACCCAGATGCTCGAGGTGCTGTTGTCTCCTCGAACATTTGGCTGTGGGTTACAAAAGAGAAGGAAGCTGAGGGGGAAACCTATTATCATGAGATACATTACATAAGGAGTGCATTAAAGGAGCTAAGGAAAGATTTCATCTTTAAGCCATTAAACCCTAGAGTAATTTAGGTTGGAAGAGACCTCTGGAGGTCATCTAATCTAATGCCCTTCTCAGAGCAGGTCCAATAGACCGTGTTGCTTAGTGCCTTGGTTCTATAGGAGCTCAGACCAGCTGCCAGAAAGCAGTGATTCAGTGAACGGAAAAGTACTCAATAAACTCAGATATCTTCCTAAATACTAAGAGGCATTTTGGTAATTTGAACGTAAAGGAGAAGCAATACTGGAAGAAGCGTGTCCTTGTGTATATGTAGCAGAGTGCATAAAAACCACGTCTGTCATTGTCTGGCTCTTGAAGACAGACAATGCCAGTTTGGGCTAAATATTAATGTACTAATTTCAAGTTTGCAGAGCACTGTGCAACCAAAATATGAAGTCTTATTCATCTTGCTTCAAAACTGTCTAAACATACACCTCCAGCCGCTCCGCAGAAAGGTAAGAGCCGTAAACTGACATTTGGCATGTTTCAGATGAAGAATGGGATGCGTCTGTAGTTGTGCAAAACATGTGCAAAACATTATGAGCATTGTTACCAAAGCTAGAGCTAAGCTAAGCGTAGGCACAGAACCTCGTCGCCCATGAGAAGACGTGCTAGAAACTGAAGGGATTGGATATCCACATCTAGCCTCCTTGAAAAGACAACAAAATAAAACACCGAATACCAGGAAAACATCTTACATAAATGTAAATCAAAGGAGGACTTCGACAACAGAGGGTTGGCAGCAGAAGTGCAGGAAAGCGACGCATTCATCATTTCTCTTGCATATTAGCATGTCGAAGGCAAGCAACAGAAAATACTGGTGGGTTCGGTGCCGTATGTTGGGTAATGACCCGTTGCCCTTCTTTAACACCCTGCACTCAAGAGCATCAAACAGACCCCCAGCCACCACCAAACGCCCAAGCTGGGAAGTAATTAAGGTACAAATTCCCCTTTGGTTTAGAAATAAAGACATAAACTGAAAGACAGTTGTGCAGCGCTTGTTCAGCACGAACAATTTGTGTTACTGAGAGACGAATTGTTTATACTGGTGGGACCAAACGTGTTATCCTTAGGTCCTTTGCAACCTGCCGGAGGTCATGCAGAGCCACACTCTATCCGTCCCAAATCCTGCCTATCAGTGCTGGGAGCAGCACCTAGAAATATGGGCTGTGAGCCACCCACCACCCCGCTTACCAGACAGAGCAAACCTTCCAAGATCGGGGAGCGAACCAAGCTCGAAATGTTCGTGAAAAATTCCGCACCGCGCTCCAAGCCAGAACAGAAGTGTCACGCTCGCTTGAGATGAGACAGCACTCTTAATATCAATGCCAAGATTTTCAGGGAATACCAGATGAGTCAGAAATTAAATCCTCCCCAAATCAAAATGAACGTAATCAACGAATATTTGATCGTTTTTCCACCTGTGTATAATGCCAGCTACTCACGGGGAGGCAGAACTAACTGAGGACTGGCAGTTTTCTCACGGTAAAGCCATCCCATTCCCCACACGAGAATGAAGCCATTCTCCACTGCAGTTGCCCTGAACATAGCCATGCGTAAAGGGTCACGACTGAGCACATGTAAATGTACATCACCATCTTCACTAGATCTTTTTTTTTCTTTGCAGGAGGTTTGTAGCAAGAAAACTGCAGAGAAGACTGTACGAAGAAGTTTAGACTAATAGCAAAAGCTTTAAGTGAGGGCTCAGCTCTGGCTCTCCACTGTGTTTATTTGCAAGTAATATTTATGTTCACCAGCAAGCAAAATCGGGAATTTGGGATGCTGTGACTGTATGGTTTTCAAGTGCAGGACTGAAAAATGCTTACAGTGAGCTGTTGTTGTCTGTGCTCCCCATCTGACTCTGATGGGAACTGTCTGCGTGAGCACTGCCTGCCCCGACATCCCCCCCTACCAGCCGGTCATTTGTGCTCACATCCCAGTGAAAACCAGATCTGACCAAGCTGTTTTTCGTGTCTCAATGCACTTCCCATGTTTTAATTGTTTATCTGCTTGGAGGTTCTTGTAGCATTTGAAAGCTGGGCTGAGACCACCTCGGGCTGCTCTTCTCCGCGGACCAGCAGGCTGGTGGCACGTGCTGGCTGCAGGAGCTCGCTTTTAGCAAAGGGGTACAACAAACCCCATCGTGCAGCAAGGAGCTCGGAGTCGAGTCGGCTTCTTGTCGTTCTTCAGCAGAAAGGAGCTGGAGCTAGTAGATTTGATGATGAGTTCAAGTGTTCCAGCAGACGTCGAGCCCAAAAAGGCAAAGAATTTTTTCAGTGGAGCCTTTGGGTAAACCAAGTGAGTATAAAGCAAGGAGGAGAGAGACGAGGACCCTGCATCTCGTAAGCATTTCAGTTTCACTTACATCAGCACAGCTTCTGCCGCCCTACCTCTGTTTTTTAGTGCAGAAAACTCTCTCCTGCTCCCGGGATCAAAAAGCATTGCCATGGCCTTCCACATCTGCATCATGCCTAGAGCCATCTGCAGAGAGATTTTACTCAAGATTAGAAATACAGCTTATTCCATTATCCTGGAACAAAAATAGGAGACTCAACCCGCTAAACACAGCCCTTCTCTTGCCATTTTCTCCATTAAGCAATTGGTACAGTTTATCCCGAAGACAGATGCATTTTAACGATGAACAAAATCCCCTCTACACTCCTCAGTTCACAAGAGTGACAGCAAACGAATTGCTATTTACAAAACATACCACGAGCCTCAGATAAGGTAATAAAAGCAATTCATTTCATTTAAAATGACTTAAATGTGAGTGGCTTGCATAATCTGTTTTTACCTAGGTTTCTCTCACTTGTTCAAGGCACAGCTTAAACCTCAGCCTGAGCCAGCAATTTCCACAGGAAGATCTGCAGGGCTGCAGGAAATGAACCCCTCTGGTTCACCAAAGAGGGAAGCAAGAGGAAGAGCACAACTAGCGTGTGGCAGGAGCTGGTGATCTGAGAGCAAAATAGCTGCAGGCTGCACAGAAATGGTTAAAGGAACAGGTAGCAGACAGCACTGCTGCTCCCGTGAGTACAAGTGGATCAGGCTGGAGCATGGAATTAGCATCACACTTACTATAAATAGGTTTATCTGGGCCAGAGGCAGTCTCAGCCTTTTTGGCCAGAACCACGAGTCACCTTTAAATGAAGCAGATCCTTGCTGCGTTCAGCCTTCAAGGCGCGTCAGCCTCAACCACAACCGCGGGCTGGTGGGAGGAAAATAGAGCGGGTCCTATCACGAAGCCGGGGACACTTCCCAGGCAATTTGCTTCCCATGACCTGGCTGCCGACCAGGTCGCTCAGTGAGGATGCAGAGCTGTAGCAGGCTCTTTGCAAAACTAAACCGAACCAACCACAGTTTCCTGTGTCATCCAAAGTCCCACAACAAGTGAGCGAAGGACACCAGGGCTGCATTGTTTCACTGTGCTTAGCAGGGTTTTTTTTTCTTGTTTCACTGCGAGGAGAGTCTCCTCTTGCCCTGAGGGGCAAACAGCAGCAGTGTGGTCCTGCTCCCAGCAGAGTTGGGCTTCTTGGAGGCCAACAACCATCGTGCTCATGTCCCTGCAGGTCGCAGTGGCTTTGCACAGTCATTCTGGACCGCCCCAGACTGCAAGCACCGGCAGATAAAGCAAGTAGTGCCTCCCAGACCGAGTGCTACCCGCTCACTGCCCTCCAAACACCGGCTCTTCTCAGCCTTTTCTCCCAGCCCACGGCTCCCCTTCAGGGTGACACTTGGCAGGGTTTAGCCCTCTCCTGGTAAAAGGTTTTTATTTATTATTATGCAATTACAGAAGAGGCAACAGAGGGGTTGGAAAGCAATGGAGAATATAGATACGGACGTATGTACGTATTCCTTGAAGGAGGGGAAGAACTTTAGGTGCCCTGACCCTCAATTTCCCCTCAGTCCCGTGACTTGGAGCAGCCAAGGTAGAGATGTGGGTTAGTGCTCGCTTTGGGGCCGCTTTGACAGGTTCCCCGCTCCCTTTCTCCAGCCCCTCGGCCCATCCTAGTGTCTGGCCTTTTGCAAGTTCTCTCTGGATGTTATGCTTTCCTTCTGATTTATGGTTTCCTGTGGGCTCGGAGGAATGCGAGGCAGGAGCAGCGTTCTGCTTTGTCACTTGTGAGCAGAAAGGGAAACGGAGATTAGCAGCAACAGGTCTTGGGTTTCGTGGAGGTTTGCAGGCTGACGGCAGAGCTTCGGGAAGGAGCAGAGCTACCCCGTGGTGGTGGGCCAGAGGCTGGCTGCCTTGCTCGAGCGGAGAGGGCAGCGAGCCCCGGAGCAGGCTGAACTCATTGCAGCCATTGTCCTCATTCAGCAAGAGCACAGACCCGGGTCTGTGCCGTCAAACACAAAGAGCAGCCATCCCTTTCTCGGTCCAGATGATTTTTATTTTAGATGGTCTGAATGTGCAGAAACCCTCCGCGAAATAGAGCAAAGGCCACAGCGAAGACTTGGCAAACAAGCAGCGCGAACCTTCCCTTCTGCAGCAGATCTGAGAATAAACGAGTCACCGCACAAAGGGAGCCTTAGAAATGCAAAGATAAAGAACACAGAAACCAGGATACCGAGTGTTATTACTGCATATCCTCCAGGAACGTGTGGTGTTTTCGTAGCGCCGTTGGCTCATCACGGTGTCTGAGGTGGAGACTAAAGCCCCGGTGGAGCATTAGCTGGTGAGGTGAGATGGTTCGGGGTATGAAGTGCCGGATTCGAGCCCCTTTGGTTCGGGGTTGGATGGAAGGCCGAACGAAGTGTCTTTTTGGTCAGTCAGTGTGTCACAGTCACCAGGTTTGACGAGGTTTTTGTCGGTTGTTTTCCAAGTCAGCCCTGTGTGATCTCAGGGATCGAGAATCCAGGGCTGTGGCTTGGCCTTGACTCAGCCTCAAATGAAAGCCAGGCACTCCTCCCCACGTGAACTCTGTCTCCTTGGCCTGCCTCTGGCCAGGACATCTCATCCACGACCCCACATTCTCACCGTGATGTACCCCTACGTGTCAGACCCGTTGGGCTCCCTGCCTTTTGAGCTGGAGTGGGGAACGCTTCCACGTGGGGATCTTCGTAGGCTCCTCCACGAGCTGTCCGTAGGTCGGGGCCTCTGAACACAGCCTGCCTGCTCTCAGAGGCCACAGACCCTTTCCTCTCTACCACTCGCCATGCAAAGCACGCCGTGTCTGTCTGAACAGCACCCTTGGCCTGGCAGATCACCGTCGGACACCTGCGAGGGTTGGGTCTGCAGGCGGATACCCAGCAGCTGCCTCCTGCCAGCAGCCCCGGGCTGCCTGTCCGAAGGGACGGCGTGCTTTCATCCCTGGTGCTCGGCAAAGTGGGAGCAGAGGTGGGTCAAGGTGTGCCACCCCTGGGTGCAGGATTAGTGCCAACACCGGCTGGAGGGGTTTGGCTCCGGCTGTTACTGTATGGGCGGAGAAGAGTGGTCAGCAAGGACGTGCAAGCGTCTAGTTTAATGCAATCTCCTTTCCACAGCTAGGCTAATGCATTGCTGTCCTCTGACTGTATGGAGGGGCTGACAGTTCCTCCCACCATTTCTCCACCTTTTCTCCTGTTTCCTTATTACAAGCCCAAATCCAGATGTGGTAGGTGCAAGGTAGGCAGGGAATGGGTTTCTTCTCACTGTTGCCTGAATCATTTTGCCACCCTGTGTGTGCAAGCTCATTGTTGGGTCCATTATGTACCAGCTGCAGGCTTGAGAACATCTGGCTTCCTTCCCAAATTCCGGTCTCGTGGCAAGACATATTACTTCCAGCTTGCTTTTGTTGTTCACCTTTTATTTCTTTACAGAGATTTTGAAGTATCTGGCAGGCAGTGCAGAGTGCTGAGGGATCAGGAGGATTAATTCTGTCATTGGTTTGGGCATTGTGCTTTTGGTTTGACTTCCTTGGGTCACATTACTTCTCCCATGCCTCGGTTGTCTTCTCTTGCTCTTTACCTGCCTTACCTACTTAAATTCACTGGAGGTATGACAGCCTCTTTTCTGTGACATTGTATAACCTCAAATATGTAGGGGTTTCAATATGCTTGGAGAATTGAATTGCTACTGCAAGTAATGCCAACAAGAGTGTCCTTCTCTTCCCTCACTTTGCAGTGGGTGTGTCATCTGTGTGTGTTTTGTAAGCATTAACTAGTAGCCAAGATGCGTACAGAAAAACATAGCCCTTGGCTTGACTAGTCATGTAAAGATATTAATAACCACGCACACAAAGGAAATGATTAAGGAATAGGCAGGGTTCCTAATTGAATGCTTCTTCCCCATTCATGGGAGGAAGGGTGTGAAATCTTTCTTGTGCTTGCCAGCTCCTGTTACAGGAATCAGTCGCTAGCCCCGTTTGTGCGATGGGTTCGCAATGCAGAGCCAGTTCTCGGGGCAGGGCTGGGCTTTCTTTGGAGCCCCGCGGGGAGCTAGGAGTGCAGGTCTGCAGGACTTTCTGCAATTTTTCCCCGATTTTTATTTCAGAACTGGAATGGGCTGAAAAATCGATCAAAGAAATTCCTGTGATATGAAATTCCAAAGTCTTTTTTTTTTTTCATTTGAAAACCATCTCTCCATTTCCAGCTGGGTTCAGGTCATGCTGTGGAACTTCAGAGACAAAAGAGCCGGATTGCAAAGGAGTGGAGGCAGAAGAGATCAGTCCATCTCTTCCCTCCAGGATGGGCTATTCCCGGTCTCAACACTGGCCCGTGAAATGCTTCACTCTGATAAATCAGCACTTTGTAATGCTAAGGTGTTCTTTCAGAAAAGATGTTTTTCTCCAGAAAACTCCCAGGCAGCTCTACGTTTAATGTAAGACTTCAGGAAGGCGGCGGTGCAGCGCGTTAACTCTTGGCCCTACTGATTGCATAAGCAACGCGGCCGGCAGGCTTTGATGTGCGATCACTCCCACGCGGCCCTGAGCAGAAGAACCTGCTTTGCAGGGAAAGGAAGCGTTTGGTAACACATCAGCTATATCCAGAGCTTTTCAGACGTTTCTTCAGCCTTTCCTGCTGATTATTGCAACGCCGAATGATCACACCTTGTAAATGAGGACTGACAGAGTTCTTCCTACAATCTTTGCTGGTTAGGGAATTAATTAGGGTGTGAACAGCACCGACGGACTCCAGGCTCGTGGTCATGTCTCTGTCCTCACATCGAGGTCAGGGTGTTTAAAGAATTTGAGAAGGTTAAGTTAAACCAAGTTAAGCAGCATCGGACCAAAGGAGAGGGTTCGGATTTGCCGTCGGGTATCGGTGTGACTCCCAGGGGTCCTGCAGTGGTCCTTAAACTCCAGGCCAGGTTCTGGTTGTGTTTACGCTGGTGGAAGCTTGCTGAATTTATTGGGCTGGTATAAATGAGAGGGTTTGGGCAAGTGGGGGTGGAAGTGAATGTCCTAAAAGAAAGCCAGAACATTCACAAAAACAAGTCTCATTCAGTCCTGAGTTTGCTTTGTGGTTTCCTTGTGAATCAGGGAAGAAAAAGGGAGTGGGAGGAGGGGAGCGAAAAGATATTCAGAACCCAGTCCAAAAGCAACCCCACGCCCCCTGGCCAATATCTCTCGTGTAAGACATTTGTTTCTTCTGGCAATAGGAGGAAACCTTTCCAGACATTGTCCTCCGAGAACCGTTCGGTCTTTGCAGTTAAAAAGGCAGGCACACGTAAATACGTACGCACGGAGAGTGAGCAAGGAGGAGGAACAGCAGTTACCCTAGCACAAAGGGCAGGTTTTGCTTTTCGGCCCTAAGAGCTCACGCTGTGCCCCATAACAGTTTGATTTTGTGGAGCCCTTCGTGCTCTGCAGGGCATTAATGGCAGAAAGCACCGGACCCCTTCAGTCCATTCCTGCAGTTGCCCCGATTTCTCTGGCGATGGAGGCGGCGATGAGGGTTCAGTTCCTAATGCTTTGGGGCTGCACGTGTATCCCCGAGTCCCAAAACCGCTGGATAAGCAGAGCAATAGTTTTCTTGTCTGTCTTCACGCATCGGTACCAACGTGTCTGGAAAAGCAGCTGTCATCCAGCAGTGGTTTTAAGGCGTATGTGCTCTTACAAGGTGGGCTGAGACCTTCGTGGCCTCTCCATCCAGCACGCTGTCGTGCGTCGAGCGAATTGGTGCCGTGCGAAGGGGCAGGGGCGCAGCCTGCTTCAGCAGCCGCGGAAGGGAGCTCATCAGCTAACACAAAGGCACCTCGCAACGGCAGCCTGCCCCTCACCCCGGGACCTGTGGCACGGCTTGTTTTAAACCGTGCTGCGTGTGCAAACCTCTCTATGGGATTATGTGGGAGGCCGCGCTAATGAAGGGATTATCCGCCGAAAGCGGTCGATGCTCTCCGAGAATGGGACACCGCTCCTGCTGCGGCTGGGGGGGGATTTGGGGACGGTGACCCTGGCACGAGGGTGGGTTTGGCTGGAGCCCTGTCTGCCGCGGGGCTGTGGCGCGTGCCCTTGTGGCTGTGCTGGCATCCAAGCCCTGATTTGAAATATGGGCGCTTTGGGGTGATTTGGGGCTCAGGAGGGGACATGGCCTCGCACAAACGGCGCCGGGCGGCGCAAAGCGAAGCCTGGGCGAGGAGCAGGCCGGCGAGGCTCAGCCTCGGCGCGGGCTGGGGACGTCGCGGGGAGCGGGGGGAGAATAGCTCCTGTGTGCTCCTCTGCCCTGGGCTTGGTCGGAACAAGGGCCAAAGCGTGCGTGGTGCTCGCGCTTGGGGTTCAGGGGGATATCTGTCACTGCCACTGCAGCGAAGGGACACCTGCCGCTGGCGAATCGCAGTGTTTGAGTTCCTCTGTGCGGCTCGCTTGCCACAGTCCCTCTTTCTCTCTCTTATCAAGCGCTTCCGAGCCTGGCGAGGGGCAAGGAGGCTGCAGAGCCAGGAGCGTGGTCCAGCAGAACGGGGAACGGGGAACAAGGCCTGAAGCTGTCCCCTGTCAGCTGGGACCCTGACCCTGAGAGCAGCCCAAAGCCCCTCTCTCCTGCTGCCTTGCCCTTCCCCTGGCTCGCCGGCCCTCCCCGTGGCTTTGCAGCCCCAGGTGTGAGGCGAGCAGGCTCGGCATCTCCTGCCAGGCTGCGTGTGCGCGCATGTGGCCGTGCCTGTGGGTGGGAGCGTGGATATTGAGGAGCAACACCGAGTTTGCTCCGCAGCAATAACCGTGATAGACTAAACAAAATCTTGCACACATCTGCAGGCCAGCTATTTCTGGGTCGAGGCAGAAGGCTCGCGCAGCGTAGCAGCATCCACCTAACATCTGTCAGTGGTGGTGTGTTTTTTTCCCAAAACAATTTTTCTGTGAAATTCTAGCAAATCGTGAGCCCTGAGTCTGCCTGCCACCCAGACAGTCACCAGCAAGGTGCAAGGCTGCATTATTTTGCGTAGAACAGATTTGTTTTTCTAACCAAAAACTTGTTTAATCCCTGCTGATATCAGAAGTTTTTCCTCTCTGGTCTTACGAACATCGCACAGATCAGTGACAAGGTGTCTAACCTTCGTTTTCAGCCTCTAATTGATCGTTTGCGCGGGCAAACATTTAACGTGTGATCCAACGTCTAAATTTAAGAGGTAGACATTTAACAGTGGGTTCTGCAATTCATCACCCACCTCCTACCAGTACGTGTGCTGGTCGTACGTCTGTCCGGCCCCGCTGGCTTACCGGTGAGGATGGTGGTTGTGGGTGGGGTGATGCCGCCGTGCCTCGTGCCTCGCCCAACTCATCTGCTTTCACCTGCTGCCCGAATTCACCCCTCACGCCACGGCACTCGTCCGTTGTGTTGCTGAGAGCTGGGCATTGGCAATTCATTTCTGATATTCAAGTTTTACCTTCACGCGATTGCACGGGGCTCAAGGAAACCAAGGGCTGGTTCCAGCGAAAGCCCAGTAGCCATGGGCAAAGAAAAAGGATTTTGTGTTTCTTATCTGAAGATACGCCATGCGGGCATATTTTAAAGCACGTGTGTGGACATATTATAAAGCACACTGGACGTATTTTTATTTAGAGGAGGTTAGCAACCTGCACCTTGACCCACCGTGTCTCTGGCAGCAAGCCTTTTCCTCACTTGGTCTCGGCCAGCCTGGGCTGCTCGGCTGGGACGAAGACCCTTGCGTAGTGCCTGGCATTTGTGGTGGTTTGCTGGTGCGCACACCTCCTGTGCTCTGCACCAAACTGCTCTTTAATGCCAGCCTACAAGAAGCTGTGAGCGCTCACATACCCAGCTTAGAGGCACCCCAGCCCTTTCATCTCCCCGTTGGGGACAGCAAGGCACCCCCGGGTTCAAGCAGAGCTGCCTGGAGCGTTTCCTCCCCAGTTTAACTCCTTGCCGGGCATATCTCCGGATCTGGTTCGACCTACTGGCTGTACCAGCACAACTGGCTCCACAAAGGCGTTTCTTCACTCCTGCAAACTGCTCCAGCTTACCGAGTTGGGCAGAGCATGTGCTCAGCACTCGGCATCCGCCTGAACTCCCATTGAGTTTGGTGGGGGGGAGAGACAGCTCTAAAATCAAGCCTCTGCCTGAGGGCTTTGCATATGCATGACCTCTAAATCAGAGCTGGGTCACATTTTGCCTCCAAGCCTCTGTCAGTGGAGGCCCTGATGTCACCCCACCTCGGTGGCTTGCTCGGTGGACAGCTATTGCCGCTTGGCTCCCTTTTGGGGCAGACCAGAGCTGTGAACCCTGGTTTCTCAGGAGCTGTGGAAGAAGACAAGCACGTAAGGGAGGCAGCGGTACTCACAGGCCAGCACGTCGGTGAGTCCACGCACTGAATCTCACACCTCCATGCTCGCTGTGACTCCCTCAAGCCAGTAAGATGTTCCTGGTGTGTGTTCGAGCAGGGTTTTGTACCTAGTCTGTCACAAATTGTACCTGGGAAGCTTACTGTTTGCCACTGCTGATAAATTCCCCAGACTGCAGAGGTTCAATGCAAAAGGGCGGCAGAGGAGAGTGGGCAGAGCAAAGGGGGGGGAGATGCTCACGTGTGGCACCGCAGCTCCTTCCCGTCCTACACCCCTGTGGGTGTGCGGGGTGAGTAACCACAGCTCCTGCTCTGAAGGGCGGCTCTTGCCTTTTAAAGCAAAGGAGAAAGGTTTTTTTTTAGAGCTAAAACCCCAATAAAATACGAGTTAATTCCTGCAAAGCTTCTAGTTCTTGGTTTGGAGGGAGCAGCTCCCGTCTCCGTGACCTTCCCATTCCTCCTGCGTTAGTCCCAGCTCTGCGTGGAGGTCCGCGTGCGCGTGGTGCTGCCGCCGGGGCAATGAGGCTCAGGACATCTGCGTGCGTGCCTCCAAGGACCCTGGGGGGTCATTTTTTTAAGAGATGCTTTTGTTTCGGCTTCAGCCTGGGCTGACTCTCATGCAATTTCTGGTTGCAGGGAGCACGGCGACATGCACGCACATCCCACTTCCCCTCGCTCCCTGAAAATAGTGCCGGTCCAGCTTCGTGAGGCAGCAAGGTTCAGGACCCTCAGTAACTCTGCCTGAGGCTTCCAGCTGCCTAGGGAGCACGGGGGACCCAGATTATTTTCTGTAGCCCCATAAGGGGCAGGAAGGAGCTCTTTTCTCCTCTTCTCCACTGAGAATCGAACTGATGTGCCACGGGAGTTTCTCTTTTACCTGGGGACAGGTCTCTATTGACACCACGAGACTGGTCTTTGCCACCCCGTGCAGTGAACCCCGCACTCCCCCTATACCTTGCAAGCAACGCTGCCCTTTCCTAGGTGGAAACTGAAGTGCTGTCGGGTGTCTCAGACCTCACTCTGCATGGAGCAAACGACCTGCTTTCACTCGAGCAGCAGACCTCAGTTTGGGGTGGAATAAGAGAGAACAATCTTTGGTCTAGCCTTGCTAACACTACGAAACACAGAGTGGCAGGGGGAAGGGGACAGCTCTGAAGCTGAAGGTAGCTATCAATTCTCACGTGAATGCTGCTGACTTAAAAGGCAGAGAGCAAAAGCATCACATGTGCCTGTTTCCAGCGTAATTACTCAAGATCTAGGTCAGCGTTTGCACTGTAGCAAGCATTTATGCTTGGAAAGGCTATTGACTTGTCGTCGCTGGGGGTGTGTTAATAAATCTCCGGCAAATGTTATCAGTGATCTGTTCACAGCATCTTTGATCTGAAGGTCTTTGAGCGCAGCTGTCATTAAGGGAAGTTCCTTGTGCAGCTTTGTGGAAGCAGCTCCATTTTCCAAACGGGGAAAGCAAGGGAGGGAGCGAGTTAGTTCTGTTGAGAGGGCTGAGTCGCTGCCGGAGGTAAGGATGCGACCCAGGAGCGCCGGCTCCCCGGCTCCTGCTCCCAGTCCGCAGACAGCTCTCTCCCCAGCCTCCTCACACCCACCCTCATGTTACGATCTTCCCAGGCACGCGGCTCCAGCTGCAGGAAGACCTCTCTGTGGCGCTGTAAGGGCAGCGGTGGTGCACGTGGCACAGCACCAGATCGACATTTACGTGGCCTTCGGGCGAGTGCTGCAGCCAGCAGGGCCGGCGGGAGCTCCCTCCCCGCTGCGCACAGAGGCAGGGAGGTCGCAGGGAGGGACAAGGGGATGAATATCAAGGGGACCAGGGAACAAGCTGCGTTGCCCAAGCATCTGAAGCACCCCAGGAAGCAAATGAGGCTGCTCAGAAGCTTGATAAAGATGGGTAAGAGCAGTAGCAGCAGGCTCAGGGGCTGATGGAGGAGCATTTCCCTTAATGTCACTTTCTCCGGATCCAAACCACCACCAGGAGAAACAGAACCCCCCCCCCCCAAGGATGAGAAAGATGGGATCTGCACTGCCTCCATCCTGCTGCTGAACGCAGTTTTACCGTTGATCTGCAGGAAAAGAACGTTTTCCTTTGGAAGCTGCTGCTCTGAAATAGAAGTTAAGCATTTCTGAAGTCATTGGTCTTCCACCCAGCAGAGTTTTGTCAAGAGTTTCTCCTGATCTTGCAGAAGGAAAGAAAATAGACTCTGAGGGTTGAGGGACTGGACATCAGCCGCGTTGGTTCCTCTCTGGAAGGAAAGAGGGACTGGTGAGACAGCTGAGGACAGCGCTGTCCGTGTGCTGAGACCGAGCCGTGCACATCAGCTCCTTTCCACCATCTGAAAACCAGGCAGAAACCGGAGGGTAACACATTGGGTCCGACTCTCAGATGCACGCAGAGCTTTCAGTTACCCAGGCTGCTCCTCCTGGGCTCCCCCTCGTCAGAGCCAGGTGTTTTGAAGAGGATGACTGCAGGTGCGGAAGAGCAAGAGCTGAGGATTGGCACGTGCAGGGTTGGTGGAAGAGGCTGGTTTGATTAGAAATTGGTATGCAACGGAGCTGGAAAGCCGTGTGGCTGCTGATTTTGAAATGCAGAGCACAACAGGGCTGTGCCTGGCCCACATGTGCCCAGCTGGGGCCGAGGGCTGGTTTGGAGAGCTAACAGAGAAGAAGCAAGGAGAAGCAGATGGCAGCAGCGCTCGCCAGCCCGGCCATCAGCCGCTGAGCCTCTAAAGCCTCAGGTGCAACTTAATCCCAAATTATCGCTCCTTGGCTCCAGGCACCCCACTGCTGTGTGTGTAACTGGGGGAGGGCAGAGTCCTTTGTGTGCTGGTGCTGGGTGTGGCAGTAACCGCGCTGTCCTGTAGACAAAGCTGTTTCCTCCTGTTCCTCCTGGCCCTTTTGGCTTCACTCTCATCCATCCCCGTCCCAGGTCTAGGCTGACTTCCCACGGGAGTCCAGTTTGAGACTGGGCCCGGCACTCAGCAGACACTGTGCTCGTTTGCCTTGTGGCGGTCAGCAAGATGAGCCCCTTTCCGTGCCTCGATGTTCCCGGCTAAGCCGTAAGGTACGTGTGCAGCATATGAGGCTCCGTTTATGTCTGCGGAGAGCTGTTGGTTCAGGACGGGCTGGCGCTGCTGGAGCATTCGATCTCACCCAGGGCAGCTCTGCAGCCCCTGCAGAGACCCCTCTGGGAGGTGCTCCGGCAGCATCGTGCTCGTCGATCCCTCACCTAGAGGAAGCACCTCACCTAGAGGAAACATCTCGCCTAGAGGAAGCATCTCACCTAGAAGCAGCACCTCACCTAGAAGCATCATCTCACCTAGACGAAGCACCTCACCTAGACTCTCCTCCCTCTCCAGCCCCCGCTCCAGCAGAGGTAGGACGCTGCGCTGCCATTTAATGCCACTACCCACTCTCAGTGCTCCGTGGTCCTTGCCTCTCCCACATTTCCCGCATACTCTGCTCAGTTCCCTGAGAAACTTCGGCTCCTCTTAGCTATCTCGCAACCGGTCCCACGCTATTTCCAGGAGCAAATGCACAAAGCCGTGCAAATGGAGCTTGCATTTTGCGCTGGAAGCCGTGCAGTTGCAGGGTTCCTATGGATACAGTCACCGTGGAGCTGTTGCCATGGTGCTGTCTGCTCCCACTGGGAGAGATGCGAAGTATTCTTCTTTTTTGGAAGAAAGGCGGAAGAGCAGTGGGTACCAGAGGGCACAGAAGCACGGAAGCTTTCCGAGAGGTATTTAAAGAGGCTAACAATAACTTGGTGTTAGAGCTTGGCCAGCTCTGCCGTCTGTCTTTGTCAGGTTCCTTATTTTTTCTTTTCTGCATCTTAAGGTAACGGCCAGCAAAAGGAAGCAAGACCGACGCACTCGCTGCAGGGTCACCCACAGCAGCATTTCACCATGCAACGAATGCAGCACTTCCCTTCTTGCAAAAAATAAATAAATCCAAGGAGTGCCCACCAGTAAGAAGTGCGTGGCTTTTACCTCATCTCAGTTTAAACCTCCAGAAATAAGGCTTGCAAGAGGACAAGGATGTGGAGGTGGAACTCAAAATCCCATCTTCTCCTGCAGGCCTCCTTTCCTTGGAGGCACACGCTCAGCTTATTTTAAACTCTAGAAGAAAGTCAGTGCTCCTCTGGAGGGAAGCTTGGCAGCTGTTGGTGACCCTGCCAGGCTGCTGTTGGTCCTGGAAGAAGGAGTCGAAGGAGAAAGGCTTGTGGCTGTGCCAGCCATCCTCGTCTAGGTAGGGGCAGAGCTAATCCCATCAAGGCAAACACCGCTTTCCCTGCATTTCAGGGAGAACCCAGTCAGATTTAATAAATAATAATAGCCGCTCTGCACACCTGCAGCTCCTGGCTCTGAGCATTTTGCCACCGCGATGCAATTAATCCTCCAAACACTCCCGTGAGGGAGGGAAGGATTCGTTTCTCGGCCTCTGAATAGCGATATCGGGGCGTGGAGTCAGTGATAAGGGCCCTCCAATGATGCTGGGGCCATCGGGAAGAGCATCGAGGAGTTCCCCTTGCCTGTCCGAGCTCTGGAGGGCCTGTGTTGAGCATCACCGGGTGACACACAGCGTAGGGCCCGCAGCAGCCTGATTTAGAACTACATTAGCTATTTTCCCTGTCTCGAGAGTCCTTTTTGTTGTGCACACACACGCAGGCGAGGTGGGTTTCTAGGAATTACCGAGCCCTCGTGGCCCACTTGGCACGCGGATCAGACGTGATCGGGGTATGAGAGCACTGCTTTGGGCACAAGGCGGCTGCTTCGTGTGCGACTCGTCGCGGGCAGGAGAGCTTTGATGCTGAAGAAGCGGTCAAGGGATGCAGCTTTGAGGGAGGGCGTTACTCACAGCAGCACAGAGGGCTTGTAAAGGAGGGGGGACACCGTGTAGCAGGGAGATGGATCACGTATACGAGTCACAGATCGGCCTGAGTTAGCGTTGGTATAAAAATTCAGCTTTCTACAGACAGCGGGTGAGCCAGCCTTTGTAACAAAACGTGCCTCGGGGACAAAGGAGCCCGCTACTTCGTGTAACCACCTGCAATCTGGTCACTGCATGCGCTGTGTTTGCCTGAGCCTCAGTGCTGAAAAAAAATCTTGTCCTTATTTTCTTCTGCCTCAGTTTCCCTGCCAGCAAAGTGAGGAAAACCAAACGCACTTCCCAAGGGAAGAGAAGGGTTGTAATTAAGTCGACTTTGTGAGAAGCTCTGACAGCTGCAAGTAGAAGCAGTTGCTGTTACAGCAGCTAATAATTCGCAATTACATTTTGTGTTCTTTTGGATCTCTTCTTCACGTAGTTGCCAGAGGTAACGGGGCCCTTTTAAGTCATTTTATTGCTTTTAATGCCGGCTTTGGTGCTGGATTGCTGGTGTCCTTGCCTTCAGTTAGCACACGCGTGGTTGTGTCAGAGCTGACAAAACCCAGCAAAACCGTGGCCGAGGAAACTGTGACTGTTGTTCCACCACGAAGAAAAAGAAGTGTCAAAAACGCAGACAGGCCTCGCAGAGAAATGCGAGCTGATCACGTCATGCCTCCACCGCTTAGCAATGCGGGTTTATTTAATCCCGAGCCTTGTTGATCCACCACGTGCCTGCGTGGTGCTGCAGCCAGCGCCTCACCCGAGGATCCCCCGAGCTTCCCAAACACGAGGGAGTCACTGGGTGCTCGCAGTGTCACCGCGAGGCAGACGTGTGTCAATTTAGCAATGGGGAAGCCAAGGGCTGGCTTAGGTGGCAGCTAATAATAAGAACAGGGTCGTCAGGCCTGCTGATTGCTCCCGTCATCACAAACCATCCCCTCTATAAGCCTATTTGTAAGCAGCGTCAGAAGCAAATGGTGAGTAAGGATAACCTAACTCCAAGGGGCCTGTGGCTCACCTATTGGAGCCAATGTCCCTCTCTCCAGATGTCGTTTCCCCCCCGCTTTTGTCCCTCATCCCCCGCCAGCCCTGTTCTAACTGCATCCGAGCACAGCTTAAAAATCCCAGCTCCCTTCTTGGATGCGGGCGATACTTCTCCTGGTGCTTGGGCTGTCTGCTGAGCAGTGGCAGGACCACAGGAGGGGAAAGGCAGATGGCTTCTTGCCACGGGCCCTGTTCTCTAGCCGTATAGGTTTATTATTACTATTATTATTATCGTTTTGCATCCCTTTCCCCAGGGGATGTCCAAATGCTCCTGGGAAGATTTTTGTCGCATACAAATCACGCTTCCGAACGGCTTCTCTAAAGCACAAGGAAAAATTCCCAGTGGAAACCCCTCAGGACGGTGGGGAATCGCTGCTTTCTCCGAGCAAGGAAACTCGAGCCTCGTCCCCGCAGCTGGAAGGGCTGCGCTTTGCGCTCCACAGCTAGCAGAGGAGGTCGCGGGTTGTTTTCTCTTCCCGCATGACGGAAATAGCCCAGGGCCTGGAAAAGCATTAGCAGGAAGAGCGCAGCATCGGGAAGCGCAGAGGGCACGCGGCCAAGAGATGACTGCACAGCTTTTAGCTGCCCAGTAATGGGGACGTTGCTTTTTATGGGGGGTGGGCGAAGGGATTCAGCTCCCTCTGTTCGAGTCACTCGGTTTCCAGCTGGGTGAGCGAGCGAGCCCAAATCTGAGAGTCCCTGAGCGCACACAACGCTCCAGCTGCTGCCGAGCCTGGGGTCCTCTGCTTGTGTGGGAAGCCAGGCGTGCTGTGGACGTGGAAGCGCGGAGTTTCAGCCACTCACCCTGCCTCTTCATCGCCCTCCCGCGTTCCCTGGGACGGAGCGGTGGAGCTCGGCAGCGAGGGAGGGTGCTGAGGTGGCATCGCTCATCCCCGTGGAGTTAGGCCAGGTTCTCAGCTTGCGTGTGTAACTGAAGAGCCTTTTATCCCTGACACGCTGGTGGAATTGGGCGAGTTTAAGTCGGAAAGCAGTTGTGCTGAAACCTATTATTTCTCCAGGAAGGCAAGACCGATGGGCTCTGGCACCGTGTCTGTGAGCAGGGTGAGGACACTTGGAACCCCAGAAGCCCAGGGGCGGACTTAGGCACGTTGCGACCTCGAAGGATGGGAAATCAGGTGGTCAAGGATCTGATATTACGTCTTTGCCCAGGCTTTGTCCTTCCACGGGGCACCGTGCCAGGCCTGTCAGGAAGGCTCTGTTACCACTGCTTTAGCTCATCTCCAGCGTGCTTGCAGCGTGCTGGAATAGCGCAGATCACAACGAAGGTGTCTGGCGTGAGTGCACGTGGTCCTGGGCAGGGACTGTGGTGAGTTTGTGTGCAAGGGAGCCAGACCTGTCACTTGTGAAGATTTTGCTCCCTGGTTTCTCACAAAGTCCCCGGCCAAGGAGACGAGGCGTAACAGAGAAGATACTGCAGGGTAGGAACTGGGCTCTTGGTTGAGGACTGAGATCCCTTTGTCTTGCACGTAACAGCTTATCTAATGTGAATGTGTGGCTGCACCACGCCTAACCACAGCTCTGCCTCACAATTCATCTCTCCAAGGTCTTCGTTCCCACCACGTAACTGGAAGGATGGCCAACTGTTCCCCCTTGCCTCCTGTGATGCATCTGGAACTCCGTCAGAGTCCTGGAGCTGAACAGACCCTGAGATCACTGTCCTTGAAATCAACCACTCGGGACCTTTTATGTCAAGTCTGCACAGCAAATACAAAGCTCGAGTTTCATGCTCTCCCAGCCACAGCCAACTGTGTTCATACCTTAGTGGATTCCAGACCCAAAATGTCTTCCTCCCCCACACAGAGGCCAAATATATCAACTCCTTTTCTTAGGGCACGATAAAAATGGGGAGTAAATTATAGATGCTCTCTCCACCTTCTGGCAGGGAACATGCTGCTAGGCTGCCTCGCTATATTAGCTTCTAGCTGATGTCTGCAGATTGAACAATGGCTGCTGTTGCTTTCCTGGAAAGAAAAGCAACCCCAGAAAACCCGTCTCTCTCTCTCTCTCTCTCTCTCTCTCTCTCCCTCTCTTTTTTGCTGGTTATTATGTCCAGCTATAAGAAGCAAGAAGAAACCAAGTGGAAAAATTGAATCTGGCAGTAAGAGGGTGATGCATGAAGGCACTCGACTTCCAAACCCAGAGAACAAAAATAGCTGAAAGGGGGGGAAAAAAAAAAAAAGCCTGAAAGGAGCTCTTTAATTATTCCATTTCTTTCTAAAGCTTTGCCCCTGGCACAGCCAAGCTGCCGTTCCTATAGGGCAACCATATGTGTTGCAATAAAGCTCGGGCACCGCATTGTTAGAGAGAAAGGAGCTTCTTTTTTGGCCGTGCTTTCAAAGAGCTGGTAGCAGATCGATTGTGGCCAGAGCCCTGGGCGCGGGGAGGGCACGAGGGAGGCTGTGCTCCCGGAATGAGCCACCAGGGTTTCATTTTTGGTCCAGCTGATGCGAGGGTGGGCGTTCAGCTCCCTGCCCGGGGTCTGGAGGCTGCTCCCGGGGAGCTGCTCAGGGAGGAGCTCGGGAGAAGTGCTGGGGAAAAGCAGAGGCTTTGTTTTTTTTCCCCGCTTACTTTTTCAGGCTGCATACACATACTAAAATACCCTTTTCTGAACCATTAAAGGGGCTTTACA
This sequence comes from Cygnus olor, assembly GCF_009769625.2. Classification (NCBI taxonomy): domain Eukaryota; kingdom Metazoa; phylum Chordata; class Aves; order Anseriformes; family Anatidae; genus Cygnus; species Cygnus olor. Next base: position 2,998,006 of record NC_049189.1, read on the forward strand.
TTAAGATCAGTTTCTTAATTATTTTTTTTGGGGGCCAGTCCCTTGCTGCCCAGTGGCCTGGGGACCAACTGTGTACAAAACGACTGGGAAATAGAAGAGAGGGCTGCCAGATGAGGTGAGCTGCGACCCAGGAGGGGAACAGACCATGACATTTCTGTGGAGCTGAAGCATGCTCTGATGGCACCGATCCGTTGTCTGACCCTTCTGGTAGTTTGCGAAGTCCCTTTTGGGACTGGTCGGGCAGACAGCAGGGGCAATGCCGTGGCCTGGAGGTGGGTCTGCATTCGTGATTTTCCATAATGTGCTTAGCACGTTAACTTCTTTCCTGAGCGTCCCCGGTGGAACGGAGAGGTGGTTGCAGACAGCAAAGGCTGGCATTGTGCTGTCATCCCAAAACAGAGCTCGTGCTTAAAAGAATGAAGTGGAGGAAATGAAACAGATGCACTTTAGTTGGTGTTTCTGCTGCTATCACAGAAAATTACACTTGTAAAGCCACAGCAAGCAGTTCCCTCCCTTTGCACAAGCGCACCCGCGAGCCCTGCAGCTGCAAAGGGCCGTTTTCAACCTGCAGTTTCTTGCTGTCTCACCTGCTCTGCGCTTTTTTCTTGCCAGCTTCCTCAGAGGTACAGCAGAAGGCCAGGGGTCAGCTCCCGGACAGCCCCGCTGTATCAGTGCAGCTTCAGAGCCCCGTGGCTGGGGCTGGGGAAGGTGTAACAAATGCTCCGTGAAGTGCTCAGCAGGTAGCGGGCTTTGTAAGTACGTCTCACGGCGCAGCAGGAAGCAGAGGAGCCCATCGTAGGCAGCAGCCGCGTTTCTTGCATCCGGTATTTTTGAACGAAAGCAGATCCCAAGCTGTCTTCTGTAATATGCAGCGGTGATTAATAACCTCGTGTGCTTCCGCTGGATTTGATGCTTGGCTTGGGCTGAGACGTAGCGAGCATCACTCGGCGAGATGAGTCCAGGGCTCTCGGATGCGGGGAGCAGAGCCACGTCCTTTCCTCGCGCGGCTTTGGCAGGGCTTCGGTGTTCTCACTGAAGTACATCGCGGGTAATTTAGGAGCAGCACACCTCCCTGCTCTCCGCTTCAGCCTGCCTTGTGGAAAGAAGGGAGGCTCTGCCCTCGTGTGTTATCACGTGCGTGCCACGCGAGGCATGCAGGGAGCGCAGTGCCCACGGCCGTGTGACATCAGCGGGCCTTTGCTGTCACTGATCAGCGCGTGATGCGAGACGTCCCAGTCAGCTAGCTGCTCACAAGCCACATGAAGCCCTGGAGGGTGCTCGTGGGTAGGAGAGCCGCTCTCTCACGTGCTCTTTATCTGAAAATGCCAAAGATCTCATGGGTGCTAGGGGAGGAGCTGACAACACCTGGCCTTCTGCCCCGCTCCGGTCCTGCGCGAGGACAGGCTCGCTCCTCGGTCCCACCCGGATTACTCGGGACTGTAGGAAACGTTGGCTGCCTCGGAGCTGACAGATGGGGACTGCGCTCACCTGTGGAAGGTATTAGAAACGTTTCCTGTTGAGGAACGCTTGGGATGGATGTTACGGAGTGTGCTGTGCGGGTCTGGTCAGCTGTAAGCTTGGTAAGGGACGTGCAGGTGCCGTGCTGCTGGCCTGAACCCTCCCTCAGCTTGGAGTTTCCACTTAGGCTTTTTTTTCCCCCAGCTTTGTGACCTCTGGGGCTTTCTTCTCAAATTTATTCTCCTTTCTCTTGGAAGCACATCCCCTAGTGAGGACAGTCACTGCCTTCCTCACTCCCTTACTGACTGCAGGCACCACCAGGCGCGGGGTTCCTGTATACTCCAGCGGCTCCTCAGGACTTTTGCTGTTCCCTTTGGTGCGTGAGCATCCTGTCCTTTCGCTGCGCTAGCAGCGCCGATTCACGCGGCTCTCAATCACCTCCCTCCCCTCCCTCTTCTTTCACCTGGCAAATGCTCAGCGCCGGGTTTTTTCAAAGCCTGAGCGTAAGATTTCAGGAACCAACATTTCAAATTCCGAGCCCACAAGCTTCAGAAGCTGCTTGCGGTGGAATTTGGCTCGTGTATCCTTGGTGCACGGGGGCGGTGTGAGGCTCGCCGCATTGCCAGGTGTGCGGTTAAAGCAAGAGCTGTCCAAGCCTCGGCGCAGCTCAGCAGCGAGCAGCTCTGCGAGGGAGCGCTCGGGGGTTCGCAGCGCGGGATGCCGGCCTCAAAGAAACCCGTTTCACAGCACACGGCTCAGGCTGGGAATGGTTTTTGTAAATGGCTGATGTCATGTTCGCCTTTCACTCGGGGGGGGAGGCCCGGTGACCTTTGCAGCTGGATCCCACCAGCCTCTTACTGTCACATCTGTCCAGCGACGCGGAGAGAAAACCGAGCGGATAATCGCGGGGCAGATTTATCCGGACGCGACCAGAGAGCCACGTGCGGGAGAGGGACTTGGGGTGTTCCATGACAGCAGGGCCGAGAGGGGTTTCTGCTCGAGTGGTGGCTCCTGAGGCTCAAGGGACAAAACTCGCCGGGTGGCTGTGCTTCAGGCACAATCGTAGCCCAGAAAAGCCGTCTCGGTGGTAGGGAGGCAAGCAGTTTGGGCCTGCCAATTAACAGTGCCTGCAGAATCAGAACAAGACTATTGCAGCACACCTGAATGGCCCCGTGACGCTGGCAGAAGATAGCATCATCTCCATCCCTTTGGTCAGCCCCGAGGAATTCATTCTCCGCCAGGTGGGATCCTGCTTCCTAGAAGTAAGTCCCGAGCTTATGGAGCAGCAGGAAAAACCGAAGTGGGACGTGTGAACCCCTCCTCCCGTCACCCACCAACACACATACCTCAGGCCCTCGGATCTTTCCTTTTCTGGGACACCTTGGCTTCTCTCCCAGTCATTACAAGCAACCAATTAATTATTTCTTTTTGCTGCTCTCGTTGCAGGGCGACCATCGATGAAGTGGAAACAGATGTGGTGGAGATAGAAGCGAAGCTTGACAAGGTAAGATGGAGCACGTTGGTTTGAAGTGGGGCTGATGGGTTCCTGCTTGGGAATATGGCCCCAGCAGCCTCTGAAAAGGGAGCCCAACACAGGCTGCCAGGAAACTGGTGTGAAATACACCGAGCTTGTGCACAGGACCATGTCTCCCTCTACTGACTGGCGCCTGTCAGGGCTCCTTTGTGATAGCCAAAGCTGTCGGGACAGGAGGTCCAGACTTGGGCTCCCGATGCTGCTTGGTGGCCTTCCCTGCTATTAACAGAGAAAAAAAATGGCCTTGTCTTGTAGTGGGAGCTGTTACTGTAGAGCCCAGCCCTTCATTTTATTGCAATATCGCTGCACCTTGCAGGGTGTGATTAGACCTTAATCCTGGCCTCTGAAATCCCATCCTTGCTTCCCGGCCTCGTCGCCCTCCTTGACAGCGTTATTACCCTCCTTTCCCTGCCTCCTTTTCTAGCCCGTCGTGCCCCAGTGCTGGCTTGTTGCCGTGTAACTGTGCATCTGTAATTATGGCTTGCAGATAACAAAAGGGCATTGCACTGAAATGTTAATTACAGATTCTCGGAAGGTGGGGTGTGCTCGGCGTTCATCTTCTGGCTGCTGGGATTGGCCTTCATGGCGAGGGACACAGTGAGGGTGGATCCTGCAGATGTTGCAGGGAGCTGGGCAAAGGGTGTCCCTCGCTTCTAAGGCCTTGAGGACGAGGGGACAGCAGGGCAGGGAGTGCTGAGGTGGCGTGGATCAGAGTCGGAGGCTTTTTGGTGGCTCCTCCGCCCCCGCTCATCCTGACATCTGAGACATCGGCCAAGTTGTTTCTCAATGAGAACAGAGAAATGAAGAGGAGGAGCCAGAAGAGCTGTTGGCTTTTTCTCTGTGAGATTTCCCAAAGCTAGCAAGGGAGAAAAATCCCGTGTCTGATAGAAAAATGGGCTTTGTTGAAGTCACAAGCCCTAGGCAAACCCGTGTCCTATAAAACCTATTTACTACTTCAGCTGCTAGAAATAGGCACGAGCTAACTAGTCTCACTGGTGAAGGCTGCAAAGGGATTTAGGCTGTTTTCCTCTGTGACAAGCCTGAGGCCCTCAGGACGAAGCACGGGGGAGCACAACGTGCTCTGATTGAAGCACGACTGCTGTCAGCGCCCCCGAGGTCGGGCAGTTGGGGTGCCAGGGACCAGCCTGGGGTGAGGAGGGCAGGCTGCGGGCACAGGAACTGCGCGGGGCTCTCCCGTCTGGGCTGCTCGGTGCTTTGCTGCCGATCGATTTGAGCTCCTTTGGGTGAGGGCTGCGTTAAAGCAACAGACACGTGCGATTTTGGTCTTCCCCTGACAGCAGCTACGGTGATATTGTGGTCGTGCAAAGTGGGTGGACGTGCCCTTCTGGTCGTTCGCATCGTTCCCCTGTCTGCTGCAGAGACGAGCAGGCAGAAGGCCTGGGAGCAGGGCGAGTGAGCCTGGAGTTTGTCTCTGAAAAGCCGCTGGAGTTCAAATTCGTTTCTCTGGAAGTGACTTTGGACAAGATTCGGCCATCCCCACTGACAATAAATCAGCCCTGGCCGGCCCAGGTCCCCTCCTGCGCACCCGCTGGGTGCGTGCCCGGGGCAGCCCCCGTGGGGCTTGGCGGGGATGCTGCTCGGTGGTACCCCGGGAGAGCAGCGAACTGCAAGGACCTACCCTGCTTCTCTGCCTTCTACTGGGCCTCTAGCACGTAGTTTATAAATGATCGGCCTTTTAGCACCTGTTTAAAATGCAGGTAAAGGGCAGCGTAACTGACTCATCAAGGGGAACACCAAGTATCTGGGCTGGGTGCTGTTTCAAAGAGATTTCCTTCGTTTTCTCCCATCTGCAAAGCCATCACTGCTCCCCTTGGGAGGCTGAGGGAACCGAATGCTGATCAGCGCAGGGAGAAATTAAAAATCCGATTCCTAAGATTTTTTTACTGCACTTTCTGAACTTCCTGTGCTTTTTTTTTTTTTTTGAGATTTCGTTACTTTGCAGCCACAGGCAGAAAGGGAGATTTCCAATAACGTCCAGACACGGCTGCTTTCTTCCCTCAGCTAGAGTGACTTCAGGTTTTCCTACCACTGTCACAGACGCGCTTCCTACCAACGCTGCCCAAGCTCTCTGATGTTCCAGGAGTTTTTCGAGGGCTAGGAAATGCGATTGCAAAGTGTGCTTGTGCTGAATGGCCTTCAGCTACCAGTAACACAGCCTTGGCCACAAGCGGTTGCACAGAGGTATTGTAGAAACCGCCACGTTGCAGAATAAGCTGGATTTCCTTTCCAGAGGATCTGTCCAAACCCCTAGTGTCCATCTGGGCTCCAGATGTGACAGGAGCTGTGTCTATTCGCCCTCCTCCTCTGGGCTTGGATGGGATAGTGCGAGTCTGCTGGCTGCCAGTGCTCTTCTGTCAAACTGCGTGGACAGGGGAGCCTGCGAGTGTGAAAGAGCGAGGTCTGCACACCCTGCGTGTACACAGCCGTACCCTGTGTGGCTTTGTATATTCAGTTAAATCCTTGCAGAACTGCAGGGAGAGGCAAACAGGCTTGTTCTGCGATGCACGTGTATAAACGTGACTCAGCACACACCCCAGAGCCTGGTGGCTGCATAAAAAGAGCGCCGAGCCCACATCAGTTCACCCGTTGCCAGCAAGGCAAACTTGAGCGCTCCTCACTGCCAGCCTGGGGTGAGGCTGGCTGGCAGGGGGAGATTTCTAAAGCCATTGATCCCTACTAAGATTAACATCCCTAAAAGCTCCTGGATTGTGAGAATGGAAAGCTCCAGTTCCAAGTGTTGGTCATTGTCAGTAGCTAAAGTTTTTCACTTAGTTAAAAAGTCTGGAACCGTGATGATTTAAAGAAATGCTCTGTGGCAATCCTTAAGTTGCAAGTCTCCTGGGCCTTTGGTTTATAGATGTCTCTTGTTTCACTTAACCTTTTACAAGGAGCTTTGGGTGAATGATATGCCAAAGGCCAGGATGCTGCAGCCTTTCCAGCCAGTTCCAGGCCTGCAGAGGCAGTTTGCTGTGGCCAGGATGTCTGGGAATGTTCCCGGCAGCTGTTAAATTATCACAAGTTAATCAGGGCTCCCTGGAGATGTATGCCCGTGCTGCAGCAAGCCTCTTCCAAAATGAGGAAGCTGCCCCATTTTGTTCCAGGGAGCTTCACTGGGGTCATAACACGGGTGGTGATGGGAACTGGAGCGCGTGGCTTGCTTACTGCTGTCAACACCATGTTCCTGAGAACACGGCCCCTTCCAGGGCTGTCTGACAGCACGACGTACCCTGAGAAATGAGGTGTGCATCCCCATTTCTGCCCCGTGCAGTCGGGGTAGCTCGTGTAGCCACAGCAGTAACCTGAGCAGCATCCTGTCCTGAAGGTCTTGCGCCACGGTGCTGGTGCAGACGAAGCCCAGCCTGGCTGCAGTTTGTGTCATCTGCCTCTCTGCTCTCTCCTCGTGCAGCTGGTGAAGCTATGCAGTGGGATGATTGAAGCAGGCAAGGCCTACATCACCACAAACAAGCACTTTGTCAGCGGAGTCCGGGACTTGTCGCAGCAGTGCAAGAAGGATGAAATGATTTCGGTAAGTCGTCCTGCGGGACGGAGGATGGGACACAGCGAGGGCCGGGGAGCATTGAGCTTCGGGGTGCTGTGCATGGACTGTATGTCCAAGACCTTTGTACTATTTAAATAGCCATTTAACATGAGATTTTATATTTGGAGGAAAGCAGAGACCCTCTGGTCGTGCAGTGTTGAGGATCAGAGTGACATTCATCATCTGCAGGGAGAGCTGAACTTGTAAGAAGCCACAGTGCTGGCAAAGTAATTGCAATCTGGGTCAGTAAGCATCGGTTATTTAGGAAGCACAGGTAACCAGCCTGCGGAAGAAACAACTGGCGTGGTGGTTCGAGCACTAACCTGGAAAGGACGGGGAGCCTGTGGCTTCCACGCCAGATGGTTATTGGAACACCTTGCCAAGTGACAGAGTGGCTCTTCAGTGGCTTCAAGCGAGTCCCTCACAGCCCGCTGAGCCCCTGGGGATGCAGGGCAGCTGCTCCTATTCACTGCCAGTTCTCTTTACCTCTCCTTTGCAGGAGTGCCTCGACAAATTTGGAGACAGTCTGCAGGAAATGATCAACTACCACATGGTAAGTCACCGCTTCCTCTTATCTCTTTGTGTGCTGATGGCAACCTCTCACCCCCGGCCCTGATTAGCTGTCTCCTGGGGTTGGCTTACTTGGCTCTGCACAAAGGTGGGATCCGTGAAGGCAGTGTCTGTCAGGGTCCTGTCCCTGCACGTTGGGTAGCCAAGAGAGCTGCGAAGGGCCGGGAGATGTTGTCTCTTGCAGCAGTGTTGAATGGGATGAGCTGTGAGCCTGTTAGAGCTCATGGGTGATCAACACTGGCACATCCTGTGCTCTGGGAAACTGGATCTCCACGGGCTTGCAGAGCAGGTGCCACTTAATGAGAGGACACGTGCAGCTTTGCACGGCTGCCTTTTGGTTCATTTCAGATCAAGGATGGGCAACCAGTATATAGAGAGATGAGGCTGGAGCCCCCTTCATCGAAGGAAAGTGAGAGCTCACAAAGTCCTGCAGTGCAGATGACTTGTTCTTTGTGGATAGCACAAGAATTTGTAATGTGGCAGGGTCCTGAGGAGCTCTGGTAACTCAGGACTTCAGCTACGAACAGCTTGCACGTACGGCCTGCTTGCCGCAGGTGTGGAACGCGCTCTGGAGCCTCCCGTTCAGCTCTGTGTCACTTGGACAGCGGCAAGGCTGTGAATGGGTTGGAGCTGAAGGACTGCTTTGTTAGCTGGTGCTGTGAGCAGGCTTGGGGAGCTGGGTGCAGCTCTGTGCTTAAGGATAGCACAGGACATATTAATGCCACGGTAAACGGAAAGGAAGGAAACGTCCAGACAATGGCTGAGTTAGAATCTGCCCCCCCAGACATCCAGCCGTGGCATCTGTAAGCCTCGTGGAAGAGGAAGGTTCTTCATCCGTGGTGGCTCCATGCCAGAACCGCAGTGTTTAAGGCTGTATCTCGGTCAGAATTTAAAGCACACGTGCTTTAAAGCGAAGGAAGCTTCAGGGTGCCAGCACTGGACTGACCCACTTGCACACCACGACAGCCCTGTCGCAGGGCATTAGGCACGGTGCTTGCGTTTGGGATGCAGGCTAACCCCGCGCAGCTGGAGGAGAAGCTGCATCAAGTCCACGTAATTATTTCATGAAGCAGGTGGGAAGACTGTCTCCTAGTGAAAAATGACGGGGAAAAAGAGGTGCTGCACACGCGGCTCTCTGAGGACCGTCAGCAGTTGGGAACAAACAGCTGTCCTGCAGTGCTGGTGGGGAGGAGAGATCGAATAAACCAGGGTGAGTGTCAGCGAAAAGGGGTGATTATGTCCAAGCAGAAGAAGTCAAACCCTGCTTCTCTGACGCTGCTAAATTTCCCTCTGAAGAGGTAAGGCCTTTCCACCAGGGAGGACGTGAGCCCCCCGGCACTTACCCCTCCGTTCCCGGGATCATTTTGCAGCTGCACTGCCGGGGGCTGGCTGAGGGGTGTGCGCGGCCCAGGCTGGAGGCAGCAGCCCCAGCCAGCAGGCTCTGGATGCCGACCGCTGCCTGCAGGCTCCACTGCGCCAGCTGCACGGCTTCCCCTGATCCCTGCTCGCTGCCAAGAGTGGCACTTCGGGGATTGCTCTTGCCTCAGCCAACTAAGAAGCAGAAGGACTCTTCCCGGGGCTGCCAAATCCCCAGCTGATGCGGTGTAAACCTTCCCATGCACCCCACCCTGGTCCGCAGGGGTGAGCTCCCCGCTGCAAGTGAGTCAGGGGCTGTAAAAGGCGATAATTTCCCTGCCACCAGCTGCAGGGATAAGGGGAAACGTGCTTCAGCCCTCCCTCCCCCCGGCCTTTGGGGAGCATCCTCCTCCCCTGGCTGCTCGGCAGTGTCAGTCCCTCTCCAGGAAATGGCTTTGGAGTGACTGCTGCATCTTCCGCCCTCTCGGCCGACGGCTGCTCAATTAGCAGAGTTATTTTTAGTGCCTTCTGCCGTCTCCTTTGTGTGTGTGCGTGCGTGTGTGTGTGTGTGTATCTTGGCTCATCCGTGTCTGAGGAGCTCAGCTATGAAGCAGTTGTCAGTGCTTAATCTAGGCATGTGGCCAGGGCAGTACGTACAGCTGGAACAAGTTAAAAAGAAGGGAAAATGTCCCAAAAAATCGGTTGAAAAAAAAGCTTGTTCTATAATTTTATTGCTAGAGCACTGGGCCAGGAGATATCCTGCTTCTAGTTCAGCAAAATCCAAGCATAAAACCCTCTTGAGTGCAGCAGATGAACACACAGAGCATTTCCACCGTCCTTTTAATGCACAAAGAGGAAAAACATCAAAGCAGCCTTTGGAGACAAAGGACAAAAGAGCGAGTTGAGTTCAGAGGAGCTGGAGTCGGTGTCCTGTGCCTCTTTGTGCTCTTAGCCACGTCGAGGCACGTGCAGGAATTAGAAAGCTCAGCTGGGCTGTTGTACCTTTGGGCCTCAGTTTCCATACGTGCAAAAAGCATTTCAGGTGCTTGCCTGCCCCTGAGGAGCTGCTGGGAGGACACTCAGAGGCTCTGCTAACGCGTGCCAGGGAAATATCAGGATTGTCGAAGGTGAAGCAACGCCTCAGGTAGTGGATTTTTTGCCCCAAAAATAAAAAGGTGTGAAGGCAAGGAAAGCAGGCAGACGGAGGGTGAAGAGGACAGGTTTAATCGTGAGATTAGAGGTGCTGGGATTCAGGTTGTGCTCAGCCACACGAGAGGAGCTGACACGGTGCAGAAACTCCCCTGCGCTCGCCGCCAAGCACGGTCCTTGCAGCACGGGGCCCAGCCGAGCTGCTGAAGGATGCAGGAACACACCACCCCGCCAGGAGAGCTTCCCCACGTGGGCTGGAGGTGCACGATCTGTGACAGGGAACACGTTCCCGGCTACCTCGGTGAGATGTTTGAGCAGTGGGTGGCAGACGGGGGTGCCAGAGCCTCCGCGGCTCGCCGGAGCGAACCCTGTCCTTTTTCAGAAGCCTGAGCGGCATGAACTGGAATTTTGCTCGAGGGCCTGAGGTCTCCCACGTGAGCCCTCCTCCTCACTACATACCACACCGCAGTCAATAAATTCTGACTGTGCCTTGCCAAGCTCTTCTGTGCTGGAAAAGCTTCTTGCTTGTCTACAGACAGATGCTGTGCTCGCAGCTCCAAAACCTGTGTGTTTGTGTGCTTGCCTCCTTCTTCCTTATCACCCTCCCCAAAACACAAAACGGGTTGAAAAGCTTTAGCGATCTGCCAGCCTATTACCTGTGAGAAAACAGCTTTCCCTCTTTTTGCAGAGTTTGATGAATGTAATTAAGTACCTGAGTGTAACAAGATCTCCCCGTAGGTAAAGCAGCATGAAATTGCCACCAGGTCCAGAGCAATACCTTATAATTCTGGGCCACTGGACTTCCATTTTGAGGCCAGGAGCGGGTGTTTGTATTTACAGCAGTGCAGAAACCCATGGGGGTTTTCACCCCATTGCCAAAATCTGTTAAACCATAGACTTGGAGTGGATTGGTGCTTGCTGGCCGGATTAAAAGAGATCAGAGATACCCAACGTGCGGGTAGTTCAAAGCTGTCAGCACCCACCTGGAGGAGCTGAGGAAGGGGAGGCTGCAGGTTATGCATGGGCAAGAGTGTGGGGCTGCACCGAAGTGCGTCTCTGCCCGAGGGAGGGAGCTTTGCCAGCAGCCCACTGCCCTGCACGTGCCTTGGAAGGAAATACCGGGGTCCGCAGCGCAGCCTCGGCACGTGGCACATCAGGTCAGCCCTGTCGGAATGGCTTTCCCTGGGGAGGTGAAATCCGATGTGAAATGGGATGGCGTGAGGGTTTTTACTACTAATTACTGATTGCTGTTACCTGGAGGAAGGAGCAGGGGGCTGTGTGCTGGTGAGTTGGAGGATTTCCTACTCACGTGCTTGGGTTGAAAGCACCTCGGGGCAGAAAGGAACTGTGGCAGGTGTCCCTGGGTGTTGTTTTGCCTTCCTTCTGGGGGCACGTTTCCTTCCTGAGGGTCACCTGGCTATTTACACCGGAAAAATTCCTTTCTATTTCGGGAACGTGGGACTCCCGTGATGCCATCGGTTTATTCTCTTTTTCTTCACTTAGGAGTTTTTGTGGAGTCTTTTGTACTCAAGGCAGCCCTCTGTAGCCTGTGGAGAAGGGAGGAGATGTTCGCTGGATTCCTCTGGACTAGCTTGTCCTAGGCAATTCCTAGGGGCAGCCCAAGCCCAGGGGAAGGGCCTGAGTCACCAGAACCAGTGAGAAAGATTTACTGAGGGAATCGCTGCCGGGGTTGCAGGCAAACGTGGAAGGAGCCTCCCGAAAGGGATACTCCCGGTGACATTTGCATTCACAAGAGCAGTTTCATTCCATGAAGCCTCTTGGGCCATTTCAAGGCCTTGCAAAAGCATCTCGGAGCATTCTGTGTTAATATTCCACATTCCAAAGTAGTATTAATATCAGAGGCATGAAATAATGCGGCTAACTGCACTTACATGGCCCGCTGCTGGATAACCAGACCGTGTAGGACACGGGAGCCGTGTGCGGGGAAGGGGTTGTGTCTTGCTACTAGGGCTGGTTAAAAAAGGTGGAAAAATAGTTAGGGGAAAAAAATGAACTTTTCACTGAGAAAAGTCAGTAAAAATCAAAACACAGAAAATCCTCGAGCAGCTCCCGCCTACAAAGCCTCCCTCCCTTTAATCTCTCTGGCGGCGGGGCTCTGCCAGCCTGCCTCCACGCCTGCTTTCTGACAGCCCTCCCTGTCTGCGCTTTCTTTCTGCTCCTTCCCGCGCGGTTCCCTCTCTCTGTCTGATCAGCAAGACAAGAAAAGCAAAAGGAGGTGGGTGAAAATGTTGTGAGATGGCTCCGGCTGAGCCCCTTAAGCGCAGCTTCAGCGGCACCAGGTATTTTCTAGCTCAGAAGATGCGATATGAACGCTGCCCTCACCGGTACTGCTCCAGGCAGCCTCACTGAGACCTGAGCATCCCTGCCTGCCCCAAACCACCGCAGCCACGGCGCGGGGATCCTCCAGCAGGAGCAGGAGCAGCTTGCAGGGGGGGTTTGGCTGTGCTGGGCGAGCCAGGAGCCGTTTCCTGCCGATGAGAAGAAAAGCCACCCAGGCTGCGATGAGTCAGGGAGGCAGAGGTGGGTGGAGGGTAGCGGTGGAGTTTGGGGGAAGGAAGAGGCAAGTGAAAGCAGAGAGCTCCAGGGCTGCCCGGGGCTGGGAGAACACCGCCTGCACTTTCTGCTGACACTTGGGAAGGGTCCGGGTGCATCAAGGTACCCCAGTAAGGGATGTCATTTGTGGATGCAGAATCTCTGGCAAGGGGAGGTGCTTTTTGTCATCTCGGGGCTTCGCAGTAGGTGCCGTCGTGTCCCCAGCACAGTGACATTGCACTAGTCCTAAAGCCGTAAGTGACCTGCAACCCCTTGAAGCTCCGTACCAGCGCTGGATCCTGGCTTTCAGAAAGTTAAGTTTTTGGAAGTTTCTGCAGTATCTTAGGACCTCCACTTTCTAGCTCGAAGAAGGGAGAAGCGGCTTTGATAATATATGAAAGGCAGAAACAAACTTCCTTTGAATTGAAACACGAACTTGAAGCACAAACTTGGAACTTTTAAGCTTTTTGTGAGAGAGACTCAGCTTTAGCTTGGTTCAGAAGTTGGGCTCAGGCTGTGTTGACATCCCACAGGTAGTGTTGGTGGCTTGTTTTCCAGAGCACAAGTCCTCAAGTGAGCTGGATTACAGAGGCATCACAGGTGGAAGCTCTTCATGGGTGGCATTTATCTGGCGTGCCATCGCTCAGGAGGCATAGCACCAAGTCACACAGCCAGACAGGGATGAAAGTCACTCAAGCATCCCTTGGCAGACAGAGGATGCTCAAAATCTGCCTGGCCCTCCTGCCCCGTAGGTTACTACATTCAGCTGCTAGAGCTGCAATGAAAGAGAATTAAACTATGGGAATATGAAATCAGGGGAAAATGTACATGTCGTCACTGAGCTTTATTCAGGCAGCTGCAGTGGTGTTTACGTGCGTTTTCCAAAGCTCTCTCAGGCACACCCTGGACTCAGGACAGACCAAGTAAGCACCTGGGTCCTGGAAAACCTCTGTGCAGTTCTTCAGCAGGCTAGGTGGTGGAAGAGAAGAGGATGTTCCCCCAGCAGCAGAGCATGCAACCTCTTTAAGCTATTCCCACTGGAGTCAATAGGAGCAGCACCAAATCCGGATGGTTGGAGGCTGTTGTAAAGATAATGGGTGATCAGCTTCTGTGGCATAGGGTCACGTTCGTTCCCCAGGAGATGCTCAGAGACAGACGACAACCACAGCCCCCTACACAACCTCCTGAGCTCTGCCAGCCTGGCCACGGCTGCCACCCTCTCTTGCACACTGCAGTGCTCCTGTTTTGCGGGACACTTCTGGGTCAGCATCCCTGAGACCAAGCAAAAGGATCAGGCTCTGATTCCCAGGCCACCAGCCAGCCAGCACCTGGTGAACTGAAACACGGATCAGGCCCCAGACTGTTTGTGGAGTGCTGGTGTCAGAAGGAGGCCTCCAGACTGGCCACGAGGGAGAGAGATGCAGAACGTGACTCACCCAGTTCATTACCCCTGCTGCTGGGCTGGTGAATTGGTGGAGCTGGAGGAGAGAGCTGCCTTTGTCTCTGTGTCAGGCAGCTGCAGAGGAAGCTCCACACCCTCCATCTAATCACCCAGGGCCGGTTTTTGCAGGAAAATAGCCGGTTCTCTTCAGGATCCTGATCTCATCTGGGGATGTGGCTCTCAGTGCTCTAACAGGCCTTGATGGCCCTGCCCAGCCTCACCTGGAGCCTTCTCCCACACCCTCTGCCCATAGCCCCAGCTGCTCCATATAAATTCAGCCCTGGGTTTTCACCCTCTGGTTTGAGCTCTTCTGCAGGAACGCAGGTTTTCAGCATGCTCGTACCTAGCTGTGGACCCTGGTGATCTTCATCCCAACTCACAGCATAAATTTCTGCTGTGATGCTGCCTCGTCACCACGGACCTGTCTGGTAACTGCTGGGCCTGATCCTGATGTATGGGCTGGCTTCCCGGCTTAGCCTTGGACCTGCTGCTTATGCTTCTCTTTGGCAATTCTCACCATAAATGCATTGCTTTATTCTCTACTGAAGCCCCATTCCCTTGTGCAGCTGTGATGTCCTGCTTCAGGGGTGTATGTGCTGAGAGAAGCAGCCCCCGGGCAGGTGCTCCCATGTTCTTTTTAGCTCCTGCTTTGCCTTGGAGCCTGGTGGGAGCTCCTCTTCTCTCGTGGGCTCTGCTGGGATTAAAGTGGATTAAATAGCAATAGCATCCCTTTGGGTGTCTCATCTTCTGTATCTTGATTTGGGTTTGCAGTTGCAGGAACGCAAGCCTGGCTCAGTGAACTTACTGTCATTTTGGGGGATAAGAAATTCCTCCTCCCTCTGCAAATACGGGATTTCTTATCCCCTTGCCTCAGAAGCTCACGCTGGGGGAGCGCAATGCAAGACGCGGCCCCTTGCTGCTGGGTGAGAGCTGTGTTAACTCCCCTCTTCCGTGCTGACCCTCCCCGAGCCCAGATGTGCGTGAGTCACAGGCTGGACTTCTCGTGTCTTGGTGGAAGCTGCGAGAGAGGGTGGGGTGGTTTTTGGTCTGGAAAATCTTAACCCAAATGATTTGTTCCAAGTATGTCTGGGAAAGGAGAATCAGCCAAGGAATGGTTTTATATTTGAAATTCTAGGTCTTAAAGCCCCGTCTATTTTGCATTGGAAATCAGATGGAGGGACCTGCTTGCAAATATTCCCCTGGTGAAATTAAGGAAGCGATAAGAGTGGTGCTGGTATCGCAGGATGCTTCTTTCCCTGCTCACCCTGGTGGAAACCAGTGACGGCAGCTCTCCAGCTGGAGGTGCGCTGGAGGCCAGGTGGCTTTCCTGCAGTTTGCCCGTTCCTGTGCGGTGTCACGGGTTAGAGGGAAGCGTTGTGGATGCACGAACGGCACTCGGGGAAGCTGCTCCATGGGAAACGTTGCAGGCCAAGGGCTCTTGGAGCGCTTTCTGGGAGGGCAAATGGATGCCAAGAGGAGGGAATAATTTACACTGGTAAAAACGCAAAACTGGGTGGTCTTCGGGTTTTCTTTCTTTCCCCCTTGCTTTGCATCTGTTCGTATTTAGAGGCCGTTCCTGGCTGTTTATGCTCAGCTGGTCCTGGCGCGTTTCTTGCTTTGTCCTTGGCTGCAGCGCTACACGGAATGAATCTGCGTGAGGCTCTGCAGGCGCTGAGACCTCGCAGTGCCGTGCTTTCTGTTGGAGTGGTACACCTGGACAGCATCGAAAGCATGCCTTGCTCGTCTCCTGATGGGAGATGTTAGGTGGGAGGGCATCCGTGTACGAAGGAATAAATCTGTTTGAATAAGGTCCTGGTGTCATGGGCAGAGCACTGCTCAGGCTGAGAGCACGGACCGTGCTGCAGTGGGTGAAGGCAGGAAAAGAAGCCCTTCCCCAAGGAAACCATCACAGTTTCTCAAAGTACAGAATGAGGATGGACAGAACCATCCTCCTGATGTCTCCGAGGGATGGAGGGCATTAGGGCTTCGGTCATTTAAGGAGAGGAAGCAAGGCTAAATGCTGGGTTGGGAAGTGCTGTTCCTTTCAGAACAAAGGCACAATCATCGCTGTGTGTCCTAGGTTCAGCTGGCTGCCAAGGACACGATGCTAAGTTGGAGCAACCGAGGCGGGGTTACTCATGCCAAGCAGCTGTAATGCCAGGCCCCAGCACTGACGTTTCAGGGCTTCGATCAGGTTTGGGCCAGTGCCCAGGTCTTGTGCTCCTGCTGGGGGAATGAAACGGGGTCCCTGTCCCTTCTTTGTGGGCCACTCTTGCTAGCTGCAGCCTGGCCAAAGGCTTCTCCGTGTAACCCTGGGAGGCCGTGCCCTCCGTGGTGGAGTTGTTGTGTGGTCTGGTAGCCTGTCCCTCTGTTCCCAATTAGCCAGACTGCCGTGCATCCCGAGCCCTGTCTGAAATGGGGAGTTACTTGTAATCGTGGCCGGCAGAGAGATGGATGGGAGGGAGCGGAGCAGACCCCACTGTTGTGGCTTCTAATGGGGGAAACATCCCTTGAAGGTGGGCAGGGCTGGAGACGGTATGGGCAGAGGGTGTAGAGAAATGGTCCCATGTTTTTTTTTTGTGAGGGACAGACAAAGTTTAAAAGATTTGTAGGAACTAACCCTTTTTATACTTGGACTTCTTACCCAGGTTTGTCAGCATGGGGTTTGATGGACTTTCAGAGGTTGTTCCTGTCTTCTTCCCAGGGCAGCGTAGCCTTGGGGTGACAGTGCCCTCCTCTGGCAAATTCAGAAATCTGGGACTTGGGAGAGATTTCAAAACGGACTGAAGGCAGCTGCTCCTACAAACACTCACTTTTCCCTTTTTTTTTTTTTTAGATCCTGTTTGACCAGGCTCAGAGGTCTGTCCGGCAGCAGCTGCACAACTTTGTGAAAGAGTGAGTATGTGTCCTGTCTTGGACCTAGCTTGGTCCTAGCTTGGTCTTCAGCTTCTATTGCACCTCTCCTGTGTGCACCGGAGAGAACACAACCTCTGCACAGCTACTGAAGGCTCTGCTTGGGGCAAAAGAGACGCGGATGGGCAGAGTAAAGGACCTGTTTGTGGGATGGTTGTTGCTGTCATCTCGCTATGTTATAATTTGGTTGCTCTGTTGTGAACCAGATGTATTTATCCTGTTCCCGAGTCCTATTTAAAGCAGGACATGAAGGATACTTGCAGATCAGAGCAGCATCCCAAAGTCTGGCAGAATTCATCTGCAGAGCCCACCTCTGCTTCCCCTCACTGAGCCGAGAGGTCAAACACCTCCCAGAGCTCAGATCTGTGCAGAGCAGGGCCAGCTCTGCATCTGTTATCTTAAGTTAAATGCAGAATTTTCTCTGTGGCTTAACCCAGTGCGTGCTCCCAGTTTGGATGGGGACAGTCTGGACCTTTGACCGAGTCTCAGCAGACTTTCCTTGCCGTCGCTGCGTTAAACGCTTCCTCTGAGAGCATCTTCTCCCCAGGGCAGGTGCCACGTGCAGCGCGGGATCCCGAATCAGCTGAATGTAGGTCAGAGGCAGCCCAGGCCTCCAGCTAAGCAGGAGCTGGTTTCCATGGGAACTGGGAACTGACCGAATCCCTCACAGCTGGCTGGTTTGGTGCAGGGAGGCCCCCAGCGGACCCCCCCATTCCCCATCCCCGTCTTCTTCCCTAGCACTCACCCTGCCCCCACTTTCTCTATAATCATTCGTCTGATGAGCTCAGATTTAATCAGCTTGAGGCTGGCGGTGGGAAGGGGGAATTTCACCTTCAGTTTGGGGCTGTCATCCTTTTCGCATCTTTGCAACTTACTTCTTCCCCACTTGTACCCCTGAGCCTCTGCACTTGCAGGCCCTGGTGCCTGGATCTCCGCACTGCTCCTGCCCTTGGTTGGGGAAATAATTTTGACACCTGGGACCATTTTGATGGGCATAAAGGAACAATGGGAACTGTTCCCTTGCGTGGTGATCCATAAATATGAAATATTGTTTAATAATAATTGCATATTGTATGTAACAATGTATAGATATATACATAATAGATATAGATAATATATAGATATATATGCAAATATTATTAAATGAGCCTAGTAAACAAGGGGAAAAGGAAAAGTCAAATGTCTGGAATTAGTCAGACAAGACAGAATCGACCAGAGATGCACCTGAATGGCCTGGTTGCCCTTGTTGAATGCCCTGTCCTGAATTTGAAAAGTAGCTGGGTTCATTCTTTTTCACGTCGTGAAATAGGAAGTTTCTACAGGCAGGCTCTGAAATGTTCTGCTCGCTGCTTGTTCCGAGGGCAGTCGTGGACTGTCTGTAGGGCTGGATGTGGTCTTGCCTGGTTTTCTGGATGCTGTCCTTGGAGGATTTCCATAAAGATTTGAAGGCGGCATGGAAAGCCCAGTGTCTTTCCTTGCCGAGTTTCTCTGAAGACTGTCTAGAATTAGTCTGGAGTCAGTCCAGCTGGACACAGTGGCACTTGGTGGGGTGGGTTAACATGCCAATGACTCTTGAAGCAAGATCTCTGAGTGATCGCAGTGAACCTGGCCTCACCTCTCCCTGCTCTGCTGTCCCAGCAGTGCTCTGGCTGCTCTGTAACAATGATTCCCACCATCTCCACTTCTTTGGGTTCCAGTGACGTCCGGAAGTTCAAGGAAACCAAGAAGCAGTTTGACAAGGTACGAGAAGACATGGAGATTTCGCTGGTAAAGAATGCCCAGGCACCTCGGCACAAGCCCCATGAAGTGGAGGAGGCAACGGGCACCCTGACCATAACCAGAAAGTGCTTTCGGCACCTGGCCCTGGACTACGTGTTGCAGGTTGGTGTCTGCCCGTGGCTCCGTCTGCGCCTCTCAGTGCAGAACAAGACCTCACAGGCAAACTGCTAAATCTGCTGTAGGGAATGAAGAAATTGACCCAGGTAGCAGGGGACAAAAGGGGCCTTACATCTGCATTCAGAAGGGTTTGGGGTTTCTAATTCATGGGACATTTTGCACTCTGTCCTCAGGGGCCAGGGAGTCTATGGGACTGGTGTGTGAGGGAGTGTGAAGCCGTCAAGGTTTGCTCCAGTTGCAGGGCACGGGTGTAGTTGTCTATGAGCAGGGTGCAGATAACTTCCGGAGGTCTCTTCCAACCTATATTATGCTACGAGTCAGTGCTGAAATGTGTTTATATATGTTTCTGCCTTTGCATGGCACTGACCTGACTCCACAGGTGTGTGTTCTCCTTCCTAAAAATGCTACAGCATAGATGGGAAGGGAAATCTCAATCGCTTGTCAGTAAGAAAAATTAAACATACTGCCTTAGACCGAATTCCTCTTCCCAGTGGGAGATTTGCTGCATCTGAAATGGTGAAGGATTTTCTCTGTATCGTTCACAGGCTTCGTGTCAGGTCTGTCCTTCCAGGCAGTGGGCGTTTTAAGCAGCCAAGCTGTGTTAATATTGATCCATGTGTGTCTCCACTAGCTGTCACTCCTGCAGCACCAACCAGAGGCCATCTGCCAACATGCTCTGTCTGATCATGAGGCAGTGCCTGATGGCACATACGCTCTGACAGTCAGCCAGGCACTTTTGTCTGAAAAATGGGTGTGGAAAGGGTGTGCACACAGAGAACATAGGCCCACCACAATGTCATGGCTGGTTCCACGATAGTTATTGGAAAAGCCCATGATACTACAGCGCTACCTCTCAGCCTGCTAAGGGAAATAAAAGCGATGTCCTGGTAGATTAAACATCTCCATGTGATACCAAATTGCACTCTGGGGTCACTGGTTTCAGCCTGTGTACAGCCGTGGGTCTAGCAGTAACCTCAGTCAGTAGGAGCCTCCATCAGAAAACGTCTCTGCTCTTTTACTTTTTATTCCACCTGGAACTTGCAAGAACTGCCTTTTCAGGAGCTAATTTTCTGTAACTGTACTTGAATAGTTGGGTTTGCTGCCAGGGGTATTGCAACAAGTTGTTCCTGCTTAAATCCCCGTGGTGGACTGCCTAATGCTGCTGATGCTGAGAGTCTTATCTTGATCCCTTCACAGATCAACGTCCTGCAGGCCAAGAAGAAGTTTGAAATCCTGGATGCGGTAAGGACTCTGTTTTCTGTGGCTTCTCTCAGTGTCTCAGGGAAAGGCAGCCCTCTCCATTCCAGGTTGCACGGGTCAGCGTTGCATCTCCTTGGTCTGCCATGGAGATGCTGTCTGGGGCAGTTTTGGGGGCTGCAGGTATGCTAACAAGAGGGGAGAGTGAAGGAGCAGAGCAGAATTCCCCAGGCCAGAACTGGAGGGGACTTTCGGGGGGGAAGGATGCTGCTTTTAGTGCTTTGTGCTCAGAACATGTGGAAGCATGGCCTTGTGGAACGATTTGTGAGAGGAAGAAAGAGGGAGAGTCACCTAATGGGCAGGCTGCTTTAGGAAAGGAAAGTGTTAGAGCTGTGCCTTGAGGGGCTTTTTAAACGGAAAATAAAGGATAAAGACTCTTCACGCTGTTCCAGAGCCTGTTCTGACCTTGCTTTTGTTCCTCTCTCCAGATGCTGTCCTTCATGCACGCCCAGTACACCTTCTTCCAGCAGGGCTACAGTCTTCTCCATGAACTGGACCCTTACATGAAGAAGCTTGCCACAGAGGTGAGAGACAGGGAATTGTGGCTGACTGAGTCTATTTCCTCCCCTCTGCCCTGAGAGGATGTCCTCATTCCCATTCAGCTACTGGACCTGGTAATCGGGGAGTGTGGTCAGAGCATCACGCTAAGCCGTGTGCTTGTTTGAGCTGCGCCCTGGGCTGAGCACTACAGTTAGCAGCCGACAGCTGCAGTTACTCGCAGTGCGCACCCAAACGAAGCCCAACACAGTTCTCTCCTCTCGTGGGGACTTACAACATGGGCAGGGTAGGTGTAACGCTAGAGCAGGGAAGCAGAAATGGATTCATCAGCTTATAAATCTCCTTCCTGACTTCCTGGTGTTCTCCCCCCCCACCTTTAGCTCGACCAGCTGGTGATTGATTCTGCAGTGGAGAAGAGGGAGATGGAGCATAAGCACGCGCTGATACAGCAGAGGGTGAGTCCTGCGGCTGAGTCCTGGCCAGAGTCCCTCCTAAATCACCCAAGAGACGAGTGCACGGCTGCATTCCTTTGGCACACACGGACAGGGCTTGCTGCAGGGCCCTTTCTTCATTCACAGCGAAGCTCACGCTGCACCGAAGTGATGTGGAGGGTTGTGGGAGAGAGGGGGCAGGACTCGGCACTGCTTCTGGGAGAGGAGCATGCTGCAGCGAACTTGTATGCAAGTCTGCTCCGAACTGCTTGCTAGGTGATTCACCTGCTATAATTGGGGATAACCACCATGATCTGGCAAGCTACTAGGATCTATTATCAGGCAAGTCTTAGCTTTCAGAAGAGAGGTAGCTTTGGCTAATGTGGGCTCTGATTTTCCAGACCATTCATCTAGGCAATGATCCCAAATCCTTGTAGTAACATTAATTTTCTTATTTTCCTTCTCAATGGATTGTTGACCTGCCCGTGCAGACCCTCCTGCAGGTGAGTACCACATATTTCCTTCTTCCAGCACCTTCATTTTTCAGAATTAGCACTTTGTCTCTCTGGATATTTACAAAGTCCTGCCTTTGAAACCAAAAAAAAAAAAAGAAACCTTGCAACAAGTTTTGTGCTGTAACATAAACACTAGAAATGTGATTTTAAAGCCCAGTTTCAAGTGAGTTTGGTTTCATTCTCATCAAAGTTGTTTTCAATCCGGTGCTGAAATAAGATTTCAGTTTCCTCTGTTCTCTGTGATGGTCAGTCTTCACTCAGAGCAGTGGCAGCAGTGCTTGGCTGGCATATTTTTGGCAATATTTTTGGTGCTTAGGAGCCTTTGAAGACCGTGGGTCTGGTGGGAGGAGAATTGGCTGTACGGGCTTCTAACTGAGGTCAGTGGTGGACTTTCAACACATACACGTTTGTAAAAATACAAAATTATGGTCCCCAGCCCACAGAGCACTGTGCAGGGGGCCGTTGTGTCCTGTGTGGGTAGGAAGGGCTTGACTTGTCATGGTGGATGGATTACCAGTGTGCGATGCTTTCAGTGCTGTGCATTTGCTTTCTCCCGTGTGTGCTCTCTGGTCCATTAGACAGCATCATGTAACATCACCTCTGCAGGGAGAGATGGGCTGCAGCAGCTTTTCCATTCAACTCTGTTTAAAAGCTGTCCCACAGGAGATGACAGCAGCAATGCCGGGGAAGCCAAGCCATCCTCGGGGAATACAAAAATGCTTGCCAAGGCATTGATGGCTTGTTGTCATTTTCAGACCTGGAGCTTAAGCCCTACCAGGGTTTTAACTCTCAAAGATTCCTTTAGCAGTGAAATAAGAGCTAGAGAGCTAGAGCAAAGCCAAAGAATGGAGGAAGAAGCAAGCTGCCCGTAGATAGCTGACAGGATGAATTAAAACCTGGCTTGTTACTGGAACGATATATGTATAGGGCAGGTGCTTGCGTGGATCGATACTTCTCAACAGGAGGAAAGCAACTGGCCATTTTTTTTCTTCTAATGCTCCCTCAAAAATGTCATAATGCATGAAATGGAAACGTAACTGGATTTGAAAGTTAATGACAGGCATTCCCTGTGAATCGTCCTGCGCGTGTGCTCCCTGCGGTTAAGTGCTCCGAGGGAGGGGAAAACCCATCTGTGAACTCTCCGTTCCCCTGGGGACTCTGCAGGAGTGATGACTTCATTCAAGGGACTGCAGACGGTCTCTCTAGTGCCGTGCATTTCAGTTAAATCTCTTTCCACTGCATGGCTTTGAATGGGCTAGCAGGGAACGAAGCAGGGGTCAGGCTCCAAGAGGGAGAAGGAGCAATTATTTTTCATCAAGATACGTATGCAGAGAACTGTGGCTCCCTGTGTGCATAGGCTTGCAAGTGAGCTGAACACCCCTACTGCAGTTTAGGGTTTAAAGCTTCCTGCCTGGATGTGTTTTGAGGCTGCTTTTTGGCTGCGCTGGTGTCGCTCCTCACCGCGGAGCATGGCACTCTGCGTCTGCTGAGCATCTCGCCATCTCCAAAGGGAGCACAGCACACGTCTGAATGCATGTCTTCCTGCTCAGCCCGTCCAAACCCAGGGATATCCTCTGGTCTTTGGGGAAAAAAAAAAAGGGATTTAGTAGCACTTAACTATAGAGGAGTGGGGGAAACCTCTTTATTTAATCAAACCAGTGGCTTCCTGAACAGCCTGCCATGGTACAGCAGAAAGGGAGGGAATCCAGTGTAAAAAATAGTTTGGAGTGCTCCTTGGGATCTGACGGCAGGGTCTTTCTCATTGGTTTACCTTAGGGTAGCCTTGTGAGGGCAGCCTTCTAAGAGCCTAGTTCCTAACAAAGTGGTCTCTTATTCTTTTAAGAATTAAAAAAAAAAAGATAGGAGGGAAACTCAGCATCAATCTCGACTATTTTCTTTGATACCAGAATTCAGGTGCCTTTTCTTATGCCTCCCTCTCCCCCACCTTCCTGCATGGAGCATCTGCCTCCTTTAGTGTCGATTCCTAGGGCAGCTATCACTTCTAGCTGTCATTTTAACTGCTGCCCTCTCTGCCTTTCCAGCTCCAAAGCCTTAAAGAGCTCCATTTGCAGCTTCGCACTGCATATCAAAATAACGCTCCCTTGTACAAAAAGGGTGCCAATGAAACTAGCGAAAGGATGAGTCTATTTTTATGGACTACAATAAATATTGGAGTTATCCTTCTGTTGTGCAAAGAGAAGAGAGGCTTAATGTGAAGGGTAGGGGTGCCTCCCTCCTGTGTGTGTGGGCTGCTTGTGTGAAAGGAGTGCTTTATGGAAGACATTTGTGCAAAGGCTGCAGAGAGAGTCTTGTTGCTTCCCAAATTTCTTGTGCATTGAGATGAACTGTCTTAAACCATACACGTAATGCGTTTGTTTGCACGTGGGCTCAGTTGCTTCAGATGGATGCACAAAGGCACGTGGGCTGGTCCAGGTTGGACCACTTAGGCGAAACACTCACCACTGGAGCACAAGCCTGGGAAGTTTTTTCCAATGGGAAATGGGGAAGGAAATGGTAACACTTAAACAAAACTGCCGGTCTCTGGAAGTGGAAGAATACAGGGCTGTACAGAAGCTGCTTTGCTTTGGTCCAGAGGAGTGGAGAAAGCAATTGTGCTGCTGCCTGTTTGCATGGCAAGGGAGGAAGGAGTGCCAAGGCAGAGCTCTCTGCCTCATTTAGCCCAGCTGGTAAATAACAACCCGGGGGCCATATGGCACTTCAACGCCCCGAGTTCACGGCTGCAGCGGAGCAGGGGTGGAATTGCTGGCCAAAGGGTGGCCTTTTCCCAGGAGCAGACCCTGCTGAAGGCAGATGAGCGCGTTAAGGTCAGGGGACAGTCGGTGAGCATCTCCCTGTCAAGCCTGCTCTGTGCTGCCTGGCTTCTCCCACTCCCTCCTGTGCCTCCCTGACAGCTGTATGGTAATTAGCCCTTGCTCTAAGCTGATTGACTGTGAATAGGAGGCATGGGGAGGGGGCAAGCAGGTGCTCCCCAGGGGCCAGCAAGCTTCCTTCGCCTGGTGCCCCTTGCTTTGACAGGAGCCAGCGGCAGAGCTTGCAGCCTCCCAAAAAGGAGTAGGAGGGGTAAAGGAGAAGGGGCTGAAAAAGAAATCCCTCCTTCCCTGCCAGCCCACGGTGCTTAGCAGAGATGCTACTGTAGAGAGAGAACAGAGAGAGAGAGAGGACAGAGCTGCTCCCTGCAGAACCTCCGTGGCAGCTGGCATCATGAAGATTTTCAGCAGGCTTGAATACCTCCTGGTAAGGAGATGGTTCCTACAGGGTTGGTTCTTGGGGAGAAAGTTTAGGGGGCACTTTGCCTTGGGGGAGCAAGGACGGTGCCTGTAGGACCGTGCTCGCTGATGCGCCCCAAAAGCAAGCACAGCTTTATTACTGCAGGAGAGCAAATGTGGTTGGTTTTGTTTGTGGGATGGAAAAGGGCAGGGCATGGATCTCTGAGCATCATCTGCTGGCAAGCTACAGAGCAGGGGGATCATTTGGCATTAGGGAACTCGAGAAACAAAAGGTCTGTAAATGGGATTTTGCTGGAATGAACAAAAGCTGTGCAGAATGGGAATGCATGTGGGGGAGCCCTCCTTCAAATTCCATCTGCTTCGGAGGGTGCCTTGGGCTGTACAGTATATACACAGGGGTAAAAATAGCCAGATAGAGAGAGGCTTGAAATACAGTCAGGCACCAGAAGAGAACAGAATGTGCGTGCACCAGGGTTTGTGTCGAAGGGGGTGTGTGCCTCCTTGGGGAATGTGAATATTCCTCTGTATTATGTTCTGCTCAGAATCGGAGCCAAACTAGTCACGCAGCTTCTCACTTACCTCGGGAGAAGCTCTTTTCTGTGCTCGGGTGTATGTAATGGTAAATGGCGAGCATCGCTGGTTACTTAACAAGTGAAGGAAAGCACTTTGGGGTAAAGCCTTTGTCTTCTCTGAAGGCGAGCATTTATCACGTGTGCTGTCTGCTATCTTAAATGCTATTGATTGGAAATAAAATCATGTGGAGTTCTGGTAGTAAGCCGTGTTTCTCTGAATATCTTAAACTGTACTGGGATGATCCACTGGTCATGATTGCCTAGTTTTGAGCGTTTTTGTATCACTAAAAGTCAAAACATAAAGAGAAGTGCAGTCACGATGGCCACGTTGAAGTGGTACAGTGAGGCGCTAATGCTGCGGCTCCCCAGGGAAGGCCACTGCCATAAGAAATATATTTTAAAGAACTGTAAGGGAGTCAGTGTTTCAAGGAAAGGTTCTCTCTGTTCTCAGCTAGGTGTTGTGCCCTTTGGGACAGGAACAAACCTGTGCCAGGTGGGCAGAAACAAGACCGCCCTACAGCAGCAGGTGCCTCTGAGGCAGGGCTCCTTGCCTGGCAAACGTCCCCCTGCCAAAAATATCCAGGGGGATGAGGGGCATCTTCACCCCTCGTGGTAAGGCTGCTCACTGAAGCTGTATTTAGTTTGGCCAGGCATCTCTCTGCGTGAAGTGCTGGCTTCATAGGAGCAAGTGGCAGAGCTTGGCTGGCCTCTGCGGTGCGGGCAGTCCCGTGCATGCTGCGTGCAGATGGACAGGGGAGTTTGTAACCGAGGGGGGCAAGAGATGCCCTCTAAATAGGGTTTTCTGTTTTTCTTTCCTGGATCCGTTTGTGTCTGTGCTTGTGTTGGGTTTTTCCTTTCGTTTTCTGGTTCGAGTGTCCTCCTTAATTCCTTTTTCACATCCCTATGGACGTGTCTCTTGGAATTTGTTACTTCATTGTCGCTTCGGCAGCAGTCGGCATGCTCCCATGGAAACCATTGTGGCATCCTTTCTAAAAGAATATCAGGTCCCGGGCAGCTGTGTGTGCAACCTCAGGGTGACGGGGCTGGAGAGGCCAGGCCGGTGTGATTTACTGGAAGTGGAAGACACGGGGAAGCAGATGATGGCAGAGATTCGGTTTCTTATTTTGGAAGACAAGGGATTTATTTAACCAATGTGTGATCCAACGTGTCGCTGCTGTTCCTAATTGCATGCACAGTTGTAACCCAAGCCATTCGGACCCCAATCCTAGGAAGCCTTTTCCATGTCGAGCATTTTTCGTACAGCAGAGACAATGAGGTGCTAATTGCAGACTGAATAAACGGGTCCAAACTCATTGAGAGCAGACTTTCCTGTTCCATGTACACAGCAATGATGGGAAGAAATTGGTAAAAGGTGGTCTATGAAAATCATGTGTTAGTGTCACATGTAGCAGGAAAGGGAAAGGGAGCACAAGAAAAAGCTTCTCCTGTGTGCCCTTACCCTGTCTGTCAGGCCTTTTAAAGTGAGGTTTGAATCCAGAAAGTTACTCTTTGTTGTGGAATGGGTGACACGTTCCTTCACCAGCAGCTCCCAGACACAGCTGCTTGGCTTGAGAGGCTGGGAAGTTTCTCCTTCCCAGTTCTACCTGGAGCCAGAGAGCCCCTGATGCTCTTATCCCATGCGAGGAGGGCTCACAGACTTGCTGATGGCGTGGCCGGTGGCGTGCTTGGCAGGAACAGCGTCACTCAGCTGCGACTGATTTATTTCCCAGATCTAACGAGATTAAAATCGTTTCGTCGATGGATAGAGCAGACTCAGGGACATTAATGGCAGGTCTGCCAGGATTCGTTGTCACAGCTGTCTGTGGCCACACCACCATGCATTTCAATGCCGTGGGCAGGATGATCTCAGGCAGCTTTCTGAGCTGGGATCTGTGTGCTCATGCTTAGCTCCTCTGCTAGAAATTTGTCCTCTTCTCAACGGCCATGGTAGCAATGTTCTCTATACGAACTATCTCCTAGGAATCTGTTGTTGAAGGCCATAGTTTAAGCTCATTTTAGTGTGCTGAGACTTTGACAATTACAGTTGTGCAATTTGAGTGGTGGGCACCTTAAACCATCCTGAGTCCTGCCATGGTTTTACCTCTTGGCTATATGAGCCATTTCTGCACCTTTTGCTTTCGGTCTTTGCCTGGCTGAGAAAGCAAAACCAATACTGATTGGGGATAATTGCTGGATTTACTTTTTTCCTCCCCTTTTCCTTTAGTTTGTCCTTCACCACTACATAAGCTTGTAGCAAAGACCTCAGCAGAGTGCAGTGGAGTGGAGCAAACTGCCCCTGAGGATCGGCCCGGGGGATGCCCAGGGACAAGAGGCAGGCTGCTCCTTATTCCTCAGCTCTCCCTTGATTTGAGCCTAGTTTACAAACTCAGCTTACGGGTCTGGCGGGCATCCTGCCCTCAGCTGCCCTGCAGTGGCTGTGTTGACCTCAGTGGAGTTGCTCAGGAATTACACCAGCAGAAACACGTGCAGAATTTGGCCTGGGGACGTTTCCTAACCAACGAGGAAAAGGGAGAGAAATAGCATCCAAGTAATGCAAGCACAAGTCAATCTTTCTAGCAACGTGGTGCTGGGTTTGGGCACCATCCAGATAGCTCTGGCTCCTATGAGCTGTGTATGTGCTTGGTGCTTTTGTGTTAATTCCTTCTAAAACTGGGTTTGGTGCAGGTCAGAGTTCTCTCAAAGGCAAGGAACGACTCTGCGTGCCTTCAGCTCCTCTGCTTCAGCCCTTCGGTCTGTAGAGGGGTGTAACACAATGCAGGCTCCACGAGGTTAAACGCACACCTGGCTTGACTCTGCTGACTTTCAGTGGATTTACTCTGACGCACGTGGCCCATCTGTTCCTCCTGCTCTCATCAGCAAACATCCTCCTTACACCATGCAGCACTGTTACATAAGGGCAGCTGAAATTGCGGGGTTGTGTTTAGACCCTCACCCCTGGTTTTACCCCTTCTACCAGGTGTCATTTCTGAGAAGCCCTTGGAATGGTTTTTGTGCTGTGTGTTTCCCAACAAAGTCCTTATTTTGGGGTATTTGCATGATTTATCGTAGACCTGTGCAGATTCTCACCAAATTTATAAAGTCTCACTTTGGAGGAGCTCTATGGAAATCACGCACTCAAATGGCCACAGGTTAGAGGAAAATTTCCTCTAGCCTTTGTTTGCAATACGAACATGAAAGGCATCTGTGGAAGAGACCCCCCATGGGAATCACCCCCTTACAGCAAGAAAATTTGGGGCAGGGCAGGCTCATTTAATTGGGTGCCTTCCAGCCGCGTTCCCGGTGCTAATTGGGCATCATGCTGTCTTTCCGAGGAATGACTCAGATCTGTCCCATTACATCCCCTCCTTCTGTATCAGTATTATTCTTCCGATGACACCTCCCGGGCGAGCTGGCATCTCCGAACGTGAAAATAACTCATCCTAATGAGGGCGAAGTGCGTGTTGCCAAGCGACACAGCATCGCCAGGGTCTTCGTCTGCGGAAATCGAAGGCACTTAGGTTAATGGGGCTGCTCTTCGCTGTGCTGTTGGGTCTTGGAACCGAGCGGCACAGGGAAAAATATTTGCACTCGAGAGAAAGGGAAGGGTGGGTGGAATGCAGCAGTAGAGGGACATCGGTGGGTGAAGAGAAACGCGCCTTAGCTCCCCAGGTTAGGGGAAAGTCAGGTTTAATGACCTAGTTTCTCTGGGGAAGGAGGCAGCTCACTGTCCAGGGAGAGTAATCCCGTGTTCTGCGGGAGCAGCTGCTATGCTCTCCGCTCCGTGTCTTGCTTGCCAGCTGTCAGAGTCCATGAGGGCTGTGGTGAATCAGTGCCAACCCTGACAAATCGGCTGTGGCTGGTAGCATACCGGAGAGAATCGTGTGAGTGCAGATTGGAGATGGCATATGATGATAGCTAATGAAAACGGAATTGATCAGTCTGTCTTACCCTCTGGAAACCATCGTGCTGGCTTGCCTTGTGCGAGAAGGTTGGGTTTGCTCTGTTCCTGGCCCCCTGCAGAGTAGAGGTAAGGCAGCAGCACTGCGGAGTTGCGTGGCCAGGTGAAAAGCACCTCCGTCACCTTACTTCCCATTGCAGGCTGCCCCGAACCTTGGGAACTTTTAATCCTCACAATTATAAGCTACCTGCCTTTCTACTTGCCAGCTACCAGAGTGGGAAACACAGCACGCATAGTGCATTCTCCAAGCAATAGGGACAGATAAGCTTAGTGCAATGAGGACAATTCCTGACTGCTATTCAAGGCTGCAGCCCACTAAGGCAAAGGGATGTGCTGTGAGAGACAGCCCTGCCTGAATGTCAGGATCTTGCCATAGGTGGTTTCTTCCTCTTTGTGCTTTTATTAGGCTCGTCTCCATCTTGGTCCTGCAGGGTGCAGCCACGTTAGAGTCTGTCTCTTTCTATTTGCAGGACTTCTCCTACGATGACTCAAAGGTGGAGTTTAACGTCGATGCCCCAAATGGAGTGGTAATGGAAGGCTACCTCTTCAAGAGAGCTAGCAATGCGTTCAAAACATGGAATCGGTGAGTAATAACTCATAGTCAATCTGATATCTGGGCCAAGACTCTGAAGACCGCTAATACCATCGGAAAGCTAAATTCGTAACAATTCAGAGAAATATCTAACAGCGGGACGTGTCTGGTTTTCAAGAGCCACAAGTATCAAACCTGTCAGCTGTGGGAGGGGGAGATACGTGAGAGTGGGAACATCAGCTGCGCTGCTGGGAGCTGAGGTGGCTTTTTGTGCACTGACCCTGCTCTTAATTGCTTATAAATATTTCATCTGATAGATCACCAGCAATGCCAGTCTCATATGGCTCCTTCAGTAGTTAGGAGTCTCTACAGCTGCCAGAGACCTTGGGAAAGTGGAAGCAAAGGTTTCATGTTCTTGCCTTGTTCGATATTTGTGTGTTTAGTGTCCCTTGAGAGTGTCATTGGGTCTCATATTTGGTTGTGCAACAGGGTTTAAACCCTTCCAGTGAGTTTCTAATGCAAGAAATCAATGCCTTTTTGGCCCACATTTCCTCCTCTCACTTAACAGAGAAATGATATAATATTATGAGATCCTGTACTTGGCTGTGGGATACACTCAGAATATATGCCACAGCAGGCTTGAAATATGCTGTCATTAGACTTTGGAATAAATAAACACTGAGTGATTCAGCGAACAGTCTGTGGGATGCACAGAAACTGCCTGTGTTTGCACAGAGAAAAGATCTGAAATTACTGGAGATCTCAGAGTCGGCTAGATCAGTGAGTCCTCTCTGAGGCTTGCCCTAGGACTAAGGAGAGTCCAGTCAAATTTAGCAGAATGGTTTTGCCTCTCAGGCTCCTATCCCCTGACATTTCAGCACTAAGCTTGCAGTTGGAAGATCCAGAAACTACAACAGCAGCTCCGGCCCAGTGCATCATCTGTTTGATTTCAGTGCTTACCTGGAAGGTATTGCAGATGAAATCTTAGCAGCCTTTTAGGATTTCCCTGCTTGGTGTTTCATAAGCAGACTACAGCCTCTGTCCCTAGACATGCATGGTTGCTTTCACGGCACGCCACGTGTCTGTGCAGAGGAGAAGGTCATTCTGAAGTGTGTCAGGTTCATGTCACGACCTGTACATCGAGAGCTTGGCTCTTGTGAAAGAGACGAATGGTTCCAGCAGCTCTCTTCTCCACCTGGCTGTGAATTCAAGGGGCACACCATCGGGCATTTACCCTGGACGGAACGTGATCCTCAGAGGCTTCCAAATTTTCCTGATGTCTGAAGTAAAGCTGGTGTCAAGGGCTCCAGGTTTTCCCAGGCCGCCAAATCCAAGCTATCCTCCCCCATATCCTCCTACATCCTAGTGATACACAGCCTGTATCCTCCCCACAGCCTCCTCCGTCCCACCCACTCTTAGCCACATCTTCTGGCGTCTCAGCAACTCACAGCTCCTGGCGCTTACTCATCACCCTCCTGCTGTCACTCCACTACTTACCGGTGCTGCCTCCCCCTCATGAGCAGGGGGCAGGCAGAAAACAACAAAGTCCACAGTTCAGCTGAGGTTAGGAGGCAGCACCAGGCAGCAACGTGTGCCCTGGGGTGGCAGAGCAGGAGCAGAGAGCAGAACCACGAGAAGCTTTCCGCTCTGCTTTATGTGACAGCAGCATTGCTCCTGGAGCACAGATCGTTACTGTCACAGCAGCTCAGAGATGCAGAACCACATGAGCTCATCAAACGGGGCTCCCACGTAGGTGGGATGGCCTCCAGTTACCTGTATTTTCCCATTTCTCCGCAGACATGTCAAGTCCTTTATTGCTGTTGCCTTTTATCTCCCTCTTTAATGTTTCAGCAATGACGAAAGAAAGAGAATCCTGTCTCATCTCATTTTCCTAGGGAACCCAGTTCCTTTGCAAAACGAGCGTGATACAGGCTCAAATGACAGCCTGCTGCAAGCTCTTTGACTCTTTGTACTCAGATGTTTCTTCCTGAGGTCTGGTGGTGGTGGCCATGGTTTTCATTGCCCTCTGGGATGACGGTCAGGTTGCTAAATCTTCAGCTGTATTTTGGGATGAGGAAATGGCTTGGAGGGGTTGGATTTAGCACTGGAGATTAAGACACCAGGGACTTACCCTCGATATCAGCATCACGTGGACCTTCTATCACTTATATTTTAGTGGAAGGCTGGCCCTAAGGAGGCAGACTCCCTCCCAACACACGTGTCCTTACTCTAGCCAGAGCAAACAGGAGCTTTGGCATTCAGTTTGGCCTCCCGTAGTCTGTTGTGGCTACTGAGAACTCAGCCTGGTGGATAGCATGTTCTGTATAATCAGCAAGGTGTGCAGCCTTTTCAATAAACACCGAGTATGCCAGCTCCATCCAGCCCCAAGCAGCGCAATGTGTCCCACAGGCACTGCATTTACTGCCTGCACCAGGGCCAATGTGCACACACAGACTTCTTGCCCTAGTCATCTTAGGCAGCAGTATGGACTGCCCTATTCCTTCCCTTCCTTCCTCCTTCATATACACTGACATATCTAGGGCACAGCATCTCGATGCCAGGAGTCATTCCCTAAGGCTGTAAATCCTTTCTTTATCCTCTGAGGGAGGGCGCTGGAGAAGCAAGAGTTTATGACATTAGTTTTCAGCTTCTTTGAATAAATTAGACTCAAATACAGAGATCTTGTTCTGCCGCAGAACAAACCACCTGTCTAGAGCTCTGCCGTTCATTCGTTGTGTTGTCTGTCTTCCTTCAGGAGGTGGTTCTCCATACAAAACAGCCAGCTGGTGTACCAGAAGAAGCTAAAGGTCAGTGAGGCATTCCCAGGTGACCCTGGTAGATTGGCCACCTTGTGTCCTGCTTCGCTGGGGACTTCTGCACTGCGGTGGGGAGGGTGGAGTTGGCTTGGAGGGATGGCAAGCCCATTCAGGCACTATTATGCTCCAGAGTTAGATGGTGCTGAGAACTAAGTGGCAGGAGGTGGTGTTTGCAGTGGTCTAAATGTCCCTGATCAGGGGAGGAAGGTGATGTCCCCAGTCAGCTGGCCTCTGCATGCACTTGTTGTCTCAATCTTTGGTGCTGTGCAGCCCCTTCCTATTGCCCAGGAGTTATCCCATGGTGGGCTGGCTTGGTTCTTTCTGGACCCAGCATATGGTAACCAGAAGGGTTTGGGGAGGAGCTTTCTGAAAAGCCCAATTCTGAGAGATTCAGGGAGCTGACAAGGCCGCCTGTTCTCACGCTTTCAGGATGTCCTCACAGTAGTGGTGGAAGACCTGCGGCTCTGTACTGTCAAGCCATGTGAAGATATAGAGAGGAGGTTTTGCTTTGAGGTCGTCTCACCTACCAAGTAAGTTTGGTGGATTCCCTAGGTCATCCTTATGGCAGCTGGAGTGTGCATGGAGCTGCAAGAGATTCAATTTGAGCAGGTGCTGCCCTGGGTTATTCAGTGTTGACTGGGATACTCCAGAGTCCCCATGAAGTGTATCAGATACCAGCATAAGCCATATGTGGGACACAC
The DNA here is from genome assembly GCF_009769625.2 of Cygnus olor. Taxonomy (NCBI): domain Eukaryota; kingdom Metazoa; phylum Chordata; class Aves; order Anseriformes; family Anatidae; genus Cygnus; species Cygnus olor. The sequence continues at coordinate 3,030,963 of NC_049189.1, forward strand.
AGACCTAACGTATATACAGACTGTGAAACTGGCAATGCTCAGCTTTCCAAAGCTGCCTGGAGATTTTGAAGTGGGAGCACCTCTGACAGTGCGAGCTTGTAGGATTAATTTTTCCACTGTGTCTGCCAAACCAAGGCGCTGCCCTCATTGGAAAGGTTATGCTGTGGACGAAGCAGGACAGTTTTGACCAAAACACACGCTCTTTTTGTTCTTCCAACTCTTTTCTTTCTCTTGCAGGAGCTGCATGTTGCAGGCTGACTCGGAGAAGCTGCGTCAGGCCTGGATTCAGGCTGTTCAAGCCAGCATTGCTTCTGCATACCGGGAGAGTCCTGACAGCTACTACATTGAAGTGAGTGAGGCATCAAGGAAGGTCCCTAGTGGTGTGTCAGGGCCATAGCAGCGGGCTTTTGGGCTGTGACAGGTCCAGTGTGGGTGAGCGAACATTTGGACCAAGGCAGCAAGCTGCTGGCTGTCTTAACTGAAAGGCAACACGATAACGAGCCACATTCCCAGAGCAGGGATGGAGTGAAGCACTGTCTTGTAGCAATAAGAGATTGATGAGGCTTTATCCTTTCGTTTCCTGGACTAGCACTAGCTCATTTCCCTTCAGATAATGCGTCCTCTCATGCCTCTGCAATGGAAAGCTCTGATTCCTTCCTCGCAGATCCTAGACCCCTTTTTGTTCCCTGCAGAGACTGGACCGGACTGCTTCCCCATCAACTAGCAGCATTGATTCTGCTACCGACTCGCGGGATCGCAACGTGAAAGGGGAGACCATCTTGCAGAGGGTGCAGAGCATCCCTGGGAACGACCAGTGCTGTGACTGCGGTCAGCCAGATCCCCGCTGGGCCAGCATCAACCTGGGCATCCTGCTGTGCATCGAGTGCTCTGGTATCCACAGGTACTGTGCACGCGTGTGCTCTGTGCTGCCAGCCAGGGGCGTAGATTGCAAACTCCTAGAAAAACGGTGGAGCATGGGTTACAACTGAATAATGTTGGTACCGATGGATTCAAAGATAGTTGCTTGCTGCAGTACTTGTGTGCAGGTACATCTCTGTGTGTATCCAAGCCCTGTACTTCCCACACAGCTGCTGTAGTTGAGGTTGGCAGCCCACGTAGCAAAAGTGCAGAGTCTAGCTCAAAGTACATCAGGAAACAGCCTGAATAATTTGGCTGTAGTGATATTTAGCACTTGTTTGCAAAGCATTTCACAGACTTCAGCTAATTAAGTTCACACAGCTTTAGAAGGCAGAAAAAGGATTAATTTACACAGTCCAGTTTTAGCACTTGTGAAAAAATGAGTTGTTGAAACAGGAAGCCTGGCTGTTTTTTCCTGCTGTACTGGATTTATGTTATAGAGCTGAGAAATTAACTGCCACTCTCTCTCATTCTTCACTTTCCATACGGGGCAATTCAACCTGTTTCCTGAGCGTAAAATGACAGATAGCTGCGCCCATGAGCGCACACATCCCCGAGCAATGCCTCTGCCAGCAAACTGACCTGCAGTACCTTGGCTCCTATCAGTAGCTCGCACTAGTGAGCCATCAGACACACTGGTAGTGTGCACCTCAAGTAGGGAAACCCCTCTCATTAGGGATATAAAGACAAGGAGAGTGAAATAGAATGATTCAGAGACAAACGAAACAGAAGAATAGCTTTTAATGTGAATAATGTTGTGGCAGGGGATTTTTATATCAAGCTTTCGTGCTATGGTTATGTCTGTGTAGATGAATGCATAGGAATTGGATTGATTTTGCTCATCTTATGATACATAATCTGTTTTGAGGAATGTAACCGTTTTGGTTTTCTTCCTTTTGGATAAACAGGAGTCTGGGCGTTCACTGCTCCAAAGTCCGATCTCTCACGCTGGACTCCTGGGAGCCAGAGTTACTGAAAGTGAGTGTTGGCTTTTAACACCAAGAGTTGGACAAATGGTGGGCGTGGAGGGACTCTTGGTGGCAGAACTCCTCACCAGAAGATTTCATTCCCTCCCTGTTGTGTTGCAGCTGATGTGTGAGCTGGGGAACAGCACCATGAATCAGATTTACGAGGCGCAGTGTGAAGAGTTGGGACTTAAGAAACCGACAGCAGGGAGCTCCAGGTGAGTCTGAGCGCGTGCCCTGGTCCTTACAGCCCCGTGGGAAGGTATCCACCTACACCAACTCTCAGCTCTGCCCTGAGCTCTCTGGAAAGCCAGACTGAGTGGGGCTGACATTCAGTGAGGGCCCAAACTCCCTTCCTCCTGGTGCAAATGGCTTGGGCAAGGCTGGACACCTCAGCCTGTTCCCTCTGCAGCTGGCCTGAGCTTGACTCTCAGAAAGGTCAGTGTGGTGTTACCAGCCAGCAGCCTGGTGAAACATCCTTTGACCAGGGTTTGCTGGGTTTACACCTGCTGAGACCTTACAAATACACGTAACTGAAGCACGTGGTGTGGGCTGGGGCTGAACATCCCTTTCCACTCTCAGCCACGTGCTGCGTTCCGCAGTTATGCTGTGAAAATTTTGAAATATTTTTAGATTTTAGAATACTTGCCTGTTTCATCCAGGCCTCACTGGCTTTTAGGACTCAAATCCAGGTTGAGAAAATGACCCATATCAGCCTTATCCCCTCGTGGCTGTTTGCTTTAGGCGAATCTTGTGACCCTTTGCACAGCTTTATGCTGTTCTTCTCTTAGGCAGGACAAGGAAGCCTGGATCAAGGTGAAGTACGTGGAGAAGAAATTCCTGAAGAAGCTGCCAAATGGGGAGGCTCTGGCAGAGAACGAGCGGAAACCTCGGCGCTGGTGTGTGAAGAAGTGCCAGAGGCACAACAGCGCCACGAAAGCACCCACAGCTCGTAGGAAGTACCGCCACGAAGCAGGCAATGCATCGCCAGCCATGTTGTCGTCAGGTGGGAATTTCCCTGCCCCAGACAGAGCTGTGTTGGCCTGTCCACCGCTCCGTGTAGGTATGGGCACTGCTGCCATAACACATGGCCCTGCATCTCTGGGGTCTGCAGCCTGCCGGAGGTATAAGCAAAATGCTGTTGCACAAACCTTGATGCGGATCTTCGGAGCCATTTCCTAACACTTTCCATGTGTTTGAGGAGGTTCTTCTGGCTAACAGAAGAGATCTTTCAAGGCCAGGTTGGATGGGGCTTTGGGCAACCTGAACTGATGGAAGGCACCCTGCCCATGGCAGGGGGATTGAAAATAGATGATTTTTAAGGTCCTTTCCAAAACAAGCCGTGCTATGGTTCTATGATCTTTTATATCAGGGTGATCTAGCAACTTCCAAGCTGTCTTTGCCTTCCTTTGTATTCCAACTTCCTGCTTTTTAACAAAAGAAAAAAGCAAATCCTTTTAATTTTACCTTCCTGATCTCTAATGGAGGCCATGCTTATGAAGGCTTATGAAGGCTTCTGGCTGCTCGAAAAGCTCTGGTATGACTTGGTCTGCAGTGTTACCACCAGCTATGGTGGTTGTGTTTTGACGGGGTGTGTGAGCATGGTTATGGCACTGAAAAATTCTGGGGTATGCAAGTTCAGTCCATGTAAATACAGCTGTGGAACTCTGCATTTGTTCATCTGCATGTTATTAAATATGCACTTCAAAATCTCTCTGTAAAACAGCAGCCACGCTGGAGAGGAAGTTCCGTCGAGATTCCCTCTTCTGCCCCGATGAACTGGACTCTCTCTTCTCCTACTTTGACACTGGTGCTGGCTCTGGCCCACGCAGTAAGTACAAAGAAAGAAAAAGTGTCCCTGCTTCTGGCACACCTTACCTCCCAGCTGTTCTAGGGCGTGTGCATTGCACCAGACTTGAGGCAAGGTATCGGCCTCACTGGAGAGGCAGACGGCTGACCAAATCACACACATTGGGTAAATGTCTCAGAAGAGTGATGGGGAGTTACTTGCACCAACTCCAACCCATCACTCTTTTTATTGCACTTGTTATTTTAATATCCTGTCAGTCAGTCCCTGGTGTTTGCATTCTGGTGGATGGGATTTTTTTCCCCACATCTTTTATTCCCAGACTGTGCATTCCATCGTCTTTTTCTGGTTTGAGTTTCGGCTTTTACTTTTTTTTTTTTTCCTTTTTTTAGCAAGCGTTACTGCGGACAATTTTTCTTTTTGTGTTTGTGACGATGAACTCCCCTCATATTCCGTCCACCTTCCTCTAGGTGCCAGCCACATCTCTATGCAGCATCCGCTAACAGGTGGCCCATGGAGTGGCAGTGGCATTGGTCCCGGTGGGAGCGGTACGCCGTTCCTCCTGGACGGAGGTAAGGTGACGCTCTGGCAGCCAGCAGCAAAAGAGACGCCCAAATTTTACTTGTTCCAAACCAAACATCAGAGGCAGTTATGTATTTTCTTGCAGCCAAACTGGAGCGCAAAAATGATGTGGGGAAGACAGGCGGGCAGGCTTTCGAAAGGCTAAAAAGCATCATGAGGTTTCCTGCAGTCAAGTTGCTGCATCTGAAAGGAACAGCTCTCTCGGATGAGACGAAGGATCCAAGCCTGCACATGTGGGCAGCACATGGCAAATAGGATGTAAGAGGTGTTTACCTCAAACGCCCTGCATTTGTCACAGACCAGGAGCATGGCTTGTTGTTATACTCAGATGAGGGATAGTAACTTTTTAAAACAACTCAGCCACTTACATTGTTCAGAAGCTCGTACGATAGTTTAAGGTCCTGTGTCAGCCCAGCAGAAAATCGCAGCCTTTTGTGCAAGTGCATTTTACCTCTTGAAGTTGATGAAACAGGTGCTTTAGTGCCTGTCCGAATCAGCGCCTTAAAGGCTGTCCCAGTTTCAAGGAATTCAGCATTATTAGTCAAGCAGAAACAATAGTTTGAATGTAGAACTTCAGAGTTCAGCAGCCTTATCTGGGTCCTGTGGAAGAAAATAGGAGCTTTATCACTGATTCAGTGGGAGCAGAACTGGCAATTTGACACATCAACGTTCATGTGCTATGAGCCAGATCCTCCTTTCTTGTTTTCATGTACATCTAGTGTAGTACCATGTAACTCATTGGAGTCGCTCTTCACTCGTGCTGGTATAATGGAAAGCATGGGTCTCAGCAAAGATTGTTTGCTATCTACAAAAAGAAAGCAATAATTTTCCCAAGAGCAAATCCAAAAAAGACAGGCATGATGTGTGCTGCTTTAAGCCTTTCCTGAGAGCTGCATTCACCAAGGCAAGAAGTTCCCAAGTCCAATCCGTACACTTAATCTGGTGATTATTCACTACTTGTAAAAGCTGTTTCAAAACTGGACAGTCTCCAAAATTCCTTAGTGAATGAATCTGAATTACAGAAAGCGTAAGTCCAGAAAAATCCATCAAATTCATGTGACAGGAGTTTCTTTGCCGTTTGATCCATGGCCAAGGGACTCTGTCTTGAGTCTGGTCTCTAGTTTCTTGTGTAGTTCTGCCAAGCAGCTTTGTACAGATCAGTGACGTTGAAAGCTTTTGCCCAGTAATTAACTGGGACAGGAACATGTGTTTGTCCATGGCATGAGTAAATATACTTGCAGGGTAAAGGCTGTCTGCTCGTCTGCATCCAAGTCTGGCTCTGGATGATGCTATTGCCATTAGTTTTTATGAACGTTTTATTTTTTAATGTCATAAGAGAATTTGGGCTCCTTTTTGGAGGTGATTAGGGCGCCTCATGTACCCTGAGCGTGAGTGCATGATGAGACAATCAACGGTGGATTGACAGTAATTAACACACCACTCCAAACACTTGTTCTTTCTTTTAAACAAGTAGGAGATCAGAAGGCACAGCTTCCTGAGGCATGCTAAGGAAATTACTCATCGCTCTATGCAAAACATAGCAGTTACTTTGAAAAACAACCTATAGTTAATTGTCAATCAGTGTAATAATGACACCATGCAAAGAGCACTAACAAAATATTGGAGGTTGCAGATTCAGCCACCAGCCTGTTCTTGTGTGGGGGCGGATACCCAGAAGGTAGAAGTGTAGATCTGATTACAAAAGTGGATCTACACTAATGCATTGTATAAGAATCTGGCCCCAAACGTTTGTTATGAATTGACTGAGATTATTTTTTCTTCACTGTTTTTTTCCACCAGTTTTTACCAAAAATGGCATACTTCTGAAAGGATTTTGCTTAAAGGTAGGAGCAGTGACTGGCGGCAGGATGTAGAGCCCAGCCAGTGTTCCCAAGGGACAGGGCATCCCTCACGATGAAGGCGATGTCCCAAAGCCTTCTGCAGGGGCACTGCCAACACTGCTTTTTCCTTCCCTTCTGTCATTTTCTGGATTGCTTTGGATCCAAATTGTAGAAGGTACAAAGTTGCTCAGCCACTGACACAGTGTGTCCTTGCACAAGTTGTCTCCTGTCTTCTGACTCCACTTGTATGTAATCAGCTGCCTTGTAACATTCACCAGGGAAGGTGGGAAGCACCATAGGGTGGAGAAAGGGTGAATAAGTGAATGGATGCTTTAAGAGTTTGGCTTGAGATAAACATTATTGATATTATTTGGCCCATTCGTGGTCAATAATCTACTACAAGGGCAATGCATTTTGCAAATGCCCCGGTGACAACTGAAAAGCTTTGGAGAAAGCTCAGATAAGAGTGGAAATTAAGATTCTTAGTGGTAAAAGCAGAGGGGTGTCTCTATTTGCTAACGACACTGCGTAACCTGCTGCAAAGCTGTCTCTGCTGCTGCTCTGCTCCAGTCTACGTCACGGCGACCCTCATGGATTGCAGCAAGTGCTGTCCTCAACAGCCCAAAGTGCCATGGCAATGTTGGAGTATCCCTGCATGAAGGGCAGCGTGGGGACACGGACACCATAAGGCTTTGCAGTTTTTCCTTGGGCAGTTTTACTGAGTGGGGCTAAGTGGGGTAGCAGTCCCCTCTCCCTTGCCAGCAGCGCCCGGTGCAATGTGTGTGTGACGTTCTGCGCAGCCCTTTTCCCCTGTGGTCTCAGCTGTGCCTGGTACCGGAGTGCCTGGGTATTAAAATGGCCTTGGTTTGTCTTCTGTTGGCCCTGCAGGTCTGAGCAGTGACAGCGGGCTTGGGGGAAGCACGGACGGCAGCACGGATATCCTGGTGTTTGGCTCCGTGGTGGACAGCGTGACGGAGGAAGGTGGGTGTCGTGCAGAGGCTGGTGATGGAAGTGGTGTGGGGAGCAGCTAGACCTGAGGCAGGAGTGATGGCCAGGACTGTTTGGTGCCAAAAGCAACAGGAAACACAGCAAATTGGAAATGCCAAGCTTTTGGGTCATGTTTCTCCATCCCTTTCTCCCTCTCAGAGTGCGAGGTGTCGGAGGAGTCGAGTGGTGAAGCAGAGATTGAGCAGGAGGCATCAGATTTGGAGGACCTGCGGGAGCTGCATCCTGGCTTGTTGGTCTACAAGGCGGCACAAGCCCGAAACCTGCCACTCATGGCAGAAGCCCTGGCTCATGGTGCTGAAGTCAACTGGGTGAACGATGAAGATGAAAACAAAACTCCTCTGATTCAAGCCGTGATGGGGGTATGTTGTGCTTGTGGCTGGGGGGCTCTGTTTGGGAATGGGAGGCCTTGACTCCAGTTTGGAGTACGCTGACAGTAGGCAGCTCACAGACTGGTACGTGCTCGTGCATCCTCTCGGTACTGCGGGCTGAATTTACAAATAAAATTCCACTTTACTTTGCCAGGGCTCCTTGATAGCCTGTGAATTCCTGCTGCAGAACGGGGCAGATGTTAACCAAAGAGACAGCCGAGGCCGGGCTCCCTTGCACCATGCCACGTACCTGGGGCACACTGGGTAAGTCCTTTGCATGCCGGCTTGCTCCATCACCCTGGGCTGGAGCTTCAGGGTTGCTACAAAGTCATGGGGTGGGCAGGGGAGCTGGGTTTGGGGTGGATTTCCGTCCCAAACAGAGGTTCAGAGGGGAATCTGCCCGTGCAAGAGCTGTGACTGTGTGTGGGGGGACTGTGCTCTGTGCCCACTCCAGCGTGGAGGTGGGATTTCTGCTGACGGCCGTTTCTTTCCCTTCTGCAGCCAGGTCTGCTTGTTCCTCAAGCGAGGGGCGAACCAGCATGCAGTGGACAGCGACGGGCAGGACCCGCTAAGTATCGCAGTCCAGGCGGCCAACGCAGACATCGTTACCTTGTAAGTGCAGCACGAACCCTCCTGCAGGTGGGAACGCTGCCTGTAAATAGCAGAAAGTAAGCAAAACCACTCTCTCTTTGCTTTCTGTTTTGCTCTAGGCTGCGTTTGGCTCGAATGAATGAGGAAATGCGAGAGGCAGAGGGCCCCTTTGGACAACCAGGTCAATATCCCAGCAACAGCCCTACTGAGCTCCAGTACAGGAAGTGTATACAAGAGTTCATCAGCCTTAACATAGATGAGTGTTAGTGACAACTCCCCCACCTCCCCTTTGCAGTCTTGAAGTGGGGCCAGATTTCTGGAAGCCCCGAGAGCCCCATCCTTGGTATATTGGTGTTTCTTGCAGATTGGTCTGTTTTTGATGCCTGCGCATATAGGTTGAGATGCGTGCAGGAAGGAAAAGGGATCTTTCCTGCTAGCATAAAGTTCTCATGCTTGACTACTGGATGGTTGATTTTTGTGTAGGAGATTCTTAGGGCATAACCACAGACCATGGCGTGTGAACTCGAGTGTGTGAAAAGTATGGGAGAAGAGTTTAGCATTAAACAAAACAAAACAAAAAAAAAAAAAAAGAAAAAAAGAAAGAAGAAAAGGAAACCCTCTATCACCAGGAGAAGCCCGCCAACAATAGGGTCAGACGAACCTCTCGTGTCTCTGTTTCGGTGCAGTCACCACGCGCTGAATTCTCGTCTGAACAGTTTGGAAGGGATTCTGACGGGGAGCCCTCTCCTGGCAGTGCGACCAGTAGCCTGCTCTCTCCTGGGACTCTGCAGCATCTGGGAGCTGCTGGGGCCAGTTTAGAAAACTCAAATGCGACCTCTAAGTCGGGAACAGGCTGTTTCGTGGGGCAGGTGCTTCGCTGCACAGCAGAAGGGGTAGAATTGAGAGCCATGGCTACCCACCTCACTTGCTCTCAGGACTATTACCAGCCACGCTCCCCTTTTTTTGGCCTTGGTGGTTAGCTGGTCAAAGCCATAGCTCACCTGCTTCCTGGGCCGGGATGCGCTCTGCCCATGGTATGAAGCAGCAATGCTAACTTTTTTGAGGCTGGGAGAAGCTTGTCGCTGGCGATGGGCTTTTCTGTCAGGGAAGAAAAGCCAAGTCCAACTGCCACTGCCAAGCTGGCTGGCTGCAGGATGCAATTTGGTTTGGTTTGTTTCCTGGTCACCGTATTTCTGACTCAGTGTCTCTGTGAAGGAGACTTCTACCTGCATGTGTATCCCCTGTGCTCACCCCGCATGCTGAAGCATGTGAGTAGGGCATCTCAGCAGCTGGCCCGGGGACTTCTGCGTTTCCCAGTTCCAATGACCAGCAGAATCTTCTTTTTTTTCTTTCCTTTTCCTGGTATTATTCTTTGCTGGAGTGGGGGAATGTGTTTCTACTCAGAGCACTTTGTTGCTGGTGTTTATGGTCTGTTACGGGGGTCATGCTACAGTAGCCCTGCAGAGATGGTGCAGCCAGGTGCTCCTATCTCAGGAGGGCTTACCGAGCATGGGTACCTCCGCCAGATCCTCCTCTGGCTGGGAACTTGGATGCCAAGCTGAGATGTGCTCCTGCAAGAGCCGCTTCAGAATGCCCTCAAACTGCTGTTGGCATCAGAATTTTTCAGGACTCGTGGGCGGCAGCCCACAGCTGGTATTCAGTCTGCCTGGGCACCTCGGCTGCTGGCTCTGGGGTTGGGCCACTGTGCCTTACAGATAGTGCTGGGATCCTGAAGGGGTCGGGATCTCATGAGGAACACAAATACCAGGCAGAGTTCCCCGTCCTCCTGCGTTACATCAGCAGTGATACACAATCATACTATTTTTCATCCACTCTTTGACTTCCTTTCTTTGTAAACTGGCTGGTGTCTTGCTGCAGCCCTTGGGGGGTCAAACCTTTGCAGGTTTATTTCTATCCTCAGATACCAGAAGAGCCCAGCTCCTCGCTTGAGATGGTGCCCTCAGACTGGTCCAGCAGTGCTCAGAGTACGCCCGTGTGTCTGCAAGTGGAACAAAAAAGAAGCTCCCCTTAGGCTCTGGTAGTTGTCCCCTCGGTTCAAGGGAGTGTCCCTGCTTCCCTCGGGAAGTGCTGCCCCACATCCTGCTGCAGACAGATCACCATTTTCTGTCTCTGCAGTCTGGGGCTTGAATTCCATCTTTCTCTTGTGGCTTTCTCATTCCTGTTCTCTCCTGAAGCTGCGGGATGCCCAGTGCCAAGTTCTGAGCTCAGTTCCAGTTGTCTGTTGTGAGCCCGAAGTAGTCCCAGTGACCGTGTTGGAACTGCTGCAGCTCAGTGGCGGCGCAGAATCCGGTCCCAGGGCCTTTCTTTCGTCCCTAAGCCATAAACAATCTCCTTCCACCAATCTTTAAAGAATTAATGAGCTTGGCCCCCTCAGCCTTTTTACCCCTGGCAATGCCTTTCGCTGCATCTTCTCCATCATTCCACCCCTCCTGCCTCGAGGACCAGGCTCTGTACCTGCACCCAGCACGCAGACTGGCTTTCTCCTTTCTCAGCTGCTCAATGCCTGGTCTGAAACTTTCATCCTTAACCAGGCAATGCTCCCTCTGTGAGTTGGGGCTGTAGGATGTGCCCTTACCTGCCCTCTGCCAAGTGTTCGCTGGGTCTGGGCCGTGTTCTGATCAGCCGTGACACCCTCAGGAGTGATGCAGAACTGCATGCAGGACAAAGCAGCGCGGCATAAACCGCTGGGATGTCTGTATCCTTTGTTCAGAGGGGGATTTCTCCGGGAGCAGGGACCACGCTCCGATCGTGGCTGACTCGGGCATGTGCCCCTGGGGGTGATGCCAAATGCAGGTGGACGTGTGCTGTTGCTGCAGTGCTGCTACATCATCTCCCTCAGCTCGCATTTAATATGCCCAGGGTTAAATCTCTTTCTGCCTGATACCCGTGAGGGTAGAGCCAGCATCGCTGCCCATCAGTGGTTTTGTGCAGGATTACAGAACGTTACTACTTCACATTCTCCTGGAGCTTCATCTTTCCTTTGCGCTGGTTTTCTTCCTGGTCCAAGTCACCCCAAGTTTACAGGGGCTCCCCCTCGGAGCAGTGGTGCCTTTCACTTGTGTCACTGCCTTGTTGGACACCCTCGTGAGCTCAGCCTGCTTGCTCTGCAGCCAGTGGCTGGCTGAGCCCTTCAGCAGGGCAGCACCGTGCTCATGGTTAGATCACCCCGTGGCATCCAGATCAGTGCTTGAGTGCTCAGTACAGGACAGGGACCAGTATGCAGACAAGAACCGTCTTTTCTGCCTGGGTCAGGAACTGGGAGACCCTCTGTAATGAATTCTCTTGAAAATCCCAGCCCGTTTTATGCTTACTGCATCTGATGAGATGTTTGTCAGAGCTGATGTGGTTCCCCTCAAGCTGTGGCCTTTTCCAGAAGGCCACACTGAATCTTCCAGGCATCTTCCAGGGTACTTCAGAGATCGTGGAAGTGGAACAGATGTCTCACCACCACCACGGTCCTACTCTGTTAAGGAACTTCAGCATGATCGTCATCTAGCAACGTTTTCCACATGCACAGCAACTTAAAACACCCCAGTTGGTTTTCCGGCTTCTTAGGAGAAGTTAGGAATAGGCCTGATCCTTTCTGTAAGCCAAGGAGGACTGGAGACGTGGCTTCCACTTTGGGTCATTTTATTTCACAGTTGGCATGAGTGACTCATGAGAACAAAACAAGAACCGGGTACAGTTAGGTCCAGTGAAGCTCAGACTTACTGCTGAAGTACATGAAGTTAAAGCGTGTGTAAATACTGATGCAAAAAGCAGTGTCTTGCAAGACAATTTATTTAACATGTATTGGTACTTTATTTAGAGTCAATGTATAAAGCAACTTTGTGCACTTTTCCTACATACAGTATTGGGGGGTTTTATGTTCTTTTGTTATGGATTTTGTGCTGTCTTTTTTAATCAGTGGAATTGTTAAGTATTTAATTTATTATTGATGTGCCCAGAGGACTAGTGCAATTTTTATTCAATACAGTTTGTCTGTATTTAATGTCAGGATTTTTTTGTAGCATTGTTAGGGAATATTTTTCAAAACCTGCCTTTTTTTTCCCCGCAGCTCTCCTCTTCCCCCTTCCCCACCCCCCTTTTCTCTTCTATTTTCATTATACAGATGACGAGGCATGAAATGCCTCTAGTTTGTAATATAATCATCCACTTTAGTACATCCTGCAGTTTCTAAACAAAAAAGGTTCTCCAGGAAAAAATGCTAAGGAGGCACTTCTCATTGGTTTGTGTTTGATTTATTAGGTTGGGGTGTGTGTGTGTGCGTGCCTAGAGCTTTGGAGGGGGGAGTGGGGAAGTTGTACATAAAATTTGTTTTCAGCAAAATAAATGGCCAACTGGGCTACAGGGAAGGCTAGATCTGAACGCTTTTTTTTTTTCTCTCTGAGTACAGCTGTATTTGTGTTGTACAATCTTGTTTGAAATACTGAATGCCAAAACTCCTCTTCTCATTCTTTCTTTTCAAAGCGTGCATATGTTGTAACTGTGACAGTAACTTGGCTGCAACCACAGATAACGTGAGAGGCTTTGCCTTTGTCTCGAAAGCAACATGCCAGGCATTGTCCAAACGCAAATGGACCCACACCATTGCCCCAGCCCTGCAGATTCTGTCATCCTTTGAGTTTTTGAGACCTGGGTGAATATTCACATACCTGTACTAGTTTTTTTAAGTTGACACAAACCCTGTAACCGAGTGCCTGCACAGGTAGTCTGGGTTTGAGTCTTGGAGGCACCTGTCTCTGATTCCCCATGGGACAACTTCAAGTTGCTGGCAAGTTGAAATGATCCCCCCCGTGCCATCAAGGGATGCCTTGGGTGTTTTTAATGTTGCGGTCTCAGAGATGCTCTCTGTACTGAGAAACTCTGAGCAATCTTGAGGAAAAACACAGAATTGGAAGAACTGGTGTCAAACGCTTTTGTTTAAAGACGAGCTGAGACTGTGATAAGCATAAAGTAGATCAGTAACATCTCAGACCAGCACAAATGGCCATTATTTATGCAAGAGAAAACCAGGACCTCCCAAAGAAATGCACTGATAACTGACGGTCCGGCAGCCCTAACGCAGCTGTCCTCTGCTGCTGCTGGGCTGCCCCTGACCCTACTCCTCTCTTCTCACTGCCCGAGCATTATTGCTTTCAACCAAAGACAAAACAGAGTGAACGGATTCAATGTGATATTAAACACTTGGTTTGCTGATGACAAACGTCGGTGTGAGTGTGCCTGCGTGCGAGAGCATTTGGTGCTGTTGTGTGGAGAAGGGTGGGCAAGGAGGGACCGAGCAGAAGGGAGAGTGGGAGTTTGAAAGAACTTTATTTTTTTTTTTGAGATTCCAAAATATACAGTGCTGTTTCCATAGGAATGTGATTCATATCGCAGTCTGCCTGCTGGCTCCTCTGCCTTGTAGGGAAATTGGACTGGGGTACGTACCTAGCACGTGTTAGTGGGAGGAAAGGGCAGGCAAATAGTTACGGGGAGGTAAAGAGGGGCAGAGGTGGGAGCCACGATGGTTTCCAGGGCATGAGGAGGACCTTGTGTGTTCCTAGTGCAGGAGCCGAGATGGCTGGAGAGGCTGGCTGAAGCAGGAGCATCCCTCCACAAACATCCTGGCTCACGGTGACGGCCGTGGAGGAGCACGTTCAGTTTGTGTGTCCTCCTGCTCCACTCGCTGACACTGGAAGCGGCCAGGCGCTTGCCTTCAGGTTGTCAGTGGAGCTGTAGACCTGTCTCAGTCACTTCCACCCATCCCGTCCCTCCATCAGCATGGGAATATTAGAGTGGATTCCCCATCCTGGGAGCCCTTGGTGTGACGCCTGGGGCTGCTGGATCATAGAGGGCGAGTGAGCCTTTCTTACGGCAGGGCGACACAGCCTGGGCTGGAAGCCTTTGGGACGAGACAGCCCAACCAGCCTCTTGCTGGCCAAGGCTCCTGTACCTTCCTATCTAAACAGCACGGAGAGAAAGTTCTTCAGCCAAGTAAAAGCTGCTACGTGTGGTTGATTAACATGGCTCCGATACACGCCGAATGGCTGGGCTGCTGCACCAGGGGCTGGCACTTGCTGTAAATACGCTATAACCTATTAACCTCCTTCACTTGCCTGCTTTCAGTACAACTTTGTAACACGTTTTATAATTGCCCCTTTCCCTACACAGCCTGTACTGACTGTAACTATGGAACCAGATATTCTGTATGTTATTACCTTTGTACAATTTTAAAACTGTTGCTGTGGTGTCTGCCTTTTTTTCCTCCCTTCTCTTCTATTGTCTCTTGAAACACTGTTAATAAAAATCTAGATGAACTCTTTCCCTCCTCTTTCTCTGGCTTTATTTATTTATGTACGGTTTCTTGCCTTGTTGCCCGTATTAACTGGACCTAGAACACCAACTCTTTTAACCTGTTTTCTTTTTCCACTGCAACCCACAGCTTGAATCTTATGTCAGTGAAGAGAATGCCGCGTAACTGCTCTGCTTTTTGCTGGGTTTCTGCGACGCTGTCTTGTGATAATGTGATTTCAGGGTGCTTGGGAAGAAGACGGGGAAGGTGACAGGCTCACATCACCCCTCATTCATGTTTCTTCAGAGTACCTGAGTCAGTCGCTGCTCGCTGTGTTACGAGCTCTGCTGCTGACTGCCCTGTAAAAGGAGACCTTGCACTAGATGAAAAATCTCCGTGTTCTGCACATGGACCGCTTGTTCCCCTGTATCACTGCAATCCTTCCCCCTGGGTTTCTCTCATCTCATGTGCCTGTGGCAGAAAAATAAAAATAAAAGAAAGAGTGGCCTGGCCTCATGATTTCTATCATACTTAGCATGGAAAACAGGTACGGAATAAAGAAGCGATGTAAAAACCTCTTTTTTTCCTGTGGAGGGAGAAACAGATCCCTATAAATAGAAATTAATGGATCACGGTAGGCTCATGAATTCGATGAAGGACTTAAATAGGAAGGATACCTTGAATCCAGGAGCACTACAGTCATTTAAGGCACTTACAGAAGGAGAGCTGCATGGTCTTGCAGCAAAATTATAAGGGTTTCGGAAACGCTTGGCCCACTGCCTGCCATTTGCTCTCTCCCTTTGCCATCCTTTTTTCTTACTGCATTTCTATTTCATGTCTAAAGTGGACGCTGTATGAGGATACAAGCCTCACAAGGATAAATACACTGAAGACTGAAATGCAATTACAGAAGTCCAGAGCTACAGAAGACTGCCTTTCTCCTTCTTTACTGACTGTGGATTAAATGCTTAAGTGTCTTCAAAAATCCAGGGCTAATACTTCACCCAGCAGCAGGATTCATATAATTGGAGTTAGATCTTGAGTGTTGCCGTGTGCTAGGAGAGAGGAGTCTTAGTGAGCCTTTACAGTGACAATTTTCTCCTCTTAATTCGAGCAAAAGAGCTTTCCTTCCCCAGAAAGGGAGCACACAGGAATCCACTTTGCTTAGGGAGGTGGTGGGGGAGTGGAAGGAATCAGAAGGCCCAGGTTGGCCAAGTTGGATGCGTGGCAGGCACAAAACTGGGCCTTTCCTGAGCATTGCTGTGTCTGAAAATCAACAGGCCCTGGTTACAGCCTGGATGGTGATAACAGCCCACATTAGAAGCCTGAAGGGAGTTGTTCTCAAGGCCCTTTGGGCCTGCACTTTCCATATGCTGAACGAGACCACCCTCACGTCCCGCAGGGCCCACCCAGGAGCTGGGTGGGACACCAGTGAGGGAAGGGGTCCCTCACCCACAGAGGGACCCGTCCTCTCGTCCTGCAGCAAGGACACGGCTGCAGAAACGCTTTCTGCATCGCTGCGCCGATGACAGGTGCCGTGCCTCGGAGCTATGTGGCTCCAAGCAGCCCTGGGCCATACTCCCGCAGGCCATGTCCGCCGGCAGCCAGAGGCACAGGAGATCTCTGTGAGAGCCTCCAGGTGGCCGCACGGCTGGAGGTGAATGCCTGGGATCTCTGGATCTCTCCCTTATCTTGTCCCCTGCGGCTACAGGGGTTCATCTCCAGGTAAAAATGAGCTCAGAAACTGTGGCAGAAATTGTCCTAGAACATCGGGCAGCAAATGTACGAGCACAGATGTCACTAATGGGATGCGGGTGCCTAATTATCTCTGGAATTGCAGGGTAAATCTGAAACCTTTCCTGCATCAAGGGAGGTTTGGTCACAGAGCCACGGCTGGGACACCTGAACCCTTTGCCTTCCCCGGGGCTTTGGGCTGGGCCTTGCATCAGCTGCCACGGAGAGCTATTATTACCTGGTAGTGCCCTTCAGCGGGTGGGTGTTTTGTTCCAGGACAGTGGGGCTGCTGTTGCACCGGCCCCAAACAGGAGCTGGGAGGTTTGGCTGCCAGAAGAGAAGCTGAAGACAACGAGTAAATCCCCTCATGTTCGCCCTGGCTTCTCCAGAAAGCCAGCACCAAGCCTGCTGGCCCCAGTCACAGGACACTGCACTGTGGCACAACGAAAGACTGTCACACTTCAGAGCAGCAAAAACAAAATAAAACTAAATCTCCAGTCATGGTTTGTATTCAGAACACTTTATTATGTAAAAAAAAAGGTTACAAAACAAAGCTCGTTGATTTCTTGTCAATTATTGTCTTCTGCAGAAAGTCACAACAAGATTATAACAGACTAAAATGCTTCTGTGCAAATGTCATCATCAAAAATAAATATGTTATTTTATGTACACATAAGTTACTGTCAAATATTAACATTAAAACAGCTCTGTTTATAAATTGGCTGCAGTAAAAATGCAGCATTGTTTTGATCTTCTAAATAATTCAGATGCTTCTTCTGTGACAGAAAAAAGTCATCGACCCCGTTTCTTCTAATTCCTCTCCTCTAAGACAGTGAGTCTCGCTTGAAATAATCTGGGCTCAGTCTAAAAGCATTCTGTGCATGGTGCTCAAGATGCAACAGCAGTAGGACAAGGATAGAGGTGTCTTGAGTGCAAAGCTGTGATCAGAGCAGGCTCTTTTTACTGCATCCTCTGCCATCCTCAAGGCACTGCTGGCTGATAAGAGTGCACATTCATTTGCCTCCACTGGAAATCTCTCCATTAGAAGGCAGGCTGACTTTTCTCTTGAGTATATTTGTGAAATGCAGATGGGCCTGTCTAATGCCACAGGCTGATTTCCTCATAAGGGTTTAAAAGTTAGAAGCTATGAACAGGCTTTTACGAGGACAGGACGACTGCCCAGAGAGCAGAAGTAGAGTTCTCCCCTCCCCAGATACTATTAAGAACAAAAGAACATCGCATGATGCCCGTATCCAGGACACAGGGATGGTTTAATAACGAACCCGTAGCAGCTGGAGGATTCCTAAGCTCCCAGTGTGGTGTTTAGGTGCTCACAGATGGTGGATCCAGAGCATTTCTGTTTGCAGCCTTTCTGATGACACCCAAGCACTGGGGGAGCTCCACGTCTCCCACTCCTCTGGGCACACAAGCCTTAGTGATTTAGCTCCGTTTCCAAAGAGCTGTCCTTCATATATCTAAATCCATTAAGCACCACATCTGGGTGGCTCTCTGGCATTTCCACCTTGCCGGAGAGTGGGTGAAGATGCAGGTCACTGTTGCTGTCCATGGCAATAGTCACTCCAGAAGGGTGAGTATGAGCAGAATCAGCCCCTTTTCCAGCTTCTTCTTGCACAACACGGTAGTTTTCTAGGGTCAAGCTCATGTTAGGGATGGAAGGAGTGCGAGCTACTTCTAACGTCTTCCTTGACCTGACCCTCTGGTAGCAGAAGAGGAGAGACAAGACCAGTGTATCTATGAGCAGCTCGAACATTTCCACTACAGACAACACTGAGGATCCAAACCAGAGACTCCATTGGCTTCCCATGCTGGACAGAAGCAAATTATCCTATGGAAAGAATCAAAAGACTGCATTTACCAAACATGAAATTATTGCATGTTACCAGCAGATCCGTCAGCTATTTGTCATCTGGGGAGTTGTTTTGTGTGACTGTGTAAACTATTAAATTTTCAAGTTTATTCCTCAGGAAGAAATCCCACCCCATCCTGGGGGCTGTAAATAATCCTCCCTCCAACCATACACAGCACACCATAATTAATGAGAGGTAAAAATGTTTTGAGCTGATCTAGTTCGACCTACTGAGAGTAAAGGAGACTCGTTCACAGACTGATAGTAGAGATGCTTGTAGAAGATTGTCACCTTGGCGATGTCCTTCCTGCGTTGGAGAAAAAGAGCAGTTAGCAAGGTGCCCACACCTAACTAAGTTAGTTAGTGGGCTAAGTTAATTAGTGGGCTAATTGTAAGTTTCCCCACTTGCTCAAGCTTTACTTCTGAGTTTAATATGAGCTTGAAAAACTAGGTTAGAAAAGGTTACAGAAGTGACTGTCTTACAGTGTTTAGAGGAAAGATGGGAAATTTATCGGAGGAACCTGTGCATTTCTCTCTTGTCCTCCCTTTCCAGAGTTTTCTAAGGATGAAGATAATCCATAGTTTTAACAAGAATACCTTTTCTCAGTAACTAACCTGTTGCTAGTAGAGTTATATCCATTCTGATGCCTTAGAGCTTGGCGGACCCAGTCCTGCAACAGATATATGTATGTTATTGACAATCCTGTCTTCTGAATTTTGGTAGGTTTAATATTTTGTAAAAGTAGATTTCATAAGCAGTAAAATGGGTATTGCTAATAACAAAAAAGGATGTAGTTAATTGGTTAATGGCATATGGTAGTAGCTGTCAAGTAATAGATATTTATATTTGCCAGACAGAAAGGGGATACACACTGGTATTTTAGGTGTATATAATATTTTGATTCTTAAATTTTGCCTTTAATGGCAACCCCACTAAATCACTTCCTTTTTACAATGTATTTGTTGCACTTACATCTGATTGTAATCTATTTCACATGAATTAATTACCTGGTCATACAGCCTGAAAGCCCATTTAGCATTAGAGCATAAGAAATGGCAAGAGGTCATCTATTGACTCACAGAGTTTCCATTGCAGCCCGCAGGATCTCACAAACAGCAATGTGTGAGTGACTATACCACAACACCCACTGGAAGCAGAAAGTCCTTATCACCATTTTGGAGGTGGGAACTCAGGCAGTGAGCTGAATTGTTTCAGGTCACAAGGAAATTTGGATCAGAACTGGAGCTGAATTTGCCTCTCCAGAATTTTAGCCTGGCATCTCAACTATGGAGGCATTACACTGTGCTCAGGTTTTGGACTACTTTACTTTATTTGCCTCTTCCATTGCTGCTGCCCAGGTCTTTGTTTTCATCCTTAATGTTCCCACAAACATACTAGATACAGTTTCACCTCTAAACTCAGCCATTGTCTGTATGGATTACCTGAGACTTTGCTGATGGCCATTTAGCTGTCCCAGCAGACACCTTGTACAGTGATTCCCTGTTAAGATAAAAATGGAGTTTATAATCACTACAACTCTTGGCATTGAAAAGTGAAGGAGTTCAACAAGCCAACTGCTTGCCCAAAGCAGAACTGCTAGGGGCTGCTCTTGAGAACCTTGGAAAAAACTTTGTAAATCAGCTTAGAAAATAAAACCAGAGGTTGGCTGAGAACTGTTTGAATTGGGAAGAAAACTAGAAACAGTTTGAAAATCCTGGAACTCCTCTTTGATGTGGTCAAAACCAAGGTATTTGATATTTTGCTTTAAAATGATCTCTTTCTGTTTTGAATGCTGGCACTTACTGTTCTCTGCTCTTGTGACCTACCGGCAAGGCTTGGGGCACTGGTCAAAACAATTCAGGTGATGATTTCTGAGCCTGTTGTAAAGCTGGTAAAAGCAGTGACCTGGTGGAAAAAATGAGAGAAACACACTCAGACACTTCCTCAGGAAACGGAAGGCATCTACAAAGTAGAAGGGCAGCAATCTAAGGAGCAGTGTAACCAGTGACTGTGCCAGAAGAGGCGTTCCCTGCTGGCAAGGACAGGACAGAAATGTTTTGCTCTTACCCCACGCAGGTTGCTTGTTGTAGTTACAGTACTCAGCACCAGGAGGCAGTGGGTAGTAGTAATAGCCACAGCCACATTTTCGAACCATTATGTGCTGAAAGCAGGAATGCAGACAAGCCTGGAAAAAAAAAAGACATAAAAGCTTGGATAAGACAGAAATTCCCAAGTGCCCAAAGCTTCAGACCATAGTGTGCAGCTGCTAGAAGGAGACGTACAGATTTCATGATTGCAAAAAGATGCCAGCCATTACTAGAGCAAGCTGAGGCAAAAGGTCTTCATTTTTCACTCCACGACTTTCCTTCTAAGAACATCATTGAACTCAGTGAGACAGATTACTTTGTGATTATGTCCGGTAACATCTCATTTAAACAGCCCAAGCATCCAGATCCAGGAGCAACTACTTACAAAACCAAAAGCCTGATGGTAGAAGAATGTCCTGCCAGAACAGCCTTGGCTGGCTCACTGCCTCTTCTCCCTTGTGCCACAAAGAGGGGAGAGCCCCAGTATCTCCTGCTCAGTGAAACACATTCCCAGTTCTAACACCATGTTTGTGAGCTACTTTTGGATGGCATAAATCACTATTATCTCCAGCAGCGATCCTACTGATTTCTAAAAGGTCTCTGGAGAGTAAGGTATGGATTTTTTGCTATTTATCCACTCTGAATAAGCTGGGGCCTCAGCCAGCCACTCTGACAATACCTGCAGGGTGTAGGAGTTGTTGTACAGGAGTTTAACATTCACATCACTGCCATCAGTCGTGCATTTCCCATAATTGCCACCCAGGCGATTCACCTCATCCTGTGGACACAGAAAAGAGGCCTGAGTGATTAGAAGCTTTAATTGGCCCCAGCCATTACCATATAAACTTAACTGTATGGAGCACCATATACATAAAGGACAGAAAGTATGGTTATATATACATATATATTTGGTCAGTCAGTATGGCTCAGCTGACAAGCAGTAACTCATCACATCAACATAGCCCAATCACTTTTGGATGTTTGTTCTCATCCTTATAGACACACGTGGTCCCGCGTGGAGGTACACTGAGGTGTAGGAGCCTCAGTGTAAAAACAAATCAGACCCCAATGTACCGAAGACCAAAAGGTCACTTGTACAGTTGAAATAATTTTGTTTTACCTATGGGAACCTGAGCACAGTGAAGAGAGAAAATGGGCTTGCATGCAGAGTCGAGAAGTGAACACCAGAGCCCCACAAGCCCATTGTGTGAGTCAGTCAGAGTTCAGCTCCTTGCAACTTTCTGCCATCGGAAGGAAAAGAAATAATGCTCTTGAGCAAGCGACTAACCTGCTGAATGCCTATGATGGTTGCAATGCCCGGTCTGATGTCAAAGCCTTCATGCTCAAGGAATGGTGTCTGATTGTGGTTGTGTATCATCACTTTCACACCTGCTACTGTAGACAGGAGTGGGATGTGATCCTTCTGCTCTGCTCTCAGGATAAGGGAAAGTCCTGTAAGCCACAGAAAAGGGAAGCTTACAACAACTTATTTGGGGTTGAAATAGGAACGTCAGCATGTCTTGAATTCTCAGCACTGATGAAATTGCTCTTAGCTCACAGAAGAGGCACTGGTTTTCCTGAGAGACCTAGTGAATGGTCAGGTAGCTATTGCACCAGCCTACTCCAAAACAGCAATAATATTCTGCCTGAAACCTGGAACAGTATTCTGCTTGCTATGGTTATGTAACTAGCTGATACGGTTATGATACTAGCTGATATACATGTGGCTAGTGAAGCAAGAAAATACAGCACATAATTTGTGCTACCAGACTAGAAGAGAGGGCTATATTTTTAGAAGACAGATATTTAATCCATAGCCAAGTTACATTCACGTTACCTCTTCTTCCCACCCTTTGTCAAATAACATACCATAAGGAATTCCTGGTTTTGTTGCTGTCCAAAAGGAGTCCGTTCCCTTGCTGTTAAAAGTATAGCAGCTTCCAAAGACTGGGTGGTGAAAGTGAACATAGTCACTGAAACCAAGAGAGATTTTGATAGGTTTTAATTACAAGTGTAACACCTTTACTTCTACAAAGCATGTGTTTTGTGTATGGGGGGGGGGGGGGGGTGGGTGTAGGTACCTGGGTGCCTATGGGAAAGAGTTGCTAATTCACCAGAAACAAGGAAAAAATTATCTGCTCAGAGATTCACTGCTTGCAGGTTACAGCCAGAGTGGCAAATACAGGAGTCAAATTCAGAGTTCTGACTTGTGTTTCCGTCTACCAACCACATTCAGTTGTTTCCTGCCTGTCCCAGAATCCAGGCAGGCTGAAGCATGAGACCAATTCTGTGTTCTGATCATAGAATCACAGAACGGTTTGGGTGGGAAGGGAGTTTAAAGATCACCTAATTCCAACCCCCCCTGCCATGGGCAGGGACACCTCCCACCAGACCAGGTTGCTCAAAGCCCCATCCAACCTCGCCTGAAACACTCCCAGGGATGGGGCATCCAATCGCTAAGAGAAAGAGCTTCTCTTTCCTTGTATACTTAAAAATTACACCACTTAGGGTCATGATGAACTTCCCGGGCCAAGTCAACCATAGGCATGAAGGAATTAGAAACTATAACTTTTCTTTTGTGCTGGGCAGCAGGCCCACTTTGCCTCAAGGCACAAAAGGGTGCAGAAAGACCATCTGACCCTGTTGGCATTACCTGAGTCCTTCTGGCATAAAGGTTAAGAGCAATACTTGTGCTCAAGGGCCGAGCCACATGGTAAGAGCAGTGAGAGCCTTATCTCCTCACTTTTCATTGTTCCAGTAAAAACAGGCCTCGCTTTTATGCTCCTTTCCACCCATGCAGGCAATCATTCATTATTTATCATCCAATACAGTCAGCACATCCTTGTACCAGTGAAGTCTCAGTTCCTGCTGAATTTCCCTTAGGCTTTTTTGACAGCCTAATACACTCACTGCAAATCACAGAGGTAACTCATGGGGGAACGCCAGTTTCTAGGTTCCTAGCTCTGTGCTTTGATCACGAGAGGTGGCTCTGTCTTTGAGTCAGGTCTCCACCAAGAGCTGAGTCTGGCAGTTTGCCACGAGATGCGATGCCTCACCCTACAGGCTCAGTTTCAAGTCCTTGAGTTTTGCTGAAATCCCAATCAGCACCTCAGGAAGCAACATACCTGGGCCTGCAGGGCTCCCCATCATACTGGCAGGAGTAGACCATATCTTCTATTTGTTCCTCGTGATCAGAGATGTTGATTATAACCGGCAGCTGGGACATGATATTGATGTAGTGAAACCTGTACCATTCAAGAATTGCATCCATCCCAGATGAGTAGGCCTTGTAAAAGCAGTTCCCACCTGTGGCATTGCACTGGGAAAAAAGAAGAGAGCAGCCATTCAGCATAACTAGGCCATGACAGCTTGAGGGTGACAGAGATCAGGGGGCAAAGGAAATAGCACATACAAGGAGGTGGGGAACCTATATTTTTCCAGAAAATGAAGTGTCTGAGCACTTTAGCTATGTGATAAGCACCTTCTTTCCCTGAGACTAGATTAGGTGTGCTTCTTCATCTCGGTGGTATCAGTGGGGAAAAGAGACAGGAGATGAGAGCAGAGAAGCAAACTCAAGTACGCTGGAAGAAAGAAGGAGAGGGGTGGTAGGAATTCTTTACAAGCCATGAATCATGGACCAAGTCCTGAGACGCTTTCTTTGTTCTTACTCAGGCCTTAGACAGGTGAACACCCACAGGTTCTGGTGAAAGTGTGCTTGGTGAAGGACCTCAGGAGAGGGCAGGGCGATAATCATCAGGCAAAAATTGCTGGCCTTTCAAGCCACATCAATTTCTCTCTCAGAGCTGTTGCTCTTAGGTCTATGCTAATTCTGTTCATGAGATGAAGGAGTTGAAGCACTCACATTATTCTCCAAAGTAACAAATACCCATTTGTGGTATTCATTGTCTTGATTATTTATTGTCATCTCTTGTCTTATCTGTGACAATTCTAGTACCCCAGTACCACAGCATTTAGACACTGAGGAAATTCTTGTTGTTTTAGATGGGCTCTTCATTCTCTGTTATTTCTGGGTTCACCTGCTAAGTGTAGATGTCTTGTATAATTTTAGAAAGGGGTACAATGATTCCCACAGCCTATTGCTGCCTTTCTCGACCAAATTCATTACTGCCAGAGGGACTTTACGGGTGGGTGAGTTGTGTAAGGCCACTGAAGTTTTTATTGCTTCCCTTGACAAGAACCATGGCAATCAGCACAAAATGATGATGATATGGGGATGAACTCCTCCTCAAATATCCTCCAAGCTGTCATTACACAGCACTAAAACTACCTATTTTTTTCACTGACTTGTTGAATGTACCTGGTGAGATCTCTGTCAGGGCCCTGAGTGTCCCTATAGGCTTTAATGGCCCTGAGCAGCCTCACCTGGGGCCTCCACCTGGGGCCAGGAGCCCATTTAAGCTCAGCTTGGGGCCTTCAGATCTTCTTTGGGGGATGCTGTAGGACTGCTGGTCTCCAGCGAGGCCACAGCTACATCCCTGCCTCACCATGGGCCCTGTCGACCCAGACCCAGACCCTGGCCTGTGGACAAGCCTCGTGACCTCAAACCTGCCTCATCACTGGGATCTCAGCCATGACCTGGATTTTGGTTGAAGCTGGCCATCATCTTTGTGCTCTTCTTGCTCAGGTAGGGTGCGATGGGGCCCTATAAGAGATGCCCCTGCCCTGCTGGCCTTGGGTTCCCTCAAAATCTGCCCTGTCTGGGAACGGGTTCATATCTCCAAAAGACACACTTACCAGCCTGAAGCCCACATGGGACTGCCTCTTTCCTGTCTTATTGTTGAGCTCAGATGTTCTCAGTAGTGAGAAGTTTTGGCTCAGTTTGAAGCTGGATCTGCTGAGGTTGCCTGTGCTTGACAAGTCTCTCATGCGGATGTTTTTCTCATTCATGCGGAACATGCTGGCTGTTGTGTTGATGCCATATAGAAAAGCAATAGATTCCTCTGCCATGCGATCCAGCTGAACCAAGTGTTCACTGACCAGTTCAAATCTGTGAGGACCGGAAATATTTGCTATGTGTGAATATCTATCTTTCTCTGAGACAAAAGCACTTTATGTACCCCATAGTTAACTATAAAAGGCTATTCTCCTGGTCTCTGCAGACCATGATGTCTGGCTGAGAAAAGGTAGCGATTGTGCTGCTGTGCTTAGCATGCCTAATTTCATTGAGCTAATTTATTAGGCACTCCAGCAGCTGCATTTCCAGTTGCTGGGTCCTCCACTGAAAACCTCAGAGTTTGCTGTCGTGCAATATCAGCTGCACAAACAGGCCTTCCTTTCAGCCAATTACTTAATTGTTTCTGAGGAAATTACACAATTCCTTCACTATGTAATTTAAAACCTCTTGATAAGTTGCCACTACTGTATGAGCCTTGTTTGACAAACCTACTTGAAAAGACTTCCATGGAAGTTTCCTTAAAGTCCTTTGTCTGAACAAAAAAAAAAGGCAGAGTCAGCATTAGTGTGCATCGCTCCAGTGATCTGTGATTTAGCTTGAATAAATACATGCAGTAACCATGTATTTTGGGGAAGGACTATTTTTATCAGAGCATGAAATCAGTTAGCACTCGAACCAGGTGTCAAGGCAGAGTTCTCCTGATCCTGAATCAGTGCATCAGATAAACTGCTATGTACTGTTGCCCAATTCCAAACAAGATCTGGTCTGAAAACCAGTTTGGAAATAAATCCCTCTGCAGCTCATGGGGCCTTCCTACTGCCCACCCTGCTTGGATTGGCAGCAAAGCTCCTCCAGGCTTCAGTCCGTCACCTTCTAAACCCTTGTAGCTAAAGACAGGGTTATAGCCAAGGGGAAAAAACACGTTACCTGTATGGGTCCAGATTGCAGATAGTGATTGCTGGAAACATCTTGGGCTCTGAATGCATGGACATGGTCAGGACAACCGGGTAGGCCCAGTACTGGCTGAACATAAGTGCAAATTGCCAGTACAACATGCCGAAGCTGGCGAGTAAAAGCAGAGTCCAAAAAGCTGTTTTCATCTTGTTGCTGTCTGAGCACACGAGGCGGATGGTGCCATGGATTGTGGTGTTCTTGCAGAAGAACTCAAACATATCCTTGAAGGAATCATAAAACTCGATCAAGCCTTCTTTTCTCTCTTCCTCCTCTCTCGCCACTTCCTGCTCCATCCTTTAAGTCTGTTTCTGTTCAGTAAGAAGGAAAGAAAAAAATCTTATTAGCTTGTGAGAAAGACCACGGTTGATCTGTGGACCCGTTCAAACAGGGTGTTGAATGAGTTTGTTATTAGCAAAAGCTGAAAATAGCTATGAGCTGGCCTCTATCCCTCTTCACAGAGTTTGAACACCAGGGAGTAGCAAAAATCAAATGTTCTGCATGCTGCTGCTTAAGTACCTTCAAGTGATTTTATCACGCACACTATGACATCTCTGTTAGTGTGGATATGCAAAGTTAATGTGACTAATACCTAAGCTGCTGAGAAGTCTTCAGCCAAAGGCGTGTGTAGCTTGCTTCTTTCTAAGAATACTGAGGACCAACACTTAATTCTGGAACACTGTACCACCATTTATTAATAGACATGCAACTAATTCATTAATATGAGTAAATTTCTGGTGAAACATGCTGGGCTAGGAAGCTTGAAATAGTCACAGAATGAGCAGTATGGCTTCATCCTTATGTCAGGGAATCAAAGGATAAATCCAGCTTTCAAGTGTGTGGAAGGGAGAAATTAGGATCGGTTTTGAACTATTGCATGGTCTGACATTCTGTAGAGTGGAAGTGAATGGGATTAATGTCTGTCATTCCTGAAATACAGCCACTTCTGAGATGAAATATAGTATGTATTTCATAGTTCAGATGAGTACAATCAGATCTTCAGGAAAGGAAGTGGAGGGAAACTCCTCAGTTGAAACCACAGAGGGAATTAACCAAATTGGGGTGTGGATAAAGCATTGCAGCTCCTACTTAAAATTTAATGCTCTTGGGTTGTTTCTGAAGACCACAGTAACATTAATTACCGCTATTAGAAATTTTGCCACTTATCTCTTACATACTTTCTTTCAAGAACCTACAAATCTCTTTATAAAGGGGGTCTTATCCTTATCTCTGATTTACAGATGTGAAAATGAAGAACAGAAATTGAACATCATCCAGGAGTGGCATAACTGGAAATCAAAATCCACATCTGCTTCCTCATGGTAAGTAAAAAGTCTGTTATGCTACGCTAGATTATCTCAGAATTTCTGCTGATGAAAGTGAATGTTATTTATGCTCATGTGCTTTAGTCAGCATGGACTGATGGAATCTTCCCAGGTTTCAGTACCGGCTTGGACATAGGATTTATGTTGACATACTTCCACTTAGTGAACATGACATCAAGTCCTGTAATATGTGAGTTTCCAACATGACAGCACTCTATGAATCACCCTGCCTATTATGCTATTAAGAGAAGTTTTTGCTGATTGCAACACTTCACTCCAACCTTAACTCCAAATAACAATCTGTTAAGTACACTAACAGTTTGAAGTCAAGAAATGAGCACACAAATAACTAAAGCATTGTTCCAAGTGGGCTCTGCAGTAATGAAACAAACACTCAAGACCCAAGGTCTCAGTGAAGGGTCTGAAGTGTTTGGGGTTGTCTCAGCCTGAGGAGCCAGCGAGGGTACCCCAGATCTGCTGATAAACGCTGGTGCCCTGACCTTCAGTGCCTTCAGTGCCAGTGGAGACTACATGTCTCTGTGTCAAAACATGTTTTTTTCTCAAAGGTTCTCGTACTAGGATGCTTCAAATGAAATACCATCTTAAGGAGACATAAGCTGTTAAGACAGTCTCTTCAGTGTACTTTTCATGTCAGAAGATTAGGAATAATCATGAAATAGTGAATAGCACTTCAGAAAGCTGTACATCAGATCAGCTTTATGACAAATAGCACACAAGTGTATTATCTGACAAGGAAACCCTGCTTATTACCAGTTATTTTCCCCAAAGATCGTGACAGATCCATGTTTGTATTTTCTGAGATATCATTTAACAATAATAACACAATTCACTCAAGGGCATATGCATCTGCTGTATGTGTTAAAATTAATCGTGACAAATTATTTTTCAATTTTCTTAAAATATTCACTTTTGAACAAATACAGAAACCTCAAGCAAAGTGACATATATATATATTTATATTTATATATATATATATATATATATATAAGCCATGAACAATTAAAAGAATGCGTTATAAAGAACTGAAGTGGGAGATGAGAAATTCCACTTTTGTTACAAGGAAATACTGTTTTTTTTGCATTGTGCCGATATGGTTGATCTGCTATTCGTAGACACGTAGACTACGCAGAGCCATAGTTTTGAGCCACTGGTTACAAATTTTATCAGCCAGCCTTAGAGCTGAAGGTTTCCATCTCAGTACTTCTTTGGTCAAAAGGATTATCTGTGGCAAATTAGAAATGAATCCATGGTAGTCTTGCAACCACTAATGGCTACACATTTTTTGTTAGATTCAATTTTTAGGCTAAATTATGCATTCAACCTTTATCTTATTCAACCTTTTCTTTCTCATTTTATTTGGATAAAAATAAATGAAAACAAGTCTATAGTGTATTTTAAGAAATATATTGGATGAGCCCTTAAATATTTACAGTGGTTTAAGATGGAAATGAAAACTGTGAGACTAAAATGGGAAAATGAAATTTGTTACTGTAATAATCTTACCACAGCTAACCTTGCTCTAATGAGAAAAAAATAAAGGTAATATTTACCAAAAGTGAATGATCAATCTGTCAAACACTTTTTTCTATGTATAATTTGGAATCTAAAAAAAAATCTGTAAGCTTTCAAACCGTGGCTAACAGAGGCAGTCCAGTTCCTAGAAATTCTGATTTGGCTCTTGAGGCTATGGCTAGCTAGTTCATACCATTTAAAAACATTCTTAAAGTAGCTAAAATGGAAACGTATATGGCAATGCAAAATAACAGAGCGAGTCTTTCAAAACGCATGTGTACAGGCAACAGAACATCCTCTCTCCACTGGTTTCCCAGGCCAGCCTACCACTAATTCATTTACCATAGCAATTGCAGTCAAGGACTTAACAAAACAGTGAACGGTTGTCTGTCTTGTCTGTGGTAAGTGCCTGGAGAGAGGCTGCAGGTTATAGAGCCTGTGGAAGTGAGAAAGCAATGGCAGACAGATGTATGTTCATCTGTTATCACAGCAACGTAACGCTCAGCACATTAAACACCTACACACATCGTGTAGTCAAACATTTAACCTTGTATATATCTGCATCTACAAATCAATCATACATCTATACGGAAATACACAGTAAAACAACAAAGTCCACATTTCAAAAATATCTGTACTGTACCTTGGTAGGAACTCTATGTTTTAGAGTAGGCACTAAGCTTGGCCTTCAGCTTTTTCCTGGACAGCAGACAAGTCTCGGTCCCAAGCTTTGGCTGCCTTTTCTAACTGAAGATATGCTGGAGCTGTCCAGCCTATATGGATCAAATTGATGACATCAAAAGGGGCAGGTCTTAAAAAACAAATCATGGGAATTATTCAAAGCATGATCCAGGGAATAATAGGAAGTGAATGAACTGGACAAACAAGTTAACATTAAGGTTACACTTGAGTTAAGGTTGGTATGACTGGGGGGTATGGGGGTGTTCCTTTTCTTCAATGGCCAGAACAGTTTTTTTTAGCCATAATTTCTATAAATATCTAGTGAAGTAGTCATGGGAGCTGGAAGGTTCTTCCTGCTCTGAGCTTCCCTATCAAGGAATTAGCTTTCTGCCTTCTTTCCAAGGTTTCCGGAGGCTTGCATGATCACTAGTAATTGAAGCCATTAGGGTTTCTATGTGTGCTTCAGGAATTACATACCTAGGTGTAATCCGAAATGATCGGCTACTTGGTCTGTGTAAGGCGCATGTGGCACTGGATTTCTTCCTGCTTCTCCAAAACTATTGCTCACCTGTAGTGGGTTTTCCCATATTTGTTAAAAACTCATCTCTTTGGATGGTGGGACTTGAATGGACCCAATCTGAGCATCAGCCATGATACTTGATTTAAACCAGAACACTTTTGTAATACTGCTTAGTTAAGACTTGTAAAAGTCTTTAGCATAAGTAATGCAAAATTATTTGGTATTCTGAAACTGCTAAAACAAAAAAAACCCACCTTGATTTACTTGCATAATTAATACTGACATCTGTCCAGCTGGAAGATGGCTCTGCATTGGTTTTGCAAGGAGCTTGTTATAAAATATCAAATTCTCTGGATACAGATAATGTTTAGAGCTCCAAATCTGACCAGCAGAGCTTCTGCCTGCCTTTCAAAATCACCTAGTAAATGGGTTTTCTGTTACATTGGAAATTGTGAAATACTTTTAGCTGCAAAATAAAAGATCATTGAAATTTCTTGTGAAATTCAATTCAAAAAGGGAGATGAGGATCAGGAAAAACTGAGAAAATACTCTTCTGATTTTGATTAATTTAAATCCTTTTATGGTCCTTTGAGCCAATGCTTTACATTTTTAACAATTGTTTTGTGCCGGGTTCTATTTTAGAAAACCAAAACATTAAGAACATTCATCTCAATTTTAAGAGAATGTTCTAAAAGAATTCAAC
The DNA here is from genome assembly GCF_009769625.2 of Cygnus olor. NCBI lineage: Eukaryota > Metazoa > Chordata > Aves > Anseriformes > Anatidae > Cygnus > Cygnus olor. The sequence goes on from NC_049189.1 coordinate 3,061,655, forward strand.
AGCTGCTATTAATGTTTTTACCCTTTTTGGTACTAAAGAAATTTCATAAAACCATTTGGAAAATGGTTTAAATTTTGAAGCCAGTATTTTAGGGTGTAAAAAGCAAACTTGAAATTTAAAAAAATCGATTTGTCTCTTAAATCAACAGCTACAATAGAGCCACTTGTCACTGATTGATGAAGCCGTTAAATTCTCGTTAAAAATCTCTGAACACTGAAAACCTACTTCTGTCATCTTCATTTATTCGTCCCCCACCCTTCTTTCTCTCTTCATTTTATCTTGTGTAATAGCAGAAGGCAACAATAAATCCTTGACAATGAAATTATTGCACAATGAACACACAAGGCAAACTCTGTTGCTTCACTATGGCTGCAGGCCTTGGTGTAGGGATTGTCTGGCCACACATCGGAACAGTACCTTCTGAGCCAGCCATGAGATTTTCCTGCAGGAAATGAAGAACTGGATGTGCAGACACGGCTGTCCCTCGAGCAAGAGGCCCTTTCTGTTTGCCCTCACTCATTTGTCATCCCATGTCCTGAACTGTGGGGAGAAGGGAAGAAAACTCTTGGGCTGGTTCAAAGATGGTGTTTCTATCCAAAATCCAGAAATAGATTCTGTAAATAACACTCGTGACACAGTCCTTTATTGCTGCAGAAAAATACTATGCTGTAATTACTTCCAGTGGGACAGAAAATCTGTCAGTGCTTGTATGCTGTTAGAGGGAAGGAGTACACGTGTTGTGTGCCCCCCTGCCAGGTTGGGCTTTGTTCAAGGTGTTAAAGCAACTGCCCAACTCCATGCTCCCAACCCTTGTTTCTGCACCCATCTCTTAGACTGCTGAAAGAGGAATGAAAATGAGACCGCACAGAAGGAGTCCTTGAATACGTGCATATCTCCGTATCAGCACCCGCTTGGAGTAACACAAGAGGTACAAAGAATGTCCTGCAGGCAGAGAGATGAGACTGCAGCTATTTCACATGGGCAGGGGAGATATTCAGTGAATTGATGTTCCTTGTGGAATGGACTTAGGCATTTGAGGTAATCTACACTTGGACAATATCTTTTTCAGTTTTGAATATTTCCTGATAGCTGGTGCATGTGGAATTTTTGTTCTCTGTAGAGTAAACCCCTCTTATTGTCCATGTTAGACACAAGCAGATCAGCAGTGCAGCTAGCAGCCAGCATGCAGAGCATTTGGGGGGGCACTGCCCCTTACTAGACTTGCTGTTACAGGCCGGAGTTGTTTAAAAAAAAAAAGTCCAAGAGATTAAACAGAAGTATAGTGATAATCTCTAGCTTGAGTCCTTCCTGCTGTGTCAGGCTGGCCCTCCAGAGCTCAAATAGCATTGTCCACCCTCACTTTAAATGTCTAAAACAAGAGGTGCCACAGCGTCTGGACTTGTAAGAGCAAGGAGCTGCAGTGAGGTCTGAGCACACAGGTATGAATGCTTCCAACCATGGAAATTACACCCAATTACTCCCAAGGTACATTTCTGTGACCCTGAAGCTTAGAGAAGCCAACCTGGAGCTGTCCTCCCATAGGAACCAGAGGACGCTCCAACAGCGTGGTCGTGGAGACTTTTCCAGTTGGCTGAAAGCTGCTTGTGGTGAGAGGCATAAAACAAATCAGCAAACTGAAATGATCCATCCACCCCCCTGGCTCCTAGCAGCTCTCCTTGCTGCCACACCATGCTGTAAACTTCACTGTAATTTGCTGTCCACTAACTGCACAAACTGTCCTTCAGTTATTAACTTTCTCCCTTGCTGCTCTTGTTTCATATTATTGTGCTCTCTCACACTTAAGTGTTTCATTACTTTCTGTTCTTATTCCTGAACTCTCCTGTGTCTTGCAGAGGTTCCCACCGCTTTCCCTGCCCCACTCCTTGGCCTGAGCTGGGCGAAGCTGCCCCTGGCACCCGCATCCTCCGGGAGCAGGAGGGTGACAGAGCAGATCCTGCACCCTCCTGCCTCCAGCAGGCTTTGCAAGTCTAAAGTTCAACTTGATTTTTTTAGAGAATCAGGCTTTACTCACGTCACTTGTTCCTGCATGGGTGGTGTTTGATATCCTGGACTGCTCCAGGTACTCTCTCAAGCCATCTTCCCACATTTTCCCTCATTGCAGAAGACACAGCATACCAACCCGGCTTTCCCCACTCTGGGATCAGTGTGACTTGCCTCCTCCTGTTTTGTGGAAACTCCCTCAGAAGGCTTTCTTCATGGCCACTGGACGAGCCAGTCTATTCCTCCTCCCACTAACAGGCGGACAAACTCCTGTGGGCAACTCTAGCAGAAGGAAACTCCCAGCATTTCCTCCTTGTCTTCTTGGTTGGCTGCGCCACGTATGGGCTTGAGCTGGCATGCACTAGGCTCTGCCTCCTGCATTTGCTCCTGGCTCTTCCTAGTCAGAAGCATGTTGTCTTCCTTTCTGGACACAAAATTGTTCTGTGCTGCCCTCCTGGATAAAGGAGCAGTGCTCAGAGATATGGGAGTGCTGACAGCTTGTCCAGCCCTACGCAAGAGGCAGAACAATGGCAGTCCCTGCCCTGGAGAGCTTTTGAATATTGCTTAATGTCTCCTGATCCTGCCCCGAATGTTCCCATACTGACCCTGTTTTTCAGATGCCTTCCTCACCTCCGGGTATTTCATTTGAAGCTCTCCGTTCACCAAAATCTCTTCAGAGAACCCCAACGTTCATTGTTTTACCTGTGTGATGCTTTGAGCAGTGGCTGAGGGGATCTATATCTCGAAACCACAGGGAGCTCTGCCTGCAGGAACAGAATAGCATTGGTGTACCTCAGCTTCCCTTCTGTGCTGGTTTGCATCCAGCCAAGGCAGTGTCAAGTGCTGCAGAGGCTGCCAAACCTGCTCAAGGCAGTAGGTGAGTGCTCCTTAACCTGTGCTGAGCTTCCCGGTGCTCCGGTTTTGTCACCAGCAGTGCCTGAGTTAGCAAGGCTAAAGCTAGCTGGAACATCCCTACAAAACCCAGAAGTCAGAGCAGCGAGCACATGTGTGTTCTGCTAGTCACCAGCCATTTAAATGTTCCCTAATTACACCCCTCGTTATGAAAAGGCCCCATGTAAACCCTGCTTTTCATTAAGCCTCCACCAGAGGCGCTTACAGTCAAAAATGCAGCTTCGGTAGCAAAATCCTGCTCGCTTCCAGTATGACCAAGCATTCATTTCCACTCACTCACCTGTCTGAGTAAGACGTCTGTAGCTGCTCCTGTCATCCCTCTGGGAGAGTACCTGCTCTTTCTTTTCCTTCCTGTTCTCTGCTCTCCTTGTTCTTTAGTCACAGGCCTCCAGAGATGCTGTTCCACCTGTTGGGACCTGCCTACCCCTCAGCCATTTCAAAGGTTGACAGGCTGGTGAAATCCTGCTTGCCGGTGGACTTTTTATCCTCCTCCAGCTCAGACACAGTATCTGTAGGAATGCTGAGGCAATTAGGACCGGCAGAGGCTGTAGGACATCAGTAAGAACTTGTTCTGTGGACATGAGAGATGCAGCCGCCTTGCAATCACCGACCCCATATCTCCATCACACCTGAATGCCAAATCTCCCTGAGCAGTTGTCCAAGCTCCAGGAGACGGTGGCAGATGGTACCTCTGGCTCCTGTCTTCTGGGAATGGGAATGCAGATCTCCCCCAGCGGTCCCTATTCCTCTTGGTACCGAGGAGAGAGGCTGCGATACAATGTGTTAGCAGTTCCCTGGGGGTTATTCCATCCAGCAAATTCAGGCTTTTCTACTGGGAGCTGGAAGAGATGTCGACAAGAAGAAGAGGCACCACAGTATGGCAGCTAGGAAGGAGGAGAATGAAGAAACTTGGAACAATCTGCGCAAGGGCAAAACAGTCATTAGCAAATCAGTAACTGAAACTAGCTATTACATAAGTGGCTGTGGCAGCTGTCATGCCTCTGCAGATGGATGCTTTTGGGTTAAATACTGTATTTTCCAGGAGCAGCCTCCAAGGGATTCCTTCAGCCTCCTAAAGAACAGGTCTGGCTGTGCCTGAGAGTTGTTGCAATGTCATAGAGTTGGTGTCCCAGTGGCAAATGTAAAAACTTTTTACAAGCAGGCTACGGGCACTGAAAACTTTAAAAAGCTCAGTAACAACCCTCTGAATTCAGGCACGCCCCCAGGAGGCATTATGGATGAAGAGAAGACCCAGCTTTAAAAACCAGATCATTTTCTAACCTTACAATGATGTCAAAAGCAATACAAAATGCTAGATTAATGTAAAGGTTACGCAGATGACTTATTTTTGATTCATTGAGACTTGCAGAAGATGGGGTGAGCTGTGAATGTCTGTGTGCCCTGGCTCTGTTTGCTGTCATGCTTAGGGTGTGCTTATTCATATGGAAAGCACTGTATTTAACTGGTAAGCCTGAAGATTTGCTATTAATCATTTGTTTTTCATTTTTTTCATGCTCAGGAAAGCTTTACCTGCCAATCAAGGAGTAGAAATGCTGCCACGTGACTCTCTCAGCCCGTACGTAACCGTGAGTAATGCAGAGCGAACAGTCCACCTGAACAGCCCAAATACTCCTGGTCTGACCTGTCTGGTCAGTGCTAACAGAAAACCTCCAGAGAAGTCCACAGACAGCCCCCAAAAGTCAGACCAGGAGTCTTTTGTAACCAAAATGAGCTAAACTGGCATGGAGTTTACCCCAGCAGCTCTGTACAAAACCCACATAAAGGCAGAAGCCCCCACATGCTTCACAACCATTTGTTCAAAAATTAAGTCCTCGTGGAGGCTCCTTGCTTGCCAAGGGTGTTTTGTCCAGTCTCCAGCGTGTTTTTAGAAAATAATAATAATAATAAAACAAATGCAACAAGAAGTTATTTGTTTCTCTAACTACCAGGACTGCAAAAAATAATGGCCATGAAGATGTCACTCCACCCACAGACAAGGGCAGAGTCTGCCACAGCATGACAAAGAAATACTGATTTGAAAGCCTTAAACTCTTGAACTTTTCTCTTCTCTGGGCAGTCGTGGGCAAATCTTTTTGCCTCTTCGGTTGCCTCACCTCTGAAACAGACGTAATGACACTTGGCAGCATTGTTTAGAGCGCTAATTGGTGTTTGTATAAAGCTTTGGTGATGTAAGCTGCCATGTAAGCACAGGGATGACTATTGCTTTGATACTGCTTGTTAATTGCAACAGGATGGGTAGTAGTCATGCTGAAGTATTTAAACATGTTTTTAAAGATGTATTCCTAGATCTCATCCAGTGCTTTAAGAGAATCTTTACTTCTGTATTAGACAAAAGGCCAACAAAATCTTTGTGCATTTAGTGGTCCTGCAGATATTTTCTGAAAATGTGCAAGGGGTGCTCCCTGCATCAGACCCCATATCTCTGAGCCTTTAGCTTCCAGCCTCATTGAATGAGCCCCGTGCAGTGCTCGTTGCTTAATACACTTTCTTCTCACTTCATCAGTGAGAAAGATCGAGATCCAGAGATTATCTTCACTTCTAGACCCATTTGTAGCACAGAGATCTACAGATCAAGAACAGAAGTGAATGTACATCATGTGGGCTTATCTCCTTTACGTAATAATTTTTTCTCAAATTCTCTCCCCCCTTTGACAGACAATCATTCACTCATCACACAAGGACTGACAGTGAGGCCAACAATGTAAGTAATGCCTTTTTATTACTTTATTTTGAAAAGTGTCTTAAGATAAAATACCCTGATTCTCCTCATTACCTCTGGCACTTTTGACTGGAGTCTTCCAGCAGGTTTTGGCAGCAAGTATCAGCTTCATATTCTGTTCCATCAATAGTCTAAACATCAACTTGATAGAACAGCAGTTACCTGTGAAACACTGTTTGAGATATTCCCTGCTTCCCTATGCCCTGCTTTGCTACTGCAGTTAGGTCAGTTCTTTGTTCAAGAATATCATACGCTATATATATGTTACACATGAAACACAATGTTGGACTACAAAGAGGGTAAGATTGTATTTTTTGCTGTTATGATGAACAAGGGCAGGTTAACTTTGATCTGTCACAGACTTCAGAATATGCCCTGAGCACCCCCAAGGGAAGACTCCCTAGGACACGTTGTCATGAATATTTAGTGTAGACTGTGAGAAGGGATGACATTCTGTTATTCTGTGTGCTACAGGAAATTGTGCTGCCTTGCTATCTTATTTCTGATAATGCCTTACGTATACTTATTTTTAAGTTGCCCTGAGTCTATGCTGGCAGACATAAATCCTAAGCACCGTTTGTATCAGCAGCTCCAAAGAGCTTCCCTCCTCTTCAGAGATGTCTTCTGCTGCAGCATCTACCAAAGCTTGCATCGATAAGTGAGCTGTTTATCTACACTGAATTGGCTTTACCACATTTACCAGGTGGTCTGTGCTGCTTAGCAAGCTGTACAAAGCAGGGGACACTTCCTCATTAAAAGGCCCAATTCCACTGGAGGCAATTCCTCTAGGTCAAGGCAGAGGCATATCTGCTGAAGAAACTTAGCAAATCAAAACATTCAATGAGGCTCGTTATGTGTCTAACGAGGAAAAAAAAAAAACACTGGCAGCTCATCCAGAATTCTTCCTGTAGGAGTAAATTACTATTTTAAATGAGTAAGGAAAAATGTTTAGACACAAAAACTTGCTATGAAATTCCAAACCATCTCTGAAGAATGGTTATCTGTACAGGTTACCTGACTTTAAAGGAAGTTCAGCAGTAATGAAACCACAGCCATTATAATGGCTTTTGAAGGCATACATCCATCTTGCAAGGTAATAGCTTAATAACATAATTCTAATTCTAATACTAGGCATGCTGTGCTTTGGATACAAAGAGCAATGTAATCATACAAATGTCAAATGCCAAAGAGGAGCACGCGGAAGCAGTGAAAGGCTCAGAGTGAAAGTGATGAACAGTAAGGAGAAACTGGTATGTCGTAGTGTGTCTGTGTGTCTACAGGTGATGTCATTAAAAGGCCACGCATATGGCCACTGATAGCTCTGTGCCAATTACTGTTTGGGAAGCGCAGGATAGGGAGGTAAATGAGAACAGAATCCTGGTGATGGAACCCCTTATCAGGGGAATAAACAAGGAAGAGGACTGACCTTTCCACATTCTGATTCAGAAACGTGCCAGAATTATTTTCTAAGTACGAATAATTCCATGTCAGTCATCAGGAAAGAGGTCACTCGTGGCCTTAGCCAGGCAGGAGAGGAAATCAAAAGGAAAAAAAGCTCTGGGTTCAGCAAGTTTATCGGGGATTCCAACAGTGGTGCTCAGGCTAAATTGCTTGTTATTTTATTTGGGTCAGCTAAGGCCATCTGATTGCCTGCTGCCTCTCAAATTTAGTCTGTAGAAAATGAAGTAAAACCCAACAGAAGTATGATGCCTGGAAATATTCATCTGACCTATAAATGAACAACGTTGATCATTATCGTAACAGCAGTTATTATGGAAAACAAAGATTATGATTCACATTTGGCACTTGCTGATGCAGAACCTTTAATCCAGACAGCTCAAAATGGGTGACACTCACCAAATGAATAAGCATGCATGCTTCCACTAAAGGCAGATAAATAAATTTAGCCTTTCTTTGTAGAAGAAAAATGGAGCTTCAAAGTAATAGAACAATTGCCACATGATCAATAACGAATCAGTGATACCCAGGAACCATCAGAGCCCTTATCTGAAACTCAAGATAATTATCCATGTTGAAGTTATTTATGGACAAGTTATCAGTTCCCTGTCAAAAGAAAATGATGGGGATCAGTTTCCTAGGGAATCAAAAGATTCTGGCAATTCTACAAAATGATAGTCTAGCAGATAATAATACATTATACTTCTGTAATACTATGAAGCAAAATGCACTAACTATAGTGACAAAACAGTCACTGAAGGAAAGTTACCCATTTTTAACCAAGGAATTACCTGTAGCTAAAATAAATAGGACAACTTCATTCAGTAAATGCCAGTACGGTAGTTAAAGCAATAAAATCCCTCAGAGGACAAAGAACTAAAATAAGAAAAACAAATAAACACTCAACACCTCTAAATTGCCTTTGGACCAAAGATTAAGAGTGTCAACTTGGCAGCAGTTAATGAGGAAGCCAAACCAAAAACCCCTACAGACATAATTTCTTCCATCAATGAAGTGGAACCACATTTTGATGGGACAGCAGCAAGATGTTTTGATGCAAATTACGTTGGTCATAGCTTAGACCTGGAAGTGAGGCATCTCATATGCACTTGAAATTAGAGGGGAATTCAGGAAGGCAGAATGCAATTACTTGAACGGAGTCTGGCCAAGACATTTGCATTAACATCCTGTACTCTTACAAGAAAGACCTGATGGATCCTTGGTGAAGGATATCTGTTGGTTTAAATGCAAGCTCAGGTTGTGCAAAACATGATAGGTTAGTGCTTTGTTACAGATATGACCTGGGATAGTGATTTAGTTTCTCAATATCATAGTTCCCATCTGTACACGGGTAGTTACAACTGCAGTTGGAGTTGATGGAGTAATGAAGACTCACTTTAGATTGAACAGCAAATATCCTCTGCCTTTAACAGGGCTCAGAATTCCAAATTTATTTTGTGAAAGCCAAAAAAAAAAAAAGACTGACTTGTAAAACTTTTGCATTACCCAAGAAAGAAGAAAGACACTTTTAAAAAGTCAAGATTAAGTACAGTTCAGCAATATTTATTAGTGCTTAAACAGTGCAAACCCAAAATTCTGAGGCCCTTCAGATGACAGTGTCTGGAGCACAGATTTCACCTGGCATAAGTGAAAAATGGGTTCCCCAGAATTCCAGAGCCCCCTGCAACTCTGCCTCATCCTTGGCAATGAGATCCAACCGACAATAGCCGTGCTCAGCAGTAGTGCTCCCACCCTGAGGAGATATCTCTGGGGCTTCCTGGCCCAGTTACTCATGGGATGAACTCTTCGAGGTGATTGTTCAGGTCCTGCTTCTTCCTTAACAACACCCTAAAGATTTATTCTTTCCTTCCCCGTGACTTTGCAAAAGGTCAGCTCCATGCCTGACCTTTTTCTTGCAGCCCGTTCAGACCGAGGTTGCCACAATCCCCTTTTCTCTAAAGCTTTTGAGTGTTTTTCCCCATTTTTTCTCTTATTCTGCAGTCTGTCCAGGCTCCCTGCCTCTCTGCCCAATCCCACACCTCTCCTGCTTGGACATACCACTCCTGAGCTGCCTTCTTCACCGATCCATGTGACTTTGGCTTGCTCTGAATCTTGGCCCTACCCTTTGCTGTGGAGCAACCTGCCAGGGTCTGCCCAGCACCTTCTGTTCCCTGAGGCCCCCTGTCCTGGGAGGTATGAGAGGCCACCACACCCTTCCAGTGATTCACTGGGCAATGATTTCTTTAATGCATCTCGTGCCGGTAGGCAGTAAGGTCTTCACGGTTAGCAAACTCTGCCTGTGTAGATCTAAAATGCTTACATGGTGTCAGCAGTGGCTTTAGACGGCAAATGAAATGCATAGATCTGGGGTGTCACTGTCATACAAGTAAGGGAACTCATTACATGCACGTGTAAGGTAAAAAAGCACATTATAACTGACTGATCTTTCAGTTCCATGGGCTACAGAGAGGCCAAAACCAGTAAAGGGCCTGGGTGGTTGTTCTTTGCGTTCAGGACAGAAGTAAAGGCTCCTGGCTTTTTCCCTGCTCAACCAGAGAGACCTATCTTGGTTTTCTGAAGCAGCAGTGGGTTCAATGGTCAACCCTTGTGGTATCTAAAGGAAAAAGCTGCCCACTGAGTACGTATGAGTTATGCAGCTAGGTCCTCTCCTGACCCCACTGCAATATATCTGTTGGTAACAGGCCTTGGGGAAACTGCTCCTCCGTGGATATAGCAAACATCTTTCTGGGACACTAGACTTTTTGTCTCATCAGCATCCTCAGTTCAGAGCAGCCTTGAGACATGGCTGTTGTTCCAAGCCTTCTCTGTCTTCGTAGACAATCTGAACAGAGAGAAGCTCAGCAGCCACAGTGTTGTCACACTTACTGGGCAAGATTGCATTTGAGTACATGTGAACACTAATCAACCCTCACTACGTTCCTCTGGGTGCCTTTTCTTTTTCAAATTATTTCTTCATCCACCAAAGTCAGCCTCCAAATACTCATTTGACTGCGTGATGTACTCATTTGTCTGCAGGCATGCAGTAGTGCACAATGTACTTTCATTTGAAGGAGAAAATGAGGCAAAGGACTTAATCTCTGCAGTCCTACAAGGTTAATGTTCTAGTACAAATGACCACGCAAGATGCAGGGTGACAGGAATCAAAACCAGAACTGAAGCAATTTGCTTCAGGTCACACAGCTCAGTGATGAAACACCATTGGAATTGAAATCTTTCTTCCCACAGCTGTATTTCTTCTTCTGGAACGTGATTAGCTAGTAAAGCAGAAAGTTTCTACTGTAAATGTGGATATTAAAGGAGCACTTAAAGTGGTTTAAGAAATAGATCTGGAAGAAGGAAAGGAACAGGATGTTTTAGAATCCTCTATGTTCATTCTTCATTATTGTGTCTATGGTGGTTTGGGCTGAGCTTGGAGCTTGGAGCATTTGCTTGGAGCATGCTTGGAGCATTTGCTCCAAGCTGATGGCAGAAGATGATGATGACAATTTCAGCTAGGTGTGGTGTCTCTTTCTTTTTGTGAATTTCCATGTTTATACGAGATTGAGAAATGTCAGAAGTTTCCTTTTTTCACACAAAAGAGTTTGCTTTATTCATCATTTACTTGTACTTTTAAATAAGTGCTTTATCAGTGCTTTATGGGTGCACTTTGAATTCTACGTTTAATGTCATCTACTAGAGATGATTCTTTTACACCTATTTCCAGAAAATTGGTATAAAGTGATATGGGGGCGTGGTGGTGGTATGGTAATTATTTTCATTACTCATTGAACTGCTCAGAAATCATCTGAAGACAGCAGCTCCTCAAAATTCTGCAATTCAAAATTGTTCAGCCTTGTAACTTTCCTGGGGAATGTTCTAAATCCACCATCATACACACACACACACACGTTATTGTGAGGAAACATAGCTCTGCCCATGTGAGGCAGGACAAGAAAGTGAAGCCTAGAGAGCCTGCATGCCCAAAGGCGCCCATGAACAGAACAAAGATCAGTACTCTGAATTCTGACTCCTGTTATTTCTATCTGACCTGAAAATTTGCAATGCTTTTCTTCTGATTACAACAAAAGGAATCTTTTCTGCAGCGAGAAAATCAGACAGCTCCATATTTTAAAAGACTAATGCAAGAGGTCTGTTCTTTCTCTCAGAAACTTCAATCAGTTGCCATGTCAATGCATGGCAATGGGGGAAGTGGGAATAGCATTAATCTAATCTACAAATTGACACTAACAAGAAAAGACCCCTGACAGAAGATTCAGATGGTAACAAGTTAAAAACATATTTTGAACAACAATTTTTTCTGAAGTTGTAGCAGTCTCTGAAAGTCCATACCTGGCTGCTACAACACCAGGAACTACAAATCCAATAGTCCTGGCTGGACGCATCCCACCTCTGACCCATCTAGACTTGGGCCCTTGAAGACATCAGTAGGTATTAAGAGAGAATCTATCACAAACATATGAAGACATTTTCATGTCCTTTAAGAGCCCATGCGATCTTGCTTGATTCCAACCTTCTCGATATAGTGTATTTCTACAAAAATACAAATACATGGTATTTTCTATCAACAATCTCGACTTGACTTAATCGCTTTCAAAGTTAATTTAGCAGTATATACTTATTTGGTGCGCTTACTGATTTAAAAACCAAATCTTGGAACGGTATTTTAAACCTGACTTTCCCAGCCCAGGTTTAAAATATGCCTTCAAGACATGACAGCAGTGCACCAAAGCTGCTTTGCAGAAATTCTAGGATGTGATTCATTTGCATTTTCGAAAACAACTGGGAAGAAAGAATGAAACTACTCTGAGAGAGAGGTCTCATTCTATGCTATCATTAGTGTTGAGAATAACATACCAGGCAGATGAATGGAATGTTAATGACAACAGACTTATGTATGAAATACTTCTGGGCTGGGAAACATTAGAGAGAATGACAGAGAAATAAACACATCATTTCAAATCCCCCAGCATCCTGGGGCCTTTCTAACAGTCTTCAGGTTCATGTTTCTCACATCTCTAGACTTAAATGACTTAGTAGGAGTTCTAGTGAAAACTTAAAAAAAGAGAAAATGGTGTGGCAGATGGGGGGGGGGGGGGAGGAGGGAAGGTGATTATCTCTAGGTCAGAAGGTATAAAGCTAGGTACATATTATACTGAATGAGTTGCCATGGGGAATTTATTAGGTTGAATGTGTTTAGGCTAATACTGTATTCTAATAATACCTTGCAATTATACAGTGTTTTTCATCTTTAATAGTTTATAATAGAGTTCCTTCTGTTCTTCAAAAGCCTTCAAACATTTGTAAACTGTGAGCTCAGATTAGATATAACAACGAGCTAGTGTAAGAAATTAAAACAAAGCAGATCAACTATTACCTCATTTGAAGCAAGATGTTTTTTTATGAAGCATTTCAGGGTACCAAAATCAAGTTCAAAGAAAAGGATATAGTCTGATAAACTTAACTAAAAGACTCCCAGAAAGTTTTGACAAGGCCATAGGTGGGACATGTGAACGCTTTGAGTATAAAAAAAATCTGTTTATTGTGGATGGAGTATGAGCTAATCACGGAACATACTATACAGTTCAAATGAAACTACTGTGAAATTAAAATTTTGTTTCCTCTCAGAAAATACTTTTCCTTGGTTAGTTTTTCTCTTCATGATTTCAGATTGGCTTTTTTTTTTTTTTTTCTTCCAAAGGTCTCTTTTCCTACTTGTGGAAAAAATATTTGTTCTTGATGTTTGATGTTTAAATAACAAGAATTGCTACATCTCTGTGTGTGGCCCTGTGTGTCCATACACCATTCCAGTTTGCTGCACGATTGTAGCTGTCTCTGGGGTCTAATATGACAGTCGCTTGGCACAACAACTCTGTCTCAATGCTTAGAAAATAAATGAAAACCAAGTATTCCCACTAAACAAAGACAGATATGCTCAAGTGAGATATTTCACGAGGACATAATATTTTGCAATCCCCAGTCTGTAGAAACAAAGTGAAGTTTAACATGTATAGATGGTTCCAAATTTGGTTTTCAGCCATCAGTACTGACATCACAGCCATTTGTTTGTATTTTTCCTTCTTGCTGTTGACTAACCTCCACACACCCATATGCAGAGTGCAACTCTAGAAAACAGCCTATGCTACTCACGCAATAAAGAGAACTAAGAGCTTAAAAAAAAGTGTGGGCTACCACTGCCCTCTATTGGATACACATGAGAAATTCTCAAGTACAGAGAACTGGAAACTCCAGTTACTATCCATGTGGAAGATGCCTGCATCTCCTGGAACATAAAGAAAAATTCTGGCCTTTATTGCAATCATGGGGTTTTGCCTATGAATTCCCTTTCAGAAACATTATCTGAATATCAAATTTCAAAAGCCTTGAAAGAAAAGCAGTGGAGTGAGCAGAAAATCCCTCTACATTGAGATACAATTCATAGGTTTTTTCTTATTTTTGAGTTATTTTTATTTGCATGGAGATTTTTGTGCGTGAACAAATACAATAGGAATTACAAGTATTCCAATTCCATATATCTGAAAATCAGTTTTGAGCTGGATTCAAATCGCTGCTGTTAAAATGTTTAATTTTTTTAACCATCAAATCTGACAGAATCCCCTAAGGGAAGGGCAGTGTGTGGTTGTGCTGGACAGTGAGCTAAGTAGGGGCTGAAGACCCAGAAGAGCTCTGCATACACTTCAGTGGAGCAAGACTTTTGTGTTTACACAGGAGATGACCTGGCTGTGTGATCCTAAATTAACAAAGAGGTAATACCCATTCAGTTTTTATCACATTTGGCCTAACTATAAGGGAATCATTTCTTTTGCTCTTCTTAAACGTTATTGAGGCAACATGCTTAAGTATGACATAAAACGTTTTGCTCTATTTTTATGGGGCCATTGGTAGAATCTTGGAACAGAAATATTGGCTGTGTACTGACTGGCCACTAATGAGTTGGCACTTATACATTTGAGGGATTTAAAGAAGATTCAAATAGTAAAGATATTAAAGAGTAGTCAGGCACTGGAACGGGTTGCTCAGGGAGGTGGTGGAGTCACTGTCCCTGGGGGTGTTTAAGGAAAGGTTGGATGTGGTACTTAGGGACACGGTTTAGTGGAGTGATAGTGGTGGTAAGGGGACGGTTGGACCAGATCGTCTTGGAGGGCTTTTCCAACCTTCATGATTCTAGGATTCTATGATTTGGGAGACATGTGGCATAACACATGCAGAGCTAACAGGGAAGAAATGAGTTCACATTTATCCATTTTGGTGAATTTAAAGAAGATTCAGGAGACGCGTGGCACAACACAGCTAGAACAGGGAATAAAAGTCGAGGCAACCCCGAGTTTCCTCCCAAATACAATTTCATGTGAAGCTATGGGGGCTGAATGGCCATGTCAAAATATACTGCAGTGCTTTTGCCACAATTCTTTTCCCTGCAGTCAACCTTCATGACCGCTTATAGGTGCTTTTTTGACTGTGGAGGGGCCGTGAGAGAACCGACAAGACAATGCAGAGCCCAGCACCTCCCTGCCTGCAGCCCCACAGCCGCCATGACGGGGCCCCCCCTGCACCGGGGGGTGGGCTGAGGGCAGCCAGCCGCCCGGACGTGACGCCCCTTCGCCCCGGAAGCAGGGCGGCTCCTTCCCGGAAGCGGCCGGCAGCACTGCGCCGGGCCGCCATCTTGGCAGGGAGCCGCGGTCGCGCCGCAGCGGGAGGCGCGGGGGTCGCGGCCCTGCCCGGCCCCTCCTGGCCCCTCCTGCCCGGCCCTGCTCGCCGCCCCCCAGCCGCTCCCGGCCTCCCTCGCTTGGCCGCTGGGCCGTCCGGGCGCTGGAGGGGGCTGCTGTAGCGAGGAGAGGTGAGTAGGGCCTGAGGGGGGCCCGGCCGCCCCCTGTCTTGTCACTGTCCCCGTCCCTTGTCCCCTGTCCCCGGCCCTCGCCCCCTGCCCGGCCCGGAGCTGGGCCGCGGGGTCTGTGGGAAGCACGCTGAGGGCAGCCCGGGGGTTCTCCGCTTGTCCCCTTCCTCCTCCTCCTCTTCCTCGGGGAAGTCTGTGGCTGCTGTAAATGTTCCTGTTCAGTTTCACATTTTAAATATAAATATTCTTTTAGATAAGTCCCCCAGGGGTATCAAAACCTCGATAACTCTGCGTCAGGCTAGAAGGTTTCAGTGTGTTTTCTTGCAGTCCGTAGTGAGGGGCTCTATTGCAAGGCTTCAGAACAATTTTTTTCCTTGAATTAAAAAACATGAAGGAAATCCTATTTTAAAACATGACTTCTTTAGAGAAGAATTAATATTTTGATTTAAAGATATGTGACTTAAAAGCATGTGCAACTTCTTTCAAGAAAAACTGCCATGTGTTTAAATGGCGTACAGTGATTTTACCAAAAAATGGGTTAAACGGGGTTATTTTGAGGAGGGTCTGCATATTCGACCACGTGTAGTTATTGCTGGTGACATAAATACCACTTCTCAAGAAATGTATTTGGTTATCTGCTTGAAGTGAAGGAATAGAAAGGTCCAAAGGCATTTCACATACTTTTGGAGTCAAATGCTGCTATCACGTGAGCATTGTCTTATCTCTTTATACAAGCTGTTTGTAAAATCTTTCTTTCATTTTCATCTGAATTTCCAAGTGGAAAACTAAGGAACTTGTTAGACTTTCCTGAGGGAAAGTGAGCTAAATGGCAGTTATTAATTGCTGTGTGTTCTGTAGATGCCCTGTAAGGGGTAATGCTTTCTTTGTCCTGAAAGCAGCGTGGAGTTTCCATTCTTCACACCGACTTGTCTGATTTTGGATGAGGTCTTTGTCTGGAAGAGAATAATCTGTCTCTGAAGTTCCCTTCTGTAAATTTAACTGAATCCTCAGCAGGCAGCTGAGGTTTAACTTAAAATTCCTCACCCCAAAGCCATTAATGCAATTACGGAGTTTTCTTGTTTGTTATTATTTTAAATAACTGGATGTGGTAGAAAGAGACCAAACGAATTTAAACCATGAACAAATTTACATAATAGATATTCAAACTAAATTGGGAAATGAATTACTCCGAAGGACTGAGCCCTTTAAAAAAAATTATCTTAATAGCGCATGGTCAGCCTAAGCGCAGAAATGGTTATTAACAGTGCGTGTGTATTCTGTAGCACAGCTTGTTCTCTTGATAGCAGTTTGCTGCTTATACACTTACGCAGCAGTCTCCTGGAAGGCGTATCTTCCAGTTTGGATGATGTATGGAGTCTTCTGGGAGTGCGTTAGTTGGTTAAGCTGCTCCTTAAAAGTTATGGTGATTATATTTAAAAATACTCTGTAGATTTTCCGGAAATATGCAGCTTCAGTGAAGCATAATAGCTCTACGCCTGTTAAGATTGTGTTTATATATTTTTTTTGAAAACTAGATGAGCAACAACAGTAATAAGAGAGCACCAACGACAGCAACACAGAGACTAAAACAAGACTACCTTCGAATTAAGAAAGATCCAGTGCCTTATATATGTGCAGAACCCCTCCCATCTAATATCCTTGAATGGTAAGAACTAGAATGAACTGTTCGCACACTTGTGGAGAGAACAAGACTTTCCAGGTCGTCAAGTCTGACTCCCTTACTCCTCCAGATTGTATGGGAATCTTGGTTTTGGGAGGTGGCACGTGAAAAATGTTTTGCTGAAATGATACAGGTCTTCATTTCTCTAGAGAAATGGATGGCTGATTGTACGATGGCTCTCACCTTGCTTTGATTTCCTTTTGTCTTAGGCACTATGTTGTCCGGGGACCTGAAATGACTCCCTATGAAGGTAAAAGCACGTAGTGAAAACACGCGTGTAGTTTACGTTGTGATTGGCATGTTTGAGTAATTGCATGGCTGTTTTGAATGGGCAAAGTATACCTACAGTTAATAGCTCTAAAACTGTAAATACAGTTTCAAAGCTGTCTGTGACATGCATGATAGGTTGTTGAAAAGAGTTGGGGGTGCAACTGTCTGTTAATTTTTCAGTTGTTGAGGATGATAGCAAAACCACGTTTATGTTAAATTGAAGGGAGATGAGTTTCCGTTAAGTAATTGCTAAGGTCTTGGAGCAGATAGGTTGCGTTAGATGTCATGACAGTCAAAATAATTTTAAAAAATCCTAAGAAATAAAACACAAAAATGGATTTTTTTGAGTATGACTTACTTATCTGCTACCATATAAGCAGCTCTTACTGAACTGAGGCTTGTATTCTCTATGAATTTTTCTAGAGAAATTGGGGAGCAAAAAAGCTACATTAATTTGCTGTAGTCGCAGCGTCTTCTGCAGCCTTTTGCAAAACGCTTTTAAAAGTCAGATTCTTCATGGGGCTTCATTTGCAGTTAGTTGTGTTTGTGGGAAACTGATGCATTTATATTGTACTAAATACACTTGGGCTGATACTCCTTAAACATATTAGGGACCTGAAAAGAGAAAATACTGATTGTGATATGGATGTCAGGGAATAGCCTCCAAAGTAAATTTACTGCAGGTGTGGATCATTATTCCCGTGTTCTAGAGGCACAGGATAATAAACTTGATCTCTAGTGAGAGGGGGTGAAGGAGTAAGGTAAAGGGTTGTATTTGGCCCAGTTTGAGTAGCTTAGGACTTCATCTTCATGCAAAATAAGTAATTCATCTCTTTATGTAATGCAGGTGGCTATTATCATGGGAAACTAATATTCCCCAGAGAATTTCCTTTTAAACCTCCTAGTATTTATATGATTACACCTAACGGAAGGTTTAAGTGTAATACAAGGTAAGGATTTTCTTCTAACACTTAAGCAATTAACACCATTTTAGCAATATGTGTAACGTGTAATGATTTTAATGGCAAAAATAAACACATTCTGTCTTATATTTTTGAAGGTTATGTCTTTCAATCACTGATTTCCACCCTGATACGTGGAATCCAGCTTGGTCAGTCTCAACGATCTTGACAGGCCTTCTTAGTTTTATGGTGGAGAAGGGCCCCACACTGGGCAGCATAGAGACTTCAGAGTTCACAGTAAGCTCCGGATTGTGTCATGTACCTTCTGCCAGTTGAGGGAATGTTGAACGTGACCTTGAAGTTAACACAACAGCGATAGCTGATGTTTTGATATCTATGAAAGAAATATATTGTGGTCTACTACACGTGGCGGGCAGTCAGGTTTAGAAAGTGTGAGGACGGGGAGGGTTTTGAAGAAAAATTGAAGTCCTTTGTGCTAAAAAGCATGCTTTAAATTTTCCGTTAGAAATATCTGCCAAGCAAGCACACCAGCACAGAACACTAATCCCGTGAAGTGAAGGCATGAGAATGCAGGTTGAGTTTAGAAACGTCTGTTATAGTGAATAATACTGACAGGTATAAAGTTGTAAATGTTAGAAACTAGTTGGCTAGCGGTTTGCACCATTCTTGTGGGAAGTAACCAGATGCAGCATTAAAGTGTATTAACTTTGCTTGTATGGTACAGCTGATAACTCTTGTTTCCTCCACAGAAAAGACAACTCGCTGCACAAAGCTTAGCATTTAATTTAAAAGATAAAGTCTTCTGTGAGCTCTTCCCTGAAGTGGTGGAGGTAAGGGAATTCATTCCTGCAGTAACTTGTTTTTCTGTAGTTTTCAGCTTCTGTGTAGATCTGTAAACTAGTTGTGTAGGACTTTTCCAAGACCCTGGCTACTTTTGTCAACCTCGGAAACCTTTTAAAAGGCACTTCTACAACGTGTAAAAATTAAAAACTTGAATCTTGACATGGAACCGTTTTGCTATTGCACAAAGATCCATTGTGTAGAGAATTAAAGAAATGTATTTAGGATTGGTATCATAACCTTGACTGAGCTGCAGACACAGCAGATACGGTTGTGTTCCCAATATTTTAGGATTATGTACTCTGTTGAATTGAGGTAGGACTAACCTTCGTATATCTGGACTTGGTCCATCATTGTCCTAGATTTTTTTTAACACACCTTTAAGATCAGAGGTCATTACGTTCTTCCTGCTTAACTTCTGAGAATGAGTGACATCTTACCAGGATGTGTATCTTCCTTGTACAACACTAACCCCCTGGGTATATTGATCAGTTTATATCTTCAGGTACAGGTAACAACTGAAGTGTGTAGGAAAAAGTACTGCACTTCATTCACACCTTTTGGATTCACTATTTCCACTCATAGTTCTTGGTTTTAAAAGGTCTTACCTGTTAAGAATGAAGGGTGCTCCTTTGTTCTCTCCTGTCTTAAGATGATTCCTTCATGTAACTTCTTAGTGAGGGAATTCAGTTCTTTCAGCCTCCTGTTGAGACGTTGAGAGTTAACTTTCTGGATACCATATGAAGGGAACAGGTCCTGTGAGAGACTGTTTCATGAGTCCAGCATTAAACTACGAGAATGCTGATGCTCACCGGCATTTGGTATTCTGAGTCTAAAATGTGTTATGTCAGGCGTACTGTATTGTGGGGTACAAATTCTGTCAAACTGCAAGTCTTAATTACTGCACAAAGAATACATACTGTTGTAAAAAGGAGGGAAAAGATGTAAAAGACCCCTTTTCCCCCCATTTTCTTAAGTGGGGGAGAGATGTGTTTTTGTTGGAGATACCTGAAGTCATGAGGTTGTGTTTTGGTAGAACATAAATCATCAGAAAGATCGTTTTTGTTTTTTTTTTTAATGTGATGTTAATAGATAACTGCTGTTCCAAGTACAGGCAGATTGTTAACATACAATACTTCTAGTCTTAATTTTACTAAGCCTCTATGATTTTTTTCTTCAATTTTTGAGTATCTTGTGTTCAAAATAAGCTGGACATGCAAGACTATTGATGCAAGAATTTCTCTTTTCTGAAAAAAGCTTCTAGCATATGTACAGGTGGACTAAAAATAAACTTGGACAAATGATAGCTAGCGTCAATTACTGAAGTAGGTCATTTTGGAGGAAGTTGAGGAGAGTGTACAAGTGTAATGCAGTTAATTTAGCTTGAAAGATCTACAATATAAGGAAATGTACCGTATCCTTTTCTTAAAGTTATGTAAGAACTTGGCTTCTGAAATCTGTTCAAAACACCCAAAAGTTTCACTAGTTTAACTTGCAGATTTTTTTTTTTTTTCCCTCCAGGAGATTAAACAAAAACAGAAAGCACAAGAAGAGCTCAACAACAGACCTCCATCCCTCCCTTTACCAGATGTTGTCCCTGACGGGGAAGCACACTATGGTCAGAATGGAATACCCCTTCTTAACGGGCATGTTCCGCTGGCACCTGCCAATCATCCAGGCCTCCAGCAGGCTAATCGTAACCATGGACTCTTAGGTGGAGCTTTGGCGAACTTGTTTGTTATAGTTGGTTTTGCAGCCTTTGCCTACACAGTCAAGTATGTACTGAGAAGCATAGCGCAAGAATGAGGAGAATAAAAGAAATCCAAGACCAAATTAGAGGTAGTTGCAGAGTGAGTGGGACTCTTTGGGCATCTGACTTTTGACACTGGGATAAACATTTGTGTTACCAAGTTGCAGGTAAAACCTTGGTTGGCTCATGGGTTCTGTTTGGGAAATGGAGTACGTTCACTTAGTCAGAAAACTAAAAGAAGTTCTGCTCACAGATCCTGTTGTCAAGTCAAAGCATTATTGATGAAACACTAACATTTCTAGTGCTTTGATTTTTCTAGCACTTCTCCATCTGTTATTTGAGATTTGAAAATCTTAAGCAAATAAGGCTTTTTACTTCATTGAACAATTTTTAAAATTTAACACTTGATGCATATCATTTTAGTTTTGTTAGCAAAGAGTCTGTACAGGATGCGAAATGAGTCAAGTGGAGAAAACATGGACTTGGTAAGGATTTGGTTAATGTGAACATTGACTCCAGAAGATGGCTGGTTTTTTTTTTTTTTTAATAGAACGGACATCATTGCATATCTAGTCAGTAGTGATTAGATGAGTGGGAAAATAACACCATGTGTGTTAAATTTGTTGTCTAAATTATCACAATGTAATTGAAGGTTTTATTTGGGCTACAAGAAGTGCAGTTGTCAGACTTTAGGAATGAATAGCCAGAAAAAGTGTTTGAATCAGTCTTTAGTGGGAATACAGATATCCAGTACTGTTTTGTATTTGTTCACTTAGGGATTTCCATTCTGGGAGATTTTAAAACTGTAATACTTTGTTTTGATCACAAGGTGCCACTGTTGAAAAAAATAATAAAAATGCACAGACCATTGGAGAGCTGATTGTGTATTGAGAAAATCTCTGGAATTCCTGGGTAAATGAAGTACACCTAGCCCTTGTGAAGTTACAAAGTCAAATGTGTCTGAATAACAAATGAGCTTCTTCAGCACCAGCTGAATTAGTCTGAAGTGTCATTAGCTGGAGTAAACCCTTCACATTAGTTCTGCTTGCTTACTTGAAAATTGGCCAAAAAAAGGCAAAACAAACAAAAAAAACCCACAAAGCCCAAACCCTACTAATTTATCTGAGTTTCTAGAAGCTTTTTGCTTGTAGATCCAAGTTCCTCTCTGTTCCCCTTCAGATGATTGCAATATTGATGTTTGTTCATGAGAATACAGGGTTGTGTGTAAACACTGAAGCTGCAAATGTAGTCTGAAAGTCTGAAGTTACTTTTTCAACTCAGTTTGCCTTTTTTTTTTTCCTGCTTAGTTTTATCTAAGTGCTTTGGTTTATTAGAGGCAAACATACTGTGCCTTTAAAAATTGGCAGCGATGTCTAATCATCTGGGAAGAGTGCACTCACTGTTCATGGTACAACGAACTGTCAAAGGTGATAGGGTAAAAAGCTCTGCCTCTAACCATGTAGTCTTCTAGATATTGTGAAGAGCCCAATAAATATTACCTCATGTATTTAAGAATTTTTGAAACTTTCATTTTCCCTTTCAGACTTGTTCTCTCTCTGCTTCTCCTTGGTATCTTGAACTGTAAGCAAAAACATATGGTAAACCCATGAGCCATGCAGCTTAGAGCATCGATAAATGTGACCAATTCTCTGCAATAGGTAGGAATTATCAAAGCTAGCAGAACAGCTTTATACTAAAAAAATCTTAAAGCAGATCTTACTGAGGTAAGGAAGGGAAGGAGAGGATGGAATGTGGAAAAGGTTGATTTTTAAAATGTATTTATAAATCTTTGATTTTGTGGTTTTACCAAATCTTATTTATAACTAATTTGCCTCTTGTATGTGCTTAATCAGCTCTTGTTAAAAGAGAAGCACCAATTGTATGTGTCTGTAGAAACAATAATGTTTTGTCAGTCTGGGGGTGTGCTGTGAAGGAAGGGGGAATGTCATGTCTTTCCTGTAGTGATAGGACTTTCAAGATGGCTTGTTGGAGTGATTTTTTTCTCAAAGCATACGGACCTTTAGCTGAGGCTGTTCTGTCTCATAGATCTTAGTATCAGTCAAACATGTTTGTGTTCTCACGATGCTTTTTTTTAACCGTTGACGTCGCCTACAGACAAAAGCTTATAAATGGTTATCTATGTTTATCTTATGGAAGGTCTTTTGTCCACATAACTGAAGACAAAGGCAAGGAGACCTCGGGCATGGTGTCTTTGCATCTTTTGTGAAATGTACTTAGCCAAGGTAAAAGAACTAGTAAAATGAGAGATGTTGATTTCTTACAACACAGCTTATTATGCGGCAAGAAGTTGGCCTTAAACTACACCTGAGCATCTGAAGGTGGGTCTCTTTAATAAGTGCCACAATTGGAAACAAAAACTTTGGTCAAACCCTGGAGATGCTGCATTTTTTATGAGAATTGGCTGTATTTAAAAACAACTATATAAAACCCAAACCTTACCTTCCAAATGCAGCTTCTCTTCAGTACCCTGGATTCAGAGAGAGACTTGACAGTTCCTGGCTTTCAACAAATGGCACCCAGTAGCTGACTGACCCCTTGCACCTATGGCTTTACAAGATTTCAATACATGTCCTTGCTCCTTGCCTTTGGTAACAGAAGATTTATTCCCTTTTGTGTAGTTTATGATGTTTTGTGTTTTTTTTAAAAGCGTTTATAATAGTATGCGGTATCTGATCTTTTTGTTACCAAAGTCAGTAGATGGAGTAGACCATTCTTTGCCATGCAAAAATGTTATCATGCCCTGAAGCAGTGCATTACTTAATATAATGAAACTAAAAGCTGTCCCTCAGTATATGACACCAGAACAAATGTCTGGCCCTTCACTTTCATGCTGCAATTTCATAGATTTCTGTAAGATTGTTCTACACAGACGATAGGGATTTTTTGCAACTTGAATCGTAAGACATCTCAATGGTAGCCTTTAAAGATCTCATGACTAAAAATCCTGGATTTGTGTGTAGTCTTAACTTTTTTCCCCCCTCAAGATTTCAAGGTCACAGAAATTACCTCACTTCAAGCATGTACTGAGGAGTAGAAATGACTGCATTGTAAAGTTGTTTGTTCATAATAAACATTCATGACAAAATGTGAAGTTTCTGTGGGACTGTTTTTGGCAAAGGGATCATTTGAAGAATCTAACTGGATATATATGGAATAGGAAGTAGAGACTGTGGTAAAACTGCTTCTCCCCTACCTCCAGATTCTTTTCCTCACATTAGTTTTTGGAACCCCTTGTATCTGTAGTAAAACACGTACAAAAAGACCTACAGGTAGCAATGTCTTTTTGCTCTTGTGTTTTGTAGTGCAGTTCCTATGCAGATAGATATTTGTCCTATAATACAACGCAGCTGTCACTGAAATGCTGTACCTGTTTTCAGAAGCTACTCTGAGGTGTGTAGGAGCTACTCTTTAAAATGCTGTTCCACTGTTTTTTTATTGTTGCCCCGCAGAAGCTAGATCTTTCTTTTTAAAGGAGAAAAATCATGTTTTCAGTGGAAAGATCACCTGCGCACAGGCAGACACACACAGAAGGGAGGCTATTGAAAGTAAAGCACTCATGTTTTATGTTATCAAAAAGACTTTTGTGGAGCATGTTTTCTGGGCAACAAGTGAGCACGATTTGTTAGGGTTTATTAGGATCCTTTTATTTGTGGAAAATGCCTTGCACCAGCAACTTTGAGTTGGTCACTCTGAAGAACTCACAAGAAACGTTGAGTACTGCTGACTTGTCTTTTCTAGCCACTTGTCATTTCCATGGCTTTGCCACAAGATGGGGCAGTAATTCCATCTTCGTCTTGAGTAAGAGGCGGCTGGATGGCTGAGACCAAGTGTGCTTGGTGGGGTGGGCATGAAAGATCCAAATGAAGAACTGAAACAGCATCCAGTCAGCTCAGCACGAGTATTTTTGCAGAAGGCAACTGAAGTGACCATGAGCTCTTGGTCTTTCAATCCAAACTGCTCTTTTGTCTGCCATTGTATTTAGGTTTGTTCTAACAGCTGGTGTATATTACCCCCAATCGACAGCTTGAGTTTATAACAGGTTAGCATTGGGAAGCCAAGTTTATATCTAAGGGATCTATCATAGGAGTACTCTAGACTTTATCTGCTTATCAAGCAGTTGTGTGTGTCGATGAATGGTAATGTGCCTATGACTGCATTGCCTTAAAAAAAAAATCTCTGCACCAAGGCGTAGGCATTGTTCCTTATCTACAATGGGCAGTTCAGGGAAAATCCCAGCTTTTGCCTTTTGGATATTATTCTTAGCATAGTTAGGGAAGGTGGAACTATTTTGAGTAAAAGGCAAATTGCATAAGTAGAGATTGAAAGCTCTAGTCACAAGTTTCTTGCCTGACTATTCAGTTTCCTTTCCAGCTTTACACACAGTTCATACGGTGTTTACAAATTGTACTTGGGTTGTTGCATGCAGACGTCATGTGGCTTCTTGTAATACTTTCCTTATTTCTAATCTTTCCTCATGTAGAATTGGTGTTGTTGCATTCTTAACTATTCCAGTTATTGTTGCAGTGGGTCGGAGAGGAAACTACTTTCAGTCCGTTTGAGATCTTTGGTTTGCTATTAAGCGCAACATCAGCCTATTTTATTTATTATTTTTTTGCAAACAGATTGAATACTGTTCCAGGTGTTCACGCATGGGTAAGACTCAGGTGCTTTGGAACTGTTGCAGCCGAGATGAAAGAACAAGCAGCAAGGTGTGCAATTTTCTACAAATAATACAAAAGCTGTAGCGAAGGTTGGAGGAGAGGTAACAACTGTGCTGACACTTGTTGCAGCCCTAAACGGAGAAAATTATACAGGCAGGAACTGGTGAGTTAATTTGTCCCTGTGGACCACTTTGCCTTGTGCTTGAAAATGTTAGGATTCGCTTCCCCCGAACCTGAGGATGTAGTCTTGGCATTTGGCTCTTGGGATGAGAAAGGGGATGTTGCAGGCAGACAGATGCAGCCTGTACCAGCAGACCGAAAAAGCGATTACCCCATTCCAGCCTTGAATGTCATTTCTTGCCATGGTGTGTGGATCTGTCAGGCTGTTTAGCTGCAATATGACAGATTGTCCTATTAATGTGTCATCAAGTGCACTTTTACAAATTCATGGCTTGTCTACAACTAACCTGAAAAAAGAGGCTTAAGTATGAGAAGGCGCCAAAGAAAGTTAAATATTATTAACAAATAAAGTCTGCCACGTAGTTTTAATGGAATGTGAGCTGGTTGGGGGAGGGGAGATATGCTGTTAACTATTTAGCTTCTCTGCAATTCCCTTTTTGCTCTCACTTTCCCAAACTCCATTTCTCTCCCTGAAAAGGTGCTTTAAAAAAATCTTGACTTTTAAGAGTTCTTGATTTTGTACTCTGATTGTTCGTGCCTCAGTTTCCCTGAGACAGGTAACAGAGATAGCAGAGTTGATGCTCTCGATCCACCCTGCCTGCCTTTAAAGTTCAATGAAATACTGTACTGGCATTACCTGGATTACAGAAAACATGGTAAGGAGATTGTTAAAGCGAGCCTGTTGCTTGCTGACTGCGTAAGGGACTTCAAATTTTTATCGTTCTTGGACTTTTTTGTGGTACAAGCTCAGATACATTTTGTAGAGAGAATTGGAAGATTTGTTCCTGGTGGTAGGCAACTGGCAAAGATTAGCAGACTGTCCAAATGCTTTAACATCTCTCTTACGCAATGTTTGTAGGAGATTTGTATCCTTTGGTTTTCTGTTCTTTTTAATAATGAGCCCGCCCTCCAGTAAATAAATCAGAAAGCCCCCACTGAGCCAGCCTCTAATGAGAGCTGGGGGAAAACGTGTGAAGCAGCTAACCCGAGCAGAAAGCAAGAGGTCTGATGTATGGATGTGTGTTGCGATGCTGAGTGCATATTCCAAGCCACATATTTTTAGCACTACCACACACTCGTGTACAGTTTTACAAACTTCCCAGAAAAATGGTGATTTCTCTGAGATAATGAAGGGGAGGTACAGAATAGGGCTGAGGGGAGGGAGGAGGGAACGGGCATTGATTTAAATCTGCCTGGCACACAGGCCAGCTCCACTTATCAGTGAGTCTAATAGGAATGTGAAGAGAATAGGCTTGACAGCTCATTAGAATGTGATCCCTCCTCCTTTTTTTTCTTTTTTTTTTTTTTTTCCCCTTTCTTCAAGTTGATGGAAACTCGTTCAGGAAAGAAGTACTTATTTGCTGAGGTAAAGCAAAAGCTGAGGAGGGTTTTGCCAGCTTTCAGCTGGGGAAAGGAGCGGCAAGAAAAATCAGGCGTTATCTACACTAAGAGGTACCTGAAATCTTGCCTGGTGTGAGGGGAGACGAGGATGGAAAAGACAAGTTTCTACATCCTGACAGCTGTTTGCGACATCGGGACTTGCTGCTCATCGTCTCATTAAAGAAAAGTGAAGATAAACCCAACTAAAGAGGGAGAGAAACTAGTGTTGGGAAAACTTTTTCTGCTCCTAATGGACCTAGGTACATCCACAGTTTTTTATTTCTCCCTGTTTTAACTTTTATGATATATGAAAAATTGCTTTTCTCCTTAGAAGGCTGAGCTGTGATGCTTTCAGCCTCGTCAGAAGAGCAGTGGCTGTAGCAACCTTGGGTTACGGTTTTGCAGCGTCTTGAAAGGAAAGGATGAGGACTTGTCACTGAGAAAAGGGAGGTATCCTTCAAGGGAGGATGGATGGACCGTATTCGAGCCTGCTTTGAACTGAGCACAACACTTTAAATGACAGAAGGTGAAATCTGTTGAAGAGGAACAACCTAACACTCCCCCCTAATGAGTTTGTGTTGTCAGCTCCGGCCTGAGCAACTGTTGCCCTGAGCAATTTGACTTCTCTGGGTTTCATAGTTGAGTGCATTTTAATCGAGTCTGAAGACTTATTGGGTGGGTGGGTGGGGGGAATGACACTTCAAGGTGGGTGGCAGGACTTTCCAGAGCCCCTTGTATTTACGTAAGCTTCAAGAGGCTGAATGGATTTACCTCTTTCTTCGAGTGAATCCAGATTTTCAGACAAGTTTATCTGTACCATTTCAATGCGTCCTGCTTGAACAGAGATCTCTCCAGCCACCAGCACACCCATGCATGCTGCTCATTTGACATTGCATAGACCAGAGGATCATCTTCAATAGTTCTAACCTTTTTATTTATTTATTTATTTTTTAGAGAGAAGTCGGTGTCTATTCCTATTATTGGTGGTGAAGGTTTTTGAGCTTGGAGAGTGCCCTCCTTGACTTGGCCACTCCCTCTTCAAAATGAAGGGGTGCACCTGGGTATTTGTGGCAACTTTACTTTGTCAGCAGTTTTGCCTCTTCAGAGTTATGGCAGCAAAGAAAGAGAGAAAGATGAAGAAAGAACCTAATCAGTATACAGAGCCCTTCAATGCTACCCTGTCAAACAGTGAAGAACTGCACGGGCATCCCAAGGTAGGTGTTTTTCTGTTGTCAGTGCTTGGTGCAACTCTTTTTTGACAGTAATGTGGTGCTGGTTCCTTTTTTCATTGATTGAAGCAGTCTCACCAAAATATCTTTGATTTTTTCAAAGAGAGTTCTCTCTTTTGCCTTTGCATGATTTATTTCCTAGCTTACTGAAGCAATGACTGGAATACAATTTATAAAGATAATTTTAGAATATGCATGACTGAAGTTCCAGTCCCCTGGTAGCTGATTTGGTATGAAGGCATGAGCATTAAAAAAAAAAAAAAGTGGGCTATCTCAGTACAATAACGGTACTGGAATATTAATACATCTCTTGCAAACAAATCTGCTCTCTGGAACATTGTATGAAAACTGGCTTAGGCAAATCCAACAATTCAAACACCTGGGCATGTCTGAGTTTTTTCTGCACCATGCGTTCCACCAGAGAGATTGGTGATTTAAAATTACAGACGAGAAAATATTTGGTCTATTCACATGATCTGTTTAAGACGATTTTGGCTGTTTCAGGAAAGGATTCAGGATGGGGCTAATCGTGCATAAATGACAAGTGTAAGGCTGTGTATGAAAAATGAATGGCTGCAGCTGACGAATTGCTAGGCAGGCTTAGTGAGTGAGTTCTGAAGGGCAGGATCCTTGCAGCTATGTGTTTGAGGGAATCACCCCAGGCTGAAAGATGCAATTTCTAGTCAGAGACCTCAGAATCTTTTACGATCAAAATTTGCATAGGAGTTCAGGAAATTAAAAGCAGGTCCTGGGAGTAGGAGCAGGATGAAACGGGAGACTACAGCGCTGAGAAAGGAGGGAGTGTCCGCTATCACACAGCCCTTTCCCACCCTCTCCCACTCACACAAAAATGTCCCTTGTTTCAAATGGAGGTGACCTCTAAAACATGACTTTGATCACATGCATTAGGGATGGCAGTCACTATAGCAATAGAGGAACAACCTGTCAAAAATTGGGGCATGGCAGAGGGGGCACGTTAGAACAATTGGGCTGACATTCTAAATATCCTATTCAGTGCTATTGTGAGAGTAATTGGTTAAGGTTGGGCAAGTCTGGGAAACAGTCCTCCGTATAAAAAAGCTGGCTGCTGCACTTAAAATGATCATTAGGGGACTGCAAGCAGCATTTCTTCAGCTTATTTTTGTTTATTGCAGGGCTTCGTCAGGACAGGTTGTATACATGCTAAATTCTTGAGGTGCTTATATTCAATCACTTTCTTTCACTTTCTCTAGAACTGCTTCGTCCTCCTTGTGCCAGATAGATAGCTGGAGCAACTACATTTCAGCCTGTTTTGGAATTAATTTCTCTTGATGTGAAATGTATTGGACCACAATCAGAATATTTTCTGATTGCAAAAGCCAGCAGAAACTGGTCCTGGTTTATTCTGATGCAGTCACACATCCATTACTGCTAGAAGAAACGCGGCACCCATTCAGAGGCTAGTGGGCATTCATTAAAACAGACAGTGTTTGAAAGCTGTAGTTTCTGTGTTGAAATATTTTGCTTTAAAATATCCATGACAAAGGTTTGGCTGCTGGAGGAGCTGGAGAGTTCAGTGAAGGCAGATTCTGCTTAATAAGGATGGGACCAAACCAAATCGTTGATGTAAATGCTCGTGAACTCTGCTTGATACGCGCTCCAACATTTTGCAACACGAACTTTTCTTCTTGGAATCTCTCTAAGGTTGAAGCCCAGGCTCCAGTTAAGCAATGCTTCTAAATGTCGTGGGTGTCCGTGCTGTAATCTATATAGCACCTGCCCAAGCTAGGGGATTCTTTTACATACATTATAAATGCAAATAAAGAATCGCTGCTGTTTCTGGGGTAAATGAGAGTTGCTGTTCACAGCCAGACATCCCAGTCTGCGTTCACTAAGTGCTGTAGGGCAAACAGGACCTGGATTTTTAAGGCTGGTCTCTGGGGTCATTCATGCTGAACAAACTGTGAGCTTTGTGTGTATGCCTCTGGACTAGACTCTCAAAATTGAAAACAGCGGGTCTTGGGATCACCAAAAGCTTTAAAAGCTAAATTGTAAAAATACAGAACTTCAGAAATCAGCATGGTTTTGCCTCTCTATTGGAAGGCTCTATCCAACCACTGCGCACGTTGCTGGTTGAGACAGTTTCTTACAGCTCTACCGTGTAAATTCAGCAGTGAGATACAATTGTACCATGTACAGGTGTCTTGGTGCAACTAGGAATAAATATTCATTAGGTAAAATGCCTAATTCTGTAATGCGATTAGATCACTAATTCTTCAGTTAAATCTCTGTTAATAACCTTGGATTTATCAGGTTACTTTTCAAAATTTTTAAAAAGAATCCTCTTCTCTTCCCTTTGCTGTACTGCCTTAAACCCATGTGTTAGTCAATGTCAAGGTAAAGTGACCAGCCCCTCATTTTGGGTTCAGAACAACTGGCTGTTGACAGAAAACAGCTTAAATGACCTTATAAATAAAGTACCAGGTGTGAAAGATGACTAGCCAGAAATTAGCGGTTTGTAAATCACCAGTAAATTCCTACCTTACGGTGAGCAGTGACTGACAGACTTTGAAGAGGCAATTGGGCTCTTCAGGTAGTTGTAGTGACGGTGAAATTCAACAGCAGTATAGAGAACTGCCTTATTTTTCTGCAGTTTTCAAATGTAGCAATTTTTTTTTCTTCTGAAGTGTCTCCTTTCCTGTTAATTGGGTGGCAAATTAGTAAAGTAACAGCAAAGCTTTCCTTGCCTAACCTACTAAGCTAAAGAGAAGTTGAAAGGTCTGTGGCAGACTGATCTCTGAGCCTTGCTGAGCAGTTCTGCTTAGTAAAAAGATGCCCTGTGCAGGGACGTGGAACAACATCAGTATCTTATTTCATTTCTCTGCACTACATAACAGGAAAGATGGAATTTTTTTTGGCCTTGTACAGTAAAAAATTAAGGCTGTGTTTACCTTGGAAGACTCTGTGGCCAGCTGGTAGATTTGTCAAAGCAGGAGCAGGGAATGAAATATTACATGAGAGCAGCGATTTTTACTCATACTGTTAAAAAGGTAGGTTTGTTTTCCTTCAAATTGACCAAAACATTTTGGAACAGATTTATCTTGGGTATTGTTTTTAAATCAGAGCTGAGAAAGCTCCCCTTTAACAGTGACAGTGCACGACTTGTGGTGAAACCTCTGCCTAAAAGAGGGAGACAGAAATCTCAGTTCTGATAAACCTGATACATCTAAGGGAAATAGTAAAAGTATTTTTAAAAAATCTCCAGTTTTATCTTCGCTGTCAATGAGATGTGCTTGCAAAGCACATGAGTGTTTTTCTGTGACACAGATGGACTAAGACCATGAGGGATGGATGCAGAAGTTTTTTTTCTAATGTATCTTCTTAATTTGACAGGGAGTGGCAGGGTACCTGCAGCTACCAGGCCTGTCTTCCCTTTTCCAGGCGTGGGTCTTGTGTTGCAAGAAGATGAGGCATTAAATTACAAGTGAATCAGCAGTAGTAGATGGAGTAGATGGTCCAGTGGGGTTATAAGGCTGACCCTGATCAGGAGTTGCTGTTTGATTCCTATCTGGTGCGGTTTTGAAGTGATAGCTTGCAGGGTCACAGTGCTCTGTTGTGTGCCCAAACCGTGTTAAAATTTTTTTAAGCCCCAGCTACCTTGTGGGTAGGCTGAATAATGGCAGTACATGTGCTGATGCTTTCAGATGGAGAAAAAATCTATTTCCTTATTCTCAATAGTTCCTCTTCTTAGGGATTGACAAATTGTACCTGACTGTAGCTAGGTTCTTGTTTCCAGAAGTTAAATCTCTCTATGGAGCTAGCTCAGGTAAGGCTCAGCACGAAGTCATTCTTTTCTTGCTTGGTCTATTGTTCTCTTCTGTCTCATTAAATGTCCTCTGAGGACAGCCAGCTGCCCAATTTCCATCTAAACTAACTGGCATGGGATTTTATCAGTAGCACTGAAAACTGTCTAGACAATTTTCACACTTGTGGCTTGTTAATATTAATGGCGCTGGGCTAGGCATTGCGGGATGGAGGCTAGTAAGTATTTGCTTTTTTTGGCATCCAGGTAACATACTGACTGTGCGTGAGCAACCCTGGTAACTGGAGTGGCCATCTGGAATATCATTTATCGGGTGGAATACAGGGAAATCAACTGTACCCTTCAGCCAATGCAGTTTTCAGTGCTCTGCCCTGTAATACTCTCATAGACAAATTGATGGAGTTCAGATTAGATAAGTGGACTGAAAACTGGCTGAACTGCATGGCTCACAGGGTTGTGACGAATGCCATGAAGTCTGGCTCGAGGCCTGTTAGTAGTGGTTTAAGTATCCTGGCGGTTGATACTGGGGCCAGTGCTGTTTGACACCTTCATTAATGACCTGGATACTAGGGAAGATTGCACCCTTGGCAAGTGCAAAGCTGGGAGGAGGGGTTGATGGACCAAATGGTTGTGAGAGTAGCCAGAGGAAGCTCAACAGCACAGAGAGATGGGCCAGGAGGGTTCTCAAGAATTTCAGTGAATGGAAGCGCAAAGTTCTGCACTTGTGGAGTGCAGTACACACCGGTATGCCTTGGGGGCCAGTTGGCTGGAAAGCAACTTTTCAGAAAAGTGCCTGGGGGTCCTGGTGGACAACAGGTTGATCATGAAGCAGCAACGTGCGTTAGCAGCAAAAAAAGTCAACAGCCTCCTGGGCTGCATTAGGAAGAGCATTGCCAGCAGATTAAGGAAGGTGGATGTCCTCCGAGGGGAAACCTAAACACTGGGAAGACATCTAGAGTACCAGTTGTGGTCCTGGACATGCTAAAGTGATGGCAGCAAAGGGCCGTGAAGATGGTGAAAGGTTTAGAGCATCCATTGTATGAGGAGAGGCTCAGAGAGCTGGGGATATTCAGCCTGGGGAAGAGGAGGCTCAAAGGAATCTTATCAATATGCATATATACCTAAGTAGGGGGAATAAAAAAGATAGAGCCAGAGCTCGGTGAAAAAAGGCAATGGAAAAAAGGCAAAAGGAAATTCCACTTAAACATGGGGGGGGGAAAGGCATTTTATTATGAGGGTGATCAAACACTGGAAAAAACCACACGGAGAGGCTGTGGAGTCTCCAACCTTGGAGATGTGCAAAACCTGATTGCACCTTGTCCCAGATAACCTGCTGTGGTTCACCTGCTCGGAGCCTGGGAGCTCAAAAAGGCAGCCTGTAGATGTGCCTGCTAACTTCAGCTGTTCTGTGAGCTGCTGGTAGAGGTGGTTCAGTTAAGTGTCAGAACAGCATGATCTTAATTTGGGGAAAAAACTTATTGACTCAGCTGTCCTAATGAAATTTCAGGGATGATTTGAGGTCAATGGGATTTCAATGGAATTTCTGCAAGAAATGATGTAATATTTTTAGTTTCGTTACCCGCTACGTAGGTAAAGGGTCCTTGAAATATTACTTCCTCTGGAAAGCACCACTCTGAGGCACTCCAAAGCATGGGGGAAGAATTCTCAACCCTCTGTACAGGTTCCTTTTACAATCTGGTCTTTTCTTGGCTGTTTCCCAGTAAGGTAGTACCTTGGAATGAAGTCCGGTGTCTTGAAATCTGGTAAGACCATGGTTTTCAGGCAGAAAACTGATGATCTTGAGGCTCATTCTAGTTTAAGGCTGCTTAGAAAGTGAATAATTCAAGCCTGTTGCTTATGATGTGAGAGGAAAAGAAAGCTGAGGGTGAGTTCAGTTCTCTTAAACCGTTCCAGTTCCTTGCTATCTTAAAAGCTTTTTTATTTTTTTTTTCTAGAGGTAAATTTAGTGAGTTTACTTTCAATATGTTTAAAGTTTTCTCAGGAAAGTAATTCCAAGCAGGTGCTGAGGTTCTCCATCCCCAGCTGGGCCTGTTAGCTCATGTGATGTGCAACTGCTCTTCTCAAGGCAGATGTTCCAGTGGGAAACAAGAAATGTCCCGTTCCTTGCAGAGGACTCTGTTCAGCCTAGGACGGGAGCTGAAAACTGCCTCTAAGACTGATGGAAGGAAGGCTGGATCTTGAGTGCGCACACCAGAGCTTTTGTCTTTTGGATCAGAGACATGACTTCTGGAGTTGCAGAAGGCTGAAATGATTCTTCTGTCTCTGTCAGATATCTCGGGCTAGGTCTGCCAGGCTTATTAATCTCTCTGAATTATTTCTTTGGGGCCTTTTGCTTCCAGCTGAGAACAGCAGCTGGTTCAATGACGTTGCACAGATTGCATTCCTGCTCTGTACAGAGATTTCAGTCACAGCCTGAAGTGTGTGACTGCATGTGTAACGGAGAGCATTTGTGGGCCTGACAAGTGTTAAAGCCCTGTGAGAGCATGGGAGGGACTAGGCTGTGACCTGTCTGTAGGAAGAGATGTTTCCTTTCAAGGTACAACAAATATCATCCTTCCCAGCACCTCTGTGGCCCAGGTAAAATAACACTGGATTTGTGTATCACACATGGAAATAACGCAGCATTTGGTCTTGTTTCTTGTGATATTTTTAAAGTTCATTATTGGCATAGATAGTCCTACATCAGGTGTGTTTTCATGTGCTAGATGCATCGTGCTATGCCTCTTCTATCAGCGCTCTTCGAGTCCTTACCTTTTTGTGGTGTCCCTAAAGAAAGAAGGAACTTCTGTGCATTCAGAGGTGGCACGGATGAACGCTGCCATCCGGCTAACAGGGAAACAAACACGGTCATCATCTCTCCCAGAGCAGCTCTTGCTCCCATGAGCTGTTCCCTTAGGTTCATTACATTCATTATGGGTGTGAGCACTGAGGGCAGTCCGTGTTTAAATGGAGGGGAGGAGCTTTTTGTGATAGCCATTTAGAGAAATGAAGAATAATTTTTCAGTGACCGAACACAGTGGGAATTTAGATAGGAATTCCAGTAGGGATTTGGCTCCGATACCAAACCTAACACTTCAGCTCTAGGGAAAATTCTTGAGAGATCTGTAAAAACCACAAGTGGTCAGGACCTTGGTTTTACATCTCATTAATAACCAAGAGTGTGCATAACCATGAGTTATTAGCAGCTGACACGGGATTTTTTCATGCTTAAAAAAGTGATCTGTCACTTTTTAACCAGTTCCAAATAAAATACACTACAGAAGTAAATCACTTGCTGCTAATTTCATAATGAAGCTGGCAATACTCTTGCTGGTGTAAATCAGGCATAACAACATAGAGATTTATGGATTAAGATAATTGAAATGCTGAGTCAGGTCCGTTTTGTGTCTGGCAACTGCTTAATTATTAAGCAAAGAATTTCTAAATATAATTCCATCACAGATAAACAACTACATTGACAATTCTTTGAGCAAACTTTCAGGGCAGTAATGTCAGACGTGAAGACGGAACCAGAATGGTTAGGTGTATGTCCTTGGAGGTGCATCTCTCACTGCAGATGGAAAGGATGCTGTCCTCTCACAAAAGTATCAACTTTTCTTGCTTTCTTTCCATCTTTTTCCGCTCTGAAAAAGGGTTACGTGTTCTTGACAACACTTTGAAATGCTTTTTGGATGTACAGACTTGCTCAGTCTTGCTCGTAGTGTTTTCTTTTATTCACCCAAACTCTGAAACTACGTTAGTCCATTTTGCTTTGGTTTTTAGCAGAGGTGCAGACTGGATCCCGGTATCCTTGAATTTTAGGAAAGTTCAGATACAGTTCAGAAATTTCTCAGGATCCGAACTCTGCTACTTGACTGTAGATCCCTACTAGTAGTTTCTTCCATTCTGGCTGAATCTTAGCCAGAGGCTGTGTGTGTTTCTGGGCAGTGCACGCTGTTCTGGGAGTTAAAGCCAGAAAGAACCACAGGTTCTGCTTGTGTACGGCAGCCTAAATTACAGCTCAACTCCTCTTTTATTGTGAGAGAGGGAGGAGAGAGGAGGCTAAGCTCATGTTGGTGTCATAACGCTGGTTCCGAAGTGCTGGGTGCTGTTGTATTCGGATTCCAAAGCAACGTTAAGAGACCTGATTGAAAGTTCATTAAAAATTGCTGGCAGGGCTTCTGTTGTTCTTGGAGGCACCGTTTCAAGCGGTAAGGACTGAGCCTGATTCCAGTGTTGTTAACATGAGAATTCCTCCTGACTCCTGCAAGTTAGCTTTGCTCTGTAAACAGCACCCCAGGAGGGACAAGTCCCCTTTGCTGGGATTCCAAGGCTGTTCTCAGTCCTGACTGATACCTGAGTTGGCTGCGAGGTCTCTCTGGCTGCTGGAGGCTGCCGCTGCCAAGAAAAATAGAGGCTTGCATGCTTATTGCTGGGATTGCTCATGCATGCCATAGTAATTAAATAATAATACCACAAGGATGGAACATTCATTTTAACTGTCAATCATCCTTGCGCTGGAGAAACTGGGGAGTGCCATGGCTGTCTTCTAGAGGGATTTGTAATTTAAGCAGGCCACTGGAGAGGTGTTGTTTTTTTGTTTGTTTTTTCTTTTTCTTGGTTTTTTTTTTTTTTAACTTCAGGAGTCTTTCTTTCTCATTTATTTTTCTGGGATGTGTCATCTGGCTTTCTTTTTCTCCCTGACAAGATGTCTGCTCTGGGCTGTTTCTTCACAGCTGGAACTCCAGAAGGGCTGAGGACATCTGTTTGTCTTCACAATTAATGGTCAGACTCTGCCCATGACCGCTGGCTTCTGCTCCCAGCTGGCATGTTTCCCCATTTGCTCTGGACAGGGGATTTATGCCTGTCTTGTAGCCTGGTGGGATATTTGAATAGTCTTGTATCCATCAGCAGCAAACGCCTCATCCTGGTTCCTAAGACTCTGGTCTTGCTTTGTTCTGGAGATTGTACTTCTGAGTTCCTGCCACACGAGCTAGCTCTTCTTGAAGAACAAACTGATTTTATTTTCCTTTTCTCTGCAACCCAGCTGTTGTTTCGCTGGCTCCTGTTAGAGCACTGGGGGAATACTCCATCCTGCCTGAGTTGGGTGTTGCTATTAATAAGTTACTTCCTTCTCTTTTGTGAAATGCACAGCAGCATTACCACAGACCTGTCAGTCCCAGTCACTGGGGGGAAAAATGCATCTGCTTCCTTTGGGCAAACAGCACAGGTAGGCTTTTACCTGCTTATATATTTATGAGCTTTTTAAACTTAAGTGCTCATAAACCCAGCCCCCCACAGGTGTGAATTCACCTGTATGATGACGCTGCATGCGTGTGCTTTCAGATGCTGTGAGGTAGAAAAAATTGGCAACTCCTATCAGAAACCTTTAAATTTCTGTGAACCTCTGGTAAATATAAATCGTCTTTGTTGTAGAAGTCAGTTGTACCTCCTGTGCTGTTCTAAGGATATTTCAAGGTTTGTGAACACTTGTCTGTGGACTTGAGGTTTGCATGTTGGGAAAGATAGAGACGTTTGCCTCAAAGGACCTTCTCAGCCTGTCTTTGCTCAACTGCAGATTTTTGCAAAGCATGAGGAGGAAACTGTGACAAAATAATCATGTTTTAGAGATGTGTGACTAACTTTAGAATAACTGGGATTTTCTGTGGTGCTCCATTTCCATTAATTTCCAATGGACTTTTGGAAAGTTACTGGAACAGCGAAAAGTCCTGTGTGCTGTAAGTAAACATGACAAATAATTTAGCTAAAACAACTTTATGGAATGCCTTGACAAAACATGATCAGCACCTGATTATAAATGTGGTTATAAGCATTAAAAGGCTGTTGAAGACTAATTTGTGTGTAGAAATAATGAACTGGATTGTGTCAGTAATTTGGTGTGCTCTTGTTTGAGACGCACACTAAATCTGAACACGTTGGGGAGTGTTTAACCATAACTGATTAATTTCAGTGGAATGCATGATCAATATGGCAAAATGAATTGGGATACCCTTGCTTTGGCTTAGCGCACAGATGCCAGCTATTCTTGTTGGCAGCCATCTATTTGTAGGGTGGATAACTGGACTTCGCACACGGAGCAATTCAATAGGAATTGATCTCTCTGTGGGTCATGTCTGAGCAGTAAATTACCCAAGATTATCTGAATAGAGAAGACAGAGTTGGGTTCCTAGAGTTTCTGAGATGTTTAAAAAATACCCTTGCTCAGCTCACAATGCATCTGTGACTGCTGTGGAGCTGTTCACACTCTGCTGCTTTGTAAATGATCTGGTGACCCAAGCTGTTTGAAATAAATAGTTGTGATCACATCAGCTCCGAATCTACAGACAAGTGCCTTGTACAATGCTCATGTGCCTGGCTGCGTGCCAGAGAGAGCTTTCCAGGCTCTGCATCAGCTTAGGAGCACCAACATTCCTCATGACCTCCAGCTGGAGCTCCAGCAGGCTTCTGAGGTTTCATTTCATATTTATTCTGCATAGATTTTTCATAGCAGATCACACAGACTGTGCTCTCTTCTCTTCAAAATGGACTTGCCCTGGTATTTCTAGCCAAAATTTTCAATCCTCTGTCCTATTCCTGTTGGTTTTGAAAAGAGGTCGCTGTTGCTATTAGGGCCACTGAGTGTAGAGCAGTAATGTTTGAGCTGTGGCAGAACTGTGTCTGCTGCTGTGAGATTAGCAGGAGCTTAATACCCAAGGGCAAACAAATACTTTGAGATCTGGGAAGTACGCTCTTGACTGACTTTGCTTCTATGCTTTTTCCACACCCATCTTGTTTTCTTCCTCCTGAACAGTGATAGATCAATCCTGATTTATTTAAACTTGTAGTGGTCTAGAAATCATTTTTGATATCGTTATTCAACCCACCCCTACCTTGTATTGCTTTTCTGCTGGAAAGTTACAATTTTCTTCTCTGTCTTTTTCATAATGGGTATGAAAACCTAAGCACGATTCATGAAACTTTGGGAAGGCTTGTGCTTTTATCCTCACTGTGATGGACATCTGAGAGGCTGATGTGCCGACAGCCTGGAACCCCGTAGTCAATGGTTAATTGGTCTTGACAAGAACTTGGCAGGTATTGGTAAGCAATGATTTCTGGTGCCTTTTTAATTTAGAGTTCGTTCCCAGCCCAAGGAAAAAACAACAGGTACGGTCATTTGATTATTTACTCCTGGTCCTGTATGAGAGCTGAGTACTGGGTACTAGGGAGTCCAGTAGGAAGTGGACTCAGATTCCTAACAACAGAGCCTCTTTATTGTCCAAACTTTGTTCAGAAGGGATCCAGAACTGGGCACTGTCATGTCTAACTTCTCTAAATGATTTCTATGATTGTGATACAGTTGCAGACCACAGGAAGGGGCAATTTGCAAATGCACATCTATTTTGTGGTCAGACATGGGCTTTATTTTTATTGTGAAATGCTTTTGTTTTGTTTTTCCCGTGTGCACATTTGTCATCCCACTAGCCTTTGATTTGAAAGCCACGGAGCACTTCAAGGTTTCCTGTATATTTTAATCTCCCTTTATCTCTCAATAGATCCAACTGATAAATATCAGATGCCAGCGGTGAACAATCTCTGGCATATGTGCAAGTTTTCTGTGGCATGTATTAGGACTGGCAGAGGGCTGAGCCTCGGTAGTTTGAGAAAGGTCCCTGAGGCACGCTGGCTCCCAGCTCTTGGCTCTTTCTGATCCCTTCAGTAAAGGGAGCTGGGACACCCTGCAGGAGGTCACGTATTAAGTTACGAGAGAGGATTTTTATTTATTTATTTATTTTTGTGATGCTCCTGTAAATGATGAGAAAGTGTCGTGGTTTTGGGTAATATCAGATTGAATTGCTTGCTACAGAAGTGGGATAAAATGGAATTTTACAGTGGACCCTAAGCCTTCAATTTCTTCCCAAATGCAGTATATTTGGATCAAGGATTTGGTTCAGGTAGCAGATGGCTGGTCTGGAAACTTTCTATTCTCTGAGTTCACGTAGTGGCCAAAGAGATGCAATGTCATCAGTGCTTGCTTTTGTTTCTCTTTAGATCCTAGAATCTCCAGACCCGCGAATCACAGATCCACGGCGGACCTGGATCTCCTTTGTTCACCGCCCAGATGATGGCAACACCTCTAAAAGGAGATGCAAAGGGAAAGACAAGAAATTAGTAGGTTATTTCTAGATTGACATCAGCTAACAAATGTGCACCATGGCTTCCCTTCCCACTCTGTTACACAAGGTGTTTTGTATGTTCCAGCTTTTGCTTTCCCACCCTGGAGTGCTGTGTTTTCAGTTGTTTGTGTTAAGTTTTCCAAAGTATTTTGGAGAAGCTTGGGACAATAAGCGTATATGCTTTGTAAGATAAGTGTCTGTGAATTCCATTGTCAGCACTCATTTTTGTTTAAACCAGCTGTTTCTTGGGCTGATACTTTCTTGTTGTTTTTTCTGCTCAGTAGAAATAAAATTAACATTTTTCTTCTGCAACTAGATAAAGCGCAAGCAGCTTAAAGGACACATTAATCAAGGCATGGAAAAATCATTTATTGCAGATCAGTGAATTACTGATCACCTGCTGAGTGATTGTGTGCACTTTTCATGTGCTGCTTAGACAATACAGAATGTTTTTTATGACTTCCTTTTACTTCTCAGTGATCTTATAAGCTGCTTCCATGTGGGTTTGCTGCTGTTTAGTTGATAAAGTAGGAGCTCCCAGAGAACAATACACATTGAAACAGCATTGATAACACCGTTTCATGTTCCTGCTACCAGCTTAAAGCTCTAATGTGTGTAGCTAACCTTTCCAGGTGTTTTAAATTAACAGTTTAATTTTTTCAGAGCTCTACTGTCACACCAAATGTTCATGTATGTGATCATTATGTCTGAGCAATATATGTTCATGTAAAATGTGGCCAGATGGCTGTTTGAGTTAGCAGAATAAGGCAGAGTAAGAAGCAGCTTAAGTTACTTTGCTGCTTCTTTATCTTCTGTTACCAAACTCAGTCTTGTGCCTGCTGTGCTTCACACTGTTTATATGTGCTTGAAGAACCAGTTAGTGTTTACCTGAGCAAAGTTTATCCTCCCTCATAAATACGTGAGTAAATTCCCAGTGCTGGAATTCACTGCTGGCTCGAGAGTCAGTTTAAGATTTACTGCATCGGGCTTGGAGTTGAACTGATATCAGAGGGGGTTGCTCACGTGGCTGACAGCCTTGTAGAACTGGCTCGTGGCTGGGAGAATTTTCGGTCTGCCAGTGCAATTGCCTGGTTCTAATTCTCATGTTTTTCTTTGGTTACTTCCTTAGCGTGGCCTTGTTGGGCCCCCAGGACCTCCTGGCCCTCAGGG
Source organism: Cygnus olor (assembly GCF_009769625.2). NCBI lineage: Eukaryota > Metazoa > Chordata > Aves > Anseriformes > Anatidae > Cygnus > Cygnus olor. The sequence continues at coordinate 3,102,720 of NC_049189.1, forward strand.
ACCTCCAGGAGCACCTGGTGCTGAAGTCACCCGTGAAGTCCTTCTGCAGGAGTTTAAGGAGATATTAAAAGGTAAAGAATGTGAGAGCTTTGAGCTTCTGTGTTCAATTCCTTTTGGTAAGCACCATGGCAAATAAGAAACTGGCTTTGCAATGTTTACCCTAAAGCATTTCCCTACCTGACAATCAGAAGTTTGGAAAAGTGTTTCCTCAATGCTCCTTAGTTCAAGTTCATGAGTAGAGCATAGAGGAGAAATCTAGTCACACAGCTGATTGCTTCATAGAACAGGTGCTTAAACTAAGCCTTTTTTTCCTCTATCTTTTTGTCCTCAGAAGCCATTGAGCGTCGGGCATCCCTTGCTATTTCAGCCCATCCTAGCCAGCTGCCTCCGCTCCTGCTCTCCTTGGAGGAAGTTTCACCCCACAGACGTGTGGAGGAGGCATTCCATTGCAAGCTAAAAGGACAAGTCGTCGTAGATAAGAAGACCCTGGTAGAACTTCAGAACTTCCAGTCGGTGAGAAGGGATTAGAGACTGAACCTGTGCAACTCCACAACAGCCACTGTGTGTAGATCAGCTATAGATCCCCTAGTCTGCGAAGCTGCTAGGTGGCTCTGTAGAGAAAGGTGTTTCCTGAAAGGGAAGGCTGATCCCGGAAACTCATCTCAGGATTGGATGCTGTGAATATTGCACTACCTTTTTGTGTAATTGACATAAGTTGGACCTTATACAGTGATTTCAGTCCTAAAGCTCAGCTGCAGTAGGATGGACAGTTAGCTTTGGGTTGTCTTCTTCCTTGCCAGAGGAAGAGAAGCAGACTTTCTTTCTGTCTTGCATCCCAGCTGAGTCTCATGACAGTTCTTACTGAAGTTCTAACAGGTCTGTGCAAGAGAGGGCTGTCTTACAGGTCTAAACAGTCAGTTTCTATTTCAGTTAATGATAGAGAAAGACCTGTCCACATTTGGCATTCATCTGAAGGATGTGTTCTTTTTTTCGATGCAAACCCCGTTTTATTCCAGAGTAATCTTTGGATGTAAAAAAATGTCAGAAGCAGACAGCAGTCATTGGTTATAGATTTGTAAGCCCAAGTAAGGGCCATCATTTTGTTAGATGAGTCGGTCTTGATGCTAAAATTCTTTAGATATTGTCTAATGGGAGACAAAAAATGTTACCTATATAATTTTGTTATAGTCATATTAAAATTACAAGCACACCGTCATGGGATGCTGTAAGTCACTATAAGCAAGCTCTTGAATTTGATGATATTAAACCTTCTGCTAACCATTTCTGAACCAGTTGCAAATAAGACCTGAATCTGAAGTATAAATGTTAGTCAAAGTAATAGCTAAAAACCGTCTGTGCAGTAAGGTGCTGAGCTTTCATCCCAGCTATGCTAAGTCCCATCTCTGCAGAATCCTGTCCAGCAGATCCTTTTCTATGAAGTAGTTCTGCTGCTAGGACTTCACAGCTGCAGGACTAGAGGCAGTGGTTATGTTCTGGATAGGGTGCTTTCCTGGATCTTTCCCAAATACACTTGTGGAAGCCTGGTTTGACAGCACTGTGGGTGCTGGCACAGAGGCAAGATTGTACTTGAAGTGTAGGCAGGGCTAGAGAGATCTGCTGCCTCATTAATTAGGAGGGAAAATGTGAATAAAGACATCTCAGCAATCAGCGCGTAGGCTGATGCTTCCCATGCTTTGTTATCGTATGCCTAGCTTGTTTCTAATTGCTTCTGGCCCTGAAGCTGATGTGGGAGGGCTGGCAGGCCTCTGGATGCCAGCCTTTCATTTCAGCTTTGGGACAAGAAGTGTCTGGTTTTAGCTTGTGTTCTGATATAGGGGAATTTAACAGGGAGGGAGACAGTGGCTGCTCCTGCAAAGATGAAAACATTGTCTTTAGACTGTCTAAGGGGGAGAGAGAATTCCCCTCCCTCCACCCTGTCAGTTTAATGGTGTGAAGAAGCCAGCGGCTTGATACTTCCCAGTGAGATGATAGGGAATGAATACAATTCCTGGCTTTGGAACTTATCCAAAGTATTTTGAGATATGTGGAAATGACCGTGGGCCAAGAAAGGGACTGGTACTCCTATTCTTTGTCATTTGAATGCGGTGTCTCTGTCACTCTGACCTTGAGTATTCAGAGAGCATATAATGGTTTTCTCATCTTCCCATGCTAAATTTCCTCCAAGAGTGTTCATCCCCTCTCTTCTTTGTCTTACAATGTCCTTGGTATTTGGAATTAAATGTAGTACTCCTTCCGCCACACCTCTGCTTCCTGTATCTCAGGCTTTGGAGTTTCTGACAAATTACCTCTTTTTCGTAGAAAGAAAATGGCAAGAACTGAAGTAACTATAGCCTCTGACAGGCCATGGAAGTGGGATTAATGTGGGGCCCAGGAATATCACTGGAGCTGGATCATTCAAGGTTAAGGTGGCCCATGTGTTCATTCTGGAAGATCCCAGGAGGAGTCCTGGTGTCTCTAGTGCCTTGAGATCAAGTTAAATGTCTGCCTTTAGTGGCTGAACTTCATTACTGCTTTGGGAGATCCCCCATGCATTATTGTTGCTGTGCAGGCTTGGGTTATCCATTATTTAATAACAGATAAGTCAATACATTGCTTTCCACAGTCTTTATCACTGAAGAGCTAAGCTGGCAGCTCACATCTCAGTTCTCTGTGCATGGTTCCTACTTTCCACCAGGAAGGAAGCCATGGAGTGTATGGGGGAGGCATGGGGATAAGAGATGGACTGAGGAAGAGGAGGTGATCTTGGTTTGTAGAAAATGGACACTAACTTGTTTGCTTTTGGTCTGCTTATTGAAATACGTGGTGTACAAGTGGTTTCTCAGATGTAAATCCCTGCAGTGCTGGAAGCAGCTAGGTGAGGATGCTGCTGTGAGACAGTAAATGCAACAGGGAACTCTAATTGGCATGAGGTTTAATGGAATATTTTTGCCCAGAGAAACCTCTCCCTTCTCAGAACCAACCCTTTGCATTGTCTATTTCTATGAGCAAAAGAATAACAAAGCCACAGAAGGCATGAAGAAACAGGAATGCTTTATCAGTGATAATTTACTGGTGCCTAAAATTGCCTTCCATGCCCATCCAGTGGTTTTGGAATTAGGTTGCTGATTCTGCTAATAGCTGTAACAAGAAAGGAATGAATTAACAATGCAGAACAGTTTTGAACATACAGGGCTTGGATCTGCACTTCCAGTGATGTAAATTAAAAATAGCATTACTGAAAGTGATTGCACAGTGATGGCATAAGAGTGGAATCAATCTCATTCCACAGTCTTTGCTGCGAGGTTAGCTGTTAGATCCTCTGTGCCTCCACACATAGAAGAAACTTGGTTCCTTTTTGTGTGTGTGTGTATCTGTTCACAGGCACACATCAGTGCACATTGATAAATGTAGATACGTTTGTAAAACATTTCCGGTTAGGTTCTGTGGAATTTAAGTCTAGCTCTGGATCTTGCTAAATAGGGACTGAGAATTACTCTGTGAGCCTTGCTTGGGATTTTGCAGGTTAGTCATTTCCTTCTACCATGCAGTAACTCTCTACACAGGCACCACCTGACCCAAATGTTTGCAGCCTTTTACTTGCTTTCAGACAGAAAGCAGCTAAGCAGTTTTTTCTTTTCTTTTTCTTTTTTTTTTATTTTTTTAAGTATAACAACACCTGTAGCAACATCGCTATGAATTCCAGCACTGTCTTTCAGACCCCTCTCTCTATCTAGCATTGGAAAGTACTCAAAGTTTGGCTTATTGAGTTCTGTTGAGATTGCCCTGTTAGGCATTCATGCATGTATTAGGGAAATAGCAGTGTGTGTGTCTCACAAAGGCAGGTTTGAACTGCTCTTCTGTCCCTCAGGACCAACGCAGGACAAATCTCTCAGAACAGCATCCATGGGAATGGATTTACACTGCACAGAATGCCCTTGCGGTGGAAGCAGAGTCTGACTAATGTGCTTTCTTGGCCCATTGAAGCCACTCTTGCTTCTCCCCAGCTCTAGCCAAATTCATATTAGACAGGCCAAAACTAACAATAAACATTTCTTGCAGAGTTTATTTTAGTCTAAGTCAGATAATCTGCTGTGAGTTTGACTTAAGACTGCTCCCTTGCCATAAGGAGAATCTGCATGCTGTTTCCCTAGGTTTTTTGCCTAATCGGTAGAATCCAAGGCTGGAAGAGAATGAAACTAAATATGGAATCTGTAAGAATATGAACAGTTTTTCTTTAATAGTGTCAGAGCTGTCTGACTTCTACCTGAAGTGGCTGGAGAGCCATGATTATTTCCTCTGTACCTGTACTTGGGGACTTGCTCAATGTCTGCTCTTATTTTACAGCCTCTGGCCAAAGGAGCTTTTCTCCGGGGGACGGGATTAAATCTGTCAACGGGACGTTTCACAGCACCTGTGTCTGGGATCTACCAGTTCTCAGCCAACGTCCACATCGGTGAGTGCTGTTCACAGAAGCCTTCCCTGTACTGCTTGAGAAATGCAGGAGGGAGTCCTGGAGAACTTGATCTCTGGTGGGTCTTGTCTGATTTGAAGCATGTGCAATGGCAGCCCTTTGCAGTGAGCTCTCCCTTTGGTACACCATGACCCAAAACCCTGGCCTTAGGGCTGGGTGATTTCACAGCAGGCTGCTCCATGCAAACCAAACAAGTCACCACTCCTTAGGGATGGTGAGCTTAGGCACCAAGTATATTTATGTGCAGAGTGTGTGCCTTCCATAAAAGACATTGGAAAAAATAAGTATGATGATATAGAACTGAATCAAGACATTTTGGACTCTAGCTTGTCACCAATGCATTTGTTTGGCTGTTTAATCATTTGGTGATGAAGCACCTAGAAGGGTGCTTTCCTAAGAAGCCACAATATTACTGGAATCTCTTTCGAGCCAAATGCTGAGAAGTGATTTTCTGCTGTATTCCAAAAGTGGTTATATTTGTTTCTCTGCCTTCGCCAGATCATAGTGAATTAAAGAGTAAAGTCCAGCTCCGAGCCAGAGATAACGTCCGAGTGTTGATCTGCATTGAATCTCTCTGCCACCGATACACGTGAGTTACTGCAGTGCTATCCGGGCAATTATTTTTCTCAGATGGGCTGATGTTTCAACCAGTTGTGGAAATCAGGTTCACCAACAGTGAATTTTATATCAAAAATGCTTGTAGAGCTTCTCTGAAGAGATGGATTCCATGTAGCCCTTAGGCTTTCTGTGTTTTTTTTTTTCCTGTTTTTTAACGTTTCAGTGGATGGTGTCAGGTACTCTAAATAGCAGAATAAATATTACATATGTTGAGAGAATTGTGAGTGAAGCGGGCTGAAACTGGATGTAGCTAAAGGTGCTGAGTGCTCAGCTATCATCATAAACACAAGGAGTGAGAGAAACACTTTTGTGCCGGAGGTTGTTAGCTCAGTTTTACAATTTCACCTGCCTCCTGAATGGAATGCACACCATCTCGCTAGTGTTGCCACAGAAGTGTTGGGATGATGAGAAAAAGGAGTAGGTGGAAAATAGAGGTGGATGGTTCCTGAGGCAGAAAGAGCAGGGCTTCCCTAAAGGTCTGTCATACCTTCCTGCAGCCCCTAGCTGCCTTGTGGAGCTTGCTCAGACATCCAAGCTGAATTTTCCTCTGTTGGGATTCATTTAGTAAACCTCTGCTAAACAAAGGCTTTTGTTAGGCTGTGGCAACATTGAGTGCTGCTCCTCATGCAAAGGGCCATGCCATAAGCATGCTGTTGGCTGCTGTTTGCTGGCTTTGTCATCCTTTCAGCTGTAGCACATAGGTGCTCAGGGGGCCAGCTTGCTGAGGATGTTGAGCTTGGCGTGCTTTGCTTGGAGGAAGGCGGCTGGTGAACCCCTGGGCTGGGCTGAAATGCACCCAGCAGAGGGCAGTGCTGCTTGGGTAGAGTGGTCACTGCCTGGATCTGTGGCTGGATCTTTGTCACTGGAGGAAAATCGCCTCTACAGGGCTTGCAGAAGGTCTGCCCTGCCTGCAGCTCTTCCAGTGCAGCTGTAGCAACACCCTTGCAATAGCACCACTGAAATACATCCATAAAATGACTCCACAGGTGCAGCTTAAAACCCACAAAACCATAAGTTTGCTGCTGGGCTGGCTACTTCAGCCCTCACCTTCCCCGTTCCATGACTCAAAGCGCTGTAAATAGGACTGACCTCTCCACAGGCATTTCAGTTTAGAGGCTTTACTGGAGGATGAATTTGACATGAAGCCTCATACAATATATACCAGCTCTCTTAGGTTTCTTTGGCCTGTGGAAAAGACTTGATTGGCGTCAGAGTAGCCATTAGTAACTAGGGTAACAAGGAGCTGCGTGCCCATTGACCTGATGGGAAGTCAAGGAGCTTGTTGACTAGAGCACCTGGCACCTATTCAGCCTTGTAGACTGTTTTATAACAGTCTTTTATGATTGCAGCACTTAGCTGAGGCAGTGACAGACTGGTTGCAGTCTTGCACTTGTGAGGAGTCCTTTAGATCTTGTTAAGAATGGACATGGGCCTGATCTTGACATCTGGAATGTCTGATGACACTGAGTGATTTTGGGAGACTCCAGGCTTTTATTCTCAGGGGTGGAACAGGTAGGAACAATAGGGCAGAACGTTACTGCCCTTTTTGCCAGTAGCTCTCACAAATCTTCACTTACAAAATCATATAGAAAATCTAAATTCCATTCTCAAGTGTCACAGGGCTTCTGATTTCTCCACGGTTTTAGAGGTAGAACAAGCGAAGTGAGGTAACTGAAAGTAATGACCTGAATACAGGTAAAATTTGATTGTCATTCTTTAGCCATCTGTGGAGAGCATGCTAATGGAAAAGGCTCTCCTTATGTGTTCATCCAAAAATTATTTTTAGAATAATTCTTAAACCCATATCTAACTACTTACAAATATAAATCTGATTTATAGAACCTATGAGGCCGTTGCATCTTGGCTTGGGACTTGTTTGCTTTAAAGCAGTGCTGTTTTAGAGCCTGAAGCACTTAGGAAATCATTGTCACTCTGTGCCCTTTCAAGAGGGAAAGACAGATAAATCATTTTGAAAAATAAACGAAGGTGCCAGTGGTGAGTTTTAATGATTCCACAAATTCCCAGCTGATTTAATTAAGGCATCTGAGAAAGAACAAAGTGTGTTTTTTTTTTTCTCTCTAAGGCTCACTTCTGTTTGCAAGGACAGTGTCTCTTTCTCCCCTCTGTTGTCCATTCAGTCAACCAGTAACATTACTTAAGAATGGATGTCAGCCTCTGATTGCAACATGACTTTAGTCTTGTTTACTTGTTCTGGTAAATGCAGGCACGAGAATTACCTAACAGGAAGCTTCTGTGTGGATCGTGGAAGCTACCAGGACTTTCACATTGCAGGTCGTTTAGCTGAAAGCTCCTAGCAAGGTCTTCGGGTACTATCTGGGATATGTGAACAACCTCTTTGTCACATACAGCCTAGGCATGTTTATTGGGATGTTTTTGGGATTAACTTGCCACGTGAAGAATTTATAGCTACATTCTCCAAACAGCAACAACAATAAAAACTTTTTTTCTCAGTCAGAACTGACCCAGCTGTTAATGGTTTAGATAAAGCTCTCTGAAGTCTGACTCAGTTTTCATCAATTGTCCACGCTTGCAATTTACTGTCGGTTGTCCTGCAAGGCTGTCCTGAGCTGAGTGAGCTGGACAGCAGTGGGAATAAATTGGGACCAGCACCGGCTCTATGGGAGACATCTCTCCCTCCTATAGTGGGTGAGAGTGTGAAGGCTGTCCTGAGCTGAGTGAGCAGGACAGCAGTGGGAATAAATTGGGACCAGCACCGGCTCTATGGGAGACATCTCTCCCTCCTATAGTGGGTGAGAGTGTGACTGGTCTGTGGGATGGAAGGAGGATGGGTGGAGGGATGGGAACCTGTCTGGACAGACACTCTGCTGGCACAGGCTGAGCTGCTACCCGTACTTGTGGAATTTCCTGGGGATGTCTACGTACACAGTCATTCATTTTAGGGAGCTGAAAGAGCCCTGAGGGCTTTCGGCTGAGAGAGATGGAAACTGAGAGGCACGGAGACAGTTGGAGTAGAAGAGATTAATGGTGGGAAGTTCCCACCCAAGTTAGGCTTTTGGCAGGATATGACACACAGACTGAGCTCTTCAATCAAGGTGGTGCCAAGTGGCTTGCTCTCTCAGGGCCAAATTGCCCCTACCTTTTGTGCACATTATTTCCTTGCAAGGGGGCTGGAAACAGCACGTTTGCACTTGCTAGGTTTCGTCACCACCCCTTCATGGAAAAAAGGGAGGGAGGGGGGTTGGTTTGCTTGGAAAAACAACTGGATCTGCTAGCACTGGCTAGGCAGATTTTGGAAAAGCCAGCCAGGCATGGAGCTTTGTGCTTTCATATTGCTTTGAGTAATGGTTCTCCAGAAACTGAGGATGCCACAGAGTGGCTGTCCTACGTGTTACTGCTGCAAGGAATAAGATGGGAATAACATTATGATATTAGAAAAGAACAGTGATGGGGGGTGATCTGGAGCTCTCCCACAAACTTAAATTGAATCACACGATTTTTTTTTTAGCTTGTATGTGATCCCTGATCTACATGGCCTCCCAAAAATAGCTTTCAGCTGCAGAGTATGTTTTTTTTCTTGCACAGACTGACTGCATGTATTGTTATGGTGAAATAGGCCTTTCACACCTTGAAGATGAACTGTAATATATAGCTAGCTCTTTGCAGAATAACAAGAGTATAAACTGTTGTGGTGGTCAACAGACTGTGGGATAACTGGCACGTAGATGGATCTAAAGGACATGTTCAGCTTCTGTTCCAGGGTGAGAGTTAGAGACCACAGGGTGTTGAGAAAGGCCTTAGTGAGAGGAGGTGGCTCCCTCTTTCTGCCTGCAGCTGAATTTTGCATCCACAACCCTGTGTACTCTGTGGGTCTTCCATAAGTTACTGCAGTGAGGACAGAGTTCTGCTGTTCTTCTTCCAAGGCTGATTTCAGCTAGAACCAAGGCCACCTGTTTAGTACAGATGGACACTGGCACACCAGGTCCTCTTTCTAGGGAGGCTGTGAGACCATTGCTGTTCCACATACAGCTGTGTTGTGACTGCCTCAGGTGCTTAACCTGTTTATTTTTCTTTTGCTACTGTTTAGGTCTTTGGAAGTCATTGCTGGTTTGGAAAGTAACAGCAAAATCTTCACGGTCTACGTGCATGGCTTACTGCAGCTGCAGGTAGGTCTTTGCAGACTGGGAGGCACAGTTACAGTTTGCTGGGCAGGATGTGGAGTTATTCACTGGCAAGGCTGAATTCTCACCAGGAGGTGGGAAAGCTATTAACCTTCTTTTTAAGGTTAATGAAGTTACAGTCACCCCAGGTATGTCGTTTAGAGAATCTGTGACAGGAACAGGAGCAAAGAACACATGTTGCACATTCTGATCTTAAGTCACGGAGGTAGCCTTCTCTCTAAGAAATGACTTAATGAAAACAAATGTTTTTCTTTCTTAAATCTCCTCCTGTATTGTCAAGGTGGCAGTCATATTTCCCATTTCATAAAAGCAAATCTGAAGTGCAGATGGCCATGTGACTGTGATCACTGAAGAAGACACTGGTGCAGTAAGGGTCTAGTTAAGTAACGAGCTTAAAACAGTTTCACTGCAGCAGGTTTCTTCCAAGTCAAAGCCTTAGTGCTGCAGTGAAGATGTTGGGCCAGATCCTGTTCCCAGGAGCCACAGAAAACAGCAGGAAACTTCTAGGCTTAGTTCATGGCACTGAAATGCTTTTCTCCTTTTACACTGGGATGAAATGTCAGATTTCCCCTCTCGTTCTCTCTGCAGGCTGGCCAGTACACCTCCATATTTGTGGACAACAGTGCTGGAGCTCCCATCACCATTCAGAATGGATCGGATTTCATGGGCATGCTAATGGGCGCATAATATCGTCTGCAGCACTGCGTCAGGGAAGGATACAAGCGAGAGCCTTGCAGTATATATTTGACTGAAGAAACCGTTACTTAGACTCTTGAAGACTGCTTCATGTAACTGTTGGCAACTTTAAACGAGCAAAGAGCCTTTCCTTTTGCAGATACTTCAGCTTGCTTTCAGAGGCTACTGCTTTTCAAGGTCCACAGCAGTTCATTCATCATAAAAAAAATACACTTTTATAATTCAGAAACAAACTGTAATATTTAATTTGTGCTTCACCAGACGCTCACTGAGATATGGCATTTGTTACCTTATAACTTTATTTCACACAATAACACTTGTAATCAGCACGTCTTTGGGATTGATTGAGGGGTGTTTAAGTTGGTAAATGAAGGATTGAGGGGGAAGTAAAATAGTGACTATATTCAGTGTGCTGTGGAGGAAGGAGACAAGAATTTGTCAACAAAACTGTTTTTCATACAATTGTAAATGGTATAGGCCCTCTCATGTCCAAACTTAGATATATTTGACAAGTAGCATGTTGAATTCTCAAACAATGCCTGCTCCAGAGATGGGAATCCAAAGTCTGAACTGTTTAATTGTGGTTCTCTCTACCTAGGTATTTCTTTGATGTTATTGATGAAGCCAAATACCTCGCTGCCTGCGCAGTTTTGTTTTTAAGAAAAAGTGAGGCCGATGGCACCAGTTCTAGCGTGAACTCCCTCAGTCATGTTCTTATGTTTTAGTAAGATATATATTTGGCTTTGGACTGCATCACATAACACAGCATCTTCTCAGATGCCATATATTCATTTTTAAATGTATCAAATGCATTACGACAGTTGTCCAAAGGCTGGCACAGACAGTGAGGACAGCAGCCTCAAATCAGATGTGTCACCTGTTTGGTGCTTTTTTGACTGTGGTGAAATAAAGAAAACACAGGACAAGGCTTACTTCCATCAGATGGCATGGGTAAAATGGAGTCTGAGCTCTGCTTGTTTGTTGGAAGTGCTGTCAAAGACTGTACAAAAGCCAACCTGCAGGCAGTGAATATGTTCTGGATTTCCACAGATCTGTTTGCGAATGTAAGCATGTGAGATTGAGCCCCCAAAGCTGCTTTGAAAATAGCCTCAGGCTATAAACTCTTTTTAAAAAGTGAATGGGTGTTGTCATTTCAGTGGGTTAGTGTGTTAACCTAAAAAATTGTGATTAAAAAAAAAAAAACTACTCATTTAATGTACCTCTATAGCTTTCCCCTTCAACAGAGACTTGGCCCTTTTATTGGTGCAACTTAACTAAGGAAATGGTTGTATAGCAGCATCATAAATAATGTTAGCAAGGCCCAAAATGGAGTCCAGATACTTGTTTTGGAGCACTTGCAGTGAAAGGAAGATACCAGTTGTATAACATTGCAGTTTTTTATGATCAGTTACAACATCTTCATGCAATGAAAACAAAGACTGCTGGGGACAGAAAGTATGAACAAATGTCATCTGTTGCTGGGTCTGTTGTTCAGGCTGATCAATATATGATGTTTCTACAAGCTCCAGGAACACTGCTGTAGCAAAGATGTCTTATTTCAAGAGCTGTGGAAAATTCTGCCCTAAAATAGATAAGTCTGAGGCTCTTTATTTTTATCTCCATTCTAAATACCTAAAGATTGATCTTAAAGGGAGGACTAAATGGTATTTTTCATTCACTAAGAATGTATTAAAATACCTAAGGGAAGAGCAAGTAGAGAGTATGTGGAACAATCTGTTAGCGCTGTTTCAGGTATACATAGGTAAATTCCTCTTTTCTAGTCAAAAGAATGCAATTGTTCTAACTGGATATGTGAATGAGATATTAACTCTTGCTATACAATACGTGCCAGCAATACCTGTGGATTCATTTTAGTACACTGTTGTGTACTGGTTGTTCCCCTGGTGTAGGGGAATCCACAGCTACTGAAAGACAGCAAATTGCCACAGTAGTGATTTTTGGGGCTTCACAATAACCCACATGCATATCACTGAACCGTATCAACAAAGACGGGTTGTTTGCACTGGGTTTTGATGGAGTGGGTGTAGTCAGGGCAAATGGCCTATATCCCAGCATGTATTACTATCCTGTACTTCCTACTGCGTGAATATTTGTAATAAATTGGGCTGTTACTTGCATGACTTGCAGCGACATAATCACCAAGTGTTGTGACATTCAATGTATGTTGTTATACCTATGGGTTTTTTTGAGCAAAGTCTCACTGTTCTTGGTAAATCAGAGTTAAAATATTTATTTTGTTGTAGAACTAAAAAATGTTTATCAGAACTCGTTTTGGGATGTGTGACTTATTTTTTTCCCTGTTTGTTGTGTTTTACTCCTGTGAATTGTTCCGCCTTTATGTATGTATGGAGTGCTTTCCCGGCAGGTGTTTCCCCAGTGTGCCAGAAGCTAAGTGTATAATCACAGTGCCCTGAGGAACGCACAGCCTAAACAGTGATGGCTTAAATCTCCCTTGTTAGAGTGATTTGCTTCTGGTCACTGTCAGAGAGAGAAGTAAACCTCCAGCTTTGGTCTCTCTTCATATTCTCCTCCATCTCTGGTCTCTCTCCATGTTCTGTAAGCCACGTTGCCTTTTTCATTTAACCAGTAGAGACTGTTTGGGTCGAACTCAGTCTCATAGCCTAGGGGAAAAGAAAAATTAGAGGGAAACTGACACTGTCTCTTGAGCTTGCCCTGAGTCCACTGTCACCAGCAGGAAGCTTGTGGGGTTTTCATCAACTCTTTTTATCCTCAAAATAAAAATCCTGAAGGTTCTTGCTTAAGGGGAACAAGAAGGGTTGTCTTTTGGCTAAAAGTTGAGCCCTGAATGCCACCAGGCTGCCATTCTCTTCCATCCCCAGGCTGCGGCCAGCAGTGTGAGCATGAGGCCATCTCTCCACCTTTGAGATGGGGCAGAATGCACTGAAACAGCCAGCAGCAAGCTGAGGCTGGCCTCCAGCATCGAGGTGCAAGTGTACAAAACTGATAACTAATGTGGGCACTGCCTCCTGCTGGGCCGTGGCTGACACAAACGCTCTGCAAGGCTTCTGAGCTCTTTAGAGGCTGAGGAGATTAATGGTGTGAGAAGCGAGGTTTCAATGCTTCTCTGTTTGTAGTCATAAAATTTATAGTCCACGAAAACACAAGAACTTGGGAGGACTAAGTTCAGTATGACGGAGTTGTTTGTAACAAAATTAAAGCCCGTGTGCTTTAGCCTATGGTTTAATGGCCAAGTGAGCTAATCCCACCCAAGGCGAATGGCAATTTGTGCAAGGGGGCAGAAATCTGAGATGCATGCAGATTAAATGGCCACTTAATGCCCATTGAGATGATGACATCTTCAGCCTGGCCTTTGTATGTGAGACCCGTGAAGAGTCCCTCTGAGAAGAAGCTTGGTTTGGACCACTGAAGGAGGAGGGCCAGGAAGACTTCTGTATTTCCCATTAACAAATGCTGCTCCTAGCCCAGCATGGCATATTACTAGGACTGCATTTACATGGCTGAGAGTTGTGCTAGTCTAAGATAGGCTTTAGCCAAAAACTATTTTCTCCTAAATAAGCTGTAACTGCATTCAAAGAACATTTTAAAAATATATACATATGTTATATAGACATATAATACATATTTCAATATATATATTTATTTTTCATTTACATTTCTAAGAATTTTAGTGTTTCAGGGAAACGAGGTAAGGAAAAGCACACCTGCTTTACTGGAACAAGTTTCTTTCTTGCCCTCATCTCTGAGTTGTTCATGGAAATATTTGCCACGCAATCACCTTTGGAAAGCTTCAAGCATTAGTAACTTGTACTTGCACTCAGAACTTTGTACAGGTACTTACAAGCTAGTTCAGGAACATTTTCAGGAAGGTTGCAGTGACGTGGATGAGTTAACGCTTCCTACATCTTTGCTGTCTTCACCGTGTACTTGCTCACTCTTCCTCCCGGCCCCTTTGCACCAAGCTGTGCACCCTGTGCGCAGTTTGGATCCAGACAAAGCCAATGCAAGCCAGCGTGGTTTTGCTGGAGTCAGTGCTCTGTGCTGGGTTCACTATCCAGGGTTCTGACATCTCTTGTGTGGATTTTCCCTACCTGAGAGCTTTTGCTTGTGAGATACTGACCCTGAGCCTGGTGTTCCTGGCCCATATGACTCTCCAAGCTCCATATTCCTGTTGGATGCTGCATTGCTGTGGTCACCACACATCCCTCTTACATGGGCTGCGATGTAAACAGACTGCTTCACGGCTTAGCTTATATTTCAGGAACAATAAACCAAGCCATCCTAGGACGAGCATGGACTGCTAATTTCAATGTCTATAAAAGTGATTATCTTCACTCATAATTCCTTATTCTAAACAGTCTGGCTAAAAGTTTCCAGCTTCAGGCTAAAGTTACTTGCTTAGTGAGATGGTAAATATAACCTCATGCTGCTGGGACGTGTCTCTGCCCCTGGCTTAAGTGTTGAGGCTAGACGGTATTGCTAGCAGGCTTTTTTAGCTCCCTTTCTGTTGGGTGCCCTCACAAAACCTGCTGCCAACTGCAGTTTCTGAGCCTGATGGAGAGCCCACTGAGGCCGGGGGAAAATCTGGTTAAAGCTCAAGTGATTCATCCCAGAAAACGGGCGTTTGGGTCTAGTTCGGGGGTTAACACCAGGATTGCCTTTCAGGTGTGTTTCTGCTGGTGTGGCTGCTTAAACTTTGTCCTGTGAGCTACATGGACGAGGACAGCTGGGTTGTCCCAGCTCTGCAATTGTCACTGCTCTTGAGTGTGCTGCCTCCGAAGGGCACGGTGCTGTGCAGGATCAGCCCTTCACACGTGGAACCTGCAGGGAATTTTATTTAATGCACACAGGGCCTTTGACAGGCTGTGTTGGAGTTAGGAGCTGAGAAAAGCCACCACTGTAACCCCAGGGTCGTCCAGCCTGCAGCCCCATGCTTTCATCTACAGACAAGTAAAAGAGACCATCCAGACACCAGCATCCAGCCTGTGAATATTTTCCCTGGCTGGGAGCTGACAGGTTATGAGGTTTTAAGTTCTATTCGAATTTCCAGTTTTGTAAATGATCCCGATGCCACGCTCCAGACTGACTCCAGGGGTATTTACGTTGGATTAGCAGCAGGTTGCCTGCCTCTCCTCACGCGGTAGAAGAAGGCCCGGCAGATGTAAACGCCCCTTGAATGGCGGGCTGTTAACCTTCAAGCAAAATGATGAGTTTGTCATATAAAACTCTTGCTATAAATAGGCGCAGGTTATAAATCAGGCCTGGGGACGGTGATGAAATCCAACAGCACCAGAGAGCCTCCCCAAGCCTCTTCTCTGAGAGGAGCCCGCACCCGGAATGGCCGACTGGTCTTGAAGGAAAACTCAAGGGGAATTTTAAAACTGCTCTGAATTGGTGACTGTAGGGGAAATAAAAATAAATAAATAAATAAATAAAAGGCAGAATAAAATTAGCCCTCTATGGGCATTAATACTACATAATATTTTAAAACTAATACTTCAGCATTGTAACTGCAGTGAAAGAGAAAGCCATAGCAGCATGCTCCAAAAAGCTTCATCTGCTACGTTTCCATAGAAAATTTGGAAGCTGCTGACTGTAAAAATTGAGCTTGTCTATGCAAAGAGAGTACCAAACTCATCAGTTACACAGCTGATTCTTGTTCAGTGACTTTTCTTAATGCTCAAGTCGGGCTGATATCAGTGAAGAGTAAGAGGACGTGAGATTAGGGTTTCAGGTGCACTAAATTTAGTCCAGGATAGCCAATTTCCTGCAGGTTCCTTAGACCCCCCATTCCCCTGCTAAGTAGCCAGGGTGAAGGGACAGGCAGCTGTTTGTACCTGCAGTGCTGGTGAGTAGGTGTTGGCTGCATGTGGGATGGAGGATTTGCACCTAGCTGGTGAGGGTATTTTGTGTGGGGGGGTCAATGTAACATCGGCTTTGAACACCAGGATGTGAACAGGGAAGGTATCAGAGTGCAGGGCTGGGGAGGTGGGACTGGATTCTAGAGGACTGGAATTAAACACAGAACAGTGAGCCCAGCCTGCCTGCCTTGTGTCTTCTTCATAAACCACTATGTGCATAAAGATCATGCCGCAGCTACCCAAGGAACAGCTTTCTTGTACCTACACCAAACTTTCCTGCATAGACCTGTGGTTCTGTAACTGCCTAGACAAATAAATCTGCGTAGAGGGCAAGGGTGGAAGGAACTGCTGTGAAATATCTTTATTCTTGGTTATATATTCAGTTAATCAACTCCTGGGGAGGCTCCAAATGGAGATAAGAATGGAAATATCAGCTTGAAAGCTCCGCAGCAATGCAGCGGCAGCTCCAGAGCTGCGTTGGTGCTTTTGTGTGGCTGTCTCTGCAGGAGGCCCCTTCTGCACTGTGTCAGCACAGCTCAGATGTCCCCACACACAGTGCTAACGTGCCTGGAAATGTTTTCCCTAGCATTAGGACTTCTGAGAAATACTTGCCACACTGATGAAAAACAAGAGAGAAACCTGGCATCGCATGGAGAACAGCATCTTGTGTTTCCATAAAACTTTCTTCCAGGTTTTCAGGCCCTAACTCTTAAATCCAGAAATTGCATTTAAGATACTTGCTTCTTCGTTAGATCTGCTCTGTACTCTGGTTTATAACTGCTGCTTGTTTTTGCCTTCTTTTTGGCAAAGAAATCACTGTTTGCTGTTTGTTTGGTGTAAACACTGAAGCCAGTGAAGAGACAAGCATGCAAACAGCGTTTGTTTCTCTTCTGCCTGCTGCTCGTCCTCCCTCTAACTGGGGCTGCCTTGCAGAGCACTGGAAGAGCAGCTGGTCTCAGGGAAGGAGTCTCAGCCATGGTGCTTTCAAGCTTCAGAAAATGGGAGAACACTGTTCAATATAGCTCTAGCTGCAAGAGAAGAGAGCTGGGCCAACTTAGATGGGCTGAAAACAGTCCTTGAACTATCTCAGGCGTCTCCTTTGACGGGGCGTTGAATGTTTGCTGTGTGTGTTGTGCTTGGAGTCTAATAAAGATTTACAGAATGAAGCTGTTTGTTTGTTTGTTTTGTTTAAATCAAAGGTCTCGAGGGCTGCTGTAATTATCAAACCCTCTTTTTTTCTTTTTTTTTTTTTTTCCCAGCAAAGGGCACGGGGAGTTGCCAGTAATCTATAAAACAGCAATGACAGTCAATCTGGGGGAAATGATCTCAAGCATTATAAATATCCCCTACCAGGTTTGGGTTTTAAAGTTTTATGAAGTGATAGAGATTCTGGGGATGTTTTTACGAGAGACTGGAGAGCGAGCAGTAGGGCAGCTTGCAGGGGTAGCTGCGTTGTGTGCTGCCTGCGGGGCTGGATGCTGGCTGGAGCTCTCTGAAGCCCTGGGTGTTGTACCCTCAGGGGATGTGTGGTTGCCTGCAGGAGCAGATATGTCTCGGAGCATGAGAATGGAAAGCCTGGGTGTGGTTTCTGGCACTCTCTCTGACCTGCTTGTTGGCCTTGAGAAAAGCTCCTCATTTTTAGTGTCTTCCCTATCTCAGCTGGCAGCTCTTTGGGAAAGTGGCTTTGGTGGATTCCTGCGCCCTATGTGTTGGGCCCATGCAAGGTTAATGAGTGCTCGTGTTCTGGAGCTCACTTAGGTTGCCCTTAGGTATTGTTTGGTAGCCCTGTACGCCACTAGGAATGCTGTCTCTGTGAAGAGCAGTGGTGCTTTACAAGCTTGGTTAACTCCTGCTAACATTGCCACAAATTGTGAATCAGCTCTCTGCTGCAGAGGGTGGGGCATTAAAGGGATATAGGGCTTGTGCACGAGGGCACTGGCGTTGAGGGATCGTATCTGCCTCCCACTCAGGGAAGGAGTCATCAGCCTTCCTGAAACCTTCTGCTGAAAATCAAATGGAAACTTCCCCAGCAGCAGGGGGAGCGTCCATTCCGGAACCTTTCTGGGTAACGTCTGGATAACTTCCATTGTCTGGGCTGTTTTTCCCCCGTTTTCTTGCTGCCAGAGGTGTTCCTCGGTTGGAGGTGAGGAAATGCTGACCTCAGAGGATGGTGTTTCCAGTTTCAACCACAGGCAGGAGCTACTGGAAATATCACCCCTTTCAAGATTCCAGCCCTGCTCTGCTGTTTTCTGTGGTTTGCATAAATCCCAATGGCTGGATCCTCACCTGGGCTGCACCAGCATTGTTCCCCTAATGTTTAGGGGGCTCTTCTGGTTCCTGTAGCTGTGGATGCCCAGGTAGACTGAAATACTTCCCGATTGCTTGTTGCCGGATCCTAACCTTGTCATTACCTTAACGGCAGAGAATCCGTAACTGGAATTTCAGACTTCTACCTCTTTGATCTCCTTCTCACTCTCTTGTGTTGTCATGATTAATGACAGACTATTTGAAAAATGCTGCGGTGTCTGACTAATGCAATCTGAGGGGTGGGCAGAGTTCCTTATTTCCTCCTGTTGCAGACCTGTTAAGTGACTGGAGAAGAGTTTATTTTCCACTTCACTTTGTCAGAGCTTTTGAGTGCCTGGGGCAAGGAGGGGGTTAATATTCTCTGCTGTGTTAAAAGTAGCTTTTTTTTTTTTAATCAATTAACCACCTATCTTTCCTGGTCCAAAAAAGAAACAAAAGTATGTGTGACATCCAAATTCTGCACATAAAAATCCCATTTTATAATAATAAAATGTATCGAGTTACTTATCTGGAGGCTGTTTATCTTGCAGTAAGATACTCGCATCAGTTAGCGAGTGCCTCCATGGCTCTCTGCATCCCGTGGCTTGCCCTGACCAAGGATAGTGTGTGAACCACCAGCAATGGGTGAAAAAAGTCCTTGATGGCGAGTGGGAGCAATGCTGCAAGAGCAGCCAAGGACCTCTGGGATCTGGAGGTGCAGGAAGAAAGGCACTGGTAGTCTGCGCACCAACAAAAGCCCCAAGGAAAATTTAACCCCTTTGGTGTTTTCTTATGTCTTCAGCGCACTGGTCTTCTGGATGTTGAGCTGCTGCTGGCATTTGTCAGTGAGGTTTGTACCGAGAGAGAGAAGCGGATGTCCCTGAGGACCTTGCAGTCCTGCAAAAGCAGAAGGGTGCTCTGGTGATGAGAGGGCAGGCTGTGTTGGCACCACTTGCTGCTGAGCCTGAGGTGTGAACCAAAACACGACTGCTTGCTGGGAGTGAAAACGCTCAGCCTGGTACTTCTGTTGCTGTAGTGCCCATCTCAACAATGCCCAGTTGGTGCCAGAAACAAGTAACCACTTCTGATGGGGTTGCTCGGTGATACCTAGGGAAAAATTCCACTCAGGCTTTTTGGGAAGGTCCTTTCTGTGCCGAGGGCTGTAGAGAGCACTCAGAATGCATTCATTGGTGTCCCCTGGATCCCTGCACCCAGACGAGTGTCCCTGTCTCTGGAAGGGTCACTGCCACGGAGCCGTGGGCAGCAGCTGGAGCAGGCTGAGAAGCCAGGAGAGATGGGCCAAGAAGCAAACTGCAGCCAGGCTGGCTCCCGCAGGCTGGTATTTGTGCAATTGGTCTGTACTGACATATTTACTCTCTCTTTTAGAGCAAAGTGCCAGGTAAAGAGGGAGAGGACGTCAGACAGGAGTGCTAGACATCTCAGGGCTGGATCTCCAGCCATTGCCCCTTGCCTCACTAGGGCTCAATGGGCTACATTCTTCTTTCTTTTCCCCTCCGATTTAGACAAATAGGAGCTGGAGCCTTAAGGTATATTAGAGAGTGATAGGGATCTGGCTGATAATACATTCTGGGCTGTGCGTGAGGAAGCCATTAGCTTAAATCAGTATGGACAGGATCTGATAACGGGGAGGTGGATGAGGGGGAGAGGGGCTGTGGCTGTGCCAGGTGACAGCACTGATGCTCACCTTCTCCATCAGCCACAGCAACTGGGGCTGAGCCTCAGACCTGCAGGGTGATGCTGGGGAAAAGGGGATGCAGGTGGATGCCAAACAGCAGGAGCTGCTTGCTGGGTGCGCGTGGCTGCCACGATCCGTGTCCTTTCCCACCTAGCACCGAACCCTGGGTCAGCTCCGTCCCATCCTGCACAGCCACAAGCAGAAGTGTGTGTGCGCACAGCTCCTGCAACGTGGAAGCTCACCAGGCTTGTTCACGCTTGAGTTGTCAGTGGAGGCTAATTAAAAAGCATGATCTCACTTAATGAGCGTGAGGATTCTTCTCTCCGTGTTTCAAGACACCTTTAGGCACTGTCAGACATGGCCAGGCGGCAGGCTCTGACTTCATCGCGATGCCTTCTTCCTCCTAGGAGGAAGAGGAGGCAGTGACCAGTGTCTTTGCCCTAAGCCTAATGCAAGAGAGGTCCAAAACCTGAAGGTCTCCCTGGCAGTTTGTCCTTGCGGCTTCTGGAGAACAGACAGGACTGAAGCCTGCTGTGCTGCAGTGGAAAATGCCTGGAATACCTGTCCAGAGACCTCAGTCCTCCTCTCATGCTTTCTCTTGCTTACCTCACCCTCTCTTTCCAAGCCACCGTTAATGATGTTAAATCTCTCTAGATGCTTTTGTTGTTAGCTTTCATTGCTTGGAGCGAAAATAATAAGAGCTGGGAATTCCTCTTCAAGGCCTGATGAACTCAAGCCACGTGAAAACACCATCCAAAATCAGTCCCCCTCTGCACGCCATCAAGCTGCAGCCCTTCAAACCAGCGTGCTGGGTGCCTGTGCCCAAAGCCCCTCGTTCCCCAGGGATGCCTGTGGGTCTGCTGCCTCTCCTCGTGCAGCTCTGCTGCCGGAGAAGAGAGGTCAGCTGCTGCCCATTGCATGCAGCAGAAGCTGGGCTTGAGGATTGTGTTTCCAGTCCTCAGGGCTTGGAAGCCACCCGCTGTGGTGCTCATCTCCAGGAGGGGCCGTGCCAGACGAGCTCTGTCTCCACTGGACCACTGACACCAGCTTCCTCCCTCCAGCTGGCCCGGCTCAGCCCAGCCTTGGTCATGTTTCCCCCCTCTCCTCTCATGCCCAGCGGAGTCACGCAGGCATTTTGGGCCATACGAATGTGCTGTTTTGACTCTGCAGACTCGGTGGGAGCACTTGCTAAAGACGCACTGTAGTTGTATCGGGCCCAAAAGGAGGAGGTGGGGGGGGGAAATGGAAAAAATTACTGCTTCCAGCTGCGGCCAGGTTCCTGCTTTCTGTGTCCTTGTGCTGCTAGCAGCCTTGCCCAGGGACTGCTCCACACAACTTAATGACCTTAATGAAGCTGCAGTGAGTGGCACAGAGCTGATGCTTGTGTTGAGAGCCCCTTGGTTTGTGTCAGAGGCCCTGGATGCTGAGGATCCAGCGGTTCTCCTGTTACACGAGTGGCAGAGCTGTGACCTCGGTGGAGCCATGCTAGCTTGCCTTGTGCATGGACTTGTTTCACACTGTGGGCTCCAGTCTTGTCTTGGAGATTTAGTAACTGACTTCCCCACCTCCCTGCATTAAAAACTCAGTCTTTTCCTGTTAATAACCCTGGGAGGCAGGATGCCTGAGGTCACCCGTTTGGTGATTTCAATCAGGCCATCTTGCTTCTTTCTAGGTGGTTGGTTGCTGCCTTTTTGTCACAAACATTTTTGAAGGTATTCATATACCTCATGAGAAAAGGAGGACAGGAGAGAGAAAACAGGATCCAGCCTTCCGAACCTAGAGTGCCTTCTTTAAAACTTCCCACACATGAAAATCTGAGCAACACACAGACAGAAAGCAGTGAGAATGCACACAGGAGTTGATTGGAAATGCTGCAGAGCTCAAGACAAGGCCGTGCTCTGCGTATATCCCTTATCTCCTTCCTCAGGGGCTCCCTCTGGTCCTTTCTGCTGTGATGGTTGGTAGCCAGGAGTGAGACTGGCTGGCTCTAGGAAAGGGATGGAGATGGATGGGTAGAGGCAGCAGGGAAATCACCTCTCAGTGTCTAAATTACTGGTGACCCAGGAAGGCTCCGGATTGCCCTGAGAAAACATGTGTAAAGTGATCCCTCCTGCCAAATCTCCTTTGAGGCTTTGCTAGAGGAGGCTGTGGGTAGGGAAAGAAAGCAAAGATCCCGCATCTGATCTTCTGCTTCCAAGCCTGGTTTTACTGAGCGGTGCTTTATTTTCCTGGGGGGGGTGCCTGATGGCTTCCTGCAAATGCATTCCCCCCAGAAAGAAACAGCCTAAATTTCTCCCACTGGCCACTTCTCATGGATTATCTGATGTGGTGAGCACTCTGTTGTGATGCAGAGAAGGCTCTGGAGAGAGGAGTGAAGGGAATGATGATGTGCAGGGAAAGCTTCTTGGTTTATCTTGGAGAAGTAACCCCACAGGAGGCTGTTCCTATTTCTTCCATTTGTAATTAAAGTGAGGGAAACCCCAGGCCTCTAAAGAAGAGAATAAATGCGTGGTGTTTTTTTCCCTACTCTGACAGAGTTGGGAACAGGCACAAAGAGGGCGATGGGACCCCTTTTGCGAGAGTGCCTGCAGCAGGAGCTGGCTGGGGAGGTGTACGGGGGGAACGGGACGGATGCTGCAGAATGTGGCTGGTGATCGTACCAGAGTCCAAGTGCTGCTGTGAGCCACATGCTGGAGTGACTTGCCACGAATGCTTGCCCGTGAGTCTTTGTCAAATCTGTCTGTCTAAGCAGGAGGAGTGCTTTCTTCTTCCCTGCAGTCACCCCCCTGGCTGCCTTAGGCTGTCGAAGTCATGCTAGAGAGCACAAGCATAAAAGAAACCTCAGTCGAGCCCTGTGGTTACAGCACTGCAGCCCAGGACACTGCATGCCGTGGCTGCTCATTCTTCTGGGTTGTTTAACTGCTGCTCCTGACAGCAGATTGGTTTTAAACAGCTTCTAGCCAGAAGAAAATAGTGTGCAATGCCGAATCTCCTGCGGTGAGACAGGAATGACGCTCCTTCTCCTTGCGTTGTGTTTCTCATTTTGATGTTTTAGCATCTTTTCTGCATATGTCTGGTTCATTGCTTTTAATAGAGTTAAGTGCAGTTGTCAGAAACTATTATTAAACTAAGCTCAATGTTGCCTACGTTTTGGGTGCCTTTACAAAGCATTTAGAAAATTCAGCTGCACGTGAAGAGCCACCAAAGGTGGGAATAACCCCTCCTGGAGGTGAGCAGTCCCAAATCTGCACGGCTGGGAGCTCAGGAGCAACACAACTCAAGGCCCCAGGAGCCACTGGGTGTATTTCCAGAAGGGCTCCCACGAGCAAAGCAGGACTGGCTCTGGCTGCCTTGAGAAAAGCAACCCCAGTGTAGATAAGCAGAGCCATTTTTGTACTAAGGAGGATTAACAAGGTTAGTTTTAATCATAAACCCACATCAGCAGCCAAGACTTGAAATGCTCCTGCCCAGAAAGGAAAACCGCAGAAGAAACAATGAGGATAACTCTGCTCCGGGTGACCAGATGAGAAAAGACTCTGAAATCTTCTGCATTTACTTACCACTGCTTTTTGTTGTCAGTGGAAGCTGCCTTGAACAGTCAATGAAGGGAGAGCTGCCTATTCACTGACAGATTTGCAGATTTATATTTCGTTATTTAGCTGCCACAAAAGGCTCCCCGTTCCTGCAAATAATTAACTGCCTGGCACTTCTCAGGGCCTTCAATTACACACCTGCAAAAGTATTTGCCTGATTGGGACCTCAGAGAAGAGAATCAATAAAGAAACAAGTTTAATGCAGTTTTTAAATAATCAGTTTGGTGTTATTTCTCTGCTGCCTTACTCATAAAGGTGAAGCCTTTATGCTCTAATGAGCACTACCTTCATTTCAGCCCAGCCTTATAGCCTGAACATATTTGCTTTGGGTAGAAACTGCAGAGGCCAAGGGGGTGAGCCTTTGAAAAAATCAAGTTAATTTAATTCTGGCTGCTGCTGGCTTCAATGGACTCCAATAAAAACAGGAGTCTGATTTCTTAAGCACCTTGCTTTAAAAGCTCATGCTACTCTCAAAAGGCATAGTAGGCTAATATTATGATGCTAAGGGCTGGCTGAAATGGCTCCCACAGACCAGATTTTCTAGAGCATCTTTGTAGCTCCTTACACGTCTCCTGAGCAGAGAACAAGTCTTTTTCTTTCAGCTTTCAGAGATGTTTTCAGCATCTGTTAGAGCACAGGGTGCTGTGGAAGGCAGTCGGAGGGAACAGCACTCCCAGGGCAAAACTGGAGAAACAGAGACCTCCTCCTGCAGGTCCGTAAGCTGGTCTGACCCTTGCCAAGCACGTATGTAGCTCTCTGCCAGGTCTGCACGAGAAGCCTAAACACTGGGAAATATTTATGTTGCTAAATGACTTGTGTTAATAGTGTTACATTGAGATGGTGCCTCTGTGAAGCAACTGCAAAAGAAAAACCAAGCGGGCAAATGAGTATGTTGTGTTACAGTGAGCATCAGTAATATTGTGTATTATTTGATCCTATTACATCAATATTATATGAAAATAACCTGATGCTGGGCTATTGATTTCTGCTTTGTAGTGGGAGTGGTGGCTTGCCAGGCTGCTAGCTACTGGTGGAAGGAAGAAATGGGTTCTGGATGCTCGAGACTGATGCTGAAAGATCAAGACAGAAGCCAGGCTGCATCCCCACTGCCCTTTGTTGGTTGCCCTTGGGCAGCGCGTGTGCAGCGAGCTGCTGGAGCTTCTCAAAGGGGCTTCTCAAACCACCCTTGTGAAGGTATAAGCAATAACTCAGAGTATAACAGGGGAGATTCAAGACCAGAAAATGCAAGTTATCCAACTCTATTTTCTGTGAGTGGATTTGTTAACACCAGACCTTCAGGTATTGTTTGGTGCTGCTTGACCTCTATGGCTGTGACTCTGCTGATCTGCCCCTCTGAGGATCCCGGCTGAAAGAAGGTGTAATGCTGGAGAGAGGGAAGGAGGGATCACATGGAGTGTGTGTCAGGAGAGTGGAAAAAAAGGAGTCTCTTTTCCAAACCAACATCATTAAAGAAAAAAAGCAAAACACAGAGTCTGCAAGGAAGCCCTTGAGGACAAAGATGGGAACAGAGTTGGGCAATGCAACAAATAGACCATTTTTCATCACAATCTCATAACTGCTGTCTTGTTCCCAGTCTGCTCTTGTGACAGAGTTTGCAATACCCACTGGGGACTCTTCTAGGACACAGTGCTGTGAGCCAGAACCTCATTTTAGCATTATACCAGGGAAACTATGCTAGGCAAACTGGAGCCACGGAGTCAGGTTTGGATCCAAAGTACATTTTTTTTTTTTTTTTTTTTCCTTTTGGCTCCAGAAGCCCAGAGCAAAGAATGTAAATTGGCTTTGCAGAAGTACGTCAATTTTGGTGCCAAAGTTTCATTTGATATCATCTCTGTCTGGCACCTACACAGCAGGTGCTTCCCGAGATGACCTGAGGCACGCAGGCACAACGCGAGCACCGGGTCGTGCGTCTTGCACGAGGCTACGTGCCACTGCCTCCTTGCAGCCATAGAGGCTGTCTCCTGACACTGTGCCCCCAGCCACAGCTACAAATGGATTTTGCAGGAAGGCTGGCTGCTCCAGCCTCCTCCACCGCTACCCAAACCAATGCGCTGCCTCACAATCCATCACGCGAGTGATAAGCCTCCAGTGCTCGCTGTGAGTCATCTCTACAAACTCTGTGCTGAGTCCTGCGGAGGCTGAGCAAGCTATTTGCTTGAGTAAAAAGTGCTCAGAGGAGTTTAGGATGCAGACCTGGCCCCTTGAGAGAAGCAGTCCCCTTTTCCTTTGGCTACCAGGTTTGTACCTCGGTCTCTGCTAGCTCTCGGCCACTGGAGGTGTTCAGATGCCCATCTGAATAGCGAGCAGGAGTCAGGTGAAACAGGCAAACCTTCTTCAGTACTTGGGTTTGTGGCCAAGAAAAAGGACAGATCTTGGAATAAGAGCAGTTTGGAGTGTCATCCATGGCCCAGGGAAGGGCAGGAGCATCTAAATGCTTACATGGTTTTGTAGGGAGACAATACTCTTAGTATCCTCTTGTCCATCCATCAGCCATGTCAGATTCAACATGCTGAGCTGGGAAGGTAGGGATGGGATGGGATTCAGACCAGCTAAAGCCAGCCTGCCTCTGTGGATGTTTTTCTAGTCTGGAATTGTTTAAATCCACCAGGATTTAGACTGAGCCAGGATCAAACCGCTGAGTGCCTCAAACCCCCACGGAGTTTTCAAGGTGAAAAAGGACTTTCTATCAGATTCCCAGCTAAAGGAGTGCGTTCCTACCCTGTCCTTAATTGTTAACATTTGAGAGAGTCAATTAAATTGTTTTCATGATGGAGCAAGGATCTTTCCTCTCTCCTGCACTTCCAAGGTCACGTTTGGTAGCAAACTCCCATGGAAAGATTGCAAAAAATTCCTTGCTGGAAGATATGATTAAACAAAACTCTTTTGGTGAATTAACAGGCAGATCACTAATCGGACTTAACCTCTCTGAGCTAATGCTCGCTGACGGGCGATTGTTTCAATTAATTCAAGGTGACAGTAACTGACAGCCTTTTGAGGGAAAGGCTGCTCTGTCCAAACAGGAGATGTCCTCTAAAATACCTTTGCAAATAAAGCTGTAAAAAGGAGGTTTAAACAAGAGGAAGGTATCTTGTGTAAGGCACCTTCTTATACCCTCAGTACTCTGCAAAACTCTGCACAGTTTGCTCTGCTCTTCCATCCCCAAATCTCCTGGAGTGTCTCAGCTTTGTACCTGCTCTGTATTTCCACCTGAACACACCTTTCCTCTCCTGGTTAAAGAGGAAATTCTGCCCCGTCCCTGCCGTGGGCGCCTGAACTCGTGGGGGATCAGGCCAACCTGCCTCCTGCTTACAGGTAAAATGTGCTCTCGTTCGGTGCCTCGGAATTGTAATGTGAGATGTGATGGAAAGGAATGGTGATATAATATTGGAAGAATGTTTCTTTTAGCTAGAAGCAATTTTTCCTGGGCTTTGTTTTGTTTTAAGCAGACACAGCCCTGAGTGAAACCTTTTAATGTGATGTGGAGCAGTGTGGAGAATTAGTCATTTAGACTGAAAAAAGCAGGATGTAGCTTGGCAGAAAGCAGTGAGGACGGCGTGGCTAAAGCTGCAGGATTTACAAGGAGACAGGTGAACTGTCCCGCTGCAGTAACGTTTGGCTGGAGAAATTTGCAAGGAAGCAGCATCACAGTTATCCCTAGCACGCACACAACAGTTACATGGGGTTTGGTGATGCCAGTAGGAAGCAGAATAAAAGTGCCTCACTCTCAATAAGTTAATTACCAGGTGCTGGATAAAAATGCACTTAGCCATGCTGGGTGGGAGACTGTTTACAGAGTAGGTACAAAGCCAGGAACTGCAGAAAGAGAGGAAAGAGTTGAGAGAGAGGAGACGGAGCTGTGTAAGGAGACAGAGGGCCTGGTGTTCAACCCACGGGATTTGCACGGGGAGCAGGGGAACGAGGCGGTGTTCCTTGCCTTAGCTCCTGTGCCTTTCCCCTCGAGTCTTTCGGGACGCGTCCTCCAACACGCCCCTGGCTTCTCCTCCCTCGCAGCCAGACAAATTGGGCCTCGCCGAGCGTCCTCCCCCAGGTGCCCGGGCGCCAGGCCGTCAGCACGGCGGTGGCGGAGGAGGCCGCAGACAGGGAGGCTGCTGGCGCTGAGTGACAGCGCTGGCCTCCCGCCAGCGGGACAGCAGGCCGGGCTGCGGCGGCGACCCGCGGCCTTTTGCAAACGAGGTGCCCAATTAACCACTCTCCTCCACTCAGAGATGAGTTATTCCTCCTCCTGAAACACAAACGTGTGTCGTGGAGGGGCCTTGGGGTGCTGCGCCTTGGGTCTGTCCATGGCGTTGCTGGAGGACAGTGTTATGGCTCGGCGGGTCTCCTGGGGATCTAATAGCAGGCTTCTCTGAGTAAGACCAGGTATCCTAATTAGCCTGTTGATCCTAAGGATGTGCTGTGGCCTGACCGTTTGCCTTCCTGTGATGAGTGACCAAATGATTCTGATCAGTGCTGACAGCCGCAGCGAGTTAGTGACCCATGGGGATGCTGCTTTTAGCCCTGGTTTTGCAGCAGGTGACATCCACTCCCCCTGCCATCTATTTTACCCTCCCTCCCCCTTTCCTTTTTAATTGCCAGGCAATTTGGACCAAAAAAAAAAAAAAAAGAAAAAGAAAAAGGCCTGGGCTCTTTGCCTGGCAAAACTATCCTTTCCATCACAGAAACTGAGCTTGAGCTGCAAAATAGTTTGCTATATTCTGCACCCAAACTCACCATGGATTAGCATCCTTCTCTGAGGGCTCAGCTGTCAGTAGCTGCTGGTACAGGCTGTCCTTACCTGCTCTTGGGGCATCCAACAGCAATACTGGGCTGTGGATAACTGTAGGGGATACCGGAAAATGAAGTTCCTGGTCTAATACACCACAGCCCCCAGAAATCAGCCTTTTGGTTACTGATTTTCAAGCCGCTGTGGAGCACCTATGCTGTGTCAGAGCAGGGTTCTGCTCGTAATCCTCAGAGAAGCAGGTTCAGAACTGAAAAGGGAGTTTTGTAAGGGTGAAACCCAAGGACCAGGGATATGCTCTTGATGGTTCATGCTGCAGCACTCCTGCTGTCCGAGCAGCACTGATCCCATGCAGAATGGGTGCTCTGAGACTTGGTTTTCCTTTCCCAAGGAGAGCAGCTGATTCAGTAATGCAGTGATATGCTTTGGTACTGGAGTACAGTGATGGAACTGGAGCCTTGCAGCAGAAATTGGTTGAACTGGTTATAAGTAAAAAATAATCTTTTGGATAGTAGCCCACAACTGAGGGTTCCCAAAATACTCCAGAAACTGTGCATTTCTCAGTCAGGTTCATATGTCAGACTTCTGTGGTGAGTTCAGAGAATGGAGGACCAGAACTTCACGTGGAGTCACCACAAGCAGAGGAATAGATGTTACTTCTCTTTGTGAGAGGGTGGTTTCTTTTTCTCCAAGCACACATTGGTTTTCTTGCTGTCGCCAGCTTGTGCTCTTTTCTCACTTTGATCTTCAGATCAAAGAGCAGAGGGGCATGGGAGGTGGAGGGGACAGGCAAGGGTGGGGGGCAGGTTGGTCACAGAACATTACATTTTACTAACAAGCAACCCAGAAAGGGAAAAAAAAAAGATAAAGGAGAAGTGGAAAGCAAATATATAAGCGGAGTGGGAAGAGTCAAGATGTTCTAGAGACGACTGTACTTGTGTGGCGTGCCTGTCCAGACCAAACCATGGGACCCAACATGGGCACAGGGCTGGTGCTGGCTCCAGTCTGAGTGCGGAGCCTCCCAGACCCATCTGCTTGCACTCAGAGCACCATGCAGAAGGGTTTAGGTCCCACACAAGTCTGCTGCTGCCCCCAGAACAAGCAGCACCCATCCCAGTGCGAGGCACCAGTCCTGGATGGATGCTGAAGGCAAGCTCTGTGTCCCTGCTGGGAAATAACACGCGGAATAGAGCTGGCCGAAGTGCCAGCTGGTTTTCAGTCATTGATGATGCATGGTAGCTGGATGACAAAAAGTGCTGGGAAAGGCAGCTAAGGCTCCAAAAGAGGCTGTGCCCAGTTGCTTCACAAGGAATAATTCCCCATCTGTTTTTCTTACTGGAAGAATATTGCCCTGGAGAAGGTGGGAGCTTTACACTGATGGAGTGGCTCCCACTGGGCTGGAGCTCCCAGCCCACCTTTTCCCCCTGATGTAACTGCCCCTGTTCCTTTGGGTCTGGCAGTTGGATGGGCAGAGGATGATGTGCTCTCCTGGCTTTAGCAGGTAAGGCTTATTCTCAGGAATGAAGCCTTAGAAGGAGATAAGCAGGATCACCTCTCCCTGTTTCAAACCTCTCTTTGATGTGGACCAGTTTCCAGGCGACGGCCCATAGAATCGAAGTGAACAGATGAGCTGTGTGGTTGTGAAATGGAGATATTTTTTAAAAAAGAATTGCTTAGAAATATTGTTTATTGTTTCATTGTCTCTACTAAAGACAGTGCCTTTCCAACCCTGGCTGTGGGCACAGAGCCAGGACATATCATGAATTGCAATAATAAAAATAATTTTCACTAGGAGGGTTGGCTCCCTTCAGATCGTGCAGCTCCCTCCCTCTCCTCTCTGGTAAATAGCTTTAATACCCTGCAGGCGCCAAATCACTTGACCTAGGTTAGCCTGTGAACTGGGATGCTTTCTGCTCGGCTGAGTGGGCCGGAGCCGGGATTTTTCCTCCCATTCTCTGGCTGTCAATCCAGGTAATAGTCAAAGCCTTATCTGAAATGCATTAGACTTTCAGCGAATTGTCTGGGCTCCGGGCCCTGGGTGCTGAAGGCACTCGTGCGTGTGATGTGTACGAAGAGGCGAGACGGTAGCTTTTAACACCCCTTGCCTCATCTCTCCTCTTGGCTGGGGTTCAGCAAATCTCCGCAGTCTGCCAGCAAGAGATGTATTCCTCTGGGTTCAAGTATGTAGGCAGTGGTAACTGATCGGCGACAAGACGCTGCTCCGAGGCGCTCAGCACCCAGTTTTGAGGCTATTTTGCCTAATATAGGAAAGTTGTGTTAGAGATGTGGATGGTTTCCACAGAAGAGAGAAAAGCAAGGAAAAAGGAGAGGGCATGAGAAGGGTCTGAGGGAGAGGATTTTGAGAGATGTTTAGGGGTCTGAAGAAGTCTACTTTGGAAATGTTCTCAGCTGGAGAGTGGATATAAGGCTTCATTCAAAATTAAGACCAGAAATCAGACCTTCCATTTCATCTCCCTGCATAAAAGAGAGAAAGCTTTACCTTCTTATACCTGTGGGCAGACACGGCTCGAACCTGGGCTGGAGTGGCTGCTCCAGAGAGGCACCTTGTCCTCAGCTGCCCACCTGGGGGGGTTCTGCTCCCCTGGTAGCTGCTTCCAAAAAGCTTTCAGCTGACAAACATGGAGAGTAAATATCTAAGCAGATGTCAGAGCATGATAGGTGCATCTCTTTTGCTCACTGTCACGACCCTTCTTTTGTGGAGTTAAGGGGGAAACACTTGTCAGTAGTCCCAGTAGTTTTCATTTGTGATTTTCAAAGGTTGCTTTGCTTAAAAAAATGTGCTGAACACCTTCAGAGCTATTTAATTTATTATTATTGTTATTATTATTTTAATTTTGAAAAGTGTTCCAGGGAAGAACAGACAAGGCAAAAATTGCCTGTCCCGTTGTGTTCTTCCACAGCCACACAGGCAGTCAGCCTCCAAGAGCTCTGTTTGAGACTTTTTTGGTACTTTGAGTATGGACAGAGTGTAGGATTATGTATTAAAGCAGCTGAAACCTGCTGCCCTGCTTCCTAGCTCTGTCTATTAGACAATAAATAACTAATGCTGTATTTTTAAGAGTGTAAATTTCAATTTGAAAGCACAATTCTCCTTTGAAATGGCACCTAGTGAATCTGTACTTTAACAATTTTCCCTCATGGCTATCTGCAGTACCATGTTTGTGATTCCCGAGGGGAAGAAATGATCAAAATACCTTATATTGCTCAGCCTGATGTTACTGACACTTCAAACACTTCCATGTCCACTTCACCACAGCGATGAACGCTCCCTACTTTTCAGCCCTTCTGCTTTCTGCAAAGGGAGAAGATGCTGAGTAGCTCCCCGGGCACCAGCAGCACCGGTCAGGGCAGGGCCAGTTCAGGGAGAGCAGAAGCAGCAGCAGAGCATGTTCCTCATCCCACTCTTGCACCAAGAGGATGACCCAACATTCAAGGCCTATTACTTCCATGGCCTCTCTGCTGACGGGAGAGGAAACTGGTTACAAGGGTGGTCTTTTGGCACCGTGTAGAAATCAGTTAATGCTCAGCGTACCATTTCCAGATAACCATTGAACAAACTTGAGTGAATTCAAGAACCTCTCACTCCTCTGTGCTAGAGGGAACAGACATTTCTAATGCTATCGAAGGCTTTGTGAGGCAAGGTCTGTCATTTTCTACATTTTTGCACAATGTCTAGCAAAATAGGCTGACTATAATGCAAATAATGCTGTTATTAGTGGGTCAGCCTTGACGACTAGGAAGCCATGATTCACAGATGTGTAACAATTGTAGTTGGCAAAAGGGAATGAAATGGGGTAAAAGGAAAACACATCAGAATGTCAATGCAGCAGGATCGGGGCCAGTTCAATATATGTGGTTTGGGTAGCAAATTCCTAATTTGCAATGGCATACAGAGGAACTTTATAGGAATTTAGAGGTTTGTCACTTGAATCCCATTTCAGCCTTCTGGAAAATGCTGTAAAGAAGCTGTCAACATTGTTTGTGCCTTTTTCTCACCATATTAAAACAAAACCTACAGGAACACAGAGGATCGAGATGAGCTGACTGCTTCCCGGCACCATCTCCTGTTCAGACATCCTCCTCCCAGCCAGAACCTATGGAGGTCTTACAGAAAATCTGCTGTGAGAGCAGCATGAAGATATTCCTGCTGGTATTCCACAGGTACAAACACCTCTCTGCGTGGAGAGCTAGAGCTTTTTGTCCTGCTATCAAAATGGACCTGATATATATATATATATATATATTATATTTTTTTTGTATTGGTAACTAGGCACTTAGCTGCAAGGAGCGATATGCTAAACAGATCCAAAAGTCTGGGGGGCAGTTATTCTGTAATTATTTTTATGCCATGGTTTAAGAACTGGAAAATGTGATAAATTCTGCCCAAGTCGTGATGGGATTATTTGTCTAATGTTAACACGTTTGACCCTCTCAAATGCGCAGAGGATGTCTTTGCCCAGTTAACCACGATGGTACAAGCTGGATTAGTTCTCTTCTAGAGAACTTGGTGTAAAGGCATGGGAATTGTAGTGTGAGCCTGAAATAAATGTAGCCCTTAGCCCGAACAAGGCTGGAAAGGCACGCCACTGGGAGGACTTGTATGGTGCTGCAGTTTTTGGGTGGTGGAATAGTTCAGTAGTGGATGCCATGGGGCTGGGGATGAGAGCC
This sequence comes from Cygnus olor, assembly GCF_009769625.2. Classification (NCBI taxonomy): domain Eukaryota; kingdom Metazoa; phylum Chordata; class Aves; order Anseriformes; family Anatidae; genus Cygnus; species Cygnus olor. The sequence goes on from NC_049189.1 coordinate 3,135,552, forward strand.
AGCTTGCCTTTTCCACTTCCCCTTCCTCTGTTTTGTTTTGTTTTTCCTTTCAGATTCTAATGATCCTCATCAGAGCTTATTAACCACTTAACTGTAATCCTGTTGGAATGTCTCTGCCTCCAGAGCTACTCTTCTTACCAGCTAGGAGATCTGAGACAAATCACTCATTTATTCACGGGCTTTAGGTATCCAGTGATAGGAACGGCAGTGAGACAGCTGCAGGGAGCTGTGACACTTCTGGGGTATGCCCAAGCCAGCAAGGGAAGCTGGAGGCATGGGGTGTTTGTAAGCAGGATGTGACAACAGGCATGGTCAGTGCTGCCTACAGTGGGATTTGCATGGGTGAGTCTTTTAATTTAAGTCTTTTGCAGAAAGGTTCTCAGGAGGAGAAACAGAGGGACTCTATGTTGTGATGGGAGAATCCACATCCTTGACACGAACTGGAGATTCCTTCCAGGGAATCTTTCTTTCCCATCATCCGTTCTTCTTAGCTCTTTGCTCTCACGCATTGCCCAGCCTCAGAAGGGCAGAGCAAGTGATCAAAAGAAGCTGGAGCATCTGAGCAGAGGCTGTATTGCTGTCCCACTGCTGGGAGGACATGGTCTTGTCACACTCCTGCAGCTGGCCAAAGCTAAAGGAGCTAGAGTACTGCCTGTGTGACTTTTGCAGCAGGTTTATTTACTCTGTTTTCACACCTACCTTGGCAGTGGTGAGGTAATCTGAGGGAAGTGTGGGGAGAATAATGCTTTAGCACATAATGAACATGTTTTCCTCCAGTTTTGATCCTTGCTCCCACCATCAAATACTCCCTCGTCCTCCTGAAAAGAGTAGATGAACTGTCTGCAGGCACTGAATAAGCAGGGGAGGTTGGTTCTGACATTTGTAAGGAGAAACCGTTGTGGTAATGTTGCTTGGAAAGCTGCTGTGCGAGGCTGGCCAGCAAAAGAACCTTTAGGGTTGGAGAAAGAGAGAGAAAACAGGAAAAGTCGGAGTTTCACAATGTCCGTGCTGAAAGAAACAAGAGGCCAGGTCAGCAAGTCCAAGGCCTTGACTGGAAATCCAGAAGCAGGACTAATTTATGGTTTGCTAGGTAATCTTTATGGAATTCCAGGAGTGAGAAGCCATTCACTGACCCATTCCGAGACTGCTTCTTGTCCCTGGGCTTGGCCAGGAAGGAAGTCGGAGCCCTTGCGCTCACAGTGATCTTGCCCGGGGGCCACGGCTGCGATCCAGGCCACAACCACATCCTGGCCTCTCAGCCTGGGCAATCACCATCATGTGCTCGCCCCACAGCTCGCCGGCAGCGGTTTCAGCCTCACCTCAGCAGGGAACCAGGAGAGGGTGCACGGTGGGATGCTGAGGGTGCTGATTTGGGTGTGCTGGAGCACCTGGGGTGCTGGCAGAGGTGCCCACCAGAAGCTTGTCGAAGCCTCGCCGGCGTGATGCCTGGCTAGACCCAGCGCTGTTCACCCCAGGGATAGCTGCTCTGCATTTTTTGAATCCATAACAATGTGGAAGCTTGTTCTCTTAGGCTTTTCCAGGCATAACCTGGGTTTGAAATCCCTTCTGTCAGGCTGAAATATATATTGTTGCTCTGTAGGATACAATCTTGATTAGGTTGAAAGGATTCTTTATAAGAGTTCATCATGGCTCTCCTTAAATCCCTTAGGATGGCTTCCCTGCTCCTTTATCCTTTGCCCTGTTCATTTGAGCAAGTGCATGCAGTGATGCTGCACCATCCAACCTCAGATTAGTATCCCACAGAGGTGGATGTGCTACAAATAAAATAGGAACCTTTCACAGCTCCTCTACAGTGAATGCCCAGCCTGATTCTTTATTCTTATGTCCTACAGCAAAGCCATGCACTCGGGGCACTGGCTACGGGGGTGCAAAGTCAGGTTCTGCCCCTACCAGGCTGGAACCATCTTCTGACTTCTGTGTATACTCTATTTTTTGGGTGTTTTTAGAAGAATTCACACATTGTCAGTAGATGGAGAGTGTGCAAGAAAACATGAAACATGCAGTACAAATGGATGCAATCCCCGAATGGGAGGGAGGGTGACAATTCTGGGGAACAACTAGGGAGGAAAATCAAAGCTGCTGGTGACTCTTCAAGCGATCAGAATTCTGACAAACCTGTGAATTATGTCAATATTTGTTAACAGGCTTACTGGAGCCAAGTCTCTTGACTTCCCATGCTGGATTTGGTTTTAACAGGGCTTCAGAGAAGACACTTGCCTTCTACACGCTCTTGTTTATCTGCTGGTAAAATAAGGAGAGGAGAAAAGGGCTTCATTTATTCTGTAGAGGTGAGACCCTGAAGATAAACTGGTGCAAATCTTCACAGTCCTCAGAGGGCTAAAACAAAAGAAAAACCTCCTTCACATGGTGAGCTCCCTGTTCACAGCCCCTTCTTTCTTTGGAAGCCTGCTGCTGCCCCTTGCTGCAAGACAGAGAGAGACCTTAAAGGCATGGGTGAGAGCACAGCTCTTGCTCAGACTGCAAATCTTCCAAAGGATTAGGGTTTTACTTCAAATAGAGGAATGTAAATGTGTCTGGCTCCATAGCGGCTGGAAATTTCTCGCTGGAGCCAATGTTGGGCCATACTTGGCGGTGACAAGACGTTTGTTTGCCCACCCTGGTTGGACTACAGCTCTCGGGCTGGAAAATGTTAAAATGGGCTGTGCGTGCTTTCGGTGTCATAAAGCAGAGCCGGGTGGGGGAGGGCTTAGGGGAGGAACTGGATATAGGTGATTATTCTGCAGCACTCGCAGTTGTGTGTGCTAGGGATGGCAAGCCGGGGGAAGAAGCTGGGTTCGTTTAGTCTGACTCCAAGGCTGGGAGCTTGAGCTCATCTATTTTTTTTCCCTTTTTTTTTTTTTCCTTCTAGTTATCACTGTTTCCTGGCATTTTGTCCGCTTGCAGATTCATGAAGGTATTTGGGGGTCTAAATCTGGGGACTTGGCATTTAGATGCCTTCGTGCTTTCAAGCTCTTTGCAGATGAAGAAAGGTATCCTGCAAGTGAGCAAGCAGAAAGAGAAATGTCAGCAAAAAAAAAAAAACAACAGCAAATTGGCCTGCATTTAACAGAGGTGAGCAGCATCAGGCACAGCACCAGCGCCCCTGTGTATGCTGCTAGTGGAGCTTAGGGAAAGATCAGATGTGCTGCATGCACAAGGAATTTGACAGACCTGGGCGCCTGCTCACATGTCTGGGGTGGCTGGTAGCAGCTCCATGTTAGGACAGTGCTCTTGTGTAGGGCAGCAGCGTAAAAAGGCTTTGAATGTCTCCTAGGTCACCACGAAGGAGGCCGTACCTGCCAAGGAGGATTGAGATTCTCTGAATGTCCTTTGGTGTCTCCATGGGGTGTGTTTTGCTGCAGTACAGTGGGGTCAGAAGATCACAGATCCATATGGGGTAGGCAGTTTTTTACCTCTGTGCTACCTTTATCTCCAATAAAGACAGCCCCTCTCTGCAGGACTGGAGGGCAGAAATGAGCAGCATGCTTGGATTTCTTCTCTTGATGTCAGCAATAATCAGAAACCACCTTTTGCCAGAGCTCTGTTTGGAAATCTAATGTCTATATCGAAGTTATGGCAGTTGTGAAACAAGCAGGGCTTTGCTTCAGAGCAGCACAATTTTAAAAGTGCATGAGACAAACAGGCCTGAAATTAATGCTTAGGGAAAGTAATAGTGGGGCAAATGTAGTCAGATTTCAAGTGTAGAATGTCTCTGATGTTTTAAAGACTAACAAAAAATTGACAGAAGGAGTCTGTTCAGTGATAGGGTCCAGCCTTCCCTCTTGCCCTGCTCTTTGGGCAGGAGAAGGGCATCACAGCACAAACAGAGGACCAGGGACTGAAAGGTGCAGGTTCAACTTGTGTGCCTGGCTGCCTTCAGGCATGCTATTTTTTTCTATTATTCCGTGAGAGTCTTTTGAATACAATGGGAAGAATAACGGTGCCTTCTTCAGACTATGACTCAGTTTTTTTGTGTAGATGAAATGCTTTGATCTCCATGAAAGACTAGCTGCTCATGGTAGGTGATGGGAAGCCTAAGAGAGCCAAGAGATATTTGGCATTGATCAGCAGAGTTTTTCTGTGTTATCGCATTTTGGCCAGTGCTCCCTTGGAGCTAGACATCCTTCTTAACTCAGTTGGAAATAAGATGTTATGTGTCCCCATGGCTTCCAGGTTCAAGCTGTCAGTGGTGTAATTTAGAGCCCTGAGAGCTTTTGTGTTTTATTGTCTCCTCTACGATGAGCAATGGGAGATACAAGTTACTGCTCTAGTCCTTAACAAGGAGAAAATCATTCTCTGTAATGGATAAACTTACCAGAAATATATGTATGCAGCTGATAAAGTGATCATGTAAAAATAAAAATGCCAGGCTGCGTGAGACAAATGTACCGAATTCAATTGGTGAGATGGATCCAAGGTGCTGTAGGAAACCATGGAGAAATAACTGGTTAAGGATGTGAATCAGGGATGGATCTGTGGTCATTATCTATTTAAGTCCTTCATCTTTAATGGGACTTGAAGCAGATCTTCTGAAGAAGATCTTCTGAAGCCAGTGCTCAACAGGATTGTAGATGCTGATGGACTGCTGGCTGGCTTTTTCCCGTTACCATCATAAAGCGGTCTGAAGTGGTGGAATGATATTCCAAAAACTGAGATCTATATTTCACACTGACAAGTGCTCATCTCAGTGAATTTATGTTTTCAGGGGCTACAAAAACAATATCAGGTCTCCATCCAGGAGACAGAGATGAGGTGCATTTGGCCAGAGTGAAAGAAAACAAGAAGGCAAAGGTGGTGTAGTCACTGTCAAATTGGGAAAGGACTTTATAGGGCTGGACAATGGATGGAGGAGGTACAGGGAACAGTGTTGTCTGTAACAGGGCAAGCTGAGTGAGAAATGTTTTGGCAGGGTGTGACATTGTCCTTTCTCCTCAGAGCTGGAGTGGCTGTAAAAGAGGCTCAGTCCTCATTTCAGCAGTCACCTTAGTCACCTTCATCCTAAACCAATTTCTTACACATCCCTGCCCATCAGGCAGCAAGAAATGGGGTAGAACTGCATGCATGAGATATTTATTTAGACATAAATCAAGAAAACTTTATCCCAAGCTGCGTCTCCTTACCCTGTTTTCTGAGAGCTTTGGGGTGAAGTTCTTACTTGCCCCGTTGTCTTTCCAGCAGAACTCTTCTCCTCGCTCACAGCAAACACCGAAGCATCTTTCTCTCCTGACCCTTACTGTCCTTTCCAAAGAAATATGTTCAGTCAGGGGTTTTGACAGGCTCAGTGCTTTAGCCCTCAACGGCAGTTTGTATTTACATAAGTGGAACACTAATATTTACTTAAGATTATGCTGTATTTTTCACGACTGGAGGGAAGATTATGCTGCGTGCTTTTTATATTTTGGAGGTGGGGAAGTGGAATGGTCCCATGGCTTGCCTAGAGGACCAGAGACTTGTTCTGCTTTGCATTAAGTATGAAAATTAGAGCAGATGGGTGACTGGGACCAGAAACAACATTGTCCAAAAGCAGTGGAAAAGCATGTTGTTGTGATTTCTCAGGAGAAGCAGCACAAATCAGCTAAACAAAGTTGTATACAGCCAGAGAGAACCTGTGCCTAGCCTGCTGCTCCCTGCATCAGGCACCACAGCTTACCGAGGTTTGCTTACTTTGTGCAAAACATCACCAGCCAAATCCAGTCCTGGTGACAGTCCCCTGACGTGGGGATCAAATGCAGCTGTATCCTTGCTGACCCCAAGGATGGGAAATAACTCCACTGACTTCAGCCAGTGCTGATTTATACCAAATGAATATCTGATTACACACTAAGGAATACAAATATCTTAATATTTATATTCTGTCAGTATCTGAGAGTTTATATTCAATAACAATATATTTGTTATCTACTGATATATAATTGTAATATAGCAACAGCAAAAAAAGAGCTGGACAAATATTAGAACAGTAAGGACTTGCAACTCAGAGGCAAACATCTTTAACCCAAACATCACCAATAAGTGCAACATTTTGAATGAATTGGTAGCAAGCATTCCTTCCCACAGTTAAAGTCTTTTTTTAAATCTACTCAGGATCACTTTAATATTTATATAATCTAAGAGACGAAATTCCCATGTACTGAAAGACACAGAAATAATTTTGTTCCAGGCAATCTGATGGTGGGCCTGCAGCTCTGCACTCAGCAATTCTGTTGCACAGGTGACAGCTACCTAGGCATGGTCCTGCTTTAGCTCCACTTGTGCCTCTTCTGCAGAAGTTAATGCTCTCTTTTAAGACTGAAATACATGGGAAACTGCTGTGAAATGGGTTGGAGTTTGGCACCTTGCATCTCTCAGCATCTGGGCCTTGGTTCTTCACCTCAAACCGTCCTGAGTGTGGGCCGTATGTCACTTGCTGGCACAGGATGAGGCTGTTGCAAGAGGCCTGTCCATGTGTGCTAGGGAGCCAAAACAATATGATGCTTCCAATCTGTCCTAAAGCACGAGCTCTTTTAATTGTTCCCCCCATCCGGCAGGCAGAACTGGCACCAGCACAGACAACTGCTCTGCAGGTCTCACCAGCCGGCAGGCTGGACCTTCCAGATTTAGCCTTGGCATCTGCGAGTTTAACTGCAGGCATCAGGAAATCTGCTGGCAGCAAGAGGAGAGGGAGGCTGGGTGGCTGTCCCTTCAGGAGAGAGGCCCCAGTGTTGTTCCATGTGCAGGATTTTCCTTGCCCACACAAATACACTAATGGCATTACCACCAGGTATTTAAGCAGCCCATGAAAACGGTTGGGAAGAGACTAGGGATGGGAAAGCCCAGGCTGGTGTGTTTCTCTGGAGACCACACACGTGCTGTATTTATGAACCAAAGAAACAAAAACGAAGTTGTCTCCCTTAAAAAAAATAATAATAATAATAATAATACCTGACTAACAGAACTGTGTGGTCTGGCAGTGGCTCCCTATCCTTTGCTTAACTTACTAGAGAAACAAACACAACCTTCTTTAATTTTTATCACTTTGCTCATATTTCTCTCCTGTTTAAGCCTTTGAGAGAAATCCTGGGAGTAAGCCTTCAAAAGAAGCAGTGCCTTGTGACTAGCGGTTGCAGGAGTCCAGGTTCAAGAAGGGCTGATTGCGGAAAGTATACGGCCAGCCAGCCTGAATTGTTTCTTCTGACAGTGGATTGAATTCCTCCAGCGTGTCTTTCACCTCCCTAGGGCATCCGTTTGCAGTGTGGTTATGGGTGCTCCTTGCTGCATTTAGCTAACTTCCCCCTGGCAATCTCCAACAGGAAAAACCCCGTGATTTTAAAAGGCCAGCACACAGAGCATTAAGGTACTCACCAGCCTTTATCAAAGTTTGTGGGACAAATGAAAAATTGGCTCCTCTACCTTGTTCCAGCAGCCCTGATGCTTCAGCAGTTTGGGTGCATTTGAAGCTGAGGAAAGAAAAGTCCCAGGTTTGTGGTGGTTTTGGTCCTGCTTCCCCACGGGCCAGCCTTCAGGGCGCCTACATTGGTATTTCATCTGGGGAAAGCAGGTATCCATACCTGCTGCTTTTCAGTTTTAATTGTATGTTAGTATTTTCAAAGGAGGCCTTTAGGACAGACCTGGTTTATACTTCTACTAAGGGATGGTCGTTTCCTTCCCCTAGTATGGGGAGAGAAACCAAGAGGTAGTGCCACTCCAGCATTGCTCAGGTGCTGGGTGACAACTGCAGGTTTTGTCTTTGCTGAACTTTGCATCGATCTCTGCTCCATCACTTAATTAGCCCCATCCAGAATACATTAAGCAAACAGCGTCTGTCTGCCTGCCCAACCTTTTGGCATGTTCCCATCCGAGTAGTGGTAAGCCCCAAAATATTGGGTGCCTGCCAACAGAGCCCTAGCAATCCCCACTTGGCAACCTTATTAACGAACGTTCCTTCCAGCAGCTCGAGCTTTGTTGTTGCTCGTGCTTTTCTTTTGGGTTTGTTTCCACAGACGGGGTGCATCTTTGCAAATAAGGTGTGTGATCTCTCCAGCTTCACCCCGTGGGGTGAAAGCCAGGCTTAAGGTCATCTTAAAGTGCCTGGTATGCCTCCTGCCAAGCTGTCTTTTCTCAGTGCTTGGGCAGTAGCAAAACAGTTTCCCCAGCTCAGCATCGGATGCTGGGAGGATTCATCCCTGGGCTCTGTCAGAGCTTCAGAGGGACAATCATTAACATATCTATGTTTTTTTACTGGCCTTGGTCAGCTTTTGCAAGGGTGGTTTTAATTAGCCCTGCTCAGCTATTAAGCACCTGTCCAAAGCCTGTCTGGCTGCAGAAAAGCGAGTTAAATAATTTGGGAAGGTCTGCGCAGTGCCAGCCAACTCTCTGCTCACAAAATGAGCTTCTTGGGCCAGCACTGGCACTTCTATAAAGGAAAGCTGGTCCCTTTGAGGCCCGGGTCTATCTGCTTTTATCACTCTTCAGACTCTTGGGTCCAGCTCCCTGGCATTCACTTGTTTGATGCTTCCCCAGACAATTGATTTGAGCTCAGGAGAAGGGAAGTTCTTTTCTCAGAACATCTGCAGACAAACAACTGCAGCTACACTGAGAAGGCTAAGCATGTTTACAGCTTGGGTTTTCAAGAAGCTCCCCCCAATCTGGAGGCTTTTCTGATCTGAGCTGTACGTGTCTGTGAAAATAAACTAGAAAGCTTGTGAAAGCAAGAAGGCTTTCCGCAATATATCCAGTATTCCTCCTTCTATTCCATCTGTTAAATACCTCGGGAAGAACATTTCCAGAGCTCAGTATCTGTATGCGCAATGGCATGAGAGAGGAGCAGTGGTGGTTGTAACCTCGTTACTTTAAACTGCTTCTTTTTCCTGCCCTTCATCCTTCCCTCTCCCTCTTCCATCATGGGAAAAGAGGACTGTGCTCTCAGGTCCCTCCTTGTGGCAGAATCAGACTTGTAGCCAGTTCCAGATTCTTCAGAAGCCCTTTGAATTTCGTGATTTGATACCTGTGAGAACTTCCTAGCTTTATCAGTTTAAAATATTTCTGCATGGGTTTCAATTTGTGCTGTTTGCATTGAGGGAAGATTTAATACTAAAAATAAAATGAAGAAAGGCTTGACAGCTTAGAGCATTTTCCATGGAGATATAGGCTCAAGCCGCCCTTAAGCAGAGGGAATTTGGCTTGGGGTTGGTTTCCAAGCTGCTGCAAATTTGCTAGCCCTTTTTTTTCTGCCCTGTTAGAAACCACCCTTAGTTGCACCCTAATGTACAGTAATGTACAGAGCCATTAAGAATTTTAAACCGTCTGTAGCTGGCCTGTTCCACTGCATCAGTACAATTTCTGTTGCAGGCTATATGAGTAAAGAGGTGGTAAATTATTTACCTGTCCTCAGGAAGAGCAGCCCTCTCACAGGAAAGCAACGCTCCCAAATTTTGGCTGTTGTTAATACACTTGGAGCTCCAAGTCAAGTGGTATTTGAGCAAGAGAAGGTCTCAGTACATCACAAATAGATGCTCCACTTAATCTTTCTATCTCCTGATGGGATGTGGGCAGCACATCAGCAGGAGGCATTGCTTTATGACTGTGATTGCTGCAGGCAATTCAAACAAGGTATGGAAGATACTTATCTGTAGGTGGTAATATGGTTTCTTTATGATTTGGAGGGATTGACGTCTTGGGTTTTGTTTTTGTTTTCGAACTTGCTGTTATTATTTGAAAGGAATTGTCCATGTATGTATGCTTCATAAAGCTGATGATTTTAAAGAAAAAAATAATGAATATTTCCAAAGTATTTTATTCTGTTTTCTTTAAGAAAAAATAGAGATAAAAACAAGAGTGAAAACCTCTTCCTTTGGAGTCTCTGTAGCTCAGACACGTCAATGTTTTGCTTGTGTATAAAAGATGTATAGTTCTATTTTGTTGCTGTTTCTATAGACATCACAAAAATGTGACTGCAAAGGACCTCCAGAGGTCAGTTGGTCCATCCTGCTGCTCTCAGCCCTGCTGAGATGAAGGGACATGCTGTTTCACTTCAGGGCTGAAGAACCATGAAGCATCTCTCTAACTCTGAGCCTTTTGCAAACTGGGTAGCCACATTAACGCATGAGCTATGCTTGCTGCTGCATTATTAAAGGCACGAGCAGCACTACCATTGTGCTGCAAGAAGTCATGCAGGCATCCTGAGCCTTTCACTAGCAATCTGACTAACGTGGATAGTTTCTTGTTCACTCCTTTTCTCACCTTGCTGGGAAGCTTGTCAGAGGCAGAGTTGGAAACGGAGCTTAATATGCTTTAGACCCACCCTCTTGCGCTTTCGAGGATAAATTCTCTTGCTTATCTTGCATTGCAATTCCTTGTGTCTGTTGAGTCAGATACAAACACTGAGCGGAAAAGTTTGCTTGGGATGTCAGGCACCATCGGGGTGACAGGAGAAGAAGAGAGAAAGTGAGATGATTCTTTGGAGACTGCCTGGGGCCAGCAGCAATTCCCAGCAAAATGAGATTAAGAGTGCACAGAGACAGTGTCATGTTGGCCCATGGCTCTTGATTCCTCGAGTGCTGAAGTCAAACTGCCAGAAATCTGATAGTCTGGAATGTGCGGTAAAATAAATATTTCCTCATAGGTATTTCTTTTGTCTGGGGGTTACTAGTCAGGTTGACAGGCCTACAACCAGCTCCCTGCTTCGGGTGCGCTCAGGCTCTGACTGCCCCTCTTCTGAAATGGATTTTGTGGCTTAGCTCCTGAATTCTGGTCTCAATCCTTGCCTAACCAGAAAGGATGAGAGTGATGGAACTTGTGCTGGTCAGGGCAGAGTGTAGACCGTCGTCTGTGATGGATGAGATCATTGCAGAATCACAAAGAGGTTGGAAGGTTCTCCAGAGGTTTTTGGTCCAGCCACAACGCACAGGGCCAACTTCTGCTTTACACAAAATACAGCTCACCAACCAATAAAAGTAATAGATAAGGACACTTTCACTTTTTTGATTCAAAAGCAATTTATTACAGCCTGTAGCTCCCATTTGGTGAGAAGAATATGTCACTTAGTGTAATAGACACACATGCAGCAAAGGCAAGACTGTAGGCTACAGCGTTTAAGTCCGTTACTGGACAATTCTTTGGGATGTGTTTCTGTTCTGGTAGCATGAGTTAACTGACGTAAAACTGATGGTTTAATTTTTGGTCTGTGGCTGTGGATTCCGTGAGCAGTACCATCCTTAACTGAACTTTAATCTTAATTTCCATTCCTCTCTCTCCCTTTTGATATTATCAAATGACCACATAAGACTTTTCTGCTTTTGTTCTGCTGGATGCTCTAACCACTTTGTAGTCATTCCTGATTGCATGTTGAATATATGCAGCCTTCTGCTTCAGGCTGTCACTCAGGCTGAAGGACTGTCAAATTTAACTAGCAGCATTTGAGGACTTATGGATCCTGACGGGCAGTTCCAATGCTTTCCAGCCCACGCAGTGACATGTGCACAGTCAATTTAGCGTTCAGTCCGAGTTCCTCTATTCACATTCCCACCACTAAATCAAATGCATGTTCTCCGTTGATGGCCTTGATTGGGATTTCTTCAAGGAAATGGATTTGTTGGAATATGAGGTTTTCAGATCTGTGAGAAGAGAGCCACTCACAAGCTCTGCAGTGTTTTTGGAAAGGATCCACTTGGCACTGTCCTCCAAGTGGTGGAATGAGCGTGTCGCAGCTTTCATTTTCCAGAAGTATTTCATGATTGGCAAAGGAGACTGACTGGTGGATCTTGCTAAACAAATCTGGGTATGAAATCCCCACGCATCTTGCAGGCTTGGGCCCTGTACTAAGATGCCCTGACCAAGCAGTCATACTGAAAAGTTGCACTGGGATGTGTAGAAGGCCTGCAAACCAATAAAATGGGGAAAATAGGCAAATGTAGTGATGTACTATAGCAGGAACTGTATCGTGTGTGTAATGTATGGCCTCCACAGCTGTCTCTGTGCTGATTAGCTCTGCTGTGATTAGTGCGTGATAAGATCAGGAGGAATCGATCTCAGGTCCGTGTGTGCTGCTTTGTGCCTTCCAACAGTGTTGCTGATGCACCCCATGCAGGCAAGATCTCTTGGTTAGTTGAATTTTCAGAGTGTTTTTTTTTTCACTGTTTTTCATAATCAATGCTCTGAACTCTGTGATATTTGTGAATGTTAGCAAGTGCTTAATTCTGAAGAGCACAAATTCCAGAAACAAGTTGGTTTATAAAACAAAGAGGCTGGCTCTGCTTGGAAGCCTTTGATTTGGTTTATATTCAAGGATCCAAAGTATAGAAAAATGTCCTGCATTCCTAGAGCTCTGTTCACAACAAAGAAATGCTCAATGTGAGGAGAACATATATCTTTGTAACGTAGTATCTGAAATCCCTGGCCACAGCTGAGAGTTGGCCCTTTGCTAAGGTCCAGCTACATGCCCAGGTGCGTTATTGGCTCAGGACTCCTCATCTTGCAGGATGGAGCCTTAAAGGAAGGAAAAGAAGGGTTAACTGTCTGGGGAATTTCATTGATGTATGCATAATTAATGCAAATGAAGGGAAAAAAATAAAACATTTTGTGTCTGTAATAGAGCCCAGTGGATCCAAAGCAGATCCTGCTGTGCTGGGTGCTTCCCAGACATCTCCACACTGGTTCTTGATGGAAGGGACTTGTGACA